>NC_140994.1:36282004-36882004 GCF_052327205.1 Somniosus microcephalus | reverse complement strand
AAAAAACAATGAAATAACATCTCAAAAAATAATCTCTAGGACTTCCAGAAAATCAATTGACATGGAAGAACTCGGAAGCAAAAAAAAAAATCAGAGAGCAGATAAAGTGACTGGAAACAAGGAAAATAAAAGTACCATGTTTTCCCCAGGGAAATTGAAAGGGCGATTTAAAGCAAAATGAGAAAGACATACTACTGGCGGCTTTTCATTTATTGCTAATCGTGTATCTGAGAACTGCGCACTCCTGGCAAATAATTCAATGCTGGCAGTTATATGTATCAGACTTCGAAATAGCTGAGAGAAATGGAGCAACAACAGTCTGATGGAGGTCAGGAGAACAGCTGTATTTTAAGGACCCTGCAGTTGAAGATAGTGGTGTCAGAAAGCTGGACTCCCACAAAAACATGGCCCAGTGTAAAAAAAAAATCAGGCTGCTTGGATTCTCAGAAGTGGAAGATTGGGATTCCTTTGGATTCATAATCAAGACACTGTGTGACTTGCTTGAATTACTGGCAAGCCTAGGAATAAAACATGTTTAATATGTCTCTTGCCTCATGCCCAGGCCCGAGTGAAGACTCTTGGGCCTAGAAATTCAGTTGGTTGTGCCAGCCGTTAGCGCCTTAGGAGGAGTAGATGTCGGGCGCTAGGCGGCTAGCGCCCGGGCGCAGCGCGATCTGCGCCTCGCCCCAACTTCACTAGAGATTTAGCGGCGGCGCAAAGTCTTTGCGCGCGCTCAGCTGCGCGCGCAGATCATGACGTCATTTCCTCGTGCAACGCCCTTTGTGCGCCCCCAACCGGAACTTCAGTGGCGACGCCCCATTGTGCGCCTGGCGCCCCTAGCGACTGTTAGAGTGGAACGGTGCTCAGCCGATGCGGGGCGCGGGGGGCGCAAATTAAAGGGCACTCCTCCTGCACTATAAAAGGCTGCCATTTCGCAGCACTCCTTCTTGAGAAACGGATCTTTGGCGAGAGACCAAGGTAGATAGCTTTCTGCTTTGGCCCAACACTCGGACAGGTACTTCTGGCTTCAGGCCACAGCTTTCCACTAGTCTTTGCCTTCATTGACATCTCATTGTTTGCCAGCATATTATGGGGGCTGCAATGGGTGTCAACGCTGGCTTTCTCAATTACATCCAAAGGGCTCACAGACGCCGTGAGAGAGTGGCAGCCCTGGCTAGACGGAGAGGGGGCAACAGGCATCGGGAAAGGAGGCCTTACCCACCCAGGGTACACCGCCAGCAGTTCTCCTATCTCAACATGTCTGAGGAGCAGTGTGTTCGGAGGCTGCGATTCAGAAGGGACGTGGTCACAGAGGTCTGCCAGCTGCTTGGCGGTGGTCTGCAGCCACAGCTGAGGAGCAGGACGTCTCTGTCGGTGGAAGTGAAGGTGACGGTGGCTCTCAACTTCTATGCCACCGGCTCCTTCCAATCCACTACTGGGGACATTGCCAACATCTCCCAGTTCGCCGTGCATTGCTGCATCCGCCAGGTGACCAATGCCCTTTTCAAAAGGAGACGTCAGTTCATCTCCTTCTCCATGGCCCTTGCCAAGCAGCAACAGCGTGCAATGGGCTTTGCAGCATTCGCGGGCTTCCCCATGGTGCAGGGCGCCATTGACTGCACGCATGTGGCTTTGCGGGCACCTCTGGAGAATGCCGAGGATTACCGCAACCGGAAGGGCTACCATTCGCTGAACATCCAGCTGGTGTGTGACCACAGGCAGCTCATCCTAGCTGTCAATGCCCGCTTTCCAGGCAGCAGCCACGATGCCTTCATCCTGCGACAGACTTCTGTGGCAGACATGTTCCAGGCACAGCCTCACCCACGAGGATGGCTTATCGGGGACAAAGGCTATCCTTTGTGTACCTGGCTGATGACCCCGCTCCGTGCGCCCAGCACCCCTGCTGAAGAGGGATACAACGAGAGCCATCAAGCGACCAGGAACATCATCGAACAAACAATCGGCGTCCTGAAGCAACGGTTCCGCTGTCTGGATCGTTCCGGTGGAGCCCTACAGTATTCGCCGGAGCGAGTCTCCCATTTCGTGGTCGTTTGCTGCATGCTGCACAACCTGGCTATCTGCAGGACTCCGGCACTGCCACCAGAGATTGGAGGACCACCTCAGGAGGAGGAGGTGGAGGAGGAGGAGGAGGACCAGCACAGGAGGGAGGCACAAAGTGCAAGGGCCGCCCGTCGCCGGCTTATTGAACGTCGGTTCTAGGCCCCCTCTCAGGGAATGGCTTGTGCCAATGTCAGCAGATGAATGTAGCCGCTCCACAAGCCCTCAGCCGAGCAGGGCAACCAGGACTTAACAAAAAAACCATGCACACTGCAATTTAACAACAATAATTTATTGCAAACCTCTGCCCTTTCCACATTACATCCTCATGTGGAGAAGCCCCCTCCAAAAACACAAAACTACCAGTCTCGGCCTTACAAAAAGAAAGAAAGACACCAGTCTCGGCCTTACAAAAAGAAAGAAAGACACCAGTCTCGGCCTTACACAAACACAACTGCACCAGCCTCGGCCTTACAACAAGCACCAGGCATTTGTGCATACCTCTACTTTTTGCTCTGCGAGGGCGATGCCTTGCGCATCCTTGCCTGGCCCCTGCCCGCCCTGCAGCTCCTCCTCAATGGGAGCCCAGTGGCTGCAGCAAGGCTGGGGGAAGGCTGCTGAGGGGCAGATGGCGAGACGGCAGATGCCCTTGGGGGTCGGCCTGCACCAGCTCTGGCCTTGGAGTGGCCGGCTGCTGACTGCTCCAACTCTGGCTGGGCGACAGCAGTCTGTCCAGCTGCTCGTGGCAGCTGCAATGGCGGAGTGGCAGTGTCGGCTGCAGGAATGGTGGCAACCTGGCAGATCACAGGTGCTCGCTGGTCGCCTGAGACATTGGCACTCGCACGGGCCAGCACTGCAGCATGCGCAGCAAACAGCTGAAGAACAGACTGCTGGGCTGCTGCTGCGCGGCGAGTGCCCTGGCGATGCCTGGCTGATCCAGCGAGGGTGGCAGCAGTTAGTGCCCGTGTGGCCCTGGTCTGTGTCCGCATGACACCAGCCAGTGAATGGACGGCATGACTGAGCACTTGGCTAGAAGCCGACTGTGCTGCCGCGAAGTCCTGCAGACTCCTGGCCTGTGCTGCACTGAATTGTTCCAGACTCCTGGCCTGTGCTGCACTGAATTGTTGCAGACTCCTGGCCTGTGCTGCTCCGAATTGCTGCACACTCCTTGACAGAGACTCTATGGAGTCAGGCATCCTTGCCACTGCAGCCATGAGCTCAGTGTGCCTGCGCTCAGCCTGGACGGCCATTTCCTCTAGGAGGCGCACCTCCTCTGCGCTCACTGTCGCAGGACTGGAGGCCGCACTCACCCTCTGGGGAGAAGTCCGCCGAGCTTCCCCACCCCTCCCGCGTTGCTGCAGGCCGCTGGGCCCCGGAGCTTCACTCTCCTCCGACCCTTCCCCCCGGCTCCCCTCCAGGGAAGACGTGTCCCCTACATCACCATGGGCTGGCGCGGCTGAGGGTGGCACTGATGGGCCGGCTTCCTCTTCCTCCTCCTCGTATTCCGAAGCGCTGACAGTGGCAGCTTGAGGGCCCGCCTCCTCACCTAGCGATTCACCATCTGAAAGCAGGAAGGCACAAGAGTAGCTTTAGAGTGAGGACAGGGCGGCAGCGAGGGAGGCATGAGTGCTGCCATTCACCGCATTGGTCGGACAGTGGCAAAGGATGCTGATCTCATGCGCAAGTGGAACGAGAGAGGTCCAAAAGGTGATGCCCTTACCATTGGTGCCCAGAACAGGGTCGGCATCTCCACTGGCGATGGGGCCAATCAGCCGGCCTGCCATAATGCGCTCCACACGCTGGTCGAGGTCGGAGAGCTCTTTGAGGTCAGGACGGCCTCCCCCGGTCTCAGTTCGGTTGCGCCGGTTGTGCGCCACCTTGGCCTGCAAGAGAAAGGACGGCCTCTAAGTACAGTGTGAAGCCCTGATCTTGTCTGCACTGCCTCCCATGGTCGAATAGCTTGTACAGTGTGTAGCCCTGATCTTGTCTGCAATGCCTCCCATGGTCGAATAGCTTGTACAGTGTGTAAAGTGCTGAATGTGCAAGTGATTTTCATGCCAGTCCCATAGCTGCTGGATGAGGGCTGGCCATTAGGGCTTTCAGGTCCCTTTGCCCATAAAGTGAGGTGCACATGCAAGGATGAGGAGGACACTGGAAAGGGTACTCACCCTGACAACTCGAGTGAGGTCGTTGAACTTCTTCCGGCATTGCACAGGAGTCCTGGCAACCAGGCTTTCCGGTAGGCGCTGGGCAGCGGCCTCTTGCCACCTTCTGGGAACAGAACATGGCGCCTGCGCTCCACTCCGCCAACCAGCAGCCTCAGGTCACCGTCGCTGAAGCGCTGCGCTCTCTCCCTGGCCTTCTCCATAGCCCTGGGCGCTGTGCAGGTGAAGCTGAAGTGGTCAGGCCTAGGTTGAGGGCTGCAGTGTGCAGGGCGTGGCAGGCAAACAAATCCACCCTCCCCCTTTAAGAGCTGACCGGCGCCAGAGTGTCTGCCGTCAATCAAGAACTCGCCGCACCGGCGCTGCGCCCGGCCTCGGGGGTATCGCTCAGCACCGCCGGCTTAGCGCCTAAAGATAGTCGTGCATCGCCTGTTTTAGCGCAGCAGCAACCTCTTGGGGCGATGCGACTGAATATCGGCGAAGGGGGCGCGACTTTGCGCCGGGCGCAAACTTTCGCGGCCGCCCGACTTTAGCGCCCCAAAAGTGGCTATACTGAATTTCTAGGCCTTGGGCTATTGCTATGAAATGCTTGAGATTTGTAGATAAGCATGCAATTTAGGATATGAAAATGCATATTGTGTGGAGCAAAGATCATTTTCTCCCATGATTTGCCGAATGAAGTTCAGTACAGAGTTTACAGAGCTAAGCATAGGTTGCATAAAGAGACTATTAAATATTCCATGTTAGTTATAGTCCAGCTGTACATGGAAAATAAAATTGACCTCATTAAAATAATAATCCGGATAAACTGCCACTAATATGCTTCTGCTACTGGTTGGTTTGGTGTCCATCGGTATTGTATTGTTGTCCGAGTTTGAAAAATCCTTGAGTTTGCCTTTATTTCTGAAGGCTGTGGTGGAGATAGGGTGCTGGATTTAGGGTGCTGAACCAAATACTGGATACTGCTAATGTGTTATTTTTCGGTTGGTTTCTCCCATATTATTGCTAGAGGGTACTGTGGCCAACTGAAAAAACGATTGTATCTAATTGTAACTGATCTTTTTGCATAAACAGGGATTATTTGAGACAGAGGTTTAGGTGCGCTGTGCAATCAGTAGGGCAAGTGTTTTAGCATGGCATGACGTTACACAATTTGCTGCTTGAGTACTGCAATTTTACACAAGTCCTGGGGCCGTCAGAATGCTGGTTATACAATATTTGCTTCTGTGTTTAAGTAGCATAGATTCCTACTTGGGCAATTCTAGTTGGCTCATGCTTCAATCTTGATCAATTCCAGTTGATAAGCATTGAGCACCAGAGAAAATTACATACGTGCGCAAGCCTTCCTATGTCTAATTCCAGTGTGGAACTCTGATTAATCAAAGCAGATCTATTTAATACTGAACTGCATGAAAATTCTACAGGCTATTATTGGAGATGGAAAAAGAGCACCGTGACATTATCATACTCCTGATAAAAATGTCACTGAGCCTGTGCATTATGATGCCATGTGGTAGCTTTCCTCAGAAGGATGCTTTGGTCGTATTGAATGAGATACAGTAGGCAATGGAATTTGGAAAAAAGGATATCTGGGATTCTTATGCAACACTGTGACTTCTAGGACAGGGGGAAATAATAGGGAAATACAGGCAAAGAGCAAGGAAATAGGATTAGAGTAGATAGTTCCAGTTGAAGAACTATCATCAGCACAGGTGCAATTGGTTTAATGGCCTCTTTCTGTGCTGTAATTTCTTTGTTTCAATGACACCGTGGGACTGCATCTATTTAGTATCAGTTTATGATTTGATTCAATTTATATCAAAGCTGTTTAAACTGGAGGAATTCATTCTCTTTTCTTCCTCTGGTATTCTATGTTTTCCCTGAAATGCTGAGGCCGGATTCCACGGGTACCAATCCATCTCTATTGTACAAGTGCCACGCTTCATGTGTGAGCCCAGATATGTATTTTTCTCCACTGTGCCACCTGAGCTTGACGGCAAATTGGCAAAATTCGAGCCGCAAAGCCTACCGTCACCTTCCGACCTGATCTTAAATTCCCTCCCCCTGCTCCTGCTGGTAACATTATTGATTGTCCTTTCCCCCACCTGCTGCATGCAAACACCAGTGGGGAGATGGGGTGGAACAAAGTTCTCAGAATATTTTCCTGCCATCTTTCTCTTTAACTGCTGTTACCCAGGACAGCCAGAAGAAGCCTGGTGGTACTCGCTGTGCTAGCGACTATAAGGCCCAGAAGTGTCAGGGTGGAGGGACTTGGGCCTACTAGTGACGTCCTCTCCCTCCAATTCAGCCCCAAATACTTGCTGGGGCCTACAAAAACTTTCCTTAAATTCCTCATTGGACTCGTCTGTCCCTGTTAGTGGCCTCTCTGCCTCTTCTGGTGCTGCGCTGGCAGCCCCACCACTACCCTACTGGAAAGAAGAAAATCCTGCTCCAAGTGTTAGTAGGTTATTCAACTATGGTGGCATAAAACTCAAGTTCTCACCAATGTCCTCGCATGCACCGAATCTGGAAAGTCAGTAGGAAGCGACTGGTAGCGGGAACCCGGCCTGAATTTATCCCAAGGCCAATTGCTGCCTGACTGCGAATTTCTGTTCCGTATGGCATATTGCCCAATGCAGCACTATACCATATAGGTCAGAAGGCCATACCGACCAGGCCATCAGAGAGAGCCTGTTCTTTTCTCTATGATCAGATCAAGTTCAGTAATGACATTAGGTGAAGAATGCAGCCTTGAATATTTTACTTTTATACCTATAAAGATGGCATTGATCCAAATAAAATCCAAATATGTATAACATGCGAAATTAAATATTACTTTTACTCAATAATAATGTCTCTTTAGTGCCACCATAATTTTATTGTTGGCCCATAATGTGTGTGCCTGCCTATGGCTTCTTACCACTACGCTTTCCATTGGTGCCAGTGTGTGAAGTATGAACTCATAACCCTAATCCAGTACTTCTCCTAAGTACCAGGAGGAGCAGCAGGAGGGCTTCTGTCAATATGAGCCTCTCAGGCCTGAGATGGCCCTCATCTCATGGTAGCTGTGTCCGGCATTTAAATCCTGCAGCATCTTGCTCTTTCCTGCCCCCGCGCAGGTGAGCTTCCAGCGGGAGACATTTCCAATACCTGCGACGCATCATCATTATTCTAATTATGTCGACCCTAGAAACTACGGCAAGGTCAGAGCTCACGATGTCAGGTGGGCCTACCATACTTCTGGAAAGATTGCATCACAAATAGGTTTTGATTACTGAATCAAAGAATGACCTGAGTGAATTATTTATTGAATGGTCGTTTGGAATATAAAGCACTGGAGACGTGCCACCAATGCTGCCTCTGCAAGATCCTGCAAATCCACTGGCAGGATAGGCGCACCAACGTCAGTGTTCTTTCTCAGGCCAACGTCCCCAGCATCAAAGCTTTGACCACGCTCGATCAGCTCCGATGGACGGGCCACATCATCTGCATGCCCGATACGAGACTCCCAAAACAAGCGCTCTACTCGGTGCTCTGCCACGACAAGAGAGCACTAGGTGAGCAGAGGAAACGCTTCAAGGACACCCTCAAAGCCTCCTTGAAAAAGTGCAACATCCCCACCGACACCTGGGAATCCCTGGACCAAGACCGCACAAAGTGAAGGAGAAGTATCCGGGAAGGAGGAGAAGCATCCGGGAAGGCGCCAAACACCTCGAGTCTCTTCGCCGGAAGCCAAGCGCAAACAGCGGAAGGAGCGCACGTCAACCCAAGAACCCCACCCACCCGCCCCTTCAATCACTGTCCGCCCCACCTGTGACAGAGACTGTAGGTCCCGCATTGGACTCAGCAGTCACCTGAGAACTCACTTCTAGTGTGGAAGCAAATCATCCTCGGTTCCGAGGGACTGCCTAAGAAGAAGAAGAAATGGTTAAAATAAACGTGACGCACTTTTTTATTTTTTAGTCCAGCAGTGACAAATGCCTCTCAAGATAAAATAAGAATGATGCTACTTAAGATAATTTACCAGTTTAATAATTGTAATCAGTCAAATTACAAAACTCACTGAGGCAACAGTAGACAATTCACAGACATCAATCATGTGCCTCCGGATGGGATGTCAGGATTATATTTATGTTATGACATATTTTAATTAATTACTTGTGAAAAAATTCTATGTACCAAAACTACATAATAGCACTAAAAAATAATTTATTTCAATTTATTATCTGTATACATTTGTGATGGATGGTTCAATAAATGACTAAAAATATCCATTAAAAAAATATAGTTACGAGCATGGCCTCACAGCCTTCTACAGCTGTCACCCATTGTTTCTAAGTCCATTAGAGCTGATGTTGCTCTTCAGTGAACACCTAGTTTACTATGTAAAGATCAGAACCTTACTTAGTATGCTCGGATTATCTATGGTGAGGATATAGCTATCATGTGAGTATAGATATTTTGTTCTATTTTAAGAGTGCACGCACTTTCATAATGCAGGATAGCAGCCCTGTAAAATAGCACAATTCTCCTCCATTTCTTACAGATTAAAAAAAAAAGCCAAATTAAACTGTGCCAATATTGGTACTCCACTAGGAACCTCCCTGACTGGCTCAGAAATAACCATAAAATTGTTACAAGCCAGCTGGAATATGGAGGAAGCACTAGCGTACCCATTCCTCACTCACGATAAAAATTACATTTAATAATACAACTACTGATAACTTCTACAAAGAATACGTTTTTTTGCTTACGTTGTACTTTCTCTTCGTAATTATTAATGTTTTATTCACTGACTGTCTCTATTGGCTACACGTGCACAAACACGTCGATAAGTATGGCATTTTGCACCTCCAGAGATACAAATATAACAGATTAAATATTAGAAGAGTATCGATAAGCTCAATTAGTAACTCTGGTGTCTGTTTTAGAAGACTATGTGGTATTCAGATTCTTCAGGCAATTACCTGTCAGTAAATGTATTCAAATACTCCATACACAGAAATATGTGGACTTGGCTTGGAGGATGTTGCACAGAGCAGTCCCATGCAATAAGGTTTTATGTCGGTTCATGGACTCCCAGGCCGCCTGCATTTTCTGCGGCCTGGAGGAGTCCGTGTTCCATGTTTATGCTGAATGCGAGAGGTTGCAGCCCCTCTTTCACTATTTGAAGGGGCTGCTCCTTGATTTTTGGCTGCTCTTCAGTCCCACGCTCCTGATCTTTGGTCACCCGGTGCGGAGGGGATCGCGCAGGTCGGGGGTGTTGAGTCTGTGTGTCCCAGTTATGCTTATTATAAATCACTGGACACAGACAACAAGAATAACTTTAACAGGTCTTTACTATTCGGAGGTCAGGGCTGAACTGCCCAGCAAATCACTACACAACGTTTATATACCGGTGTGGTCACCACCGGTATTACAGTATACAGCAGCCAAGAGAAAGTAGTACATCTCTTAAGGTAGTTCTCTTAAGGTGGAACAGGTTACATACACCACAATCCTCCCTTTTTAGCTTAACAGCGTATATCCCCATTTAACATAACATAATAACATATATATATATATATATATATACAACTTCATGCAAAACAGTTCAAAGATTCAGTCTCTGAGGAGGCCTCCTGATCCGAGTTGGATAACGCCTTTCAGGGGTCTCTGATTCTCGTTGCTGGGGTGACTCATCTAGTTGATCTCTTATGGATTGGACATCATCATCAGGTACATTCACTTCTGAGGTAGATGCTTCAGGTTCACTAACTTCTTCCACGGTTGTCTCTGCCGTAACTATGGGTTCGACCCTTGTTCTCGATTCTACCAGTTGGTCAGCATGACGTCGTATTACATTTTCACCAATATCTACCATGTACATCAGGGGTCCTTGTCTGGCCCGAATTGTTCCAGATTGCCATTTCTCATTTTTATAGTCCTGGGCTAACACTGGTTGTCCTATTTCGAAACTCCGAGTGGTCTTGTTATTTATATGCTGGAACTGTTTGTTTTCGACTTCCCTCCGCACATTTGGTTTTAACAAGTCCAACCTGGACCGCAACCTCCTGTTATAGAACATCATGGCAGGACTTTGGTTTGTCACTGCATGAGTGGCGTTTCGATATGCCAGTAGGAAATTGTCCACCTTGTGTTGTAGTGGAATCTGATCTTCGCTCATGGCCTTTATTGCTTTTTTGAACGTTTGTACAAATCTCTCGGCCAACCCGTTTGTAGCCGGATGATATGGGGCAGAGGTATAATGTTTCACCCCATTCTTCTTCATGAATTTCTGGAATTCTTCTGACACGAACTGCGGTCCGTTGTCTGAACATATTTGTTCTGGCAATCCATTTCTTGCAAATATCGTTCTTAGCACCACGATCGTCTTTTCCGAGGTAGTGGTAGTCATCTTAATCACTTCTGGCCATTTAGAATGTGCGTCCACCGCAATTAAAAACATGGAGTCCATGAATGGACCAGCAAAGTCAATGGGCCAGAAATTCAGATCGGGGGCTTGCCGCGCGTGCAAGGCCCCGATATGCACTTACCCGACGCGCTGGCCGTTGACCTCCAGGGACGCCTGGAATTCGATTGTGAAAAAGAAGAATCCCGGGCAGCGTATGACGTCACGCCGCCCAGCAGTGCAGCCAGCGCGAAGCCTGTAGCGCGCTGTGCAACTGAGACACGCCCCTTGAGGTCTCAGTTTAACAGGACACGCCCCCAATGTTTCTGCCAAGCTGCTAAGCATTTTTACATGCAAAGCAGCAGTTTAAATAGGTTTTTGGAAGTTTTTTGAAGATTTTGGTAACTTTTATAAACTTTTAAAAACATTTACATTATTTTGAAGAATCTGAAGTAGTTTTAAACAGAATTAAAGCAATTTAAAGACTTTTAAAAGCCCTAAAAGAATTTTTTTAATTCCATTTATTTATTTAGCAATGTCGTCGTCATACGTGTCTTCACACTGTTCCCTTTGGGGAACTGTATGAAGTGGTGGAAGGATTTATGGCCATGATTAACGCTCATTCCGTGACCGTAACCATCTTTGAACCAGCCATTAGGGCGGTTAGTCCTATGGCGGGAGGGTTTTACGGGCTCCCACAAGCTATACAAGGAGGGGGGGCCACCCACACCCACGGACGCAAATATCCCACTGGATGTCAACCCAGAATTTAGAGCCGGAGCTCCGACTCCACTTGCCGGGACTGTCTGGAGCGGGGTTTGAAACCCTACCCTGATCTGGCCCAGCGGTGGGGATCCTACCGCTATGCCAAAGGCCCAATCCGATTAGCAAAGTGAAATGGCTGGAATGAGCACAATTCACGGCATTAAAAGAACTCACAATTGAACTGATGATGACCTCAGCAATCTCCTCAAGGAGGTGGAGGCGCAGCGCCTGCTCATCATTGGTAATGAGAAGTCAAAGGCGCCGCAAAAAGGGCAGATGATAGCTTGGTCTTTCAAGTGGCAGCATGGGGCTCCAGTCACGGGGAGGGAAAAGGCGCAGGA
Organism: Somniosus microcephalus; assembly: GCF_052327205.1. NCBI lineage: Eukaryota > Metazoa > Chordata > Chondrichthyes > Squaliformes > Somniosidae > Somniosus > Somniosus microcephalus. Next base: position 36,870,287 of record NC_140994.1, on the reverse strand, counting down.
AACGTATGGGTGTCACCTTTTGTGCGGAATGGGCCTTTTGCGTAGCAGTAAGCATCCCTGCCGCTGGGCCAGAAGGAGTAGGGTTTCGAACCCCACTCCAGACAGTCCCGGCAAGTGGAGTCGGAGCTCCAACTATAAATTCTGGGTGGACATCCAGCGGGATACTTGCGTCCGTGGGTGTGGGTGGCCCCCCCCTCAGATGGGTTGTGGGAGCCCGTAAAACCCTCACGCCATAGGACTAACCACCCTAATGGCTGGTTCAAAGATGGTTACGGTCACGGAATGAGCGTTAATCACGGCCATAAATCCTTCCACCACTTCATACAGTTCCCGAAAGGGAACAGTGTGAGGATACGTACGACAATGACCTCTTGCGCAATGCACCTCCTTGGACCCTCAGTCGCAGATGCGAGGGGGCAAATCGTGCAATTGTTAAATTTTTCATTTTATTGACATGTAAAATGTTGGCCCAGTAATTCCCTTCCAAATGCGCGAGTACGGTCGGGGTACTTACGCGTTTGGCCGGAGGAAATGCCGTTTTTCAGCATGCACAGTGCATGTGGGGAAAACCGGCATTTCCTGTCCTCTGAACGAAGGGGTTCAGAGGCAGAACGCGTGCGACTGCACAGGCAGCGCGTGCGCAGTAAAATTCGCCGCTTTCATTCATGCTTTCAGTGAGGTCAAGTCCTTACAACTTACACATGAAAAAAGCATGGGTACAGTTGCTGCAGAGGCTGCGGAGGAAGATATTTCTTATCGTGGAGCTTCTGAAAGTATGTATGTCTGTACATATTCCTTTGCGTGTTATGTATATATTCCTTTACTTATGTGTATGAATGTATTATTTAATTATGACTTTCAGAGAAAGTAACTTATTGGAAAATCATAATTAAAAACATACATTCATACACATAAGTAAAGGAATATAAAACATACATACATATACGTAAAGGAATATATGCGGACATACATACATAATTACTTATTACTGATGAAAAGTTTCTTTCTTAAAAGTGCTGGAAATGTTACATTACTCATTTTAGAACAATCATTTTCACATTCCATTCACACAGCCACAATTGCTCCTTCTACCTACCGTTCTGAAAACCCATTTAAAAAAAAAAATTTAAACTTTAAAACTTACTTAAAATTTCTTAAAATAACTTCCCTCCCTTTCCCAAACAAAAATATTGCCTTTCAGAAGCTCCACGATAAAATATATCTTCCTCCGCAGCCTTGGAACAACTTTACACATGCTTTTTTCAAGTGTAACTTGTAAGGACTTACCCTCACTGAATCCATGAATGAAATCGACGAAGTTCACTGCGCAAGCGCTGCCTGTGCAGTCGCACGCGCTGTGCCTCTGAACCCCTTCGTTCAGAGGACTGGAAATGCCGGCGTTCCCCGCATGCGCTGTGCATGCTGAACGCCGGCATTTCCACCGGCCAGATGCGTGAGTACCCAGACCGTACTCACGCATTTGGACCCGAATTTCTGGCCCAATATGTACACGTTGGCATGGGGTTGAAGGCCATTCCCATGGATGCAGCGGTGCAATCGGAGGTGCATTTTGAACTTTTTGGCACCCTGAGCAGCTTTTCGTCAGATCCTCTATCTGTTGGTCGATACCCGGCCACCACACATAAGCCCTAGCAAGGCTTTTCATCTTGACTCCCCCCAGATGACCTTCATGCGGTTCCTTTAGAACTCTCTCTCTTAACTTAGGAGGAATAGTCACCCTTGTTCCATACATCAATGTTCCTTGACAGACGGACAGCTGTTCTCGTCTTGCTGAGAACGCCGGTAACAGTGGATCACCATGTGCTGGCCATCCCTTCACTGTCAATTCGTAGACCCGGGACAGTGTCGGGTCGTTCCTGGTTTCTCTTTCAATACTTGCATTGGTGACTGGTAAACATTCGATGATGGTCGAGTGAAATAACTCAACAGGGTCAACCGTCGGTGCCTCCTCCGCTGTAGGTAGTGGCAGGCGCGACAGCCCATCAGCATTACCATGCTGCTTTGTACCTTTGAATTCAATCTGATATTGATGTGCCCCTAGGAAAAGGGACCATCTCTGGAGCCTCTGTGCTGTCATCACCGAAACACCCTTCTTAGGGTTAAAAATGGATACCAACGGCTGGTGGTCTGTCAGTAGCGTAAACTTTTGGCCCTGCAGGTAATGATTAAACTTCTTTACTCCCCACACAAGGCTGAGAGCCTCCCTATCTATCTGAGCATAGTTGCGCTCAGCGGAGGTCAATGATCTGGATGCGAACGCGACTGGCCTCTCCAAGCCATTTGGCAACTTGTGTGAGAGTACTGCCCCAATACCATATGGAGAAGCATCACAAGCCAAACGAATAGGCAGCGTTGGGTTGAAGTGAGCCAACACTTCCTCTGAGGTGATCAATGCCTTGCTTTTGCGAAAGGCCCTCTTACAGTCCTCGCTCCACTTCCATGGTACTCCCTTCTGCAAAAGAGCATTCAGCGGGTGCAGCACCGTGGATAAATTTGGCAGAAACTTATGGTAATAGTTAATCAACCCTAGGAACGACCTCAACTGGGATACATTATCCGGAGCGGGAGCCTTCACAACAGCTTCGATCTTGTCAGGAGACTTATGAAGCCCCTCCTGGTCAATGACATGACCACAGTACGAGATCTGCTTCTGAAAGAACTCACATTTCTGGCGATTAACTCGAAGTCCATATTCTTTCAACCTGGTGAGCACCAGTTCCAAATTTGCAAGGTGTTCCTCATCATCATCTCCTGTAATCAGAATATCGTCCAGGTAACATTGTGTGCCTGGAATTCCCTGTAATACCTGCTCCATGGCCCTCTGCCAAATTGCTGGAGCCGATGCCACTCCAAAAACCAATCTATTATACCGATACAAGCCTCTATGCGTGTTGATCGTGAGATACTGGCGTGACTCTTCCTCAACTTCCATCTGTAAGTACGCCTGCGCCAGGTCTATCTTGGTGAAGTGTTTCCCGCCAGACAACGAAGCGAAGATATCCTCAATCCGCGGAAGCGGATATTGCACCGTGTGAAGCACCGGATTAACAGTGATCTTGAAATCTCCACAGATGCGAACCTTCCCCGGTTCCCCCGGCTTGTTACTCGATGAACGCTTCATGACGGGAACAATGGGCGTGGCCCACTCACTCCAGTCCACCTTAGACAGTACTCCTGAACGTTCTAGCCCTTCCAGCTCAGCTTCCACAGCAGGTCGTATCGCATAAGGTCTGGCTTTGAAAAATTTCGGGTTTGCATGTTCTTCAACCTTGATGTTTGCCGTAATTCCTCTCAGTGTTCCCAGTCCCTGTTGGAACACCTCTTTAGCATCGTCCAATATTCTGGACAATCGTTTAGGTTTGACATCTTTTTTACCGGAATCTACCGTTAGTGCTTTTAAGGAATGCCAGTCCATATTTATTCTCCTGATCCACTCCCGTCCCAGTAGTGGTGGACCTCCCTCAGGTAGCACATATAAGTCCATTCCTCGGCTTTCTTTGCCCTTGTGGACCACCTTTACCTTTATCTTTCCGATGGGGTATACTCTTTGCCCCGTGTATGTTTTCAATACAATCTCCGTATCCCGTAGGGGAATATGTGGGAATAACCTTTTGTAATCTTGCTTATTCATGACCGTCAATGCCGATCCAGTGTCCAATCCCATCCTCGTCGCCACTGTTGAGTCTGTGTGTCCCAGTTATGCTTATTATAAATCACTGGACACAGACAACAAGAATAACTTTAACAGGTCTTTACTATTCGGAGGTCAGGGCTGAACTGCCCAGCAAATCACTACACAACGTTTATATACCGGTGTGGTCACCACCGGTATTACAGTATACAGCAGCCAAGAGAAAGTAGTACATCTCTTAAGGTAGTTCTCTTAAGGTGGAACAGGTTACATACACCACAGGGGGACCTCCTCGTAGGACTGCTCCTGGGCCTGGCCAAGGTGGCCATCAACTGGTCCAGGCAACGGGCGGTCGAGGGGGTCGTTTGGCCCGACTGCCTGCCTCTCTTCCGCGGCCACGTTTGCGCCCGGGTGGCCCTGGAGATGGAGCACGCGGTGTCCACATGGCACGCTCGGGGCCTTCCATGACCGGTGGGCACCGCAGGGACTGGAGTGCATCATTACCCCCGGAAACCAAATTTTTATTTAATTTGTAATGTTTCATTTAATGTTTTATTAGTTACAGTCTATTTGTTTATGGGTTGCTCAAAAGAGTGCACAGAAATGTGAGCTTGCCAATAGGCAGCAGTTTAACATCGTTCTGGCAATAAATTAAGACACCCAATCAGAGCGCGGCTGGGATAATCATCATTTTGCACATTAACAAGCGGGAAATACGCTTCATGACCTTTATAAGACACCATGGAGGCAATAATGCAGAAGTGCTATTTAGAAAAGCGCAATCTCATGTTACAGAAAACAAAATGGCATTTACTTTTAGTGAAGCTGAGGGAACTGTCATTGCAGAGCAGGAACTGCTGAGGAGAGTAATGATCTTCAGCATGGAGAACCTACCCATTCACACTACAAGAAACAGGCCTGGGAGAAAATAACAAGGAAGTTGTACACTGTCCTGGCTCATAATAAGACTTGGACAAGGGCATTTATTTTTGTTGGGTCTCTTCGGTTCCATCGCCCGGGGAACTGATTGGAGCCTGCATGCCAGTTATGACCAAAACTGACCTATGATGTAAATAGGACTCCGATTTCCATATGAAACAGGGTCTATTGCCTGAAACAGGCAGGTGCTTTGGATACCCGATGGTAGGCCTCTTTGAAAATGGAGCCAGCGTATTGCCAGTGTAGATGAGGCAGTCAGGCTACCCACCCCGTTTTGAGGCCATTGGCAGTGAAAATCAATCTCTCTATCTACAAACATGAGCTCATCTTCCCTAGCTGAAGCTTTTGAAGCTAAGCTAGTCCTGACCCTTACAACACACATTGCTTCTTGATGTTGCTGTGAAAGGACAGTCTACTCTTTCTTTACAAAACAGGATATTAGTGAGGAGGTAAATCTTGAATTTGTTAAAAGTGAGATGAGAGATACTTTAATAAAAGTATTAGTGAAGTTAGTTATGCTAAAGGAGGACAAAGTACAAGGAACTGAAGAGGCGCATCCAAGGATCTTGGTGCATTTTGGGGTTTCAGGTTCAGAAGACATTAAAATCAACACCTCAACTGGATAAGATTACAAAGAAAGCTAACGGAATACTGAGCTTTATGGCAAGAGGTGTAGAATATAAAAGTATCGATGTAATGGTGAAATATATAAAACCTTAAAGTTCACAGTTGGGGTATTGCATGTAGTTTTGGGCTCCACACTATAGGAAAGATGTTGAGGCAATGGAGAGGACACAGCACAGATGCACTAGGATGCTGCCTGGTAAAAGGAAATACAAATATGAAAAAAGACTTGGAAAAATTGGTGTTGTTTTAGATAGAACAAAAGAGATTAAGGGGTGATTTGATAGTTGTTTAAAATTAAGAAAGGATGGGCTAGAGTACAGTGAAACCTGTAAATTATGCACAGCTTAGGGACTGACATCAGCTTTCTGTTTTTTAAGTAGGTGTCCTTATTTTCAAAATGGTCATTGTACATACTGTAAAAATTTTCAGTAGAATGGGGAGTTCTTTACCCAGCATCCATAGCGGCAGAGAAACGGCTCTATCCCTGGAATAGAGTTGTGCAAGTGTTCAATCCCTGAGAGAGTGGTTTCTGTGCTGCAGTGGATGCTGGGTAAAGAGCTTCCCATTTCACAAAACCTGCTGCTGCCCCGCGCTGACTTGCGTGTCCTGTGTTTTAAGTAGTAAATAGGCTTGGTGGTTAGTTTTCGAGTGTCCGTGATTTCAGAGTGCCTCTTGTATACCATGTAAGCTATTTGGAGATCTCAATAAGGGTTTTTTTTTGCAGGTGTCTGTTTTTTTTTGTGAGGCTTCACTGTAGATAGAAACAGACTTTCCAATGATTGGGCCTAGAATAAGGAAACATTGTTATAAGATTAACTGTGAGAGATTTAGGATAGAGAACATGAGAAACTTTTTTACATAAGGATCGTGAGGTTGTGGAATACACTACTAGAGTGATTGATTGAAGCAGGGACCATACCATAACATTTAAGGATCAGTTAGGTAGGAAAGGAGAATAAGGGATCTGGGAACAGGGCGGGCGGATGGGATTAGGAATACTGCTCCTGTGGATGATAAATCACAGAATCACAGAAACCCCACAGTGCAGATAGAGGCCATTTCGGCCCATCGAGCCTGCACCGACACATATCCCACCCGATCCCCGTAACCCCTACACCAACACATATCCCACCCACCCCACGTATTTAATCCCCCTAACACTAAGGGTCAATTTATCATAGCCAATCAACCTAACCTGCACATCTTTGGACTGTGGGAGGAAACCGGAGCACCCGGAGTAAACCCACGCAAACACGGGGAGAATGTGCAAACTCCACACAGACAGTCGCCCGAGGCCGGATTCGAACCCGGTTCCCTGGCGCTGTGAGGCAACAGTGCTAACCAATATGCCACTGTGCTGTCCTGTTTCAGCGTTAGAATTGCAAACAAATTATGTGCACGTGAGAGAAAGCTCCTCTCCATCAACTCTCTGCCTTGCGTCTGTGTATCAACAATGGCGTGGCAATTTCTGGGGCCCCACACGACCGTTCAAGGGCAGCAGATCCTAAATCCCAGGGACAGGGTAATTTGCATAGCCAGGTCGGGCTAGTGCTGCAAGGGCACATCAACAACGCACACCCCAGCTGGAGCTGATCTGGCTTTTTAAGGTGGATGAGTACTTTACCATTCCACCTGAGGCCCCCCTGAGGCCAAATGGGCCAAACTAAAAAACATTTATTTGTTTTTTTTTTAAGTCTTTGGCTCACACAGGACCCAACATGCTACAAGAGAAGGTAATCAATCCCCTCTGTGATTGATTATTTTAATCTAGTAAAGGTCTCCATTGGCATGAGTTCCACTGATCCCTTTTGAGGGCATAAAGAGAGGAATTTCCCAGGGAAGTCCAGGGACTACACCCAACCTGCCCCTTCGATGTGGAGAGGGAAGATCTGCCCATGATTCTCCCAACTGAAATGTAAAGGTCCTGTCTAAACGCAGCGAAATCCCAGCAGAACTAGGTTCCAGCCTGTTCACCGGGCCTCCTGGGTGGAAATGTGTCGCCCTCTTCCAACCCAGGAACTTTGGGGCCAATATACCTTTCATGATTTAACTAACCGACAAAGGATATTTCACCAATATTGAATGAAGGATAGGACCATCCTAATTGCTCAAGTATCACCACACTGCTGCTCTAAGCATTGTTGCTCAGTGCTATGAGGCCACCCACCCTTTAGATTGGATTGAATATCTCAATGCTTGGGCTAGGCATCAGGTCTATTCTAATGAGTTAGAGTTAAAATCTAGTGCATGGTTATCAGCAACTGTCATACAAAATCAATGAAACTATTATCTAGGGAGAAATTGCTGCCAAAGTCATCCTTCATCTTGTGATAGTTGAATTTGTAATTCAGAAAGGGAACTTGGGCAATACCTCACAGGATAAAAGGAAATAAGTTATAAATGTATTCAGATATTTAGAAACAGCCAGAGAATGAGTAGATCACCCAGTGTTTAAGAATAGCACTAGACTGCTTAACATGCCAATAATGACCACTGACAGTTGGGTGTTTTAGACTTTCCAGCTTGGATGCTACAGCTTATGGAGGCTTATTCCAGAAGTGAAGAGTTTCACACAACTCAACAGCATATGCACTGGATTAGACCCTGAATTCTTTTCTTTAAGGGGCATTTAGTGTTGCACCATTTTTGTTGTGCACAATTTATTTTCTAAGTTTGCTACAATTCTGAAAGGGGTTGATTTTAACCCACCTGACCTGATAGGAATGGAGTGGGGCGGAGGGGGGGGAGGGGATCTTTAAAATAGTGCGCTTGGACTTACCGCTCCATTCCTGTTGGAATCCCGCTGGCCACTTAGGTGGCTGAGGCGCCTGCTGGAAACAGGCGGGAACTTCATGAATTAATGCAAATCGGGTTCTACTATGTCAATGGGACCCTGATTGCATTTTAACCTGGGCCTGAGCGAGAAAGGCGCTGTGGCTTTCCTGCCAGGTGAAGGCAGGTTGACAACTGTCGGGAAAGAATGAAGATGCCCTCCAGGGTAAGTGGAAAAACTCTCCTTTTGTGGGGGCCAAGAGAAGCAGGAGTGTTCCTCTTTGGGCCACAAGGAAAGTTGCGGCCTACACTGCCCCGGACTGCCCTCCACCTTCTCTCCTGTGGGAACCACCTGAAACCCCTTCCCCTTTCTTTGGTGCCAGCTGGCGTCCTCCGCCTGCTGTTGCTTTCCGCCACTTTCAGGTGGGAAGCTGACCGAGACCCGGGAATTAAAATACCCTGCCTCTCAAACTTAAGCCTGAGTGCATTGTGCACTTGCCCTACCCCTCGATCTCCTGAAACCCGCTGGGAGGTTAAGATTGACCCCAAGGATTTAGATACGTTGTGCACTATAATTGTCCCCTTTGCTGTGAACATGTGTTCCTGCTTCCAAGATATCCCTCTTTCTGCTTCACCTGTTACTTCAATAAAGTTAACAATTCAATCTTCATGAAACTAGAGCTGGGTTGTGATTTTCCTTCAGATGTCATTTTCCACCCTCTGTCATCAGGGCAGTTAAAGGATTTATTTGTACTGATCAAATAACTGATTTCAACTGTTCAAGCAGTTAATTTAAATTATTTCAATCAACTTTGCATCAGGTGGCAGAGGACCTGAGCATTGGGCATTGGTAGCTGAGCATTCACACTCAGTTACCATTTAAAGAGGCTAAATTTGAATACAGGGCCCAGTGTTTACCTCTTTTCACTTTTATGGGATCGATGAGGAAAAACCTGAAACTATTCACATCTTTGAGGTACTACTTTAAATAACAACAAAGCCTGGCTGGCTGACATTATTATTGTCATAAATGGGACATTTTCCTCTGAGTTTGCGATTATTTAGCTGCTGCAAGCAGTGTGTAAACTGATAGCTGTTGCTTCAGAGAGTAATCAAGTATAAAGTCCACCCTTTGATCCTCTTAATCGATCAAATCGTTCTGTAGTTTCTTAATCCTCTTACACTTAAAAAGTGATGGTTCTTGCACATTCAAAAGTAGGTCCCTTTGATGCTGTCCCATACAGTGATATTTCCGTTGGCTGTAAACAGTAATTTTACTCTGTCTGGAGAGGATTGGAAGACTGACCGTCTACAGCTGATGTATCAGTAATTCTTCCTGACCTTGTAAATATTGCTGAGTTCCTTTGACATGTATTGAGTGCATTGTTTTAATTGCTTCAGCAGATTTAAATAAAGAGGTTTATTGCTTGTTGAAACCTGACACACACTACTAAGGCAGTGAGGAACTAATATCAATGTAATCCATATTTACATGAGCATCTTCAGTTTTTAATTAGAGTTGATGAACTTTAATTGGCTGTTCTTTATCATTGAGATTCTAATTTCAAATGTCAAATAATGGAGTTTAAAGAAGTGACCAACAATGTAAAATTTGTGTGACTTTTCAGGAAGAAGATTCCTTGATTATAACTGGTTTGATCATTCCTGTGAGCAATCCCATGTTCTGATCAGTTTTTGACCAACATTTCAAACTTGACTGAAGACACTTCAGCATAGTTGTGAGAAATATTCCTAGTCTGGGGTGAAACTGTTGTCAATTTATACACAAAGATATGGCTGGTTTCTTCATCTGATGAGAACATTTCCTCAATATTTTGAGGCAATAATAAATAGGAAAAATATAGCTTCTGTGTGCACTGCTCCTGGCAACTGAGGGCTGACCAACTGATTAGCCACATTAGCACAACAAGCGTATGTGTGCTAAATCCTGTTGTGTCTCAGTGTTCTGCATGATAAAATTACAGTAATACCACAATTGCAACCAATTCAAGGTGAGCTTTAAAAAGTTGGAATTGAAAGGAACCTTTAAGCCTTTATTTTTAACCTTTTTCAATTTTGGTAAAGAGACAACTATTTGGATGGCACTTCCTTAAGAATTTAGCTAGCATTTCTTTTCTCAGGTTTAAGCAAAAGCAGTCTGACAGCAATGTAAATTTGTTCCTTTCATGTTGGTTAAAAGCAGCCTTGCTGGTGGGCCCTAAATCAGTGGGCATTTTTCATCTTGCTCTACATTTTGCTGATCTTGAAAAGCGACCTAGTTCTGTTTTCCACCATTTTGGAACTGGTTAAAGTGGTTCTCGTTCCTCTTGGAGTAAGCCGAGGCCCATTCAACCCCAATGACTTGCTGTTGAATTATGGGATCATTTTTTTTCTTAGAAATGCGCTAATAGGGGAACCTATTAAAATAAATCCTATAAACACACAGGCATCACAATTTTTGATACATTGACTGAGTTTTAAAAAAAATTGTCCTTGGGATGTCCTTGCAAGAACCTTCGCGCCAAATCAGTAAATTGGTTGTTATTAAAATTATATGTGATAGAAGAGCTGGAAGTTGGACTCAGTTAACTTAACCTCAGACAAACTTCTAATGCCAATAATACTGTAGAAACAGAATGCTGGTCTGTCATTATATCACTAACATTGCCAAAAAAAAAAATCATAATAGTGGCTGATGCCCAGTTATCAGCTTGAGCCAACTGTTTTCCAAATGAACTGATAGTGCCTTTAACAACTTCATGGGTAGAATTTCTCTCGTCCCCATATGTAGTGGAATTGTAAACATTTTCTTCTCTTCTGCATTTAAGATGTCACTACACATAGAAATCAGGATAATTCTTGGAACATCATTGGGCCGGATTCTGCCCTGAACAGCCGTTCATTACACTTGCTCTTGCCCATTGACTTTTGATGGACTTTTGCACAGCAAGTTCCAGTCAGCCAACGATCCAAAAAGCGCAGCACCCTCTACAGAGCAGCCGGGACCTGTGTCAACAGGGAAAGCAACTGTGCGTCTCCTTAACCAATCAGATTGAAGAATCGTTAATGAGCAGCACGGTGTCTGAACCAGGAAGTGTCAGTTAGAATGTTGAATTCAATGTCAAATGAGAGAGATAGAGAGATAATTTTTTAAAAAATCACCAACAATAATTAAGAGCTGAATAAATGAGACTCCACACTTGTAAAAGTTAATTTTCAGTGCCAGGGAGGTTGTTTGGCAGTAATTAAGACTTACCATGCCATTTAAAAAATGAACTTGCATGGGAATGGACAAGCCCTAACTTTTTTTTGACGAGTTTAGTTCATATCTGAGGTAAGTACAACAACTTCACGCCATTCAATGTATTTGAATGGTGAGTCAGACGGCGAGATGCCGTTTCTGGATTCCCGCTTTTATCTGCGCATGTGCTGTGGCCGGAAGTTGCTGTCTGACTTCCACATAAATAACGATGAACGTTGTTAGCCTCACTGTTAACTTCACAGCAAAATTCGGCTCATTGAGATTGTTCCACTATCATAAGAACAGGAGGAGGCCATTCAACACCTCGAGCCTGTTCCACCATTCAATGAGATCATAGCTGATCTGCGACTTAACTCCATATACCCGCCTTTTGCCCAAATCCCTTAATACCATTGGTTAACAGCTATCAAGTTAAGAAATATCAGTAATTTCTTCTGTTGCAGGTACGTGCCCATGATCTTGATAATAGCGCTGAGCGCATCGACATCCTATTGGAATACTACAGGATATCTGCATCATCCTCTCGCTGCAAGGGCTTCAACCATTTTGTCCTACCATGCCTTTCAACAGAGAGGGATGCAATCTTTTCCTATCATGTGCAAGCTATTCAGTTGCCCTGGCGTCTTTCTCCATCGCTAGACAAATTTTGATGAATGAAGCCAACTTCTCCTTGTTTCCTCCCAGTGATTATTTGGAAAGTGCTTCAATCTTGTGCTTTATATGTCAAAACAGCTTTATTCTCTACTTCTAGATCACAACTAATATGTTTCTGATTCAACCTTTTGTCTGAAATATGGGACAAGAAACAATTTTGAAAGGCAGCCAAGGGAAAGAAAATAGGTTTAGCCTTTCCAGTGTTCATTCATTGCTTTAAAAAATTGGAACACTTCATGATTTCGTTTTTAACTAATACATGTGAATAGATAGAAAAAAAAACATGGGCCAGATTTTCAGTGTGCCGTGAGGCGGGCTTTTAGGCGTGCGGGGGGGCAAAAATCGGGGGTTCCGACACCATCCCGCCCAAAACCCGCCTCCACGTAAGTTTCAGAGGAGGCGGGTACCCGCCACGCACTGGGACCCGCCGACCCGAGGCGGGAAGGGATTCGTGCCAATTAACTGCCTGTTAACAGGTAGTTAACAGGCAGTTTTTAGCCTAATCCCTATTTTGAGGGGTGTCGTGTGGGATTCCCGACGGCTCCAAACCACGCCAGGTTAGAGCAGGCGGGCCATCGGGTTGAAGGACTTGGAGGGGTCGAGATGTCAGTGTACAGGTGAGTGATGGGTGCATGAGTGCAAAGGTAAGTGTGTTTGGTGTGCCTAAAGTGTGTAAAGAAGTTTACATTACCTGTACTTACCTTAACAGCCTTTCTTCCTCTAGGTTTTGGGAGTCCATCACTCAGCCGGCACTGAAAGCAGAATGGCTGCGATCTGTCAAAAGTGACAGCCTTCAGCTTTCAGTGCCGGTGACAGTTCTAACTGAGTCTGCATAGAAGGACTCAGGTTAGAAGTCAGACTGTCAGTGTTTGACAGCTTCAAACAGCTGTGAAACACTGATATTTCATCTGTCAACACCTCTTGACAGATGAAATTTCAGTCTCTGACATCACCTGTTGCCGGGTGACCCTTAATTGGCCTGCTGAGCCCGCTGGGTGGGCTCAACAAGGTCAATCAAGGGAAAATCGCGTCGATTGGCCAGACGTCGATGGAGGCAGGACTAAAACCCGAAAGTTGTAGTCCCGCCTCCTTCCCGACTGCTGAATGAAAATCCAGCCCCATGTTTTTGGAACATTAGCCCCAATTTTAACTGGCGGTGGGAGTTGTGTGGGCAGGGATGAGGCTGACTGATGACCGTCCGGCCCTTTACAACATGAAGCCTAGGAGATTCTACCTGCATGGGGCCCGTTAGCCTCCTGCCTGAACCCGGCTGGAAGCGCTATCTGGCCAATGGCCTGGAGTGGGATTTTGGGTGGCAGGAGTCCACTGCCGGGGAATGCTATCTGCACCTATGCAATGAGCTTGGCAATGAATGAACTTTGCCAATTTGTAATGTTAAGAGAGAGCAGGACAGGTTGGACCATCTGCTTTTTCGTGACATTGAAAAGCATTTTTAAAGTGCAGCTTCTCACTGGGTCGAAGTTATGCTGGACACAGAGGCCTCAATTTTAACTGAGCCGTGGAGGCGGGCTTGGAGGCGTGCGGGGGGTTAAAATTGCAAAAACTGGCGGTCGGGACCCCCCTGCCTGGTTCCCGACTCCGAGCCATTTTTACTCGGGCGTGTCTGATGGTCTCGAATCCGTCCCGCATCCAACAGGTGGGACTGGTCTTTAAGGCCCTTAAACACCACGAAATGGCCTCTATAATGCCATTTTAACAGTCCCTTGCACTTTTAACCCTTTTCCCACGTAAAACACGCCTGGTGGGAATTACGACTGTGAAACCTGACGGGAGCACTATTGGCTTGCTGACTATCAGAGGAGATTTGATCAGCCATCATTTGCAGGTGGCAGGATTTTTTGTCTCAGGCCTGGGGCAACTTTTACCAGGCTTAACCACACCTGTGGAAGGTTGGAGCCTCACACACATCTCCAGTGTGAACTCCTGGGAAACCCCTCTCGCCACCTTCACTCAGCGCTTCCTCAACGGAGGCATATGCCAGAAGCATGGGAGCCATTTTTTTCCTTCCCTTCTGGGCATTAGAGGAGCTGGAGCACCAGCCGCAGCAGCAGCAGAACCAGGAACAACAGCAGCACCAGCAACAGCAGCAGCAGCAGCAGGAGCAACAGGCTGCTGCTCACCCACCTGAGGCAGCACAGGCCAGAAGGGGCCAGCGCCTGGAAGCCCGTCGGCGCAAGAGATACCCCCCAAACAGGGTCTACAGACACAAGGTCAGCTACCTCAACATGACTGAGCAGCAGTGCCAAAGGCGGCTCCGACTTTCGCGAGAGGTAGTGACTGACATCTGCGCAATGCTACAGCAAGACCTGCTGCCCAGAGGACCAGGTGGCCATCAAAGTCACCACCGCACTCAACATTTTTGCCTCAGGCTCATTCCAGGGATCATCAGCAGACATCAGCGGCATTTCCCAGGAGGCCGCACACACTTGCATCACGCAGGTAACCGATGCCCTCTTTGCCCTCGCGCACAATCACATCCATTTCACCAAGGATTGCGCAAGTGTGACGGCGCGAGCAATTGGATTAGCTCATCTGGCAGACTTTCCAAGGGTGCAGGACGTCGTTGACTGCACACATGTGGCCCTTAGGGCACCCCATCGCAATCCAGGTATTTTTATCAACCGCAAGGGCTTCCACTCCCTTAACGTTCAGCTGGTGTGTGACCACAAGAAGGAGATTTTGCATGTTTGTGCCAAGTACCCTGGCAGTTGCCATGACTCCTTCATACTGCGCCAGTCTAGTGTGCCTCCGCTATTCAGGCCGCCAGACCAACTTCACGGATGGCTACTTGGAGACAAGGGCTATCCCTTGAGGACTTGGCTAATGATGCCATTGAGGAGGCCAGCCAACGAAGCTGAGGAGCGCTACAACTCTAGCCACATTTCCACCAGATCCATTATCGAGCAAACTATCAGTTTGCTGAAGATGCGCTTCAGATGCCTGGATAGATCAGGTGGAGCCCTGCAGTACTCAGCAGCCAGGGTCTCCAGAATCGTCGTGGTTTGCTGTGCACTTCACAACATGGCACAGCGTCGTGGCTTGCAGATTCCTGAGGACCAAGTGGCTCCTCACATACCCTCCTCAGATGATGATGATGATGAGGAGGAGGCAGAGGAGGAGGAGGAGGGCGAAAACGACCATCCTGCAGAGGACCAACAACCAGCGGCAGCATTACGCCAGAACATTGCTGCCCGGGATGCAAGGAACACACTCATCCTGGCCAGATTTGCTTAGCCTAGCCAATTAAGCACTTTTGCCTCGCAGCTTCTTACCTGAGCATCGACAATGGCCAAGACACTGCGGATTCCTAGCTATTTGTCCAGCATACTGACAAGTGCAAGTAATCCTAAGCCCTCAATATGAAAGTCCCATTCGCGAAATGAGACACGCCACAAATACACCAGTAGCCATCAGACTTTTTATTAACAGAATTCATCTGATGGCTTTTTTTAACAATACATAAAATTTCACCCAAGTGACTATCCTTGTGACTACTTGTGCTTTATTTTCCTCTTACGCGTGCTCCTACGTCGTGGTTCCCCTGTGGCTTCAGCAGATGTGGAGGCCCCTTGCTCACTTTCCTGCTGCTCCTGTCTCGACAACTTTGGCGGGCGTCCTCTGGGGTGGTGAGCCTGTGAGGGCTCATCAACAGTCTGCTGCTCCTGCGGCTGTGCAGGGGTTGAGGCGTCTATCTCACTTGGGTGTGGACTCCGGTGGGGCTCTGACTGAGGGCTCTGCAGTGGCATGGAAGTGTGAGCGCCTGGAGAGGAACCCCCACTTCCTTGAGGTCTGCCACTCAACCTCCCTCTCATGGGTCAGCTCCCCCTCCGCGCCTGCAAGTGGCTGGAGAGCACCTTGCTGCACATCAGGGGGGCCATGGGGACCCGTATCTGCAATGGCAGTCGTACTCAGAAGGACTTCCATGAAGGTCTGGTTTCTATGTTCAATAGATGCCCATCGCTCCTCAAGAGATGTCATTCTATTCTGAACACTCACCATGTTTTCCATACCCTGGCGACTAACCTCCTCCATAGCCGTAGCCCTCCTCTCTACCGTAGCCAGCCTTACCATGGAGGCAGCAATCATTTCCACGTAGGTAGCCATCCTTTCCGTGTTGATGCGTTCATGCACCAATGACTCCACAAAGGCTCTGCTCATGTTCGCTATGGACTTCCCCATTCGCTCCACACTCGCAGCGACCATAGAGACAAAACCTGCCAGAGACTCTTGCATCTGTGCATGGAGTTTCATCACCTCTGATCTTATGGGTGGACCCAGAGGCAGAGGGTCGACATGCAGCTGAGCCGAGCTGGCAGAGTCCTGCGCCCTCCGACGAGGACTCTCCACTGCTGTCTCTTTCTCCACAATCTGCTGATGCTCACTTGTGAGCTGTGATACACCAGGTGACAACACTACTCTATGTCCTAAAGGTCCCACCGAGGTATGAGTGTCTGCGCTGGTGCTGGGTGCACTTATTTCTGCTGACACTGCGCCCTCAGAGGTTGCAGCTTCCTCTGAGGAGTCTGGAAGCTCAGGCTCTTCCTCCTGGACAGTGGGACGGGGGCTCTCGATGGTCCTGTGGGGGAGTAAAGGGAAGAGTTAAAGATGTGAGATCAAGGTTACATGCACATTGCATATTGCAGATGATCATAAGTCCATCTATTATAGCTTCAGAATCATTATCAGCGACTCATGCAATGTCAATGAGAGAGATGGAAAACTATTCTGTGACCAGCTTGCTGTGATGCACCCGTTTGTCCGTCCCCAACGTGTGCATCTTTTTCAACCCCGACAATTTGCAGGACGGCTTCCTCCCAGGGGGTGAGCTGGGCTAATGATGGTGGGCCTCCATTTCTTCACCCAGAGAGTGGTGAACCTGTGGAATTCTCTGCCACAGAGGGCGGTGGAGGCCAGTTCATTAAATATATTCACGAAAGAGTTGGATATATTTCTTGAGGCTAAAGGGATCAAGGGATATGGGGAGAAGGCAGGGACAGGGTACTGAAATTGGATGATCAGCCATGATCTCATTGAATGGCTGAGCAGGCTCGAAGGGCCGAATGGCCTACTCCTGCTCCTATCTTCTATGTTTCTATGTTTCTATGTCCTGGCTCTTTCCCTTTTATTATGAGCTCTCTTTTCCTGCAATGAGGGAGACAAGTGGAGGTTGAGTGAGAATGAAGGAGTGAGTGTAGAGATTGCATAGCATAGATACTTAGAAGGAGACAAAGATGGAGTGAGGTTGCAAGACCAAGGGCCCTCCCTGTGTGTTGTCAGTTGTGTTCAAAGCATCAGAGTGATAGGAAGTGTGAGGGCTGCATGGTGGAATAGTTATGTGAATGTGAGCATAGAGAGAGAGGGAATGGGTAAGGGTGCATGGATGTGAGTGTCAAGTGGCATATGGAGGAAGAGATTGCTAAAGCTGAGTGCTGGTGAGGAAAGGCAATGGGGATCAGATTGAGGGTGATGGCAACTTCATACTTACTTTTCCAGTGCGTTGAAGGTCATGGAATCTTTTCCTGCACAGCATCCAGGTACGCCGTGTGACCCCCAAGGAGTTGACCTCCCCAGCCACCTGTATCCACACAGCCTTGGTCTGACTGGGAGGCCTCTTCCTCACTGATGAAGGGAACAGGACCTCCCTGTGGGCCCTAGCCCCATCCACCAATGCCTGTAGTGCTGCCTCGTCAAACTTAGGAGCTGCTCTTGGCCTCCCGCTGGCCATTGTTCCTGCAGGTTCCTGTGCCATCAAATGGAGAAAGCTTGGCAGTCTGCAGAAGAAGCAAGGCTTGCTGTGGACCTTAAATGCAGCAGCAATGATTTCGTCATCGGAGGGGACTTTCAGTCATGAGAAACCCATTTGCAAAGGCTTCCCACACGTTGGAAATCAATTGGCCAATTGAGTTAAAATTGCATCAATCTCCCACATCCATTTAGATTCGTGTGGGAAACGCGAAATTCGGGGAACAAGCCAATAGCCCGCAGCTGAGTTAAAATCGAGGCCAGAGTAAATTCCAAGTGGTGTGAGACCACTACACATTCGGGATTCATATTGGGAACCTGACTCCCGAGTTATCCTGATATTTTTCTTTCTGATGCATGGGTGAAATTGCTATGCATCAATTAGAAAGGGCAGTATAATTAGACCCTTAGTTTGTGAGCCAGCTGCACGTCCCACTCGTATTATGATTTGAAATATGTAGAGTATGAAACTTTTCTATGTAAAGTATCCCATCCTCCCAATGACCAATTTCTTTTTTAAAAAATGCCACACTCAAATAAAACCTGTTCAATTATGTTGCTTTGGCCTTGTGTTGCATTGAGACAAAATAAATGATACAAAATTATACAAATTGAACAAGGTAACAGTTGTACTAAAGCTTCAACTGGATCAATATTTGCTTTATTAAACCTGGTGAAAGCGATCTGTAAACCTGTTTGTGTCTCAGTTACCCTTTGAGTTTGTCATTTTTGTCTTTAAACTGCTAATTTGTGATATCATAAGATCATAAGAAATAGGAGAAGGAGTAGGCCATTCGGCCATTCGAGCCTGCTCTGCCATTCAGTAAGATCATGGCTGATCTTCTACCTCAACTCCACCTTCCCGCACCCCTATATCCCTCGATTCCCTTCGTATCCAAATATCTATTGATCTATTCTTGAATCCTAGGTGTTGTGTCCGTGTATAATAAGACACAGACTGCAGGAGAATGGTACAACAGGTGTTTACTCAACGTGGCTCACATTGGAACTGATCTGTACAGATTACTACTCAGTGCTATATACAGGTGTGGTCACTGCCGGTACTGCAGTATACATGAGCTGTAAAAGATAGTTCCCCCCCTTAAAGGTATATACATTACAATTCCTCCCCTTTTAGATTAACAGTACCATAACACTCATTTAACAATTAAATATCAACTAATTACAATTAACACTTTTAACATGCAACATTAGCTGAAAATAGCCTATTTATATATTCAGTCTTTGGGGAGGCTTCCTGATCCTTTCTGGATAGCGCCTTTCCCGAGTGTCTTGCTCTTGGTGCGGAGGCGATTCTGGCCCCCTGTCGTCGGTTGGTTCATCAGTTTCCGATGCTACTGTTTCTGGGGTAGATGCGATCTGTATGTCGAGTTCATCACCAGGTACGTATGAGCGAGGCATGGGGTTGACTTGTTCCTGTGACTCTAGGATCTGGTCAGCATGGCGTCTCACGATGCTCTCCCCAACGTCCACTGTGTACATTAGTGGGCCCTGCCGTGTGCATATCGTTCCTGGCTGCCATTTTTCTGTTCGGTAGTCGCGGGCCAAGACTGGTTGCCCTACATTGAAGCTCCTTGTTGGCTTCTCATGGATGTGCTGGAATTGCTTACTCTCAACATCTCTTCGTACGTTTGGTCTGAGCAAATCCAGGTGAGATCTTAACCTTCGGTTAAAGAACATCATGGCTGGGGCCTGGTTGGTGACTGCATGTGTCGCATTCCGGTAGGCGAACAGGAAATTGTCCACCTTGTGCTGCAGCGGAATGTTGTCATTGTACATAGCCTTTATTGCCTTCTTAAAGGTTTGTACGAACCTCTCAGCCAATCCATTTGTGGCTGGATGATACGGGGCGGATGTGTAATGCCTTACCCCATTCTTTTTCAAGAACCTCTGGAACTCTTCGGACACAAACTGTGGTCCGTTGTCGGAGCAAATCTGTTCTGGCAAGCCATTCCTGGCAAAAATGGTCCGTAGGACTGCAATAGTTTTCTCAGTGGTGGTGGAGGACATTTTGATGACCTCAAGCCATTTCGAGTGCACATCCACGGCTATTAAAAACATTGAGTCCATGAATGGACCAGCAAAATCAATATGCACCCGTTGCCATGGAGATGAGGGGCCTGTGGTGGTGCATTTTGGACTTGCTGGCATCCTGAGCAACTCTTGGTCAGGTCCTCGATTTGTTTATCGATTCCCGGCCACCACACGTAAGCCCTGGCTAGGCTTTTAATTTTTACCCCTCCCAGATGACCCTCATGAAGCTCATTGAGCACGCTATCCCTTAACTTGGGTGGAATTACCACTCGGGATCCACACATCAAGGTCCCCCGGCACACTGACAACTGTTCTCTCCTTGTCGAGAATGCTGGCAACAGTGAGTCGCCATGTGCTGGCCATCCCTTCACCGTCAAATCATATACCCGAGACAGTGTCGGGTCATTTCGGGTTTCCTTTTTGATACAAGCGTTGGTTACCGGTAGGTATTCACCTATAGTCGAATGGAATATTTCGACAGGATCCACTGCTGGTGCTTCCTCCGCAGTAGGCAGTGGCAGGCGTGATAGCCCATCAGCATTTCCATGCTGTTTCGTGCCCTTATATTCAATCTCATAGTGGTGCGCCCCTAGAAAAAGTGACCATCTTTGCAGTCGTTGCGCAGTCATCACCGGAACGCCCTTCTTCGGATTAAAAATGGAGACAAGAGGCTGGTGATCAGTCAGCAAGGTGAATTTCTGCCCGTGCAGATAGTGATTGAACTTTTTCACTCCCCACACTAGGCTGAGGGCCTCCCTGTCAATCTGGGCGTAGTTACGCTCGGCTGAGGTTAGCGATCGTGACGCAAAGGCTATTGGCCTCTCTGAGCCGTCCGAGAATTTGTGCGACAGCACCGCTCCAATGCCGTAGGGTGACGCATCACATGCCAACCGAATTGGTAATGCTGGGTTGTAATGGGCCAATACCTCTTTCGATGTGATTAGTGTTTTGCTCTTCTGGAAAGCTCGTCTACATTCGTCACTCCACTTCCATGGCACCCCAGTTTGCAGTAGGGTGTTCAGTGGGTGTAGTATTGTAGACAAATTTGGCAAGAACTTATGGTAGTAGTTTACCAGCCCGAGGAACGACCTCAGTTGTGACACATTTTCCGGTGCTGGAGCCTTGACTACTGCCTCAATCTTCTCTGGGGACTTATGTAACCCCTCTTTATCGATAACGTGGCCACAATACGAGATCTGTTTTCTAAAAAACTCGCATTTGGGGCGGTTAGCTCGGAGCCCATATTCCTGCAATCTAGTGAGCACCTGCTCCAGGTTGGCAAGGTGATCACTGTCATTTTCGCCCGTGACCAGGATGTCGTCCAAATAACACTGGGTCCCTGGGATCCCTTGCAGGGCTTGTTCCATTGCCCTCTGCCAAATAGCTGGAGCTGATGCTACCCCGAATACCAGACGGTTGTATTGGTAGAGACCTTTATGGGTGTTGATTGTGAGGTATTTTTTTGATGCTTCTTCTACCTCCATTTGCAGATACACCTGGGCCAGATCAATCTTAGTGAAGCGTTTCCCTCCAGATAGCGAGGCGAAAATATCTTCAATCCGCGGAAGTGGATATTGTACGGTGTGAAGGACCGGGTTCACTGTTACCTTAAAGTCCCCACAGATGCGAACCTTCCTTGGTTCCCCAGGCGTGCTGCTCAACGACTTTTTCATCACAGGGACGATGGGTATAGCCCACTCACTCCAGTCTACCTTGGACAGTACACCTGAACGTTCCAGACTCTCCAGCTCTGCTTCGACGGCTGGGCGGATCGCATAAGGTACCGGTCTGGCCGTAAAAGATTTTGGGCTTGCGTTTTCTTCAATTTTAATCGTCGCTGTCATGCCTTTTAGTGTTCCGAGTCCTTGCTGGAACATTTCTTTCGCGTCAGTTAGGATCTTTGACAGTCGGCCAGGTGTGACGTCGTCATCCTTTTTGTCAGCCACAGTCAGTGCCTGTATGGAGTGCCAATCCAGGTGTATTTTCCGGATCCATTCACGTCCCAGTAATGGTGGTCCTCCATCTTGCAATACATACAGGTCTAGTTTTGGTGTTTCCTTACCGTTATATATAACATTCACCCTTATTTTTCCTTTGGGGTAGACTTTTTGTCCCGTGTACGTCTTCAAAATAATTTTTGTGTCTCTCAAGGGTATGTGTGAGAATAGCTGCTTGTAGTCCCGTTGGTTTATGACTGTTAGGGCTGATCCTGTGTCCAATTCCATCTTTACCTGGACTCCTGCTATCTTGAGAGTGACCCAAATGGTTCGGTGATCCTGTGTTGTGATCACATTATGTAGTTTCAGACAACTCAGTCCCCTGCTTTCGGAGTCGTTATCACTCTTTTGTTCGTCTGAACTATTCTCCGTCATCTTATGTACCTTCTTGTACTTTTCTTTGGTAGGTTTCTTATTGCTGGTTTTCTTTCCCGACCTGCAGACTCATGCTATGTGTCCTACTTTTCCACACTGTCTGCACACTTTGTCTTTGAACCAGCAATCCACCTGGTCGTGTGTTGTTCTGCCACAGCGATAGCACTTCTCTGTTCCATATGACATTTTGTTTGTGCCATATTCTTGCGGTCTCTGTTGTATCTCTGCAGTGCCCCGTGCTGCTGCTTCATATGATACCGCTGATGTGCCTCAATAAATCCGAGACTCGATGTTAGCGAAACAAAACAAGGCTTTTATTGACTTAGAAGGTAACACACAGAGGAGAGGTATCTTCCATCCAGAGGTCTGCCGTACTGGATGTGATGCAGGCTGGGCCAGCTTACATAGGGGCCAGGTATGGGCGGAGCCCTACACACAGTACAATACATTGGTGAGGAAACGGAACTGAGGTAAGGGAAATGAAACTGAAACCAACCACAGTCACAGGCAGAGAATACCAATGAGTGATGAATGGAATATTTCATCACAACCGCAATGCTGAAAGCCTTTTCCAGCGTAAGGTCCTTTTCAGATAAAAGCCGTTTCTGGGTTCCTTCGCTTTGAAGTCCACACACAAACTTGTCCCTTAAGGTATCTGCCAGTCCCGCTCCAAACTGGCAGTGTTTCGATAGTTTGTGCAGTTCTGTTAAATAATCAGCATTGCTTTCATCCTTATGCTGGTTCCGTTTGTGAAACTTGAATCTTTCTGCTATCAGCAGCGGTGTGGGGTTTAAATGTTCCTGTAGTATCGTTACTATGTCTTCAAAACTCTTTTCCATTGGCTTCGTTGGGATTACTAGATTTCGTAATAAACTATACGTCTTTGCCCACATTAAATTTAGCAATACCGACGCTTTCTTGTCATCTGACACCTCATTTGCCTTGCAGTATACCTCTATTCGTTCGACATATGTAGTCCAATCTTCGACTTCATTGTCAAATGTGGTGATACTGCCACTCTTCGGCATTTTGGGTGTGGTTTAAAATGGCGTCTCCCAATGGCTTAAAATGGCATCTCCCATGCTTTCCTTCCTCCCCCGCTGCTGCCAACGCCACTCCCGGCGGTTCTCGTGGCAATGGCGGCGCCCTGTAGGTTTCGCGCGCTTCTCCTGCGCTGCTGCCAACGCCGCTCTCGGTGGTCCTCGTGGCAATGGCGGCACCTCGCGGGTTTCTGCGCATCTCTCTCTCCCTCTCTTCGACGCTGCTCGGCCCCTGAACACCGGCTGCGCCCTGTGCGCTCTGCCCTCTCTCTCTCTCCCCCGTCGACACTGCTCGGCCCTTTGCTGTGCCGCTCGGTCGGGCTCTAGCCCGCCGCTGTCCGGGAAGGGTCTGCGCACTACCTGTTGCCAGCCCGTTTCGCTGGACCACCTCGACTGGAAAGCCAAGCCTGGTTCTCGACAGCCTCTCCCGCAATTCTCGAGTCTCTGCTGAATGACTGGGCGGTTGCCCGTGGTCGACGCCCGAGTCTCTGACTTGACCTCCAATCCACTGACCTCCAGGAACGAATCCCCGGGAGGTGATGCAGAGTTGCAGGTAGGTTTGAACTTGCCTTGTCGCCAATGTTGTGTCCGTGTATAATAAGAAACAGACTGCAGGAGAACGGTACAACAGGTGTTTACTCAACGTGGCTCACATTGGAACTGATCTGTACAGATTACTACTCAGTGCTATATACAGGTGTGGTCACTGCCGGTACTGCAGTATACATGAGCTGTAAAAGATAGTTCCCCCCTTAAAGGTTACACTACGAACAAACATTTTTTGTGGAGCTGTGTAACATCATGAAATTCCATTTCAGTACCCTGAATGGGGAATGCTGCCTATGGCCCATTGCCCACCATTCGTGGAATCACATTAATTAATCCTAGCTGTCCCCAGTAGATCTGTTCTATGTGTGCGTTTTCTTTATGCACTCATTTAAATGACTAAAGCCAAAGCATTTCTACAGACAAGTCAGTTAGATGGGTTAACAGTTAACTTTGTGATGTAAACTTTTTAAAACATTTTTAAAAATTCGTTCATGGGCTGTGGGCATCGCTGGCAAGGCCAGCATTTACTGCCCATCCCTAGCTGCCCTTGAGAAGGTGGTGGTGAGCCGCCTTCTTGAACCGCTGCAGTCCATGTGGTGAAGGTACTCCCACAGTGCTGTTAGGGAGGGAGTTCCAGGTTCCAGTCTATGACCCAGCGACAATGAAGGAACAGCGATATACTTCCAAGTCAGGATGGTGTGTGACTTGGAGGGGAACTTGAAGGTGGTGGTGTTCCCATATGTCTGCTGCCCTTGTCCTTCTAGGTGAAAGAGGTCGCCGGTTTGGGAGGTGCTGCCGACGAAGCCTTGGCGAGTTGCTGCAGTGCATCTTGTAGATGGTACACACTGCAGTCACGGTGCGCCGATGGTGGAGGGAGTGAATGTTTAAGGTGGTGGATAGGGTGCCAATCAAACAGGCTGCTTTGTCCTGGATGGTGTCGAGCTTCTTGAGTGTTGTTGGAGCTGCACTCATCCAGGCAAGTGGAGAGTATTCCATCACACTCCTGACTTGTGCCTTGTCGATGGTGGAAAGGCTTTGGGGAGTCAGGAGGTGAGACACTCGCCACAGAATACCTAGCCTTTGACCTGCTCTTGTTGCTACAGTATTTATGTGGCTGGTCCAGTTAAGTTTCTGGTCAATGGTGACCCCCAGGATATTGATGGTGGGGAATTCGGTGATGGTATGAATGTCAAGGGGCAGTGGTTAGATGTTCGCTTGTTGGAGATAGAACTTGCTTGACGGGAATGTGCATTTGAAGGATTGGAACACTGCTCATTGACTAACACAACTGAATCTGCAATCTGTGTTCCTGTCAGGCAAGGCTCCAGGCTGGAGCACAGACTTGCAACATTTATCTTGTAGGGTCACACCAGGAGCTAGTTGTAAATAATTGGGCTTTCTGCAAAGAACAATGTGTTGGTGGGTTTGAAGTGGGTGGCCATATGCATCCACCAAAAGTGTGCGCTGCTAATCCTGAGATGTGGGGTCAGCTAATTTAAATATTGCGTACAATTCTGGCCGCCATATTCTGAAAAGGATATAGAGGCACTGGAGAGGGTGCAAAAAAGATTTACAAGGATGATACCAGAACTGCGAGGTTATACCTATCAGGAAAGGATGAACAGGCTGGGTCTCTTTTCTCTTGAAAAGAGAAGGCTGAGGGGTGACCTAATTGAGGTCTTTTAAATTATGAAAGGTTTTGATAGAGTAGATACAGAGAGAGCGTTTCCACTTGTGGGGAAGAGCAAAACTAGAGGCCTTCAATATAAGATAGTCTCCAAGAAATCAAATAGGGAATTCAGAAGAAACTTCTTTACCTAGCGAGTGGTGAGAATGTGGAACTCGCTACCACAGGAAGTGGTTGAAGCGAATAGTATCGATGCTTTTAAGGGAAGGCTAGATAAGCATATGAGGGAGAAGGGAATAGCGGGATATGCTGATAGATTTAGATGAGAAAAAACAGGAGGAGGCTCGAGTGGAGCATAAACACCGGCATAGACTGGTGGGGCCGAATGGCCTGTTTCTGTGCCGTATATTCTATGTAATCCTAAGAATATTGACTGGGAGATTCCTGTTCCTGTCAGGCATTCAGGCATTAGCCGGAAGCACAGTATGAACGGTGGGGCTGGGTGGGGGTGGGGTGGAAGGAGAAGGCAGGAATTCATGACTGGATCAATGACTACTAAAGTGTTTATGGACAGAAGAGCAAAACTGGCAAAGCAGCCAGATGGGGAAGATGGCCAACCAAAAGAGACGATGATCTGCTTGTGAATTTTACTGAGGATGAGCTGGAGGTACTGCGGGCAGAAGTAAGGAGAAGAAGGAAGAGTTTCTTTGGAGGAAGGGAGAAGTGGGACATTTGGTCAATGACAGCAACAAAGTGGAAAGAGGAAGTTCTGGCCATTAGTGCCACCTCCTCCAACCCCCACATGGCAGAAGAAATGTAATGATCTGACTCGGATGGGTATGAAATACCCTTCTGCCAAGACACATCAGGCTCTTGCACTCATTGTTAAATTGGTTTGCTCTAGTCAGAGCTTGCTCTACTCTTCTTTGAGTTACGCCAGGGGATCTTTTATGTCTGCAGAAGATGGAAGACAGGACCTCATCCAAAAGAAAGCACCTCCACCAGTGCAGAGCACTTCCTCAGTACTGCAATGGACTGTCAACCTAGATTATGTGCTCCTATCTTTGGAGTGGGACTAAATTGGGCCAGATATTTGGGTCCCCACGGGTGAGTACGCGCTGGGTACTCACACGTAGGCCCAACGAAAGTGCCGGTTTCGTGCATGTACTGCGCATGCGCAGGAAACCGGAATTTCCGTTCCCTTAAAGGAAGGGGTTCACAGGTCGAACGCATGCGCCGGAGAGGCAGCGCGTACGCCTGGAACTTCTGTTTTTTTTGCAGCTTTCTCCGGGAGGGTAAGTCTCCAGGAGCTACGCTTGTAAAAAGCAGTTGCAAAGCCTGCTTTTAACAAGGTAAGTGGTGAATTAAGTTAAATTAAAACATTTTTTCCACAGGTTTATTATTTTTAAATACTTTAAAGAAAGGTAAGTTTATTTTTAGCCCCGTTAGAAACTGTAATTAATTGTTTCAAAAATTTAAATTATTGTTTCAAATAGTTATTTTGTGTAATTTATAGTTATTTTAAAAATGTGATTTAAAAAAAAAGAATTATTTGAAGTTTTAGTTATGTTTTGGGGCTGAATTGTATTCATAGATTTGACAGCTCTTCCTGTCAAATCTATCACAGATTCCCTGCTACCATTGGCTCTCCATGGCCCACGTGATCCCAGGGGACTCTTCGAACTAACTGCGCCCCTGGGATGTGCAAGCACTGCGCGCCGGCAGTTGGGGCAGGCCCAGGATCGGAATTCCACGCGGGCCCACAGCACAATGGCCGGCTCGCAAGGTAAGTGCAGGTCGGAGGCTTGCACCCGCGGGAAGCCTCCGACCCGAATTTCTGGGCCAATGACTCGGGTGAATGAGCTACCACTGAAACAAGGCTGAAACAAAATCTGCTTTCTTGCCTCTCTCAGGAGACAATGTGGCTGCTGGGGAGGGGTTGTCCTACATCATAATGCTCAGTAGTACCATGATGGTATAAGTTTATAAGCATAGAACTGGGCCTCCATTTGCTACCCAAAGCTGTGCGGGTGTTGGGGAGGGGGCCCGAAGTCACTACAAATGACATCATAAAGATGCAGGGAAATCATTTCCATCCCTTTGACCTTGAACGGGCTTCTCTGTCATGGCAGAACGGAGAGAATAAAATAGTTTCAGAGGGCGGTAGAAGCAGAGTCTTTGAATATTTTTAAGGCAGAGGTAGATAGATTCTTGATGAGCAAGGGTGTGAAAGGTTATCGGGGTGGGCAGGAATGTGGAGTAATCAGATCAGCCTATTGAATGGCGGAGCAGGCTCGAGGGGCCGAGTGGCCTACTCCTGCTCCTATTTTGTATGTATGTTCGTATGCATCTGGGGCACTTCTCCCGGACTGCACGATTCTACGCTGATTTGTGCACCTTCCCATCCTCCTTCACTACTTCCCCAGCGTGAGACAAGTGGAAGGCACATGCCATCACCTTCACTGCATGTTTGTACCTGACTGGGTACACATTTAAAAATAAGAAAAATATTGCCTTTCAAGGCTTCAATCCCATCAGTCTCACCTCTTTTCAGACTGCTCAGCTCATTCGTGGAGTAGAGTTGTACACAAACAGCACTCTGGCTGCGCGTATATTGAGGATAGACACCTGGTGCCCATTAGTGTTTCAGACCTCAAATCTGCCAAAATGAGTTCATGTGTGATTTTAACCAGTTTCTGCCTGCAGCATGCTTTTTGCCTAAGTGGGTAGAGTTAAGAAATGAACCAGGGTCACAATGGTGAAAGGTATCCACCTTAGGCTATTCAAACTACAAAAAAAAACTGAGCAGGCAGGTGCTGTCTAGCTGACAGTGATGAATAGAGAAGTATTCTGACAAACACTACAAAAACATCTGCTGCAAAATGTTCAATCCATTACTGTTTAATTACTATGAAACTGTCTTGCAAAAAGCAATAAAAAGGCAGCAAATATAACCAGCAGTGAGATGGTTAAAGAGCCGGTGTGGTACGGATTTTGCGGTCAGCGGCGAAGGAACGGTGCTCGCCAATCACCTCGCTGACAGCTGCCCACAAGGTTCACGTGGGCTTTAGGGTGCAGACTTGCTCTAATCCGGTGTCTGATCCAGCGCGGCGTCCCCTACAGGGCATCTGTGGTGCCTGTGAGTAGAGAAAGAAAGAGCGAGGGGCTCTTCAACCAATCAGACTGAAGAATCCTCACTGAGACACACAGGCCGGAATTTTGAGGAGGAAGGTGGGTTGGGGGCAGGGGGGCTCCGAAGTGGTCAGGAAACCTAGGAGGCTGGTTTTCCTGCAGGCCCTGCCGACTTTAACGGCAGGGCCTGGTTTGCATGGGAGGCCTCGGTTTCCCGCCCGCCGCCAGCCAGATTGCGAGGCTGCGGATGGTAGGCCTGCAGCTGCACAGAGGAAGGAGGGAGGGTTCGCGTGGGGGCTGGGCCACTAAATGGATCGGGGGGGGCGGGTGGGGAGTGAGGATCAGGGGCGGGCAGAGGATCGGGGTAGGGGGGAAGAGAGGATCAGGGCCGGATGATGTGGGGGTGGGGGGGGGCGGGGGTGGAGTGTGAAGGGAGGATCGGGGCCGCAGCCACCGGAGGATCTTTTGGCGGGGGTGGGAGTGAGAAGATCGTTGCCGGCCACCCAAGGATCGTGGCCGGCCTGAGCATTATCGCTGAGGGGGTGGGGGGGTGGGTGGTGGCTGGGGGTGATCGGAGGCCTTGTGAGGGGGTCTCCGATCATGGAGGATAGGGTTAGGTAGCGACCCTGTATCCAGGAGGTAGGTATAAAGGCACTTAACCTCCTGGATCCAGCAGTCCCCGTCTTGCTGTAACTGCTGGGTTTCACGAATTGTGTGACACCACATGCAGTTAAAAACAGAATGAAGGTTATAAAAGAGGCATCCAGCCTCATTATAATATTTAAATTGACGTTCTGCCTCCTGGAAGCGGGTTGGTCGCCCGCCTTCCTGTCCCACTCGCCCCCCCCCCCACCCACCCCCGGCCTCCGTTAAAACCAGAAGTTGCTGGGTTGGAGGTGGGATCAGGTCGGGAATCTCATTTTTAACAATTTAACTACCCCACACTCCAAATCCACCTATTTTGTAAGGTTAAAATTCCCCTTACAGAGTCTAAACCAGGAAGTATAAAGCAGTAGATATGAATTAGATTTAAATCATGTACAGAAAATTAAATAAAGATTGGGAAAGACAGAAGGGATTAACAGAGAGAGAAAAAAGACTGAAAGAAAAAGTAAAAAAAATGTGTTTTTTAAAAATCTCCAATTAACTTCTGAAGGAATGAAATTCCTCACTTGTAAAATCAAATTTTCAGGTGCAGAGAGGTTGTTTGGCAGTAATTATCACTTATCGCGCTGTTAAAAATTCACTTACTCCTGAATGCACCAGCTCTAACTTCTTCTGGCATGTTTAGTGGGTAACCAGTGGGCAAGTACCCCAAGTTCATGCCATTGCATTGATTTCAGTGCCAAATCTATCGGCGAGGTCTGTTACAGCGCACCCTATGTAGCAGCAGGGTATCTCTGACAGCAACTTCCAGATTTCCGCGTTGAACTGCGCCTGTGTGGACGCCAGGCATTGCTGTTTGATTTACTCTGTTATAACAGTTAGCGTTGTTCGCCTCGCCGTTATTCTCAACACAAATTCCAGGCCATGTGGTAGATTTTAACTCCAGATATGGGCAGGCAGTGGGCAGAACGCCCACCCATTCCTGCCGGCGGGCAGACTGGTCAGTTTTGAGGGCCAGGCCTCATTACCATGTCACCAGTAAAATGGCGGCAGAGTGCTAACGGAGCAGTACATTTTCAACTTGCTAGTTAAAATTAGCCATAATGTCTTCAGCAAAATATGTTTGACAATTTTTTGCCTGATGAGGCAGAAGAGCCATGATGTTATTATGCACAGGACTAAAAACCCTATTTATTTATTTTCTCTGCCTGCACATCGCAACTGGGTCAGTAGTGACCCTAAAGTAGCTGTGCTGCACTTACCACCCTATCATTACTGCACGCAGATCAGGGTCCTATGATACTTCCATCGGGGTCCAATGGTAGTTTAAAGGAAGCGGGGAGGGTATGTGCAACAGGCCAAGTGGTTACAGAGGTAGGCAGGTTCGAGGATATGAACAAATTTAAACATGTGGATGAGAATTTTAAATTTGAGGCATTAGAGGACCAATGTAGGTCAGTGAAGACAAGTTGATGGGTGAGCAGACCTTGTCGTGGGATAGGATAGGAGCAGTATAGCTTTGGATGAGCTGAAGTTTACGGAGGGTGGAGAACTTTGGAATAATCGAGTCTGGAGGTGACAACGGCATGGATAACCGTTTCAGCCACAAATGGGCTGAGGCAGGGGTAGAGATGGGTGATGCTACAGAGGTGGAAGTAGGTGATCTTTGTGATGGAGAGAATATGAGTTTGGCAGCTCAGCTCAGGGTCAAATGGGACGCCAAGGATGTGAAAAGTTTGGTTCAGCTTGAAACAGTGGCCAGGGCGGGGAATTAAATCAGTGGCTAGGGAACGGAGTTTGTGGTGGAGGCCAAATACGACAACTTCAGTCTTCTCAATGTTTAACTGGAGAAAATTGCAACACATCAGACAAGCAGTCTGACAACATGAAGGCAGCGGAGGAGTTGAGAGAAGTGGTGGAGAGGTAGAGCTGGGTGCTGTCAGCGGACATGGGAGAAGGCTGACCCCTGTGACTGTGGAAGGCGTTGCCAAGGGCAGCACATAGATGAGGAAGACGAGCGGGCTAGGATAAATGGTTGGGGTGATCTCTGGAGCTAATGGTATGGGCAGGAAGAGACGCCATTGCTGGAGCAGTCTGACTACGATCGGAGAGGCAAGAATGGAACCAAGCGAGGGCAGTCCCACTGAGCGGGACATGCCAGGTTAAACTTTATGGGGAAAGATGGTAACTGTTATTTCTGTGGTGCAGTGGTGACGTGCATATTGGCTGATGCTACTGATATCTACTGGTAGTGCCAGGAAGGATCCATTAGAAGTCTTATGTGGGAATCACCTTTGCTTTTAATTCTAAAAGGACTAAGAGTGTTAAAAAAACAAGCCTGAAGGCTTTGTGTCTTAATGCGAGGAGCATTCGTAATAAGGTGGATGAAATGGCTACGCAAATAGATGTAAATGGATACGATATAATTGGGATTACGGAGACATGGCTCCAGGGTGACCAAGGCTGGGAACTCAACATCCAGGGGTATTCAATATTCAGGAAGAACAGGCAAAAAGGAAAAGGAGGTGGGGTAGCATTGCTGGTTAAAGAGGAGATTAACACAATAGTAAGGAAGGATATTAGCTCAGATGATGTGGAATCTGTATGGGTAGAGATGCGAAATACTAAGGGGCAGAAAACGTTAGTGGGAGTTGTATACAGACCCCCAAACAGTAGTGGTGAGGTTGGGGATGGCATTAAACAGGAAATTAGAGACGCATGCAATAAGGGCACAGCAGTTATCATGGGTGACTTTAATCTGCATATAGATTGGGCTAACCAAATTAGTAACAATACTGTGGAGGAGGAATTCCTAGAGTGTATACAGGATGGTTTCCTGGACCAATATGTCGAGGAACCAACTAGAGATCAGGCCATCTTAGACTGGGTATTATATAATGAGAACGGATTAATTAGCAATCTTGTTGTACGAGGTCCCTTGGGGAAGAGTGATCATAATATGATAGAATTCTTCATTAAGATGGAGTGTGACATTGTTGACTCAGAGACTAGGGTCCTGAATTTAAATAAAGGAAACTACGATGGTATGAAGTGCGAGTTGACTAGGATGAATTGGGGAATGTTACTTAAAGGGTTGATGGTGGATAGGCAATGGCAAACATTTAAAGATCACATGGATGAACTACAGAATTTGTTCATCCCTGTCTGGCATAAAAATAAAACAGGAAAGGTGGCTCAACCGTGTCTAACAAGGGAAATTAGGGATAGCATAAGATTCAAGGAGCAGACATATAAATTGGCCAGAAAAAGTAGCAAACCTGAGGATTGGGAGCAGTTTAGGATTCAGCAAAGGAGGACAAAGAGATTCATTAAGAGGGGGAAAATAGAGTATGAGAGTAAGCTTTCAGGGAACATAAAAACTGACTGTAAAAGCTTCTATAGATATGTGAAGAGAAAAAGATTAGTGAAGCCAAGCGTAGGTCCCTTGCAGTCAGAATCAGGGGAATTTATAATGGGGAACAAAGAAATGGCTGACCAATTAAATACATACATTGGTTCTGTCTTCACAAAGGAGGACACAAATAACCTCCCAGAACGGTCGGGGAACATAGGGTCTAATGAGAGGGAGGAACTGAATGGAATCAGTATTTGTAGGGAAATGGTGTTAGGGAAATTGACGGGATTGAAGGCCGATAAATCCCATGGGCCTGATAATCTACATCCCAGGGTACTTAAGGAAGTGGCCCTAGAAATAGTAGATGCATTGCTGGTGATCTTCCAAAATTCTATAGACTCTGGAACAGTTCCCATGGATTGGAGGGTAACTAATGTTACCCCACTATTTAAAAAATGTGGTAGAGAGAAAACGGGGAATTATAGACCAGTTAGCCTGACATCGGTAGTGGGGAAAATGCTAGAGTCTATTCTAAAAGATGTAATAGCAGAGCACTTGGAAAGCAGTGACAGAATCGGACAAAGTCAACATGGATTTACAAAAGGTAAATCATGCTTGACAAATCTACTGGAATTTTTTGAGGATGTAACTGGTAGAATAGATAAGGGAGAACCAGTGGATGTGGTGTATTTGGACTTTCAGAAGGCTTTCGACAAGGCCCCGCATAAGAGATTAGCATGCAAAGTTAAAGCACATGGGATTGGGGAGTAAGGTACTGACTTGGATAGAGAACTGGTTGGCAGACAGGAAGCAAAGAGTTGGAATAAACGGGTCTTTTTCCAAGTGGCAGGAAGTGACTAGTGGGGTACCACAGGGATTGGTGCTAGGACCCTAGCTATTCACAATATATATTAATGATCTAGACGAGGGAACTAGATGTAATATCTCCAAGTTTGCAGATGACACAAAGCTGGGTGGGCGAGTGTGCTGTGAGGAGGATGCAGAGAAACTCCAGTATGATTTGGACAGGTTGGGTGAGTGGGCAAATACATGGCAGATGTAGTATAATCTGGATAAATGTGAGGTTATCCACTTTTGTGGCAAAAACAGGAAGGCAGATCATTATCTGAACAGCAATAGATTGGGAAAAGGGGAGGGGCAACGAGACCTGGGTGTCCTTGTGCACCAGTCGCTGAAGGTAAGCATGCAGGTGCAGCAGGTGGTTAAGAAGGAAAATGGTATGTTGGCCTTCATGGCGAGAGGATTCGAGTACAGGAGCAGGGATGTCTTGCTGCAGTTGTACAGGGCCTTGGTGAGACCACACCTTGAGTATTGTGTGCAATTTTGGTCGCCTTATCTGAGGAAGGATATTCTTGCCATGGTGGGAGTGCAGCGAAGATTCACCAGACTGATACCTGGGATGGCAGGGATAATGTTTGAAGAGAGATTGGGTTGATTAGGCTTATATTTGCTGGAGTCTAGAAGAATGAGAGGGGATCTCATTGAAACCTATAACATTCTAACAGGACTAGACAGACTAGATGCAGGAAGGATGTTCCCGATGGTGGGTGAATCCAGAATCAGGGGTCACAGTCTAAGGATAAGGAGTAAGCCATTTAGGACTGAGATGAGGAGGAATTTCTTCACCCAGAGAGTGGTGAACCTGTGGAATTCTCTGCCATAGAGGGCACATTGAGGCCAAATCATAAATATATTCAAGAAGGAGTTGGATATATTTCTTAAGGCTAAAGGGATCCAGGGATATGGGGAGAAGGCAGGGACAGGGTACTGAATTTGGATGATCAGCCTTGATCTCATTGAATGGCGGAGCAGGCTTGAAGGGCCGAATGTCCTACTCCTGCTCCTATCTCTATGTTTCTATGTTTCCATTGAGAGTGTTGTCTTGACATCGATCCTTGGCTGTAGATCTCATTTCAGTCACGGTCAGGAGCCTATTGGAGCACAGCCTGCATTAAACTGTTATTCTGTAAGATGCCGGTAGCCAGCATGGCTGCAATATTCGTACTGTATTGGATAGAAGTGAGTCTTGAGGGGCTGGTGCCCACTGTGCTCTCAAGCTAGGGCAATTCTTGCTCCTCTTCCAAGTGTCCAGCAAAGAAAAACTTGTCATTACAACCATGTAACTGTGTTGACCAAAAGGCTCCCCTCTGACTATTTAATTATCTAAGCAATCTCCTGCTCTGCTCTAAGATGGAACCCTGCCAGATCCCTCTGATGCTTTAATGCCAATTTCTATTGTGCAAAATTAGGCTGTTGTATGAATTGAGTAAATCCTGAATAAATTTACATCATCCCTTGATTGTTGCTTAACAAGCCAAAAAATGAATAAATGCTGGGTCACTGCCTTAACTTGTGTTCATTCTGCCTCCTGAAGCAATTTCCGGATCATGCACAAAAGTTAGTACCCACTCCATTAACACTAAAGCACAAAATTACTGTACTCTAATACATAATTCGTGCATTTAACTAACACAGAAAACAAATCCACCCACCAGAACAGTTTATTTACAGCACTTTTTAAAATAAACAACCCTTTTATTTAATTTTAAAAAAGACAATGAAGTAGACATTTTAAAAAGAAAAAAAATGTCAAATTTAGCAACATTTAAAAACCCTACCAGGAGATAGTGATTATAGGGTTACCTTCTCATCTACTTTTATGTGTCCATCAGACAGAAACCCATTCTGTCAGAGCACACTACAGGCTGGATGCCATTTGATCTTTGCCTCCCTTGTTCTCGCCTCTACCTGATGCCGTTCCATATTGATGGGCTATAATTGAGGGCTGTCTGTGTGAGGGTGAGCCTGGGCCCCAGCGTTTCCTGGTCCAGTGCATCAAGGGTTCAATGTGCCACTCTACCTTGATGCTTCTTTCCAAGTGTTCATTTTCAGTTTTTCCATGGAAGTATGATTGTCACAACTTGATAGAAGAGGGAAAAAAATGAAGGGCTAGAAATAGGACCTCATTGTGCTGTACAGGTGTAAAACAGACACAACAAGGACCAGTTTCAGGGACCAACATCCTGCGCCTAAAGTACGCCTGAAAAGACGTCTAACCTGACGTTGGGTCATGCCATTCTTCAGGCATCCCGAATGTAAAGAAATTTCCGCCAATAACAATCCTAATGCAACAATGCAGTGTGAGGCAAATCATGAGAAACTTAACTTTAGGATGCAGTGATGTCATCTACTTGCTAGTCATCACATGACTCAGTGCCAATTTTCTGCAGTGTTTTCCAAGTGTATTTGCAGCAACAATTGAAACCTTTAACACAAATAAATATAATATAACTTTTCTTAACTGGATTACACCATATTCAATTTAGAGGAGGCGATTTGACGTCCGCATGACACTAAGCGTGTGTTTATATTTTTGGGGAAGACAGATGAAGAGGCATGAAACAACTCTGCTTCTCCACCTCTCTGTGCAGGTTTTGCCAACTTACCCACTTCCTACAGTTGAGAGTATGGCCAGGTAACCTGCTTCCTGATCACTGCCTCTGCTGTTTATTGCTTGGCCTCGAGGAGACATGCGACAGCCTGCCCTCTGATTCTGTTTCCCAACTGCACCTCTTGGGGAAGTGCCTGACCTCCGCTCAGCACCTCCCTCAGCGGTGAGATTGGCAACTCAGTGGATAAGCCAATTGAACCAGTGTCCCTCCAATCTGTGGCGGTCCAACACAATGCATCATAACTGCTCTGGCATGGATTTAACACTGGTAAGTCAGAATCCTTAGATTTAGTTATTAATCATAATTGTATCTGTCCTGGAATTATCTGCTCCAGATACAGTGCTCTTGAAGCTATCATTCACAATGGGGCATCTTTGATAAGAAAGTAAGACATTTGGTTCTATTTTTGTTTGTGTAAATGTGTATAAAATGCACAGTCACATTTATGTATCCAAATATTTGCATGTGGGCATGGAGAGCACTGTTATTTGCCAGTCACATACAAGAAGTAAATAGGATACATTTGATATTGAAATTGCAGTGATTAGCTACATGCTTCTATAATGGACAGATGCAATGTCAAGGGCTTCAGGATATGTTGCCACTTAACATGGCTGGAGAAGCAGCAGCAGCAGCAGCAGCAATTGTATCCAGTAGTCTCCTGTGATTTGGCCATATACGCTGGCTGCACCACATTTCCTGTTTTTTTTTGATATATACCGTATTCAATGGATCTCAGGCACTTTCATTGTGCAATAAACAAAATCTTAAATTCTACAGGATGTTTTAGTGAGAGGAACTGGCTCCACAATAAAAGGCAGCTATATTTCAAATTTGTATCAGCACTGTTTATTACTTAATTGCTTATTTTTCTGCTTGATGTCTTCTGAATTGTGTCTTTTGTTTCGGTCATGCTTCTTCCTGAATTGTCATTAATCTTTGTCAGACACACAAGAATGCAGTGATAGATGCCAATATACGTAAACACAAAGGAGCAGAAAATAAGTCTGTGTTTGTTTTGGAACATTAACCCTTTGAAAACTGCAGCACTCTCTGCACAAGGCTAATGTACTAGGAATTTATGTTAGGATTTCCCAGATATTGGTGCCTTATTGCAATGGTTTTACCTGGTAGAGTGAGTCATTGCTTATTAAAACAATTTTCCTGGCACTGTCCACAAAAACAACCACCATATTTCGAGCAATTAAGGTGTTGGCTGGCAGAGTTAGCAGCCAAACACTTTTAATCTTTTATTAATTTCAATTTCAATTTCAATTTTATTTGCCACATAACCAAGTACAACAAGTGAAATCCAAAGTACAACAAGTGAAATCCAGTCAGTGAAATGCTTTTTTCTTAACGAGCCGAGCGCACCAAGCAGCAAAGGACACTTAGCTGCCTGGTACGCACGGAGCCCGCAAGGACGGCAGCCATCTTCATCGGCGCCATCACAATAGGGTCCGCTCTCGCCTCGCTCTGCCTTTCCCGCACTCCTGCCCGACAATCTTCAACCGCCGTGGTACCGACGTCCCGGGGCCTGCTTCTCCCTGGCTCTCCTTCCACCCGGTCTGACCTCCGAGCCTCCCGCGGTGTCCGACCTTCCAGTGGCTGCTTTTCCCGCCCTCGGTCTGCTGGCCGCCTCCCCTCCTACCGGTCACTGATGTTAGGGACAAATAGAAGGAACACCAATGTTCTTTTAAATAAATAAAAGTTCTCATCTCCTAGACACAGTTGGAAATATGTCTTCAATAGGTCGAACTCCTGCAGTGTTGTTTTACACCATTTTGATGTTGGGCTGCTTAAGATGAAAGACTTTTTCCACCAGCAACGGGTGAGATACTACTCTTCCATACCTTTATTTCATTTATTAAACTGTTGAGAAAGTTCAGTTCTTTAAAAACTGCCATTCCACTAGCGGTGAAACTCAACTGTGCTGGATAGTGGAACTTGGTGGCAAGCTCTCATCACTTGCTCACTGTAAATCCCAGCCAGTGAAATCTACTTTGTCTACATTTGACACTACCTGTATTACATTTTACGCTGGGGGAGAAATTCAACTCGCGACTGCCTGTTCTGCGCCTGAAAAACAGGCGGGCAGCAGTTGAAAATTGGGGTGGGGGAGCAGGCAGTTCATCTTAGCTGCCTCAATGACTGTTAAAGGATGTTCAGAAAAAAGGCCCAGGAAATCTTGGCTTTATTTTTGTGGCCCTAGGAGAAGAAGGTATACTCCTCCTGGGCCCACAAACACCTCCAGCCTACTGCTGGTCTTATCAAGACCATCCCTGGGATTGCTTCACCCGTTCCTTTCAGACCCAATCTGCCAACTGGCTCAGCATTTGAGACAGATAATTTCCTGCCCTCCCAACCAGCAAGATACAGCTGCCAAACAGGAGACACTTAAATGAGGCTTGAACTTGGTTCGGGCCCCAGACCGGCACGTGAAGCTGTCGCCCTACAGACTTCGCGCCCGTTTTGGATGCAAGTCGAGTTTTCCCCCCATTAACTTGTAGGTCTTGTGAAAAGAAAAGTGTGTATTATGAAAACTGAAAAGATTTTTCATTATTCCTAAGTGTTTACTCATCAAGTGCTTTAGTCTAACTCATACATTGACTAGAAGCACAATATGGCATTAACTGGAGGGAAGATTACTTTCTTTCACAGAAAATTATGGGTGTGTCTGAAGCCACAGTCTTTCTTTGTTAATCATCAACACATCTGAATATGACTAGCCCTTTTGCAAGGACTACAGTGAACACTGTTACCAGCTAAATTGGTAGATAGTTTCAGGGGTCATTATGAGAAACACTTCTGTTTCCTTGCCAGGTCTCTGCAAAGATCTTCGTATTAATTTAAGGTAACATGATATTGGAAATCCACAGAGCCTTTGGCCAGCTTAAGAATCTATATCCTGTAATTCACTGCATATTAATTTTAATTTATGTTATTTATTAACTTTATAATATCATGGAGCCTAGTTCATTAGTCAGTGGCCCTAGCATTATCTTAAGTGCCAAGTCAGCTGACTTTGTGACAGACTTGTATTGTGGCATCTAATCAGTATTTTAAGCGTTTTGGCAAAACTCCATGCTAACTAGAAGTATCTTGCACCACTCAAACATTTGCCAAGACAGCCATTTTGAAGTGAACACACAAGAGAAGTAGCTATAGTAACTGAGCTACTCTCCTGGAATGAATTTATTTATTTACTCAATGTAAAAATAAATGTTTGAGTGTGTGTCATGTTCTATCTTCCCTTTCTGATTTTATTGACCGATTCACCTGTTTCTGTCCGGAGAGTGTGGGTGGGTATGGCATCCACCAAATGCGCTATAGTCAAACAGGAATATATTTTGTTTTTAAGGCATAAGTGTTCAATTATGCTAATCACTAGCACATCATGTAGTAAAATGCAGATTACCATGTATATTAGTGGAGCAAATCAATGACAGACGTATCATATAGTACATTCGGTCTTGTCCCAGGAGATTGGTTTACAAGACATGGTTGAGTTGGATGCCACTTGAGGGTACCTTCTGAGGGGTTGCTCACAGATTGAGGATGATGCGGACTGTCCCTGTAGACAGGACTGTCCTTCCCTCGTAACTATGGAGGAAAGTGTGAATATGGGGTGAAAAAAGAGAGGAGAAAACAGAGCAATACAAGAGTATTAAAACATATAAAGCAAGTCTGAGAAAGGAAAGTAATATTATGCCGAATCTTTGATTTTGTTGGTAAACATTGTTTTGCTCTACTGTGTAAATGTGAAGTGGTTATTTAAAAAAATCATTTGATAAACAATAGATCATGTATAATAGAAATTATTCAGGGCAATAGATCACATTTTGAATTGAGTATGACATTGAAATGCTTTTGGCGTTCAGCGAGGACATTTTCAACCGCCTCAGAGAGGTAAATGACAGTAACAAGATTTGATTAATATGGGATTTTATTTTCAGGAAAAGATGAAACACACTTTGCATAATTTATCAAATAGACAGTTCCCCAAGAATTACATTCATTGAAGGATACATTTACCAACTTATAAAGATCCTCAAGTACAGTTTGTGTTCCATTTGTACCTTGATATTTTGATCAATTCAAAACTAATAATACTTAGCAATCAAATCCATTATTCAGTTTTATTAGGTTTTTCTAAACTGGTATGACTAGAAAGAAAATATTGACTGAAGAGAGAGCATTAGCAATAGTTTCTCTTTTATTTTATCCTAAGGTTTCAGCTCCAACTTTTTCGTTCTCAAAACTAGTTAGTCTTTCTTTCCCATTCTTCACTCCCCAGTGGCAGGCAGGCTGTTGGCAAACCTCCGCCAATTTTGTTTGGCAGTTCATCCGGATAGAGATGTTCAGAGCAACTTGGCTGCCAAGTGGACGATGGTGCTTCCATCCCTATGGGATGTGCCAAATATCTGCTTGGTGCCTCATTGACAATTCTGCTAAGACTGGGAACCCGCAGTTTGGTGGTTCAGAGGTTCAGATCCACACTCTACCAGTCCACGAGGCAACACATTACAGCACTCAATGCACTGTACTGAATCTCCTGCAAATTCTATCTATTCGCTTGTCAAGGACATCCAATAACTTGCCTTTTATTAGTACAGGCAAAATATAACATCACTTGGGAAGCCATATTAAAAAGGCACATTATAAAGAGGGCATTCTTTATACTTTATTATTTAGGCTGCCACAAGCATTTCTCATTAGAGGATAAGCTGATATTAGACAATGCACTGACAAAATAAAGAAAAACGTAGAAGCCATTTTAAGCAACATTGAAATACTTTGAGTGACTAGACCATCAATAGACTGGATTTTTTTTTTAATCCACTTAATTCAACACAGTCTGCTTATTTAAAACAAACTAGCAGATCTTGGTGAGGATAAAAGGAGCGGCGACCCGAGGCCAGAGCGCGAGCGGGACCAGCGAGAGCAGCGGGGTTAAAAAGAGCGGGAGCGAGGGAGAGAGAGCAAAAAAAGAATCAAGGAGTGACGTCACATGACAGCAGGTTGGTGAGTATTAAAGTTTTTTTTCTCTCTAACCTAGGCCAGTGGTTTAAACTAGTACCGGAAAACTATAGCGTACTGTATTAAATTTATAGCTTAACTAGTTAAAACTAATTAATATAACTATAAATAATCATTGAATAAGGACTTTAACTAATTAAATAAATAAAATAAGGCTAGACTGAGATATGGCAGGGCAGGTTGTGTATCTGGACTGCAGTATGTGGGAGTTTATGGACAATGAGACTGTCCCAAGCATACACGTCTGCAGGAGATGTCTCCGTCTTGTATCTCTCCAGCTCAAAGTCATTGAGCTGGAGTGCGAGTTGGAGACACTCCGACACATAAGGGAGAGGGAGGAATTTCTGGACAGTTTTATCCAGAATACAATCACATCCCAGAGGAAAGCACAGGTTCAGGAAAGGGAGTGTGTGACTGTTAGGGAGACGGGTAGCGGGGATTTAGGAGAGGTTGAGAAGGAGGTCCCGCAGACACTGGTCCTGTCCAACAGCTACAATGTACTCGCTACCTGTGAGGACAAGGAGAAAGATTGCAGGGAGGACAGCCACAATGCAGGCCAAGGCACAGTGGCTCAGAAGGCTGTCCAAGGCGGGGAAAGAGCAGAATAGAAATGTGGTAGTGATAGGGGACTCTATAATTAGGGGGATAGATAGCGTCCTCTGCAGCCAAGAACAAGAATCCCGAAGGATGTGTTGCCTATCCGGTGCCAGGGTAAGGGACATCTCATGGCGGCTGGAGAGGAACTTGGAAAGGGAGGGGGTAAACCCAGCTGTTGTGGTCCACGTTGGAACAAACAACATAGGTAGGAACAGGGAGGAGGTCCTGCTGAAAGAGTATCAAGAGTTAGGATCTAAATTAAAAAGCAGGACCTCGAGGGTAATAATCTCTGAATTATTGCCGAGCCATGTGCAAATTGGCATACAAGCAGACAGATCAGGAGAATTAACACATGGCTAAAGGGCTGAAATGGGAAAGAGGGGTTCCTTTTCATGGGACACTGGCACCAGTTCTGGGACAGGAAGGAGCTGTACCGATGGGACGGGCTCCACCTGAACCGGGATGGGACCTGTGTCCTAGTGGAAAGGGTAAATAGAGAGGTGGCAAAGGCTTTAAACTAGTAAGATGGGGGAAGGGATCTACAAGAAACGTAACCAGCCTAAATATAAAACAAAACAGGAAAAGAGAGCATAGGAAAGAATAAAGTAAGGGAGGACATTGATGGCAAGGGAATAAATAGAGTTATAGAACAGGAGTCTAAAAAGATGGTTAAACATAAAATGAGAGGAAATCCTATTAAAAATGAGTTAAATGGGGCAATTTTGCCAGCCCTGGGGAGGCGGGTTTGGAGGTGGGACTGCCGGGAAAATGGCAGAATCTGGGGGCGGGTACCCATCCCGCCCCCAACCCGCCTCCGTGCCATCTTCCCAGGAGGCGGGTACCCGACCTGCGCCAGGTTCCATCTCCTGGAGGCGGGAAGGGGATTTCAGCCACTTAACTGCCTGTTAACAGGTAGTTAACAGGCAGTTAAGAGGATTATCCCCATTTTTCCATCAGAGGTGCGGGCTTCCCGACGTCGGGAAACCCTACCAGGGTCAGCGAGGCGAGCAGTGGGTCTGTGGGGGTCGGAGGGGTCCAAAAGTGCGCTGTGGAGGTGAGTGATGGGTGCAAGTGTGGAGAGGTAATTATGTGAGGTGAGTGAAAAGTGATAGAAAAAGTTTTGTTACCTTTGTTTCTTCCAGTAGGCTTCAATCGTTGGAGATGCGGAGGCTCCGGCATCTCAATGGCAGAGATGACAGAATGGCTGCTGCTTTCTCCGTTGCAACAGCCATCTGCTTTCTGCTCGCAAAAGAGGTTTGGTGAGTCTTGAGTGCAAGAACTCACCAAACAACAGAGAATGTCAGTAATTGACAGCTTCTCAAAGCTGTCAAATGATGACAATTCACCTGTCAAAAATTTTTGACAGATGAAACGTCATACGCTGACATTCTCTGTAACCGACTTCCCCTTAATTGGCCTGCTAAGCCTGCTGGGCGGGCTTAACAAGGTCAATCAAGGGAAAATAACGTGGGTTGACCACAAGTCGATGGAGGCGGGACTAAAACCCGACAAGCAGCAGTCCCGCCTCCAACGCGCCCCCATTGGCAAAATCACCCCTAAACTGTCTGTACAGCAATGCACACAGTGTCTGTAATAAAACAGGGGAGCTGGAGGCAATCATGCGTTGCGAGGAACCAGACATAGTAGGGATTACTGAGACATGGCTATAGAAAAATCAGGACTGGGAATTAAACATTGCAGGGTATAACATATTTTGAAATGATAGAGAGGGAAAAATGGGAGGTGGAGTAGCTGTACTTATTAGGGATAACATAATGGCAGTTTGTTAATAAAGGATCAATCACACTAATAGGCGTAGTCTACAGACTACCTAATAGTGGAAGGGAGGTGGAGGAAGAAATATGCAGACATGGGGAAAGGAGTAAAAAACATAGAATAATAATCATGGGGGATTTCAACCACCCTGATATTAATTGGACAGAAGAGGTAGGTAAAGGGGATAAGGGAATGGAGTTCCTACAATGTGTACAGGACTCCTTTCTAACCCAATATGTAAAAAGCCCAACAAGTGAGGATTCACTATTGGATCTAGTAATGGGGAATGAGCCAGAGCAGATAAGAGAAGTAAAAGTAAGGGAACAGCGAGGCAATAGTGACCATAATTTAATACACTTTAAGATGATAATTGAGAAGGACATAAGTATGATGAAAACCAGGTTAATAGATTGGAGAAAAGCTGATTTTGAGGGGCTGAGAATAGAACTTGGGAAGATAAAATGGGCAACAATATTGGCAAACAACGATGTGGAGCAGCAATGGGAAACATTTAAAACGGTGTTCAACAGAGTGCAGGAAAAATATATTCTGTTAAAAGGAAAGAACAAACTAAACACTAATGAGACTCCATGGATGA
The DNA here is from genome assembly GCF_052327205.1 of Somniosus microcephalus. Taxonomy (NCBI): domain Eukaryota; kingdom Metazoa; phylum Chordata; class Chondrichthyes; order Squaliformes; family Somniosidae; genus Somniosus; species Somniosus microcephalus. The sequence continues at coordinate 36,826,398 of NC_140994.1, read as the reverse complement.
ATAAAGTCACAAGGGAACAATTGAGGGTAAGGAGAGAGGCATACATTAAGTACATGGACAGGAAGGGAGTGCACGATAAGGGAGAATACGAAGAGATTAGGAGAGAAGTCAAAAAAAACAATTAGGAAGGCAAAGAGGAACTATGAAATGAAATAAATAAGGAACATAAAACAAAATAGTAAAATATTTTATAGGCACATCAATAAAAAGAGGAAGGTTGGGATGCGAATAGGACCATTAAAGGATAGACAGGACAATACCACAGGTAACGATAGAGAGATGGCAGAAATATTAAATCATTATTTTGCTTCAGTATTTACCAGGGAGATAGAACCAGTGGACATGACATTGGATGATGAGATTAGTAATAAGATAAGTGCATTTAAAATAAAAAGAGTGGATAAATTAAATAAACTAATCAAACTCAAAGAGCATAAAACCCTTGGTCCGGATGGATTGCATCCATGTATTTTAAAAGAATCTAGGAAAGAGATAGCAGAGACGTTACTACACATATTTAATAATTCATTAGAAAAAGGTGTACTGCCAGAAGACTGGCGGATAGCTAACGTAATACTTATATTCAAGAAGGGGGCTAGAACATGTCCAGGGAATTATAGACCAGTCAGCTTAACATCAGTGGTAGGAAAAATAATGGAATCCCTACTAAAGGAGAAAATAGAAGAACATCTAGAAACCAAAAATGTAATAAGGAATAGTCAGCATGGATTTCAAAAGGGAAAGTCTTGCTTGACCAACCTCATTGAATTTTTTGAAGAGGTAATAGAGAGTAGACAATGATAATGCAGTAGATGTAATTTATCTAGATTTTCAAAAGGCCTTCAATAAGGCACCCCATAATAGACTGATGGAACAAGGTCAGAGAATGCGGAGTCAGGGGACAAGTAACAGAATGGATTGCTGGCTGGCTTCAAGACAGAAAGCAGAGCGTGGGGGTAAAGGGTAGCTATTCACAGTGGCAGAAGGTGGGAAGTGGTGTTCCACAAGGATCAGTGCTGGGACCAATTGTTCACAATTTACATTAACGATTTAGACTTTGGAATCAAAAACACAATTTCTAAATTTGCTGATGACACCAAATTGGGGGGGATAGTCAATACTGAGGAGGACTGCAACAAATTACAGGAGGACATTAATAAACTTGCAGAATGGGCATATAATTGGCAAATGAAGTTCCACACAGATAAATGTGAGTTATTACGTTTTGTTAGAAAGAATAGGGAAGTCACATATTACTTGGAGGGTGCAAGTCTAAGTGGGGTAGAGGAAGAAAGGGATCTCGGAATATAAATACACAAATCACTAAATGTTGCGACACAATTTAACAAGGCCATAAAAAAGCAAACCAAGCACTAGGGTTTATTTCTAGAGGAATAGAATTGAAAAGTAGGGAAGTTATGCTAAACCTGTATCAAATCTTGGTTAGACCACACTTAGAATACTGCGCACAGTTCTTGTCACCATATTATAAAAAGGATATAGAGGCAGTGCAGAGGGTGCAGAGAAGATTTACAAGGATGATACCAAAAATGCGGGGGTATATATATGTCAGGAAAGGGTGAACAGCCTGGGTCTGTTCTCTTGAAAAAAGAAGGCTGAGGGGTGACCTAATGGTCTTTAAAATTATGAAAGATTTTGATAGAGTGGATACAGAGAGACTGTTTCCACTTGTGGAGAAGAGCATAACTAGAGGCCATCAATATAAGATAGTCACCAAGAAATCAATAGGAAATTCAGAAGAAACTTCTTTACCCAAAGAGTGGTGAGAATATGGAACTCGCTACCACAGGGAGTGGTTGAAACTAATAGTATAGATGAATTTAAGGAGAGGCTAGACAAGGATATGAGGGAGAAGGGAATAGAGGGTTATGCTGATAGATTTAGATGAGGAAAGACTGGAGGAGGCTTGAGTGGAGCATAAACGCTAGCATGGATTGATTGGGCCGAATGGCCTGTTTCTGTGCCGTATATCCTATGTAATCCTATGTAATCTCCTGTAGCATTGCCCACGGTGAACCGGAGGGTGTTTATGCCATTGATAGATTGAAGGGGTTAAAAGTTAGATTAACGGCTTAACTGACTAGCTAGCCGATGTAGTAAAGGAGAAGTCTGGCAGAACAAAGACAGCTGGAAAAAGCATATTACCTGATGATTGGGGGAGTAAAAGAATCAAGGAGGCCATACATTGAACAATGGGCCGCCAAGATGTGATTTGCGAAGATGAGGTTAAGCGTACGTAAATTGGATAGAACAATGGCAGATGTGGAAACAGGGCAAATGAGATAAACAAGATGTGTTTAGTGGAGATGTGATTAAGTGTATGTGACTTGGACAATTAATTGGCCAAGTCCCAAAGATGTGAAGGAAACATGATGTAAGATTGTATATAAGCCAACTGCTCGAATGTAAAAATTAGACTCCCATCTCAGCTCAGACTGAGAGGACCTCTCCCAGCACGTGCTTGAATAAAGATCGCTTGGAGCCAGTACACACTCATCTCTGTCATATGGATGACCTTACTGATATGCCAGGATACGGCGACCACAGAAGGAGATACATCGGTCAACCGAAGGGAGCAACGAGGCCTGTATTACAAGAACTTGAGCGACATCAGTTGCGATCGGGAACGTGGGGCATTAACTGTCACGATTGATAAAACAGTGTATTTAAATTGTAGCTCCGGGTTAATGGGCGTAAGCACATTTGACAACAAGCTAGCCGATATAGGGGATAGGGGTAACACGGGGATGGCTGTTAAATGGACAAACATGAGCACGGTATGCTTCGGGAAGAAGAGTGATGATACATTAACATACGTACAGGGAGGAACTATGCAAATAAGATGTGGGAGGGATTTCACTCAGATGTCCGGAGTACCCCAGCAGGAAGAAGGAGGGTGGGAACTATGCCCAACCTCCAAGTGCACCAACTCTGATGATTGGTGTTGGTAGCCGAACCCCCGGGATACTCCCACAACCACAACCACACCGACCACCCCAGTAACAGGAGCCCTGAAGCCCACCACTTTGACTACCGAGAAACCCTTGAGGTGTCCGCAGCCTAGCTCGGGACCCAAAGTGGGGCTTGTGATCCAGGATTCTGATGAGCGCTTATTTGAGAATGTACACCATGAGATAGTTTCGGTTGTCCTCAATATTAGCCAGATGGGGTTACACAAATGGTGCGAGTGGCGTACAAGGTCGTTTTACCATCGGCTCCTCGACATGACAGTTACTGATGCTCTCCAGGCCTCTGGGGGACGCGTACGGTCAAGCCTATCTCGCCGCAAGAGGAACCTGGTAAATGATATAGCCACTGCTTACAGTGCAGGGACAGCCACAGTTAATTCCCTGGATATAGCAGAAATCAATAGCAAGGTGAATCATCTGACATCCAAACTAAGGGACCTCATGTTAAAGGCAAATAAGATGGAGGGACAACAGGGACAGACTGGAGAAGACGTGACTAAAACCCTATTAGAGTCCGTGCAAGTTTTGGAAAACCATGCCCATACATTTAACCACGTCACCGCCACCCTGCATAACATAACCAATCAGGCCTCTAGGGAGCGAATGTGCGTGGCCTACGGTGCATGGCTAGTAGGGGAGGTGCGACATAATCTAGCACAGCTCCACAATGGAGAAGTGCCGGATTGGATTAGGGATAGTGCACTGCAAGACTGGGCTCCAGAGAGCGGCAATTGCTCTTCGTGCACCCTACAAGGACTTATAAGGGTCTACCCGACAACTAAACATTGTGCTACCACTCACCTCAGGCTGATAGGAATGGTATTAGCTGTACCCAGTCTTCAGGAATAGGAATCCAAGCCCCACTACGAGGTAGAAAATGTCAGGATCATAAGAGATGGCAATTGGCTCAGGTACCACCACACACCCAGTTATGCAACCCAGAAAGGTTCCTTCTTGATGGGGATCTCGCTAGAGGGATGCAGAGAAAGGGGGAGTAACGTAGTCTGCCCACATCCTGTGGGGATGGGGCCAGGAGCCATGTGCAACTTCAACACCATTCTAAACTGTACCCTTGAAATTTCCAGCGCCCACCATGAGCCAACGCGAGCAGCACACCGGGGAAAAGGAGAATACTGTGTGACCACCAGTGAATCTCAATACCAGTATGGTAACATCCAGTGCCCAGTGACCAGCTCAAGTTTCTGCTTCCACCCCCGGGCCCCAACAACGATCGGACATGCAACCATAACCTACCTACGGTCGCCCCGCGAGGAACGGGTGAGTCCAACTGAGGACCTAAAGGACAGCATGCACGAATATGTACTCCCTGAGGGGAAGGACATCCCGAAACTACCAGAACACCTGCTGGAACTGAGGAAAGAGGCCGGGGCGATAATTAAGCAGTATCACTGAATTGAGCAGGAGGTCAAACAACTGGGGAAGGATATGGAGGACAAGATGGAAGATGCCTCATGGTGGCAGACACTTTGTGACTGGGGTATTAGGGTGGACATTCACCCCTGGATCAGAATTGCATCTCATGTATTTGTGGTGGTGCAGTTGCTAATTGTCATCATACTTATGTTTGAGTATTGTACTCGATGTAAACAACGCCGTAACCGAACCATTGCTAAAACTGTTGTTAAAACACAGTATAGATTGGGAGAGAAGCAGGGAATGTTAGAGGTAGTTTAAGTAGCCACACCCGTGCAAATCCAACCACCTGCCTGGCCAGCAGTGATGGGGCGAGGAGTACGAGCAGGTGAAGTTAGTTGGCCATCTTGGGCTATCACCAAGGGCCAAAAGGGGGGACTGAAGGGGTTAAAAGTTAAATTGGCGGCTTAACTGACTAGCTGGCTGATGTTATAAAGGAGAAGTCTGGCAGAACAAAGATAGTTGGAAAAAGCATATTACACGATGATTGGGGGAGTAAAATAATCAAGGAGGCCATACATTGTACAATGGGCTTCCAAGATGTGCTTTGCGAAGAAGAGGTTAAGCGTACGTAAATTAGATAGAACAATGGCAGACGTCGAAACAGGGCAAATGAGATAAACAAGATGTGTTTAGTGGCGATGTGATTAAGTGTACGTGACTTGGACAATTAATTGGCCAAGTCCCGAAAATGTGAAGGAAATAAGATGTAAGATTGTATATAAGCCAACTGCTCGAATGTAAAAATTAGACTCCCATCTCAGCTCAGACTGAGAGGGCCTCTCCCTACACGTGCTTGAATGAAGATTGCTTGGACCCAGTAGACGCTCATCTCGTACTGCTTTGGGGCAGAGAGAAATCCCACAACAAGATGGATAACATCAGTGCCACTGATTTACAGTGACTCAATAAATCATTCCATTTTTATTAAATGGTATTTCTGTGATTTTTGTTGGTGGTTAAGCTGTCAAATTCAACAACTCTGTTCATTATGTTGGGAAAACAGTAAAAAAGTGATCTTTATTTTTTATATATATATGGTGAATTTCCGTAAGAGTTCCCCGCTGCTCTGCTGTAACTTCGGCAGACTAATATGTGGAACTTTACAGGTGCCCAAGCTAACACAGCACCAACCAGGGATTAAGCTTTATTTGACCAACTATTGATGATCTTATTCAGAGGCCATCCTTTTCCTGGTCTGGATTACCAATTCAAAACTTACCAGCCATTCAGTTATTAGCTAGTAGGGAAAGGCACCTTTTACTGATATAATTGGATGAAAGATGTTTCCCACCACCTCCTGTGTGTGTGTGGTTCGGGTGCATCTTGAGGGTGAGGGTGGGACTGCATTCTCTGAGATATGAAAGAAAAAACTTGTATTTATACAGCCCCTTATCACATCTCTCAAATATCCCAAAGCAGTTCACATAGAATGAATTACATTATGCAGTGGGTAAATAACAATTTTGCACACAACTGCCCAGTGGAAAGTGGTGCTTTTATCCCACAAACAGCAATGAATTGAATGAGCAGTTAATGTTTTTGATGGCATTGGTTGAGGGAGCAATATTGGCCAGGAGAGCTCCTCACTCTTCTTCAAGTAGTGTAACAAAATCTTTGATGTCCACCTGAACCACTGGAGCTCAGAACTGCATCAGTCTGGAAATGTTAATAAAAAATAAATTGACTTTCTATCCTGTCCCCAACATTTGTCTCTGATTATCTCAACTTCCTTGCAAGGTAGCTGAAACTGTAAGTTCCTGATAAGTGTACCATTTAAACGCCTGGTCCGAGAACGCCACATCATCTCACAAACAGTATGATTTTCAGCTTGCTGACTTCGTTGAAACAGACATTTTTAGACAGGTGCATGGATTAGTTCAATGATGTATTATCTGTATTCATTCTGTAATCACTCATCTAATTTACTGTCTAAAACACTGAATTCCTAGGAGATTACATTATAGAAGTGTGACAGGTTACTGGTCGTCCACTTGGCCCTCTACTGGTCTATTTAATTAAGATTCATGTCATAACCGTGGCTGTGATCCCAACTCTGCATCATAAATGCCTAGAAGCAAACGTAAATATGAAGGAATTGAAAGCACAATAAGAATGATCTTAAAATCCATACAGAAATTGCCTTCTATTTTTACAGTTGATATTTATTGAAGATAAATGCTCATTATCATTCCAAGCAGTAATAGATCACCTATACTATATAAAGGAATTATATTACAATCAGCACCACCCTCATACAAACATTTAATGGACTTGCACCAAATTCCTCACTGGGATCTCATTTATTTAAATTGGTGAACACGCATTCAAATAGCACAGAAAAGAATTTGACATGAGGATAGAACATTTGATCATAATTTCTATCATAGAGTCATACAGTTATACAGCACAGAAAGAGGCCCTTCAGCCCATCATGTCTGCACCGGCCATCAAGCCCTGTCTATTCTAATCCCATTTTCCAGCACTTGGTCCGTAGTCTTGTATGCTATGGCATTTCAAGTGCTCATCTAAATGCTTCTTGAATGTTGTGAGGGTTCCTGCCTCCACCACCCTTTCAGGCAGTGAGTTCCAGATTCCAATCACCCTCTGGGTGAAAAAGTTTTTCCTCAAATCCCCTCTAAACCTCCTGCCCCTTACCTTGAAACTATGTCCTCTGGTTATTGACCCATCTACTAAGGGGAAAAGTTCCTTTCTATCTACCCTATATATGCCCCTCATAATTTTGTACACCTCAATCAGGTCCCCCCTCAGCCTTCTCTGCTCTAAGGAAAACAACCCCAGCCTGTCCAGTCTCTCTTCATAGCTGAAACGCTCCAGCCCAGGTAACATCCTGGTGAATCTCCTCTGCACCCTCTCCAATGCAATCACATCCCTCCTATAGTGTGGCGACCAGAACTGCACACATTATTCCAGCTGTGGCCTAACTAGTGTTTTGTACAGCTCCATCATAACCTCCCTACTCTTATATTCTATGCCTCGGCTAATGAAGGCAAGAACCCCATATGCCTTCTTAACCACCTTATCTACCTGTCCTGCTGCCTTCAGGGATCTATGTACATGCACACCAAGGTCCCTCTGATCCTCTGTCCTTCCTAGGATCCTACCATTCATTGTGTATTCCCTTGCCTTGCTAGTCCTCCCAAAATGCATCACCTCACACTTTTCAGGGTTAAATTCCATTTGTTTAAATTGCCATTGTTCTGCCCATCTGATCAACCCATCTATATCGTCCTGTAGCCTGAGGCTTCCCTCCTCGCTATTTACCACTCCACCAATTTTCATGTCATCTGCGAACTTACTGATCATACCTCCTACCATCAGATTAAAATTTACTAATTATTTCTGCCACTGACATGTTGGAAGAGATAATTGGTTGAGACCCCAAAACCTGTTATGAGCATCTCCTCAGAAAGAAAGACATGCATTTATGTAGCACCTTTCACAACTTCAGGATATCAAAGTACTTTACGGCCAATGGAGTACTTTTCAAGTGTAGTCACTGTTATAATGTAGGGAAATGTAGCAGCCAATTTACACACAGCAAGGTCCCACAACCAGCAATGAGATAAATGATCAGATAACTTATTTTAGTGTGTTGGTTGAAAGATAACTGAGAGTCAGGCCACCTTCCCAGCTCTCCTTCAAATAGTGCCTTGGGATCTTTTACATCCACCTGTGAAGGCAGATGGGGCCTCAATTTAACAATCTCATTTGAAAGACAGCACCTCCAACAGTGCAGCACTCCTTCAGTACTGTGCTGAAGTGTCAACCTAGATTATATACTCAAGTCCTGAAGAAGGGATTGAACCAACAACCTTCTGACTCAGAAACAAGAGTATTACAACTGAGCCAAGGATGATAACTAAGCATTTTATAGGCATATCCTTAATTGAGTCTGACTGTGTTCAGTAAAGTTTGAATGTGCAGCTTGCAAGCAAGAAAAATGTTGGCTTTTTCAACGTTATTATTGCATCTTATTTATTTCTGTAATGTGTCCAATGTATTTAAAAGAAAACTTCAAGTTACGCAGGAGCTACTGTAGTCTTGGGCATATTAAAAATGAAAGGGATTGGTCAGAACAGTATCCAGTGTCAATGTCAAACAAGGTAAGCTTCCATTATAAACCCTATTTTATCACAAATACAGTTACAAGCTTATACCATTCTGATGATCATTGTAAACATTCATACATTGATTTGACTTCTGCTTACTTTTGATCAGGTGAAATCCTCATGGCTCTTGGAAAAACACATTTTGAAACAATTGGGCAGAACTTCATCTTCACCATTTGGGCAGTAATCTGGGGACAGGAACACACGCCCTTTATAGATCCCGTCTGACTTTCATTCCATCACGATTAGGAGAACCCCCACAGAAATTAAACCCCTTCATGTCAATGTAAGATGTATTTTTGTTTGGGAAATTAATATATTAATGAAAAGAGAATCTAGGGCTGCTACAGTCATTCTGAAATGAACATCCAGAATTCTTTTCATTATGGTCGATACAATGCAATGGAATCTACTTGATTTAAATTATTATAGTGTAAGAAGAGTTGAGAAAAATACATTTTAGAATTTTTCTTGCAGTTTTGACTATCCTATTTCTTAGTCCTTCATTTCTGGTGCATTCATGTTTATTGAGTAGGTGAGGAAAATTGATTCCTCAATCATTGAGATCACTGTTGCTTCACAAGTTAGTTGGCAGATTTACATTATCTCAAAGGCAATCACTGATGCCAAGATGTTACGGTTTTATGAAAGGGAAATTTGCTTGACAAATCTGTTAGTTTTTCTGAGGGTGTAACTAGATAACGGGGAGCCAGTGGATGCAGTATATTTGGATTTTCAGAAGGCATTCGATAAGGTGCCACACGAGAGGTTGTTACACAAGATTAGGGCTCATGGGATTGGGGGTTATATATTAGCATGGCTTGAGGATTGATTAACAGACAGAAAACAGAGATTAGGAATAAATGGGTTATTTTTGGGATGGCAGGGTGTAACTAGTGGAGTGCCAGAAGGACCAGTGCTTGGGCCTCAGCTATTTACAATTTATAGTAATGACTTAGATGAGTGTAATATATCCAAGTTTGCTGACGATACAAAGCTAGGTGGGAAAGTGAGCTGTGAGGAGGATGCAAAGAGGCTGTAAAGGGATATAGACAGGTTAAGTGATTGGGCAAGAAGGTGGCAGATGGAGTACAATAAGTGTGAAATTATCCACTTTGGTAGGAAGGATGGAAAAGCAGAATATTTTTTAAAAGGTGAGAAACTAGTAAATGTTGGTATTCAGAGGGATTATGGTGTCCTTGTACACATAATCACAGAGAGGTAACAACAACAACAACAACTTGTATTTATATAGCACCTTTAACGTAGTAAAACGTCCCAAGGCGCTGCACAGGAGTATTTTAAGACAAAAAATTTGACACCGATCCGCATAAGGATAAATTAGGGCAGATGACCAAAAACTTGGTCAAAGAGGTAGGTTTTAAGGAGCGTCTTAAAGGAGGAAAGAGAGGTAGCGAGGCAGACAGGTTTAGGCAGGGAATTTCAGAGCTTAGGGCCTAGGCAGCAGAAGGCACGGCCACCAATGGTTGAGCGATTATAATCAGGGATCCTCAAGAGGGCAGAATTAGAGGAGTGCAGATATCTCGGGGGGTTGTGGGGCTGAAGGAGATTACAGAGATAGGGAGGGGCGAGGCCATGGAGGGATTTGAAAACAAGGATGAGAATTTTGAAATCGAGGCACTGCTTAACCAGGAGCCAATGTAAGTATTGCAAGTACAGCAAGCAGGTACAGCAAGCAATTAGGAAGGCAAATGATATGTTAGCCTTTATTACAGGGGGGTTGCAGTATAAGAGTAAGGAAATCTTGCTGCAATTATATAGGGCTTTGGTGAGACCCAACCTGGAGTGCTGTGCACAGTTTTGGTCTCCTTACCTAAAGGAAGGATATACTTTCCTTAGAGGGGGTGCAACAAAGGATCACTAGATTGATTCCTGGGACGAGAGGGCTGTCCTGTGAGAAGAGATTGAGTAGACTAGGCCTATATTCTCTAGAGTTTAGAAAAATGAGAGGTGACCTCATTGAAACGTATAAAATTCTTAGAGGGCTTGACAGGGTAGATGCTGAGAGGCTGTTTCCTCTGGCTGGAGAGTCTAGAACCAGGGGTCACAGTCTAAGGATAAGGGGTTGGTCATTTAGGACTGAGATGAGGAGACATTTCTTCACTCAGAGGGTGGTGAATCTTTGGAATTGTCTACCCCAGAGGTCTGTGGGTGCTCAGTCGATGAATATATTCAAGACTGAGATCGATAGATTTTTGGGCACTAAGGGAATCAAGAGATATGGGGATAGGTCGGGAATGTGGAGTTGATGTAAAAGTTTATCTATGATCTTATTGAATGGCAGAGCAGGCTTGAGGGGCAGAATGGCCTGCTCCTACTCCTAACATAAGAACATAAGAATATAAGAAGTAGGAGCAGGAGTAGGCCATACGGCCCCTCGGGCCTGCTCCGCCATTCAATAGGATCATGGCTGATCCGAACCTAGACTCACGTCCACTTCCCTGCCCTCTCCCCATAATCCCTAATTCCCTTATCTGCTAGGAAACTGTCTGGCCCCGATTTTCTGGCAGCCGTCGGGCGGCTTTTCATGCGGCCGGGGGCCGAAAATCATCGAAAAAGCGGGTTGGGACCCCCCCCCCCGCCTGATTCCCCGCCCCGTCCGACTTTCGGACCAGCGTTTCTCCGTCACCCGCTTCAGTCCCGGCCGCCGCTGGCGGGACTGGTCGTCCGAACACTAATCAGCAATTATCAGCTTGTTGAGGCAGATTTTCCGGGGCCGTTGCAGCTTTGGGGCTTTCCCCACCTGAAACACGCCTGCGGGAAACCCCGCTGCTGAGACCTGGCATGAAGCTTGCCGGCTTGCTAGCTGTCAGCTGCAGGTCAATCGGAGAAGCTGCAATTTAAAGGGCCAGCACTTGTATGTTGAAGGACCTTGTTGTTGCAGGTTTGGGGCTACTTCTTCAAGGCTTAGGCACAGCTGTGGAAGGTTGGAGCCTCACACACTTCTCCAATGCGATCTCCTGGGAAGCCCCTCTCGCCACCCTCACTCAGCGTTTCCTCAGCGGAGGCATTTACGAGAAGCATGGGACGCCTTTTTTTCCTTCCCTTCTTGCCATTAGAGGATCTCCAGCAGCAGAGGCGGCAGCAGCAGAACCAGGAACAGCAGGATCAGCAACAGGAGCACCAGGCTGCTGCTCACTCACCTGAAGCTGCACAGGCCAGAAGGGGCCAGTGCTTGGAAGTGGCTTGAGAGCACCTTGCTGCGCTTTAGGGGGCCATGGGGACCCGTTTCTGCCCTGGCAGTCCTACTCAGAAGGACTTCCAGGAAGATCTGGTTTCTCCGTTCAACAGATGGCCAATGCTCCTCAAGAGATGTCATTCTCTTATGAGCACTCACCATGTTTTCCGTACCCTGGTGAGTTATCTCCTCTATGGAGGTTGCCAACCTTTCCATGGTGATGCATTCATGCACCAATGACTCCACAAAGGCTCTGCTCATGGTCGCTATGGACTCCTCCATTTGCTCCACACTCGCAGTGACCCTGGAGACAAAACCTGCCAGAGACTTCTGCATCTGTGCATGGAGATCCATCATTTCTTCTCTTGCGGATGGACCCAGAGGCAGAGGGTCGACATGCAGCACAGCTGAGCTGAGCTGGCAGAGTCCTGCGCCCTCCGACGAGGACTCTTCACTGCTGTCCCTGTCTCCAGAATCTGATGAGGCTCACTTGTGAGCTGTGAAACACCAGGTGACAACACTATGTCCTGAAGGTCCCCCTGAGGTGTGAGTGTCTGCGCTGGTGCTGGGTGCGCTCTCTTCTGCTGACGCTGCGCTCTCAAGAGGTTGTAGCTTCCTCTGAGGAGTCTGGCTGCACAGCCTCTTCCTCCTCCACAGTGAGGACGGGGGCTCTGGATGGTACTGTGGGGGAGTAAAGGAAGGAGTTAGAGATGTAATGCCAAGGTTCTTCTGGTGACTCCGAGCGAGTTGGCATCTGCTGACACCTGCATCCATGCAGCATTGGTCTCAGTGGGAGGCCTCTTCCTCCCTGACCTAGGGAAGAGAACCTCCCTGTGGGCCCTAACCCCATCCAATAATGCCTGCAGTGAAGCCTCGTCGAATTTGGAGGCAGCTCGGGGTCTGGCACTGCCCACAGCTACTGCAGGCTCCTCTGCCATCCTGTATGGTTCGTTTGGAAGCCTTCAGAGGATGCCATGCTTGCTATGGACCTTGAAAGCACCACGAATGATGACATCATACTGTGGGGATTTCTGACTCGAATTGGACAATTAGCAAGGCTTCCCACAGGCTGGGAATTAATTGGCCACTTGAGGGAAAATTGCGTGGAGCTGGCTGACACTTTTTTATGTGTGTCAGAAACCCCACATTCGGGGAAATCCGACCATTCCCCACACAAGCCGAAAATCGGGGCCTTGCTATCTCTTTTTATATTTTTTGCTAGTTTACTTTCATAATCTATCTTCCCTTTCTTAATTAATCTTTTAGTTATTCTTTGCTGGCTTTTAAATGCTTCCCAATCTTCTATCCTCCCACTAGATTTGGCTACTTTATATGCCCTTGTTTTCAGTCGGATACTATCCTTTATTACTTTACTAAGCCACGGATGGCTGTCTTTTCTTTTACTCCCCTTTTTCCTCAGTGGAATATATTTTTCTTGAAAGATGTGAAATATCTCCTTGAATGTAGACCACTGCTCTTGTACCGTCTTACACTTTAATCTGTTTTCCCAATCCACTTTAGTCAATTCTACTCTCATACCTTCATAGTCTCCTTTATTTAATCTCAGTACGCTGGTTTGAGATCCAACTCTCTCATCCTCAAACTGAATTTGGAATTCAACCATATTATGGTCACTCATTCCAAGGGGATCCTTTACTAGGACATTTTTTATTAATCCTGTTTCTTAAGTTCTTATTAGTTCTTGACATTTGGATGTCTCTTTACCAGAAATCTAAAACTGATGAAACACAGTTCACATGACAGGCTGCACTGTGTTCTGTCAAGATATTACCTAATACTCAAAGAGGCAATATAAGGAGAGGGACTTACTATATTTTCAATGGGCTATATGGTTTAAAAAAAAAATCATATTCAGCTTTCTTGAGGCGGTGGTGGGGGTGGGTGTGGGTGGGGAATTGGAGAAGAGCCCCATCTACAAACCTAAGCTCCAACGAAAAAGGAGCATCCCCTCCTGCACCAATGTAACATTTCCTATTCCCCACTTTAACCAATCTTTATAGTCTTTCTCAGTCAGATTCATAATATAGGAGTTTCAGTTCCTCTGGTAGTGTACTCGATAACAGATTTACATAAGATTCCCTTGTGTACTATCTTAAAGGAGTTGTTAACCATTAACCAGTGCACTACCAGAGGAAATCAAATCCCTTTGTAGAATATTATGCGCAGTTTTGTGCCATGGACTTGCACTTTCAATACTGCCTCAAATCCATTTCACAGAACTCTTGCACCGAGAGAGAAAGGAAACTTTATTCCCAGTAATCTGGGCTGCTTCAACTGCAGGCGCTAGAGGTAAATGGATTACCAAGCACCTCTTTTGGTCTCATTTTTAATTTTAATTCTCCCTCACTTTTTAGTTATTCCTAGGCTCTGCAGCCTTTCTTTACTGGAAGTGCATACAAACTGTTCCCAGGCCTATGCCGTTCTTGATCTGGCCTTTATGGAGGATGGGAGGCAATTTTAACCCTACCCACCTGGTGGATATTGGGCGGGTGGACAGTTAAAATCACCTCGGTTAATTACCCACCATGGATCCGCCGGGAGCTGACTATTCCCGATTTTAACATGCTCTACTGAGTAGGTGACAAGATCGTCTACCCCAAGACAGTGGGAGGGCATTCTTTGCATATACATGTCAGGTCCCGATAACGTCTTAGGGACCCAACTACAATTCCAACTCCACAACCTGAGTGGGACACCACTGTGGGCTTCCCACTAAGGAAAGAAAGCGGGGAAGAGGATCAGGACCAGAAGAAGCCTCTGGGCCCCACAAGGAAAGCATAGGCCTACCCTGCCATGGACTCAAACCCCTCCTTCCTGATCTCGACACTCCCATGGGACAGTCCCAGCAGCCGATCCAGTCACCTACCAGCCTCCTGGCTGTGCAATTTTCCACGATTTCCTGCTGACTTCCTGCCTGGAACTATATGATTTAAATGAGTCAAAATACCCGAGCCTCATTTCTGGAGCAGTGGGTGAGTTTCTAACTCGCACCGCCACCCACCCGCCCCAAAGCTCGCCTGGACTTGAAATCGGGTCTGATGTTTTCTGCTTTCATTTAAAATTGGGAAAGAAGCAAAGCCACATTTTCTTTCATTTTTTGTGGTACGGCCTGTTTTCCGCCCCCCCCTCCTCCCCCACATCCAAAAATGGGAGTGAAATCGATAACATTTTACTTTTAAATCTGCTGTTGGTGTTAAGGCTTTGTTAAGGAGCTTTCAGAAAAGGGAAGTACAAACAACCAGGAATTAGTTCAGATGGAGTTAAGTCAAAAACTGAGCAACTAAACTGTTGGCCAGTCTCACCATGAATTTTGCTGCAATTGTTGCATTAACTGGTTCAGTGTTGCTGCTGGTAAGGGAGGAGTGCGGCCTGCGCCGAATATTGACAAGCTCAAGGTTTAGATGCTTAAATAAATCATTACGAGTACCAAGAAGGCCAGAGCTAATCAAAATGAATATAAATAAAATGTTCAATGGAAACACCACAATGAACAATATGAAGTGTAGTTTACTTTTAGTTTCTGAGATCAGAACTCCGAGGGTGGATACAAAAAAATAGAAGCAATTACTTTAGTTCTAATCCCTAAATCAGTCTTTTAAAATCCAAAAGTGGCTGTGTCAGTGAATCGGGATGTACAAATTCTCTTCTCTGTTTAAGTTCCTCCAGTTTCTCACTCTCTGGGGCTGGATTGTCAACCTTGAATATAATTAAGTTAACAAGCTGTTAAACCATTTGAGAGACACAAAGTAAGCATTATTGCAGGTGAGCCGTAATTGGCCAATTTTCTGCTGGTAAGGCTAAAGAAATACCATAGAATGAGTTCACACGGAGAAAAACTGAAGTAATTAACATTTCTATACATTGTCATTAAAATAAACTGCAGAGAAATGCCCGTCCTTTAGTTCAAGAATTCCTCTCGACAAAATGGGCAAAATTAGGAATTCCCCTGATGCAAAATATGGGTGTGAAACCACTTCCAGGCACTGTGTTAAACTGAGCATCTTTTGAGACACCTTTTAACTGTTTTTCTCCTTGATTCCATCAAGGAGTCTGATCTTTACCATATCACGTTCCGATATTGGAGTGATGGAATACTCTTCAGACTTCTTTGGAGTGAGGGTTTGTAACATGGCTGCACCTCCCCCAGGCCTGACCATCTCCCTGCCGCTACTCACCAGCTTATCCTGCACAAAGAGTGGGACTGGGTTAGTGCATGCCCCTGTGAATGGGTTGTGAAGATTTGTAATGCATACCTCATATAGTGTGCACGCTGAGAGGAAAAAACCGCAAGTTGTGTGCAAGAGGCAGAGGTGGTTGTTTGAGAGTGCAGACACTGTAGGGTTGCCAACACTCCAGAATTGGCCTGGAGTCTCCAGAGATTGAAATTAATCTAATGGACAATGCTGCAAACAACTCGGTGGGGGGGATCATGTGGGCATTAAAAAAACTGAGCTTTTTTCAATTTCTGTAAACACTTTTATAACTAATTAATAAAAAGTATTGGAGATAGAGGAAAAGGCTGTTTTACTGGGCGGGGCAGTTGGAGGCAGGAGGTCAGGTGATGAAACTTCCAGGAATTTTCCACCCAGGGTTGGTAACCCTAATACAATGAAGTGTGAAACAAGTTACTAGAACAGTGCAACCAGATAAAAGCGGAATCTTGCTTGCGCTGATTTGGAGGGCAGTAGCAGGGGCTGAGTGTGAGGGTATGAGCAGGAGGAGGTGTGGCACAGTCTCACATGGTGATTGAAGAAGAAGCATATGCAGCAGGGAAAGGAAGGATGAGTAGTGCAACTGTGACCTAACCAACGTTTTGTACAAATTTGACATCACTTTTTTCCTCTTGTACTCTATGCCCCTACTTATAAATTCAAAATGCCATTGACCGTTTTATGGCTTTATCTAGCTGCTCTCGCATATTTTGGGAGTTATGAATCCCTAGGTGTCTCTGTCCATCCATGCCATTCGGTGTCTTTCTATTGAGTGTATACTCCCATTCCTTGCATTATAACCTCAAAGAATTGTTTACCTTCTGTTCTATTCTATAAAGTGTAGTAATACAAAGCATATTCTCGCCTTAGTATTAGTTGATTTCATAACTGTACTCATTGATGCTCGGTACATAGTAACATTATTCCAAAATGTACTTCTAATTAATTTCATTCTCAGTGAAATGAACATCCATTGAAAGCAGATGATTGCCATTAGAATGCTAATGTAGTTTAATGTAGTAGAGGTGAAAATAAGCTCAAATGTGAATGCTTTCACAATGATCCATAAGCTTGGATCTAGATAATGGATTTTCCTAATTAGCAGCGAACATGTTTATTGAAATGATACTTCTAGCTGGACACGCTGTTTCATTGACTTTTCCCGTGTCAAATATAATTATATGTGAGATATAACAAAACGCAGTATGTTTGTGTTATCTCCTGTACAATTGATAACTAGCATTCTGTAGCCATGTGGTTTACTTTTAACAGGATACAAGAGGAAGGGCACAGAATCCAACTTTATCTTGAAAGTATTGTAGGTATCACTGCAATTACCCACTAGTCCAAGCTCCTTTCATCTTGCAAAATTACAGGAGCAGATGATGAAAAGGTAAATCATGGACAAACGGAAATAACCTTTCTGGCACCAGAAGGACTTAATTGGAGATGATTAATGCCAACAAGCAGTAATATTTGCCAAAACTCAATTTCCATTATTAGGAATCTGATGAAAGTTTCAAGGCACGCTTACTGTATTATGCAATGTGTATTCTGATCACGCCCTGCAAAGAGTTCTCAGTGTGCAGACTGAGTGTGTGCTCCATTTTTGTACAGGCTTCTTGAATATGGTACGCTTAATCCAACAAATTGGAAAAAAACAAATTTGAGCAAAACTGTGGCCTTAAACGTGTGGGGTCATTTTAAATGAACTCGCTGGCTGGGTAAGTGCCAGGATCAGATCGGCTGCCCATTTTGCACACTGCCGAAAGTAAAATTAAGGCGGGGGTGTAAAACGGGCAACTGATCAAATCCCATCAATTTACTGCCTTGTGGGTTAGGTTAAAATTACCCCCATTTTATTTCATTCACTTTTCTGCACAGGACAATAGTCTTGATAAGGATGACATACTAACAGCAGTAATTGCTGGTTCTGTTCTTCATGCACATAATTACTAGAATTATCTCAACAACAGAGATAAAGCTCCCTAATGGCTTGGTGGATAAGCGCACAACCCAGACTGGAACTGAGTTGTACAGACCAGAACAGTCCCAGGTTCAATCCCCAATCCATACTGGCCTCAGCCAAGGTGTCACTGAGTTACAGAGGAGATAAACTAGGGTTCCTACTCTTGATCACTGGCAAGTGAGCTGTGTCGGAAAATATGCTTGTGTAATCATCAGATAAGGACATTTTGCTGTGATGCATCTTACAATGGACGACTGGCCAAAGACTGGCATTAGAGGGCTGCTCACAGCTATCAAACTGTACCCTAGTACAAATTAGAGCTTTTCAAGAGAGGAGAGAGAAGGGGAGGAAGCTGACGGGTGGGGGAGAAATAACAAAGATAAAGGCAAGAATTGTTCTCGCATTCTACCATTGTTGTTAGAATGTTTGAATAAATGGATGAATGGGTCAATGTTGTTCCTTCTATGTGTTCATTCAGTTTTGTGGAACAGCTGTTATGTGTGGTCTTTGGATTCAAAACTGTTAGGGAAACGATTTTGTAAGGAACATTAAAAGAAATTCTGATCAGGATTAATATAACCTACCTTTTATGTGCAGTGTGGGTCATCTTGTGAACAAGGTGAAAATGACAGCTAAGAGTATGCACATCTCATATTACATTGACATTTTTCATATTTTATTCTGTCTTGTTACACTCCCTTCCACCCCCAACCCTTGATCACAATTTGAAGCTGGTTGCTCTGGATTTTCTCCACAGTTTGCAGTCATGCCTAGGACACACTAGGCTCGAGGGGCTGAATGGCCTACTCCTGTTCCTATGTTCTGAATTGTTGATTGCCTCTGAATTCCGATTTTGGATTTGAAGATTTAAGTTTGGATTCTGATTCGAGCCATCCCAACACCTTTTGAATTGAATATAAATAAGTCAATATGCTCTTGTCTACTGTGCCGCATATAGATGTTAAATAAACATTTCATCTTTGGCATGTAGGTTTTTAAAATAATTACATTTTACTTAAATATTTGCATAATTTCTTTAACAATATAATTGTGCAGCCTGTAAAAGGACGGGTGATTGTTTCATTACTGCTCCTATCATTTAG
This sequence comes from Somniosus microcephalus, assembly GCF_052327205.1. NCBI lineage: Eukaryota > Metazoa > Chordata > Chondrichthyes > Squaliformes > Somniosidae > Somniosus > Somniosus microcephalus. The sequence goes on along the minus strand of NC_140994.1, from coordinate 36,807,338 downwards.
GTCTCTGTTTATTTGGATTGCCATGAACTTTATCACAAGGCTAAGACAAATAAAAGAGAATACTGTGTGGGTTTTACCACGACATAAGGGCTCCTGTCTCTTGAAAGGCAATGCGGTTAATTTTATATTTATAAAATATGACCTGCAAAGGCCAGAGAACTACAGCTCAAGAGGAAACATTGTGCAGATACTCACCCTCTTGAATTGAGGTGCAGATTCTCCGACAAAGAAACCAGATGCTCTGCTCTATTCTCCGTCAGTTGAAACTTTCCTCTTAATCTTCAAGGCATGATAATCGTTTCTATAAGAAGATTAGGAGGGTCTCTGACTCTACAGAATGTTTCACAAAACTTGCCAAAAATGGCCTGGCAGATCAAAGCTCCCATTACTTCCTGACTGTTAACTGTGACTTGTACAGCACATTTACTCTGAATATGGACAGACTGATAACTACTAGAGACATTCGGTGATATTCTATCACTCTGCCTGCTGTCCTCTTTTACACCAGTTAGTGGGTACCACAAAGACAATACAATAATTGTATTCCTTTAAGAAATGGCAATAGTGAAATTAACAATTCATTATGAATTATAACTAATTTAGTTTAAATGACATTTCTGATCTGTACAATTTTCATTGATTATTATCATAAGTGGGATGGAAAAACAACTACAGTAGTTATTAAATTAACTAATTAGGAATGGAATTAATATAATATTTTGCTTTTTCAAAAGATTTTTGAAGTTTGAATAGAGTTTAAATATTACAAAAATGTATATTGTAAACCAAGGTTTAAAAGATCTATTGTTAACCCTACCCTTTCCAATTCATTTTATTTTGGGCCAAACTGCAACTCATTCAGGACATTGTAATAAATGTGTTTTTTTGACCTAAAATAATAAAAATTAATTTGCAAGAAGCCCCAGTGCGAGCCTTAATGGATTGAATCCTGCACAAAGTGAAATATATAAATTGTTTTAAGCACATGTATGTATTTGTTTTGAACCCTGTTTATTTGAATAACTGCTACACCCTTACTTTACATACAATTACTCTACATAAATATTACGCTTAACAGCTGGTGAGTGATGTCTTAAAATTCAGTGATATGCAATGTGGAAGACAATAAACTGAACTATAAATAATGGGTTTAAAAGTGCATTATCATTATGAGACGTGTCCTACAAACCACTGATACCACACAATCAGTCACGCAACATTCTCTTTGCAACTCTAATTGCACTTGGCTACAGAATTTTTGAAAACAATTACACCGAGGTTCATTCTGTCAGGATAGGACCAATTCTTCTGACCCTTGCCCCCCAGGGAACAGCTGGGTACCCCAGTACAAATGTCAGAAAAAGGGGCAAAATCCTGTTTTGGCAGGTTTCCAGCCTCTTATGTTGCCTGGTCACCTCTCAGCGCGCTGCCACAGGTGTATGGGTAAGGTTGGAAGCTCATCATGTGAGGAATCCCGAGCACGAACCCCCATTTTACTGTTCCCTGGTGTTGGTGCTCAAATGCACCATATTAATGCCCACACTTCCAATCGTACCTTCTGAGTTTTCTTAGCAAAAACATAACCCCGAGATGAGCTTCCGACCACATATCTACTCCTTCACCAAGATCGCCCACTTCCACCTCTCTAACATTGCTCATATCCTCCACTGCCTTAGGTCATCTTGTAAAGCCCTCTTCCATGCCTTTGTTAACTCTAGACTTGACTATTCCAATGCTCTCTGGGCTGCCCTCCCATCTTCCACCCTCCATAAACTTGGGCTCATCCAAAACTCTGCTGCCCGTATCCTAACTCGCACCAAGTCCCGTTCACCCATCACCCCTGTGCCGCATTGGCTCCCAGTCCAGCAACACCTTGATTTTTTAAATTCTCATCCATGTTTTCAAATCCCTCCAAGGCTTCACTCTTCCCTATCTCTATAACCTCCTCCAGCCCTACAACCCTCCAAGATCTCTGCGCTGCTCCAATACTGCCCTCTTGAGCACCCCGATTTTAATCGCTCCACCATTGGCGGCTGTACCTTCAGCTGCCTAGGCCCTAAGCTCTGGAATTCTCTCCCTAAACCTTTCCGGCTCTCTACCGCTCTCTCCTCCTATAAGACGCTCCTTAAAACCTACCTCTTTGATCCAGCCTTTGGTCATCTGTCGTAATATCTCCTTATATGGCTTGGTGTCAAATTTTGTTAGATTACTCTCCCATGCCTTGGGATGTTTTACTATGTTAAAGGTGCTATATAAATGCAAGTTGTTGTAACAAAATGAACTCTTTTATCCATCGTGTACTTTTGGTCTTTGTTTGTTACGGTACCTTGGGGTTAAAACCAGTTTTGCTCAAATAAATAACCCAGATTTGGAGCTGTGATTTTCATTATGATAGTTTATATGTGATTTTCATTATGATAGTTTTATGATAGATTATGATTGTCAGCTGTGGCTCAGTTGGTAGCACACTCGCCTCTGAGTCAGAAGGTTGTGGGTTCAAGTCCCACTCCATAAAGCTAGGCTGACACTCCAGTGCAGTGCTGAGGGAGTGCTGCACTGTTGGAGGTGCCGTCTTTCGGATGAGACGTTAAACCGAGGCCCTGTCTGCTCTCTCAGGTGGACGTAAACGATCCCATGGCACTATTTCGAAGAAGAGCAGGGAAGTTATCCCCCGGTGTCCTGGCCAATATTTATCCCTAAACCAACATAACAAAAAAACAGATTATCTGGTTATTATTACATTGCTGTTTGTGGGAGCTTGCTGTGCGCAAATTGGCTGCCACGTTTCCCACATTACAACAGTGACTACACTCCAAAAGTACTTCATTGGCTGTAAAGCGCTTTGAGACGTCCGGTGGTCGTGAAAAGCGCTTTATAAATACAAGTCTTTCAAGTCTTTCTTTCAAGTTTATCCATTCCCTGGAAATATCACAAACCCTCTCCTGATCTTCTAGACCTCAGAATGTAAATTCTATCAGACTGTGGTTTAAACTTATGCAACAAGTTTATGAAAAATAACAGATAAATAGTTGCAAAGACATTACAGCGGATTGCAGCAGTTTACAGAATATTTCTGTTACCTCAAATATAGAAATTAATAAACCAACAAAATCCTTCACGAATATTCTGAGTAATCCAGAACATGGGGTAGCATGTGGGATGACATTATTTAGCTTTTACGTGTCATTGCAATAATGCTTCATTGCAAAGTAATTTGTGTTGATATCACCTAATCGCAGCTTACTTTGTTTTGGGATGGGGGAGGGGGGTTGGGCCTATTAAGATTAGAGGAATTTGCAGTTAGTTGACATGGATTTGAACGTTGCAGAGATCCTTTGTATCTTTTAAGTATATGCTTGATTGGCAGGTTTATTTGATTTTTCAATGACACATTTTTCATTTCCTTTGTTCCTGGTGAAACTTCAAAGGATACCAAAAGCATATTCCAGGGAAATTGTTTCCACAGTTTATAGTTTAAGCCACAGTTTGTGGGAATGGTCTTTGGTACCAACCATGGGAGAAATATTTGTGTAAAAAGCCTAAAATTGTAATAGTTGATGTAAAAGACTACTGGGCACTTAGTTTGAGTATAAAACAAGGCTCTAGTCTTTTTACATCAATTTAATCAACTGTTTCAAAACCATGAGATTTCTAGTTCCATCACTAGTTCCTGGTTACAGAAACATCCTGAGCAAGCTGGGCCCACGCCCGAGTATTTATACTCCTTGGACGGCGCCACCAGCTGGCCGCCCAGTGTTACTTCATGAGTCATGATAAGATTCATGACAATAGTCACATCCTCAAAAAACTCTAGGAGGTTGGTCAGCAGGTTCTTCTCCTTTTCAATCCCAATTTTCTGCTATTTATTCGGTTATCGTAATAAGGAATTCATTCCTCATGTCTTTATTTGACTGATGATGTGAGATTGATGGATCTATGGTTGTCTGAATCGATTTTTTTAACCTTTTTGAAAATACACACCACATTAGCCTATTTGCAATCTAACAGGAACTCCTTAGTGTGCATCAGCATCTCACAAATCTCATTTTTTGTCTCTCTTCGTACATAGCAACATAAGGAGAGTAGTAGGTCATTAAACCCTGCCATTCAATGAGTTCTTGGCTGATCTGTGTCTTGGGGGAAAAATTAGGTGGCACCAATTTTCAGGCACTAACGTCGCCGGGATGCTAATTTTAGCGGCCCGAAAATGTTAGTGCCCCTCTGCCGTAAATTCAGTAGTAGCGCCCCAAGCAGGAGGTGGAGCGCTACTGGAAAGCGCTCCAAGAGGAGTGCCGGGCTGAGCGATCGCGGCCGGCACCCCGCATACAAAAGGGAAAGGGGGCAGGTGCTGGCAGTCGGCCCCAAAAAAATGGCCGCCCGACACCTGCCCTTTAACTTGCACCGCCACCGCCACAGCAAAACTGCCCCCATTCATCCTGTCACACATATCGTCCGGCGATAGGTCAGGGAGCATAAGGGAAGTTTGCGGCTGGGTTGCAAGCGGGGTGCGGCGCACAGTGATGATGTCATCGCCGGCGGTGCGGAACGCTACCGGCTACCACCGCCGCTAACCTCCCGCTGAATTTCATGGGAGGCGTTAGCAGCGCCGCGCCCGGGTGCTAGGGGATTTGCGCCCCGCTAATGAGAGGCGCAAACCAGCCCAATTTCTCCCCCCTTGACTCCATTTACCCGCCTTGGTTCCATATCCCTTAATATCTTTACCTAACAAAAATCTAGCAATCTCAGTTTTGAAATTTTCAATTCTCCTAGACTCAGCAGCTTTTTGGGGGAAGAAAGTTCCAGATTTCGACTACCTTGTGTGTGAAGAAGTGATTCCTGACATCACCCCTGAATGGCCTAGCTCTCATTTTAAGGTTGTACCCCTTTGTTCTGGACTCACCCACCAGAAGAAATTGTTTCTCTATCTATCCAATCAAATCCTTTAGTCATTTCAAGTAGATCACCCCTTAATCTTCTATACTCAAGAAATACAGCCTAGTCTATGCAGGCTGTCCTCATAATTTAACCCTATTAGCCCCATTATCACTCTGTTGAATCTACGCTGCACCTCTTCCAAGGCCAATATATCCTTCCTAAGGTGCAGTGCCCAGAACTGAACGCAGTACTCCAGTTGTAGTCCAACCAGAGCTTTATATAATTGTAGCATAACTTCCACATCTTGATATTCCAGCCCTCTTGAGATAAAGGTTACTGTTTCATTAGCCTTTAAAATTATATTTTGTACCTGTCCACTAATTTTTAGTGATTTCTGCACGTGGACCCCTAAATAAATCTCCCTGCTTCCTAGCTGCTCACCATTTAGAAAATACCCTGAACTATCTTTCTTAAGTCCAAAGTGGATAATTTCACACTTGCCCACACTGAACTCCGTCTGCCACAGTTTTGTCCACTCACTTAATCTATCAATGTTCCTGTGCAACTTTCTACTACCATCTACACTAACTGTGCCACCTAACTTAATGTTGTCAGCATACTCGGATATACAGCTCTCTATTCCTTCATCTAAGCCATTGATAAATATAGTGAAAAGCTGAGGCCCCAGTCCAGATCCCTGAGGGACACCACTAGTCACATTCTGCCAATTGGAGTACATATTCAATATCCTGACTCTCTGACTCCTACCTCCTAACCAATTCGCTACCCATGTCAATAGGTTGCCTCTAATTCCATGCGCTTTCATTTTTGCTCACAGTCTCTTGTGTGGAGCCTTATCGAATGCCTCCTTTATATAAATAATAACATCCATAGACATTCCCTTATCGACCACGTTAGTGGCCTCCTCAAAAAGTTCAACTAAGTTAGTTGACATGAGTTACCCTTTACAAATCCATGCTGGCTCTCCCTGATCAGTTCATATTTGTTCAAGGCCTAGAAATTCAATTGTTAGCGCCAGCCGCTAGCGCCTTAGGAGGGGGAGAAGTGGGGCGCGAAGCGGCTAGCGCCCGGGTGCGGCGCGATCTGCGCCTCTCGCGAACTTCAGTCAAGATTTAGCGGCGGCGCAAAACCGCAGCGCCCGCTCAGCTGCGCGCGCAGATCCTGACATCATTTGATGGTGCAACGTCCTTGGTGCGCCCCGAACCGGAACTTCAGTGGTGCCCCCCTTCTGTGCGCCTGGCGCCCCTAGTGACTGGTTGAGTGGAACGGTTCCCAGTCGCTGTGGGGTGTGGGGGGCGCTATTTAAAGGGGACTCTTCCTGCATTCTTTGTGGCAGCCATTTTGTTCCACTCCTTCTGTGTGAGAGAGAGAGATTTGGAGAGAGACAAAGGGAGAGAGCTTTCTGCTTTGACTCAGCGCTCGCACAGGTACTTCTGGCTTCAGGCCAGAGCTTTGCACTTAGATTTAACTTTCAGTGCCATAGCCTTGAGTCGCCACATATACTGGGGGTTGCAATGGGTGGAAACATTGGGTTTCTGCATTGTATTCAAGGGGCTCAGAGACGCCGAGAGAGAGTGCCAGTCATGGCCAGGTGGAGAAGGGCCAACAGGCGTCAGCACAGGAGGCCTTACCCACCCAGGATCTACCGCCAGCAGTTCTCATATCTCAACATGTCTGAGGAGCAGTGTGTTCGGAGGCTGCGATTCAGAAGGGAGGTGGTCACTGAGATCTGCCACCTGCTTCAGAGAGATCTGCAGCCACAGCTGAGGAGCAGGACGTCTCTGTTGGTGGCAGTGAAGGTGACAGTGGCTCTCAACTTCTATGCCACCGGCTCCTTCCAATCCGCTATTGGGGACATTGCCAATATCTCCCAGTTCGTGGTACATTGCTGCATCCGCCAGGTGACGAATGCCCTCTTCAGAAGGAGACGTCAGTACATCTCCTTCCCCATGACCCTGGACAAGCAGCAAGAGCGTGCAATGGGATTTGCAAGAATAGCGGGCTTCCCCATGGTCCAGGGCACCATTGACTGCACACATGTGGCTTTGCGGGCACCTCTACAGAATGCTGAGGATTACCGCAACTGGAAGGGATACCATTCGCTCAACGTCCAGTTGGTGTGTGACCACAGGCAGCTCATGCTAGCTGTCAATGCCCGCTTTCCAGGCAGCAGCCACGATGCCTTCATCCTGCGCCAGACTTCTGTGGCAGACATTTTCGAAGCCCCGGCTCACCCAGGAGGCTGGCTTGTCGGGGACAAGGGCTATCCTTTGTGCACCTGGCTGATGACCCCGCTCCGTGCGCCCAGCACCCCTGCTGAAGAACGATACAATGACAGCCATCAAGCGACCAGGAACATAAGAACATAAGAAGTAGGAGCAGGAGTAGGCCAATCGGCCCCTCAAGCCTGCTCCACCATTCAATAAGATCATGGCTGATCTGATCCTAACCTCAAATCTACTATCACTCTACATCCCTCCCGAACCCATGTGATCTCCTGGGAGAGGCGAAAAACCAGATTAAAAACCCAATGGCCAATTTGGGAGAAAAAAAATCTGGGAAATTCCTCTCCGACCCATCTAGGCGATCGAAACTCGTCCAGGAGATCACTGTCCCTATATTTTCTACAGTACTTACCTTCTGTAAAAGGTGATCTCCACCCCAGCCAGGAACAGGAATAGAACCATCTCCTGAAATCTAACACATAATTAGAACACAAGAAGTAGGAGCAGAACCAGGCTACACGGCCCCTGGGCCCGCTCTGTTACCCACAGGGCCATGACCGATCCAAACCTAGACTCATGTCCAATTTCCTGCCCGCTCCCCATAACCCCTAATTCCCTTTACTTCTAAGAAACTGTCTATTCCTGTTTTAAATTTATTTAATGATGTAGCTTCCACAGCTTTCTGGGGCAGCAAATTCCACAGACCTACTACCCCCTGAGTGAAGAAGTTTCTCCTCATCTCAGTTTTGAAAGAGCAGCCCCTTATTCTAAGATTATGCCCCCTAGTTCTAGTTTCACCCATCATTGGGAACATCCTCACCACATCCACCCAATCAAGCCCCTTCACAATCTTATATGTTTCAATAAGATCGCCTCTTATTCTTCTGAACTCCAATGAGTAGAGTCCCAATCTACTCAACCTCTCCTCATATGTCCATCCCCTCAACCCCGGGATTAACCGAGTGAACCTTCTTTGTACTGACTCGAGAGCAAGTATGTCTTTTCTTAAGTATGGACACCAAAACTGTATGCAGTATTCCAGGTGCGGTCTCACCAATACCTTGTACAACTGCAACAATACCTCCTTATTTTTATATTCTATTCCCCTAGCAATAAAAGCCAACATTCCATTGGCCTTCTTGATCACTTGCTGTACCTGCATACTAACAATCAGTGTGCTCAAGCAACGGTTCCGCTGTCTGGACCATTCCGGGGGAGCCCTTCAGTACTCGCCTGAGCGAGTCTCCCATTTCGTTGTAGTGTGCTGCATGCTGCACAACCTGGCTATCCTCAGGACTCAGCCACTGCCAGCAGACATTGGAGGACCACCAGAAGAGGAGGAGGAGGAGGAGGAGGAGGAGGAGCACCAAGATGGGAGGGAGACACAAAGTGCAAGGGCCGTCCATCGGCGGATTATTGCAAGTCAGTTCTAGGCCCCCTCTCAGGGAATGGCTTGTGACATTGAAAGAACATGAATGGAGCTGCTCCGCAAACCCTCAGCCGGCCAAGGCAACAAAGAGTTCAAAGTGCAAACATGGACAATCTGAATAAAGACAATTTTTTATTTTACAAACTCTGTGCCCTTCCCGCATGACAAACAAATACAGAGAAACCCCCAAAAAACAGTCATACACATAACTGGCTCACACAACCTGGAGAAAATGAAAAAAACAGTTAAACAAAAATGACCATGATCCTCGGCCTTCATATAAAAAACAAACACAACATTGTCGGCCTTCATATAAAAAACAAACACAACATTGTCGGCCTTCATATAAAAAACAAACACAACATTCTCAGCCTTCATATAAAAAACAAACACAACATTCTCAGCCTTCATATAAAAAACAAACACAACATTTTCGGCCTTCATATAAAAAACAAACACAACATTCTCAGCCTTCATATAAAAAAAAACATTTTGCCACACCTTCTACTTTTTCGCCTGCGAGAGTGATCCGCCTCGCTTGTGCGATTTGCCCCTTCCCGCCCTGCAGCTCCTCCTCAATGGGACCCCAATGGCTGCAGCAAGGCTGGGGGAAGGCTGCTGAGGGTCAGATGGTGAGTCAGCAGATGCCCTTGGGGGATGGCCTGGACCAGCTCTGGGCCTGGAGGGCCCGGCTGCTGACTGCTCCAACTCTGCTTGGGCGGCAGCAGTCTGTCCTACAGGTGGTGGCAGCTGCAGTGGAGGAGTAACAGTGTTGGCAGCAGGAATGCTGCCAACCTGACAGAGCACAGGCACTCCCTGGTCGGCCGATACACTGGCACTCGCACGGGCCAGCACGGAAGCATGCGCAGCAATCTGCTGAAGCACAGACTGCTGGGTTGCTGCGGCGTGGCGAGGGCCCCGGCGATTTCTGGCTGATGCAGCGAGGGTGGCAGCAGTTAGTGCCCGTGTGGCCCTGATCTGTGCCTGCATCAGACCAGCCAGTGATTGCATGGCACGACTAAGCACTTGGCTGGAAGCCGCCTGTGCTGCCCCAAAGTCCTGCAGACTCCTGGCCTGTGCTGCCCCGAAGTCCTGCAGACTCTTGGCCTGTGCTGCCCCGAAGTCCTGCAGACTCCTGGCCTGTGCTGCCCTGAATTCCTGAGCACTCCTTGCCAGTGACTTGATGGAGTCAGGCATCCTTGCCACTGCAGCCATGAGCTCAATGTGCCTGCGCTCAGCCTGGGCACCCATTTCACCAAGGAACCACACCTCCTCTGCGCTCACCGTAGCCGGACTACAAGCCGCACTCACCCTCCGGGGAGAAGGCTGCCGAGCTTCCCCACCCCTCCCGCGTTGCTGCAGCCCGCTGGGCCCCAGAGCTTCACCATCATCAGACCCTTCCCCCCTGCTCCCCTCCAGGGAAGACGTGTCCCCATCATGGCCATGGGCTGCCTCGGCTGAGGGTGGCACTGATGGGCCGGCTTCCTCTTCCTCCTCCTCGAATTCCGAATCAGTCGCAGTGCTAGCTTGAGGGCCCGTCTCCTCACCTGGCGATTCATCATCTGAAAGCAGGGAGGCACAGGAGTTGCTTTAGAGTGAGGACAGGGTGGCAGCGAGGGAGGCATGAGTGCTGCAATGCACTGCATTGGTTCGAGAGTGGCAAAGGATGCTGGTGTGAGGCACAAATGGAAAGAGAGAGGTCAAAAAGGTGATGACCTTACCATTGCTGTGCAGAACGGGGTCAGCATCTCCAGTGGCGACGGGGCCAATCAGCCGGCCTCCCAGTATCCGCTCCACTCGCTGCTCCAGGTCGCTCAGGTCTTTAAGGTCAGGACGGCCTCCCCCGGTCCGTCGCTGCTGCCTCCGATTGTGGGCCAGCTTGCCCTGCAAGAGAAAGGATGACCTCTGAGTACAGTGTCAAGCCCTGATCTTGCCTGCACTGTCTCCCATGGTGGAATAGCCCTGACAGTGTCAAGCCCTCATCTTGCCTGCACTGTCTCCCATGGTGGAATAGCCCTGACAGTGTCAAGCCCTGATCTTGCCTGCACTGTCTCCCATGGTGGAATAGCCCTGACAGTGTCAAGCCCTGATCTTGCCTGCACTGTCTCCCATGGTGGAATAGCCCTGACAGTGTCAAGCCCTCATCTTGCCTGCACTGTCTCCCATGGTCGAATAGCCCTGACAGTGTCAAGCCCTCATCTTGCCTGCACTGTCTCCCATGGTCGAATAGCCCTGATAGTGTGTAAAGTGGTGAATGTGCATGTGATTTTCATGAGAGTCCCATAGCTGTTGGATGAGGGCTGGGCATTAGGGCTTTCAGGACCCTTTGGCTGTAAAGTGAGGTGCCCATGCAGGGATGAAGAGGATATTGGAAAGGGTACTCACCCTGACAAGCCGAGTGATGTCGTTGAACTTTTTTCTGCACTGCGTGGGTGTCCTGGGGACCAAGCTGTTGGAGATCACTCTGTTCGCCATCTCCCTCCAGGCTTTTCTGTACTCGCTGGGCAGCGGCCTCCTGCCACTGTCAGGGAAGAGGACAGGTTGCCGGTGCTCCACTGCGCCAACCAGAAGCTTCAGGGCACCCTCGCTGAAGCACTGCGCTCACTTCCTGGCCTTCTCCATAGTCGTGGGCGTAGCGTTCGTGAAGCAGCTCTGTTTAGGCCTAGATTCAGGGCTGTAGTGTGCAGGGCGTGGGTGCAATCCAAATCGACCCTCCCCCTTTAAGAGCTGACCGGCGCCAGCATGTCTGCCTTCAATCAATAACTCGCTGCACCTGCGCTGCGCCCGCCCTCGGTGGTAGCGCCTCGGCTCGCCGGCTTAGCATCTTATGATAGTCGTGCACTGCCTGCTTTAGCGCAGCAGCAACCTCTTGGGGCGATGCAACTCAATTTCGGCGAAGGTGGCGCTAAGTTGCGCCGGCCGCTAAATTTAGCGAATGCCCGGCTGTAGCGCCCCAAACGTGGCGATACTGAATTTCTAGGCCCAAGTGTTCAATCACTCTGTCACCAATGACAGATTCCAGTTCCCAGGATAAATGCTGTTTATCACCTTCATCTCCATTATGTCAAATATATGGCAAGGAAGGAGTGAAAAATATAATGTAGTTAAACTGCGTTTTATATGCGCTTCACTGTCATTAAAGTTTTATTTATTTTTATATGCCTGTTGCAGAAGAACATGCTGTTGAATCTCCATCTCGATCCATGTTGGACTCCCACAGTGCTACAATGGATGCCAAGTTTTTTTATTGAGTGTTCCCATAAACAATTGCACTACTGCTATATTGTCATCCAAGTCAAGTTTTGATCATAAAGAACATTCTGTATAGAGGTTAGAAGCCAAATATCCATATGTTTGATTTAGAGAAACAGAGGGAAAATATGTCAGTTGTAAAAAGAAGTGTTGGACAAATTCTAGCCCTGATTTTAACTCAGGGCAGGATTCAGGCGGACTGGGTGCGAGCCGGGAAGGAAACCCCCGTGAAGTGTTCAGTCTGAGGCCTGGGCCATTTTAACTCCCAGGCCTCATTTGTATGTCAGGCTACTGACTCCAGCCTGAATCTGCCTGGAGTCAGGCCACCACCCACAGAAATAGTCCCCGGCAAGATACTTAAGGTAGCGGGGCAGGGTTTTCCTTAAGGTTCGTGATCGCTGGGGATGAGCAGGAGCTTGGAGTAGGGGAGGCCTAAGGTATCCTTGTGGGGCCAGGACAGTGCTCCTCCTGGCCCAAAAGGAAGCTATAAAAACTTTTTTTTAAAGATGAACTTACCTGGGCCTGCTGAGGGCAGGATGCACCCTTTGTTGGCCGGTTCAAGACCATACGGCCCTTAATCGGCCTGCAGTTGAAATGGCATGCGCGCCCTGATGGCGTCATCGGGACACAACATCGCCATTTAAATTAGACCTCCGCTTCTCTAGGGCAGGTGGCCTTCCCATGCCTGAATTCATACAAGTTAAGGTGGGGGGCAGGAGTGGGAACGCTTCAGCAATGCGGTGCAGACCCCACTATCTTAACCCACCACCCAACCCGTTCCCACCTTTATGTCTGTTTAATTTGCTCAAATGGTTTAATGTTCTACTAAAATATTATCTAAGTAATCTTACAAAAGTCCCAAAAAATCACTTGCTTTCTGGATCATCATTTGTTATCAGAAATACAGGGTTGTTTTAAATTTGCATATGAGCTTATACTTGCATGGGGATTGGGATGTGCTTTTGAATTTCAATCCAAATTGTTTGCATTTATTTCAAAGAACCGGCACAGACTTGATCAGCCGAATGACCTCCTTCTGTGTTGTATCATTCTAGATTCTATAACTTATAATGTATTTCCCTGCACTGTTGGTAACTGATCACGATCACAGACCAGGCCTGTGGCAGTTCCTGTGACAGTATGGGCTGGTCAGCCCACTGAAGGAGTGAGGGGAGGGTGGGATGGGGGTGGGGGGGGGGTTGCTCATTGACCATTGAGATCATAGGAGCATCAAGCACATTGGGTGGACTATGGAGGTAAGGCAGAGTGGGCATAGAGTGGTCAGATACAGAGGGTCCATAGGCCAGTCAAATCGCGGGTGTAAAGATGGTGGTAATGCACAGGTGGGGAAAGGGGTGAGGCTGAAACAGAACCCACCAAACTTTGACCCTCCCAGTACAATCACACCACACCCACCAGTGCAATAGTCTCGGTCGCATCATGGCTCCCTTTCCCACAGACCATGCCATCCACCACTTCCCACCGAATGGAAAGAAAAAAAATCAGACAAAGACACAGAAATAATCACAAAGGAAGAGAAATAGAGAGAGTAAAGGAGAATAGGAGAGAGACAGAGAAAGAAGCAGCAACGCAAGGACACCAGAGACAAGTGGGAGAACATACCCTCTAATTTACTGTAAGCAACACCACTGGAGATTCACTAGCAACATATTGGGCCAGTAATTCCGGTCCCAACGCGTGAGTACGGACGGTGTACTCACGCGTGGGCCCGTTGGAAGTGCCGGATTTCAGCATGCACAGCGCATGCGCGGGAAACCGGCATTTCCTCCAAGGGTTTTAGAGGTCCAACGCGTGCGCGCAGGACTCTGCGCGCACGTGTTGAACTTCCTTCTTTTTGACAGGTTTGCCCGTGTGCAAGGGCCTGAACTTTTTACACATATAAAAAGGAGGCGTAAGGACTGCATTCTTGAAGGTAAGTGGTCTATTATTTAAAATTATTACATTTTTTCCACAGCTTCATTGTTTTTAAGGACTTTACAGTAAGGTAAGTTTATTTTTAGACCCGATTTATTAAAAAATTATTTTTTTCAAAAATGTTATTAATTGTTTAAAATAGTGTAATACCCACTGGAAATGTTATGTACGCTAAGTATGGTTATCAATCTTTAACTTAGACACTGTATTATCATTGTTATAAATCCCTGGGTTAAAGTTGCCCATGTGAAGGTACGGCAAGAACTTTTAAGGACACAATGTGACTAAGAGCAGACTTTCCATAATTCTGCACCAGTATCAACTGTTGCAGACAGTGAGGCTGCGCAGTCTCCAGGCAGAAACCCCAGAAGGAAGGGGTGGAGTCGGGGTTTTCGAGCGGGAAAAAGGAGCGACTGGAAGAAAAGAGGGCAGGAGCTCTGAAAAGAGGGCTCAGGAGGCAAATGGCTGCCGCATCCCGTCCCGGGTTTCCAAACTCGGCCGCCGCCCCTCGTATTAGTAGCTCTGCATCCAGAACTCAAAGTGGGATTCAGTGATCGTGAAGAGAATTCAACGAAGGGGTTCGGAGTCGTAAGTCTTGCAGACATTATACATACCATGAGCTCCAACTTAAGCGCGCCAACGAAAGAGTGCACTCGAATTTGGACACAGGGACAGATTCTCCTTTGAATCCATGTAAATGGAGAATGTATGCTTATTATGTCTAGATTCATTCTAATGTATGCAAATGTCTAATTTAGTTCATTGACCTGTAATCTTCTTATACTGTCTGACATTAAAACTATAAAGTAAGATAATTAGAATTAAGCCATTGTAGTAGTGATCTCCTTACTGGACTATAGAATACTGTCTACAACAGAGACCACATCTCACATATATCTAGAGAACCGTGAAGGGGTTACATTTTGGGGGCTCGTCCGGGATTGTGGTCTACTTATGTCAGTAAACTAACAGTATTGAATGCTCATTGCTAAGAGATAGGTTTGTGGTTTCTACTGGGCTGTTTGAGCATAAAAGATGGATGTTATTGAGGTTGAAGCTTGGTGCAAACGGAAGCAGATAGCTACTACCCATGCTATTGTGCTGAATGGTGTTGCTAACGATGACCCTGATGATGTCTTGCTAAGGGCTCTGAATTGTGTCAAAGTCTTTGGAAAGGTTAGGATAGTTGAGCGCTGCTTGGATACAGCTACCAAGAAGCAATTTGTGTTGATCCAGACATCAGAGAACCTGAGAGGTCATGGTTTACCTGAGGCAGTTGGGCTTTCTGAAGAGGCTGGTCCCTGGCCAGTTCAGTTTGTCCCTATTACTACTAAGGAAGAAGAAGGGTTTCAGACCAAGTTGTTGTCATTCTTGGGACAAGAAGGAAAGACTGTTGCTGATGTCAAAGGTCTGATAGGTCCTTCGGCCCTGGATATGAACACTCAGTTGGTCAGTGCCATTAGTTCTCTGGTGGATAAATGCACCAATCTGCCCTTCAAGGCTCAGGGATACCGTAAGCTCCGTATGTTCTCAGGAGTGAGACCAACTCCCAGTGGGGAAGAGGAGTACGACGCCTGGGCTGAGCAGACCCTGCCTCTGCTAGAGGAATGGCAGTGCAGTGACGATGTGAAGAGGCAGAGAATAGTAGAAAGCCTTAAGGGTCCTGCTGCTGACATTGTAAGATTCTTAAAGGCGCAGAACACCTCTGCTACTTCCTTTGACTACATGCAGGCTCTAGAAACTGCCTTTGGAACTACTGAAACCATTTCAGATTTGATGGTCAAATTCAGAAGCACATTCCAGTGTGAGGGAGAGAAGCTGTCCAGTTATCTGCTGTGAATAGACAAACTGCTGCATTGTATGTTACGGAAAAGAGGGATTGAGTTGCCTGAAATGAATCGGTTCCGCATTGAACAGGTTGTGCGAAGTGCATTGCTCGAAGACGTGACTGCTCTTTGCATACGCATGACCCATAAGTTGCGAGATCCACCTACCTTCACTGAGCTGCTAAGGGAAGTCAGAGAGGAGGAGGATATGCTTCAGGCCCGGAATGTAGCAAAGAGTGCTGTGATGTCCAAGCTTGTGACTCCTGTTACAGTTTCTACTCCTAAGGGTGATGTCAACCCTGAGATGGAACAGCTGAAGAAGGAAATAAATGTCATGAGAGCCGAGATGGCATATTTTCGGTCTAAGCCCAACACAGAAAGGGATGACGCACGGGTGAAAAAGGTTGAACACCCTGCGAAGTCTAACAGCAAAATGAATGATTCCTCTAAAGGATATCCCCATGAAGGAGATAGACCTGGAGTCTTTTGTTATAACTGTGGAAAGGATGGACATTTCAAGCGAGAATGTAGAGGTGAGGAAAATCTAAAAAAAGTAAATGACCGTCTCATAAAACTTACCAAGAAGTCGGGAAACTACAAAGGGGCACAGTAACGGAACGGCCTGCTGTCCCTGTAGTTAAGACGCGTTCCGCTAAGTGCAATAATAGACGAGGGGATATGAAAGACATCACACCTGAAGGTTTAGTAGGGCCGAGTTCTGCTGTATCAATACAGATTGAAGGCATTTATACTAAAGCTATCCTCGACACGGGTTCTCAGGTTACCATACTGTACAGATCCTTCTATGACCGATACCTGACGCATTTGCCGTTAACCCCAATCAGTCTTCTGCAGATCTGGGGCCTTAGTCCTGCTGATTACCCATATGATGGCTATTTGTCGCTGAGGTTGGAGTTCTTGGAAGCTGATGTAGGGACCACTGAGACCATTGATGCACTTGTGTTGGTTTGCCCTGACCCCATGGTGAAAGGTGAGGCTTCCATACTGGTTGGCAGTAATACACCCATAGTGAGACGACTCCTGACAAGCTGCAAAGAGCAGGGAGGTGAAAACTTCTTGAGCACCAGACACATTCACCCTGTTTTCAAAAAGGCTTTTGAGAAACTGCCTGAACTTTCTTCCGACGTAGATGATAGCAAAAGAGGAACTGTGTGGTACGTTCGAGCCAAACCTATCACCCTGCGTCCTGGAGGAGTGGCTAGAATCCCTGGGATACCAAAATTCCCTGGAACGCCAGGTACTGAAGCCATTCTGATAGAGTCACCTGATGATCCTGCAGAAGAGTCACGGTTTCCAAATGAGCTTCTGGTGAGACCAGAGTTGCAGACCCCGACAGCTGTGATGTCAAGGAGAGTTACAGTGACCGTGAGGAATATGTCAGGCAAAGGAATCACATTGAGGAAAGGAATGCCGATTGCGCATCTGTTTCCTGTAAATGTACTGTCGTCACATGTGAAGGAAGAGTCCAAAGTTAACTCAACCGGAGATCTGACACCCTCCTCCTTCAACTTTGGAGATTCATTCGTTCCTAAAGAATGGAAGGACCGATTAGTCAGGAAGATGATGGAGCGGAGAGGAGTTTTCTCTACTCATGAGTTTGATGTTGGTTGTAGTAAGAGTACTCGCCATTCTATCAGAATTACCGAGGATAAACCCTTTTGGGAGAGGTCTCAACGGCTGGCACCAGCTGACATCAAAGCAGTGAGACAGCACCTGTCGCAGTTAAAAGAAGCTGAGATCATTACCAAGTCCAGGAGTCCTTATGCATCTCCTATAGTGGTGGTGAGGAAAAAGAACGGAAAGATTCGGATGTGTGTGGACTTTAGGACGCTTAACAGACGTACTATTCCCGACCAATACACCGTTCCAAGAATTGAGGATGCACTGGCTTGTCTTAATGGAAGCAAGTGGTTCAGTGTGTTGGATCTCAGAAGTGGATACTACCAAATACCGATGAGTGAATCGGACAAAGAAAAGACAGCCTTTATATGTCCAGTTGGGTTCTACCAATTTGAAAGGATGCCACAGGGAGTTTCAGGCGCTCCAGCAACTTTTCAAAGAATAATGGAACAAACAGTTGGGGACATGAACTTGCCGAAGTATTGGTGTACTTGGACGATATCATTGTGTTTGGGGCAACCCTTGAAGAACACGAAGCTCGGTTGCTGAAAGTGCTTGGTCGCCTGGAGGATGAAGGTCTCAAGCTATCATTGGACAGGTGTCAGTTTTGCCAAACATCCGTGTCCTATGTGGGGCATATTGTATCATAGGATGGAGTAGCCACAGATCCATCCAAGATCGAAGCTGTTACCACATGGCCCAAACCGAACACAGTGACTGCCTTGCGGTCATTTCTTGGGTTCTGCGGATATTACAGGCGCTTTGTGCAGGATTACTCCAAAGTGGCCCATCCTCTGAATCAGCTGCTGGCTGGTTACCTCCCACCAGCCGAGAGGAAGAAAAAGGCTAAAGGTAAAGAGAACAAGGACTACTTCAAACCCTCTGAGCCTTTTGGTGTTAGATGGGATGAGAAATGCGAAGAGGCCTTCCACACCTTAAAGCAAAGTCTTACTCAAGCCCCCGTGTTGGCTTTTGCAAACCCACAGCTGCCATATGTGCTACACATGGATGCCAGTCAAGAAGGGTTGGGTGGTGTGTTGTATCAGGACCAAGGAGCAGGGCTGAGACCCGTAGCGTTCATCAGTCGCAGTCTTACGCCATCAGAGCATAACTACCCAGCTCATAAGCTAGAATTCTTGGCGTTGAAGTGGGGGGTGGTGGATAAGCTGCAGGATTATCTGTATGGAGCGAAGTTTGAAGTGAGGACAGACAATAATCCATTAACCTATGTGTTGACTTCGGCAAAACTTGATGCCACCGGCCACCGCTGGCTTGCTGCACTATCTGCTTACGACTTTAGTCTCAGGTACAGACCTGGGAACCAGAACATTGACGCAGATGCTCTGTCTCGTCGCCCACACTACCAGAAACCAGAGTGGAAAGATGTTGCTTCAGCAGATGTGAAAGTAATGTGTCAGATGTCCGTGGTACCTGGACCAAAGAATTCATTTCATGCCCGAGAGATTGACCACTTGGGAGCGTCAATGCATGCTGTTCCCCAGGCATTTTGCAACCTTTCCAGTTTGGATGTACAAAACTTACCCATGTTGTGTTCATCTGAAATATCCAAAGCACAACAGGAGGATCCCTGTATTCATGAGGTGTTTTCAGCTCTCCGTCTGGGTGATATTACACAGATCGACAAATCAAAACATCCTGACTGTCGTCTGCTCCTAAGAGAATGGGACCACTTGGAAATTAAAGAGGGAGTGTTGTGTAGAATCACTCACCCACCCACTAAACCATGTCATTCACAGTTGGTCCTGCCTGAAAAGTACAGGGAAATAGTGATGAAGTCTGTGCATGATGACGCAGGTCATCTGGGAGTAGATAAGACCTATGGGTTGGTCAAGGACAGATTCTATTGGCCGCGTATGAAGTCTGCGGTTGAGGAGTTCTGCAAGTCCTGTGCACGTTGTGTCCAGAGAAAGACTTTACCTAAAAGAGTTGCTCCTCTGTTTCACATGCAAAGTGATGGACCTCTAGACCTTGTCTGTATGGATTTTCTGTCCATCGAACCTGATTCCAGCAATACCGCAAATGTCTTGGTCATCACAGATCATTATACTCGCTACGCCCAAGCTTTTCCCACAAAGGATCAGAAAGCATCCACCGTTGCCAAAGTGTTGTGGGAGAAATACTTCATCCACTATGGACTGCCAAAGCGAATACACAGTGATCAAGGTAGAGACTTTGAAAGTAGACTTATACATGAGTTGTTGTCCATGCTCAGGATTGAGAAGTCAAGAACAACTCCATACCATCCTCAGGGAGATCCTCAACCTGAGCGGTTTAACCGTACTTTGTTAGACATGCCTGGAACGCTGGATTCAAAGCGAAAGAACAAGTGGAGTCGGCACATTGGACATCTTGTTCATTCTTATAATTGTACCCGAAATGACGCTACTGGTTTTTCACCGTACTACCTCATGTTTGGACGTGAAGCGAGGATGCCGGTGGATTTGTGTTTCGGAGTATCCAGTGATGGCACATCACAGCGAACTTACCTCAAGTATGTATCTGACATGAGAAAGGAATTGCAAGCTGCTTATGAACTTGCTGAGTCTGTTTCTGCCAAACAGAATAAAGGAAACAAGCAGAGGTATGACCAGAAGATCCGTTTTTCCCAACTCATGCCTGGTGACCGAGTTCTCATACGGAACCTAGGACTTCAAGGGAAACATAAGTTAGCAGACCGCTGGGCTTCTACGCCTTACATTGTTGAAAGTCAAATGCCACAACTACCTGTGTTTCGGCTAAAACCTGCAGGTGGGAATGGACCCATAAAAATACTGCACCGGAATCATATCCTGCCATTGGGACAGCAAGTGCGTCTGGATCCGCCAGCGGATAATGAGCCGACACCTAGTAGGAGAACCCTGCAGAGAAGAAGAAGGAAAAAAACGAGAAACCAGGAAAACTTTGTTCCAGAAGACAGAAAACCCATGACACAGTGTGTGGATCATGAGGAACCTGATGAGTCGGAAGATGAAGAATGGGATCTATGGTACGACCTCCCAGAAAGACACATAAGACAGAATCTGGATGAATTGTCTGAACCATTTAGCTCAGACTTGGACATGGTCTGGGAAGAACCAGATGCTTCCGAGAAGGAGATAAAAGAGACTGAAAGGCATGATAACAACGGAACCAACACCTCCAACGTAGTTGAAGGAACTGAAGACCGGGTATCCGAAATAAGGAGCTCACAGCGAGTTAAGAAGGTTCCTGAAAGATTGACATACAGTACACTAGGAGTGCCAAGTGTAATGATAGCCCCTACGGTTCGATATGTTACCTCCCTTTATACATGGTTGGGAAGCATGCAACCACTTATGTGTAAAGTTCATTAGTCATGGGGACATGCCTATATTTGGTAGGGGGGGAGTGTAATACCCACTGGAAATGTTATGTACGCTAAGTATGGTTATCAATCTTTAACTTAGACACTGTATTATCATTGTTATAAATCCCTGGGTTAAAATTGCCCATGTGAAGGTACGGCAAGAACTTTTAAGGACGCAATGTGACTAAGAGCAGACTTTCCATAATTCTGCACCAGTATCAACTGTTGCAGACAGTGAGGCTGCGCAGTCTCCAGGCAGAAACCCCAGAAGGAAGGGGTGGAGTCGGGGTTTTCGAGCGGGAAAAAGGAGCGACTGGAAGAAAAGAGGGCAGGAGCTCTGAAAAGAGGGCTCAGGAGGCAAATGGCTGCCGCATCCCGTCCCGGGTTTCCAAACTCGGCCGCCACCCTTCGTATTAGTAGCTCTGCATCCAGAACTCAAAGTGGGATTCAGTGATCGTGAAGAGAATTCAACGAAGGGGTTCGGAGTCGTAAGTCTTGCAGACATTATACATACCATGAGCTCCAACTTAAGCGCGCCAACGAAAGAGTGCACTCGAATTCGGACACAGGGACAGATTCTCCTTTGAATCCATGTAAATGGAGAATGTATGTTTATTATGTCTAGATTCATTCTAATATATGCAAATGTCTAATTTAGTTCATTGACCTGTAATCTTCTTATACTGTCTGACGTTAAAACTATAAAGTAAGATAATTAGAATTAAGCCATTGTAGTCCTTACTGGACTATAGAATACTGTCTAACACATCTCACATATATCTAGAGAACCGTGAAGGGGTTGCAATAGTTTTTTAAAGTTATTTATAGTTTATTTAATTATTGGGATGTTTTTTAAAATTTTATTTAAAGTTAAACTAGTCTTTTGGGCGCCCGTACTTTTCATGAGTTTGACAGTTCTTACTATCAAACTCATGAATGAAGTTTCCCCTCCCTTGATTGGCTGCACAGTGCTCACCTGATCCCAGCCGGCACATCGCACTAACTACGCCGCTGGATCAGGCAAGCACATCGCGCCGACATCTGAACCGGGCCAGTGACAGGAATTCCAAGCAGGCCCAGGCTTCAGAAGTCGGCGCGCCGGGTGAGTGCACATCGGGGGCTTGCACGCGCGGCAAGCACCCGATCCTAATTTCTGGCCCATTAACAGTCAGAGTGTGCACTTCCTGTTTGTCTCACTTCCAGAAATGTCACACTTTCATTTCACACTTTAATTTGCTGTCGCACTCTATTGATTGTCTTAAAATGAACAGCACCAAATTGGAACTGAAGAATTGGGAAACAATCAAACCAAAAGCAAGTGGAAAAGTGCCAATGAGAAACTACTAGGGACTTAGGAAGCAAACTTGAATTTAAAATGATCAGCATTCATGCAGAAATTCCTCTCCGCAGATTAAAGAGGTAGGTTAGAGTCTATGATCAGAAGGATTGTACATTATCTACAGAAGGAGAAGGCTTGATGGGATGAATGACCTTTTTTTATTCCATGCCTTCTTATACTCTGTATTCCTTCTTCTGACATAAATCCAGCATTAATGTGCTCTGAATCTTGCCAGCTGTCAAGTGCCAGAATTTCCAGATAGCATGGATGTATTCCCACCAGGGAGTCAATTGCAGATCACAAGCAGACGACCAGGAGCCAGACACACCCAATAAACCACCAGAGGTTTTAAAAAGGGGTCAGATGCCTGCTTATTACTAGAGTGCCAGGGATCAGAAACAGACTGCCAATAATGTGGTGTCTTTCACTTTCTTTAAGCAGGGTTTTAACAAAAAAATAAAATAAAATTGTGCAAAAATCTTCTCTTCATTGCTCTGAAGAGATGGCAGTTGCAAAAATAGGAAACTTTTGAAAGAATTGCCCATTCATGGAGGAACATTTTGTCCCTCTGCTTGTATTCCACTGTTTCATAAAAAGGAACAGGGGCATCAGAACCCAAACTAACTAAATTCAGGCATTTGGTAAATGAATATGAGCTGGTTAAATTTGGGCGATTTCTTGCTGTGCACTTTAAAACAATGAATGCTATGTTATGCTTCCTTGGAAATACAATAAAATGGATGCTGTGTTAAACTGTCTTCAGATACCATAAAATGGCTGTGTTACACCCTAAGATACAGTAAAATAGGTGCTGCCTTGCAATGTCGTAAAATGGACACTGTTCTGAACAGTTATAAAAATGGTAAGCGCCACTGAAAATACCAGTGCTGCAATGACTGTAAGCTTCATGAGCACAATCCTTGTATTTAGTATAGTTTTATGACGTTTCTATAAAGTAAAGTATAGTGTGACCTGCAACACAGAACAATAACTGTACAGTTGAATAAAGAGTTTTCTGTAACTTCTACCCCATGCTTATGAGTGTAATGAAGAGCATTATTACAGACTGTGACTTTTACATTTGTCGAGGGAGGTTCAAGTGTGGTATTCAACTACAGTCACATCCTGAGCTAGCCAGGAAATCTTTGCTGGAAATGACTGCGATAATCCTGGAAGCTGTTATTCAGTTTATTCTTTTTTCCAGTGCCAGTTTGGGTGGGGGGGGGGCGGGAGGGGGGAGGATATCTTCTAACATTTAATGATTTAAACCATGACATGAACTGACTTAAATCTCCCCATATTTTTACTTTTCAACATTTGAAACTTGAAAGATAATGGCAATAATTCAAACTGCTATGGTGGAAATAAATAACCACAAGGATTATTAAAAGCCATCTTTATAAAGATGATTTTGTTTGGTTTGAATTTTAAAAAATATATATTTTTACAAAATCTAAATATAGGCCATTGACATAGAGACTACAATCTAATTGGAACTGCTCGTTATGGTCATGATGCTCCCTGGAATATGTAATATACACTTGAAAAAGATGTCTCATGTCTATTCACTCCCTTTGATTCTCATCACTTAAAGAGAGCAATCTGGATCAAAGGCTATTCCGTTTACTTATCAGAATGTTGCCAGACTACGGTGGTATCTTGTTAACCCATCTTCATGTTGTCAGTTGAAACTAATCTCCAGGAGAAAAGGATCTCATCTGGAACACATAAATATTATTAACTATAACCCTTTTAGATTTGTCTGATAAGACATTTCTAATAGTAGCTAACCATGGCTATTCTTGTTGGTGAAATATCATCAGCAGCAGCTAATGGCAGCTTCCAGATTTTCCTTTTCTGATTAGCGCCGGTGGTAGATAACTGCTTGAAAGGCTCAGGTTAGGGTCGGTGAAACTATTGACCCAGCGTATGATTTATTTCCAGGGTTACAGCAAGTAAATCCAGCTACAGAAGGGTGTTATTTCCATCACTGTACAGCTAGATTTTTTACCCATTCCTGGTCAATGAAAATTGTGCCTCTTCCATTAAACATTGTAGGAATTTGAAAGAAAGAGATAAAAAGAGAGTGATTCACAAATAGAAGAGGAAACAAAACTGGGTTGCACTGAGTCTGAACACTATCCATTCATCTCTTGGGTCTGGGATTAAATCCCAAAGTGATTGGATGACAGGGTCATGTCCCTGCTGCCTGTACGCACCCTAAGTGAATTGAAGCTGCCTAGTTTCCAGTGGGCATGAGTTCAGTATGGCTCAGAACTACCTATATATCAGCACAAAATGTTGATAATTTGGCTGCTCAACATGAGAAAGTAATAAGGATGGCTGGTGTGAGAATTGAAAATGTTACACTGGTACAGTAGGAGGAGCTTTCCTGAGGTTGCCAGAAACTGCCGTAGTTTGCTCCAAATCAACAAAACAGCTGTTTCATCTGCAGCAAGGACACTTGCAACAACATAGGGGCAGCACTGCCACTGGTTGGCAAGATCATAAATGTCCTCAATTGTTATGCCTGTGGCTCAATCCCCTAGAACTGCAATATCGGGCATTGTGCTGCCCATATATGCATCAAAAAGGTGTTGTGTTGGTCACCATATCCTCACTTTTATATCCTTTCCTGATGAACATCACACACATGCCCAATGTTGACTCATTGGTGAATTTTCCAAACCGCACGGGGCCACTGATTGCTGCCATGTGTCCAACCTGAAGCCTTTGAAAGAATGTGAGTGTGTTAAGGCTTTAATTGTACGTTGCATCTTGACTGTGCACGATGCTGGGATACGGGTATGCATGAGATACAATGAAAAAGCTGTAAGGTTGTATGAAGGTTGAGCATGAGGAAGCAGTTAATGTAGAACAGGTTGAGAGTCTATATTTTGCAACATGTACGTGGTACTGTTAGTTAGTTTGCCAGATTCCTTAAAGTAAGCCTTCATCTTCTGTTTCCAGGTACTGTAAGCAAAGTAGATCGTGTTCAGCCTGGCTGCCACCTTCTGGGAAGGGTGCCCTGGAGTGCCAATCAGGGCAAGCCTTCACACCTATCTATGGCAGCAGCATGCCAACTTTGCCAGTCATCAAACGTGGGATTATATGTTTGTTTTTTGGCAAATGGAGCAGTGTTTCCAAAATGTTCTCTTTTAAGAGTTTGGGATCTATTCCATCTTTATTGCAAAAGTTTGAATATATTTCTTGAGTTTAAAAAAATAATTTCCTTTTGGTTGCAAGTGGTTAACAGGTCACCCTTGTACAGATAACTGTAGCTGTAGTAAAGACAGCTGCTTTACGGCAGCTGTAGTAAAGACAGCTGCTTGACGGCAGTCGTATAAATAGGAAGCCATCTTGGCCATGCGGCAGTACTGCACGAGCTGGCACTGACTCAAGACCTAATAAAGAGTACTCAACGATATCTACTCGTACGCCTCTTAATACTAAGATATAAGATAACATTACAACCGTTAAAAATTTTCATCGATATTGTAGTGCTTCTTAAACGCTACAATATCACTAAGATTTAAAAGTATATCAGAAGCAGCCTAAATGCTCTCAGCTACCAAGAACATCAACATGATTGTCACATAAATGACAGTGCTTTCATTTTAATAGAATTTAAATGTCACCTATTGTTTACTGCCCCTTTAACTCCATTGTTGGGGAGACAGGGGAAGCTGGTTGCAACCAGAGTTGGGATGTGTAGGGGGGCAGCTTTGCTTAACAACTTCTCTGACTGACCTTCCTCTTGTCAATTTTCCTCTTGTCCCTAAACCTGGAGGCTTATGTGACTTGGTTTCCTTTGTAGCCCATTCCCTCCATAATGGCTTCTTTGACTAGACCTCTCCTAGCAAAAGCTTGCATCTTGGCCTGTCCCTCTGCAGAAGTATTCCTTACCCTAACTTGACTTCTTTGCAACCCTTTGGTTATCACTGATCCGACTCCCCTACAGAGTTTGCTGCAACTATTGAACTGTTTTTCAGTGAAGGCTTCAATCTCATGATGCTTGGGATTGTCATGCATTTTATTGTGCCTAATGGAGAGCTTGTGGCGACACGCCACCACTGGACATAATCCGCTCACGGCGGCACAGACAGTCTAAGCAGAAGCCCCCAGCTGGGGGCCCTTTCCTCCAGCAACTTGTTTCCCGCAGGGACAGGCTGCCGGGAGCACTTCCTGTCTGGGAAGTATTTAAGTGGATGCGCGGGCTTTTCTAGTTCCTGTTTGTCATGTGGTTGGAATAAAGCAGTTGTGTTTTCAATAGCTCTGGTCTCGACTCCCACGTTTGCCGCGGTATCTCAACACTGGTGACCCCGATGCTCAGGACGAATCCTAAGCTAGCATGGCGGATACAAACGCAGTCACGGTTAAATTACCAGACTTTTGGGAGAACCTCGCCAAAGCCTGGTTCGTTCAAGCTGAGTCCAGATTCCGGCTGAAAGGCATTACAGTCGACGCCACGAAGTACGATTACCTCGTCGCCTTGCTCACCTACGCTACAGTCCCCAAGGTTTGGGCAGCACTGCAGAATCCACCAACGGAGGGCAAGTACGAACATCTGAAGGCTGCGCTACTTAAAACATTTCAAACGTC
This sequence comes from Somniosus microcephalus, assembly GCF_052327205.1. Classification (NCBI taxonomy): domain Eukaryota; kingdom Metazoa; phylum Chordata; class Chondrichthyes; order Squaliformes; family Somniosidae; genus Somniosus; species Somniosus microcephalus. Next base: position 36,780,847 of record NC_140994.1, on the reverse strand, counting down.
CTCTTACCAGCGCCACTGCCAACTCCTGGACCTCCCCGGCCTTGGTGACGCTTCACCATCAGACCTGCTTTCCCACATGCTGTCCCTCTCAGACGACAAAAATCCCGGCGCCCTTTTTCGCACGCTTTTCATTTGGCAGCTCCCCGCCAGCATCCGCCCGCTCATTGTGGAGTCTGACTCCACGGACCTGAATGATATAGCCGAAAAGGCCGACCGGCTGCTCTCTGCACAGGCCGCTCGCGACGTCGCGCCCGACCTCACGGCAACGACCACGCGGTCTTCCCGGGCCACTAGGCCCGACCGCCCTACCACTCCGGGTCACTGCTACTACCACACCCGTTTTGGCGCTAGGGCTCAACGCTGCACGCCACCGTGTACCTTCAAACCCCCCCCCGCACCGGCCCCCGCGATGGCCGCGGGGCAGAAGGAGCCCCTACTGTACGTCACTGACGCCAGAACCAACCGCCGATTTCTGTGCGACACAGGGACCCAGCACAGCATCACCCCCGCCTCCGCCCTCGAAATCCAACGCGGCACACGGGGTATCACACTGACTGCAGCCAACGGCTCTGAAATCCGCACATATGGCACCCGCATGGTCACGCTCGACCTCGTGGGCCGCCGCTACCGCTGGGAGTTCCTCACAGCCAAGGTCCTCTGCCCACTCATCGGCGCCGACTTCCTACGCGCCCACGGCCTCCTTGTCGACATTCCGAGGCACCGCCTCGTCGACATCAACACTATGGCCCCCATCCCCGGCGCCTTTACCCCGGCCCGTTCGGCCGGCCTGACGACCTACTGCCTCGCCAGAGCCACGGACGACTGCTCGGCACTCCTAGCTGAGTTTCCCGCCATCACTAACCCGACCTTTTCGGCCAAAGCCGCCAAGCACGGTGTGGAACACTATATCCCCACCACCGGCCCCCCAGTTTCTGCCCACGCCCGCAGACTCAACCCGGCCAAGCTGGAAATCGCGCGGGCCGAGTTCACCAACATGGAACAACTCGGCATCATCCGCCACTCCAGCAGCCCTTGGGCCTCGCCCCTCCACATCGCCCCCAAGCCCGGCGGAGGCTGGCGCCCTTGCGGGGACTACCGCCGCCTCAACGACGCCACCACCCCCGATCGATACCCGGTGCCACACATCCAGGACTTCTCGGCCCGACTGGCCGGACGAACCGTCTTTTCCAAAGTCGACCTGGTGCGCGGTTACCACCAAGTCCCCGTACACCCCGCGGACATCCCCAAAACGGCCGTCATCACCCCATTCGGCCTGTTCGAGTTCCTGAGGATGCCCTTCGGCCTCAAGAATGCAGCACAGGCTTTCCAGCGCCTTATGGACTCAGTCCTCCGGGACCTGAACTTCCTATTCGTCTATCTAGACGACATTCTCGTGGCCAGCTCCTCCAAACAGGAACACCTCGAACACCTTCGCATCCTGTTCGGGCGCCTAGCCCAACACGGGCTCATCCTCAGCCCGGCGAAGTGCCAATTCGGCCTAACCGAGATCGATTTTCTCGGTCACCACATCACCCCTGCTGGGGCCGTCCCCCTGCCCAACAAGGTGCAGGCCGTCCAGCAATTCCCCTGCCCCACAACCATCAAGGGCCTCCAGGAGTTCCTCGGGATGGTGAACTTCTACAACAGGTTCATCCCCAGAGCCGCAGCCCTCATGAAGCCCCTATACGACTCCCTCCGAGGAAAATCCGGCAAGATGGACGTAGCCTGGACCACTGACACGGCAGCCGCCTTCGACACCACCAAAAACGCGCTCGCCAACGCCACTCTGCTCGCGCACCCGAGGGCCGATGCCCGGGTCGCGCTCACCACCGACGCCTCCGACCACGCGGTCGGGGCCGTGTTCGAGCAGTGGGTCAATGGCGCGTGGCAGCCACTTGCCTTCTACAGCCGCCAACTGCGCCCCCCGGAGGTCAAATACTCCACTTTCGACTGCGAGCTTCTCGCACTCCACCTGTCGGTCTGCCATTTCAGGTTCCTCCTGGAAGGCTGCCCCTTCACCGCGTATGTGGACCACAAGCCACTCACATACGCGATGGCCAAGCACACCGAACCCTGGTCCGCTAGGCAGCAACGCCAGCTCGCGGCCGCCTCCGAGTTTACTACGGACATTCAGCACGTCTCCGGTAGAGACAACGTGGTCGCCGACTGCCTTTCCCGTCCCGCCGTCTGTGCGAATCACCTCGCGGTCGACTACGCGCAACTAGCAGCGGCCCAGCTCACGGACCCAGACCTCCTCTCGGCGGCTACCAGCCTGCCAGGGCTACGCCTAGCCAAGGTCACGCACGGGCCCGAAGCCACGGCAGTCACGTACGACGTCTCACTCGGCCAACCCAGGCCGGTCGTCCCTGAGACCTGGCGCCGCCGCGTCTTCGACGCGCTCCACGGGCTCTCTCACCCGGGTTCCCGCGCATCCGTCAAACTCCTCTCCAAGCGCTTCGTCTGGCGCGGCCTCAGCAGAGATGTTCGGACTTGGGCCACCTCCTGCCTCGCCTGCCAACGGGCTAAGGTACAGCTGCACACCAAAGCACCCCTGGGAGACTTCGAGGTACCCAGCCGCCACTTCGACCACGTACACGTCGACATCGTCGGTCCCCTGCCGCCATCGCAAGGCCAAACTTATCTCCTCACGATGGTCGACCGCTACACACGCTGGCCTGAGGCAGTGCCGCTGACCTCCACCACCACAGCCGACATCGCCAGGGCGTTCGTTAACACCTGGGTTGCGAGGTTCAGCGTACCGGCCGACATAACCTCCGACAGAGGCGCCCAGTTCACCTCCGAACCCTGGACGGCCACAGCACGCAACCTCGGGGTGACGCTCCACCGCACCACGGCGTACCACCCGCAGGCCAACGGACTTTGTGAACGCTTCCACAGGTCACTCAAGGCCTCACTCCGCGCCGGCCTGCAGGACAGTACCTGGACTGACCGCCTACCGTGGGTGCTACTCGGCCTATGCACCGCGGTCAAGGAAGACCTCCAGTCCTCGGCAGCGGAGTTAGTCTACGGACAACCGCTGCGAGTCCCAGGCGAATTCCTTCCGGAGCCTACCAAGCCTTGGTCGGCCGAACAGCAGCGGCTCGACTCTTTCTCTTCCGCTCAGCAGTTCGCCCCACTTCCGGTCAACCGACACGGCGAACTCGCACCTCACGTCCCGCCAAATTTACAGCAGGCGCGCTTCGTCTTCGTGCGACACGACGCGCACCGCGGGCCCCTGCGACCCCCGTACGACGGTCCGTACGAGGTACTACAAACCGGGGACAAGGTCTTCAAGCTGCGACTCGGCGACAGGGTCGAGACAGTCTCCATCGACCGGCTCAAACCAGCACACACAGAACCAGGGGAACAGGTCCCCGTGGCCCAGCCTCCAACTAGAGGCCGTCCCCCCGGCAAGCCAGCACAGCCGGCGGCGAACCGCTCGACCCAACCAACCAGACCGGCGACCACTCAGAGCCGCTGCGGCAGAACCATTAGACCACCGTCACGACTCGTCCACTCCTCCTAAGCGGATTCTGGGGGGAGCTCTGTGGCGACACGCCACCACTGGACATAATCCGCTCACGGCGGCACAGACAGTCTAAGCAGAAGCCCCCAGCCGGGGGCCCTTTCCTCCAGCAACTTGTTTCCCGCAGGGACAGGCTGCTGGGAGCACTTCCTGTCTGGGAAGTATTTAAGTGGATGCGCGGGCTTTTCTAGTTCCTGTTTGTCATGTGGTTGGAATAAAGCAGTTGTGTTTTCAATAGCTCTGGTCTCGACTCCCACGTTTGCCGCGGTATCTCAACAAGCTGATTATTGAGGATTGGATGGGGTTGGCTTTGCACCTGGCTGCTTCAAGGTGGGGTTGGGAAGAAGGCTGCATGTTGCAACTTCCTTCCATGCAGAAATTCTCTGTTCAACTCTGAGAAACGTTGGAGAGCCCAAGTTTGCTTAACAACTTCTCAATGCCTGCCCTGGGAGGGGGAAATGTTAGCATAAACTGGGTGGAGGGGTGGAATTTGGAGTGAGAATGGGTTCTGGCAGGTCTCCACCCCTTTTTTACCACTTAGCCAAAATTCTGACAGAGGAGAGGACGCTTTCACCACCCTGATATCGATAAAAGGAGTAAGACTGGCAAGATGTATCATGCAGGCATTCCTACTAGACCATTGTTGAAGTGAGTGCCTAATATGATCACTTGCCATTAGGAAAGCAGCAACTGAGAAATAGCTGCCTTTTTTTTTAAGTCCACTCTTTGCAGAATGGCCGTCTCCCAGATGGAACAGCAAGGTGCCACTCTGCCATATCTGCCCAGGGAATGCTGAAAATGTGTGAGTGCCTGTCCCCTTTTATGTTAATAACACCCTCCCCCAGGATTTGAGATGGTGATATAATGTTGGAAAGTGTGAGGTTATGCACTTTGGCAGAAAAAATCAAAGAGCAAGTTATTATCTAAATGGAGAGAAACTGCAAAGTGCTACAGTACAAAGGGATCTGGGGGTCCTGGTGCATGAAACACAAAAAGTTAGTGTGCAGGTACAGCAGGTGATCAGGAAGGCCAATGGAATCTTGGCTTTTATTGCAAGGGGGATGGAGTATAAAAACAGGGAAGTCTTGCTGCAGTTATACAGGGTATTGGTGAGGCCACACCTGGAATACTGCGTGCAGTTTTGGTTTCCATATTTAAGAAAAGATATACTTGCTCTCGAGGCGGTTCAGAGAAGGTTCACTCGGTTGATTCCAGAGATGAGGGGGTTGACGTATGAGGAAAGGTTGAGTAGGTTGGGACTCTACTCATTGGAGTTCAGAAGAATGAGAGCCGATCTTATCGAAACATATAAGATTGTGAGGGGGCTTGATCGGGTGGATGCGGTGAGGATGTTTCCACTGATGGGTGAGACTAGAACTAGGGGGCATAATCTTAGAATAAGGGGCTGCCCTTTCAAAACTGAGATGAGGAGAAACTTCTTCACTCAGAGGGTAGTACATCTATGGAATTTGCTACCCCAGAGAGCTGTGGAAGCTGCAACATTAAATAAATTTAAAATGGAGATAGACATTTTCCTAGCAGATAAGGGAATTAGGGATTACGGGGAGAGGGCAGGGAAGTGGACGTGAGTCTAGATTCAGATCAGCCATGATCCTATTTAATGGCGGAGCAGGCCCGAGGGGCCGTATGGCCTACTCCTGCTCCTATTTCTTATGTTCTTATGTGTTAACACTGGGGCACAGTAGCGACCAGAAGTCCCGACTTGCCGCACTACCTGGGGTGAGGCTCAAGGAATTGTAGCCTCCTGGAATCTCAGTAGCTAATAATTTGGCTTCTTGTGTTGTTTTTTTGGAAATTGGACACCTGGTACCTGGAAACAACGGGCTGGATTTTATGGGGGGTCTTCAGGCGCGATCGGTGTGGGTCGGGTGTGAAAGTGTTTTTTTTCCCCAGCGGGTCGTGACCCCACTGTGAACCTGCCGCCACACGCCTTTCCCCAATGTTGGGTCTGTCAGTGCTGAGCAGACCCGGCACGCAGCGGCGGGTTCACAGCGGGGGACCCAATTCAGGTAATTATTGGCTTGTTTAGAGCCACTTAAGAATGAATTTCAGTTCACCTTCTGCATTTGACAGCTCGCCCACAGGGTCCACGCTGGTCGTGGACCACATCTGTCGAGCTAAGGCGGGAGTTCAGTGGCCATTGAATCAGCTGTTGAGTTGACAGCTTCAAATGTACAGTAAAAGCTCCCACCTTACAGAGATACCTTCCCTCAGCCACAAACTCTTCCTCACTGCATTTCACCTTGCTGCAAGTCTTTACACATGTCTCCATCCAGTCTGACCTCATTACCTCTCTCAGCATTGACCGATCACTTCTGTCATCTCTACTTCACCTGCCATCTATTCCATCAGCATGGGTGCCCTTTATACTCTCTCACCTTGGTCCTCAGAATCCCATCACGATCAGCCCCAACACCAGCAGCACCAGGCACACCAGCAGCACCAACAACAACACTACCAACCTTCTCCTCAATGCCCTGATGCTGTACAGGACACAGGGCATCAGCGCAGGGCTGCACCACGCCGGAGGCGATACCCCCTCACACAGGGTATACAGGCAGAGGATGAGCTTCCTCAACATGATTGAGCAGCAGTGCCAAGTGAGGCTCAGGCTATCGCGCCAGGTTGTCGCAGACATTTGCATATTGCTGGAGGAAGACCTGCAGCCCAGAGGAGCGGGTGGACACGCCTTACCAGTGGCTGTCAAAGTCACCAGCACCCTCAACTTCTTTGCCTTAGGCTCCTTCCAGGGATCTGCAGCAGACATTTGCGCCATCTCGCAGTCGGCGGCCCACAGATGCATCACACGGGTCACCGATATCCTGTTTGACAAGTCAGCCAATTATATCAACTTTTCCACTGATGAAGCGGGTGCTCGGCTTTGCCACTCTACCTGGCTTCCCACGGGTGCCGGGCATTATCAACTGCACACATGTGGCCATCAGGGCATCCCAACATCACCCAGGAGACTTTGTTAACCACAAGGGCTTCCACTCCCTCAATGTGCAGCTGGTCTGCAACCATAGGTAGATCATCATGCATGTGTGTGCCAGATTCCCAGGGAGCTGTCATGACTCTTTCATCCTGCGCCAGTCCACCCTCCCTTAGCGCTTCGCACCTCCAAACAGACTTTCCGGCTGGCTGCTTGGAGACTAGGGCTATCCACTGAAGACGTGGCTCATGACACCTTTGAGGAGGCCAAGTACTGAGGCCGAGGAGAGATATAATGAAAGCCACATCTCCACCAGATGTGTCATAGAGCAGACAATAGGCATGCTCAAAATGTGATTCAGATGCCTTGACAAATCTGGAGGAGCCTTTCAGTCGCAGCAGCCAGGGTATCCAGAATTATCCTGGTCTGCTACACCCTGTACAACATAGCGCAGCAGCAGGGATTAGCGCTGCATGAGGAACAAGGTGCAGAGTGCACAGCTTCTTCTTCAGAGGAGGAGAAGCAGGAGGAGCATCAGGTGGAAGACGAGGAGGAGGAAGAGCTGGAGGAACCTGTGGTGCAGATGGCACCAGCATGCGAGCAATTTGCTGCCCATGAGGCCAGGGATGGCCTCATCATGGCCAGATTTACTTAACTTTACACAGTTCTCCCATATGGCTGCCACTTGCTTCGCCAGGTTGGCAACACCCCACAGCCAGACCATAAAGCATCCCTACAATGATCAATCCATTCCTTTCACAGTCACCACCATTGCTGGAGGTAAGGTTAGATCTGACACTTCACTCCAACTAACTAAGCCATAGAGTCATGACGGCACAGAAGGAGGCCATTTGGCCCATCGAGTCCGCGCCAGCTCTCTGTAGAGCAAACCTGTCAGTCCCATTCCCCCGCTCTATCCCCCACAAGTTTATTTCCCTCAAGTGCCTATCCAGTCTCCCTCTGAAAACATTGAGTGTCTCCGCTTCCACCACTTCCGTCGGCAGCGAGTTCCAGGTCCTCACCACTCGCTGCGTAAAAAAGTTTTTCCTCCCTCCCTCCCTGTATCTCTTGCCCAAAACCGTAAATCTGTGTCCCCTAGTCCTTGTACCATCAATTTGTGGGAACAGCCTTTCCCCGTCTAGCCTATCCAAACCCTTCATAATCTTGTACAGGATTTGAGTACAGGAACAAGGATGCCTTGCTGCAGTTGTACAGGGCCTTGGTGAGACCACACCTTGAGTATTGTGTGCAGTTTTGGTCACTTTATCTGAGGAAGGATGTTCTTGCCATGGAGGGAGTGCAGCGAAGATTCACCAGACTGATACCTGGAATGGCAGGAATGATGTATGAGGAGAGATTGAGTCGATTGGGCTTATACTCGCGGGAGTTTAGAAGAATGAGAGGGGATCTCATTGAAACTTATAAAATTCTAACAGGACTAGACAGACTAGATGCAGGAAGGATGTTCCCGATGGCGGGGGAGTCCAGAACCAGGGGTCACAGTCTAAGGATAAGGAGTAAGCCATTTAGGACAGAGATGAGGAGGAACTTCTTCACCCAGAGAGTGGGGAACCTGTGGAATTCTCTACCACAGAAGGCAGTTGAGGCCAATTCATTAAATATATTCAAGAAGGAGTTAGATATATTTCTTAAGGCTAAAGGGGCCAAGGGATATGGGGAGAAGGCAGGGACAGGGTAGAGTTTGGATGATCAGCCATGATCTCATTGAATGGCGGAGCAGGCTCAAGGGGCCGAATGACCTACTCCTGCTCCTATCTTCTATGATTCTATGTTTGTACACCTCTATCAAATCACCCCTCAACCTCCTTTGCTCTAATGAAAATAAATCCAGCTTCTCCAACCTGTCCTTGTAGCTAAGATCCCCCATCCCCGGAACAATTCTGGTAAATCTCCTCTGCACCCTCTCAAGGGCCTTCACATCCTTCCTAAAGTGAGGTGACCAGAACTGGATGCAATACTCCAGTTGTGGCCTAACCAGCGCTTTATAAAGGTTCAGCATAACTTCTCTACTTTTATACTCAATACCTCTATTTATGAAACCTAAGATCCCATATGCTTTGCTAACCACTCTCTCAATGTGTCCTGCCACCTTCAGGGACACATTAACTCCCAGGTCCCTCTGTCCCTGCACACTCTTTAAAACTGTGCCATTAAGTGTATATTGTCTCTCGCTGTTCCTTCTGCCAAAATGCATCACCTCCCACTTCTCTGTATTAAATTCCAGCTAGCACTTGTCTGCCCATTCTGCTAGCCTTTCTATGTCCTCTTGCAGTCGATTGGCATCATCCTCACTGTTCGCCACACCCCCAAGTTTGGTGTCATTGGCAAATTTAGAAATTCTACTCTTATTCCAATATCCAGGTCATTTATATATCTCAAAAAAAGCAGTGGCCCCAGCAGTGACCCTTGAGGAACACCACGGTCTACCATTCTCCAGTCTGAAAAACAGCCATTTACCACAAGTCGCTGTTTTCTGTCCTTAAGCCAATTCCTTATCCAAGCTGCCACTGACCCACCTATTCCATAAGCCTCAATTTTATTAACCAGCCTTCTATGTGGTACTTTGTCAAGTGCCTTCCAAAAACCCATGTAGACAACATCCATTGCATTCCCTTCATCAATCCTCCCTGTTACTTCATCAAAAATTTCAATTAGATTAGTCAAACACGATCTGCCTTTTACAAATCCGTGTTGACTCTCTTTAATTAGCTTAAACCTCTCCAAGTGCCCGTTAATATTTTACTTGATTATTGTTTCTAAAACTTTACCCACAACTGATGTTAAACTCACCGGCCTGCAGTTACTAGGATTGTCCTTACACCCTTTCTTGAACAATGGTGTCACATTTGCCACTTTCCAATCCTCAGGCACCTCCCCCGCATCTAGGGAAGATTGGAAAATTATGGCAAGCCCTTCTGCTATCTCCTCCCCCAATTCCCTTAGCAACCTGAGATGCAAGCCATCTGGACCAGGCGACTCATCCACTCTAAGCATACACAGCCTTTCTAGTACATCCTGTCTATCAATTTTTACCCCTTCCATTGCTTCTACCTTTTCCACTTCTACCGATATTTTGTCAGCATCCACTTCCTTAGTAAACACCGATACAAAGTACTCATTGTGTATTGTAGCCTCCAAGCATATATCACTTCTTTGTCCCTAATAGGCCACTTCCCATTGTGCACACAAATTTATCCAAGTCCAAGTTTTGAAAATAAATACATTTATGGTAAAGATTAAATGAACAGAAATTTCACAATAACCTTGAACAAAACACCCAAGTAACTTCCCTTGTGAATCTACTTGCGTGGCATCTTTCTGTTGCACATGCTTCTACGTGGTGCTACCCCTGTGGCTTCAGCAGAGGTAGAGGCAGCCTGTTCACTTCCCTGCTGCGACTGCTTAGACACTTTTGGCGGTTGTCCTCTGGGTTTTGGAGCTTGTGAGGACCCCCAAAGTCTGCTCCGCCTGCAACTGTGCAGGGGCAGACTTGGCCATCGCTGTCCGGGGAGGCATCTGGGACTTTGACTGAGGGGTTGGCAAGGGGGGAGAAGTGTGAGTGCTTGGAGAGGAGCCCTCACTTCCATGTCCCCTCTCACCATCGTCCCTCTCATGGGCCACCTGCACTTCCCTGCTATCAAGGAGCTGGAGAGCACCTTGTTGCATATCAATGAGGCCACGAGGACCCATGTCTATGCTGACATCCCTCCTAGAGAGGATTTCTATGAGCCTCTGGGATCTATTCTCCATAGATAGCCATCTATCCTCCAAAGATATCCATCTAACCTCCATAGATACCCATCTGTTCTGCATAGAGACCATGCGCTCCTGTGAGTGGCGCATTAGCTGCTCCATGTAGGTAGCCATCCCATCCATGGAGGAGCCTACAATCACCATTGTCTGCGACACGGTGGTGCTCATATTGGAGTAGGACTCCTTCATTCTCTGAACAGTGGCAGTCATCACGCTCGCAAAACTGGTTAGAGCCTCCTGCATTTCTTCCTGCACCTCCAGGATCGCCCTCTTTCTGGATGGCCCCCAAGGCTCAGTGTCTGCATGTAGCTGAGCAGAGCTGGGAGCGTCCTGTGCCCTCCAACAAGGAGTCTCCACTGCTATCCCTGTCTCCACCATGTGCTTTTGCTCACTTGTGATTTGTGAGACACCAGGTGACAACATTACTCTATGTCATGAGGGACCCACTGGTGCTGGGTGGGCTTATGTCAGGTGACACTGCACCTTCAGAGGCTGGAGGCTCCTCTGAGGAGTTGTCTTCTGCTTCCTCCTGGACAGTGGTGGGGAGGAGGGGGGGTGCTTTTGATGGACTTGTGGGAGAGTAAAGAGATGGGTTTGAGATGTCATATGTACATTGGGCACAGATAACATTATGCATATAATTATCATTCAGTGGCTGCTGACATCAGCCCCCATACTGATGTATGTCATATAGCTGTATGAAAAGTGATTCTGTCACCAGGTTGCTGATGTAGTGTATGTACCTTTAAGGGGAGAACTACTTTTTACAGCTCCTGTATACTGTAGTACCGGCAGTGACCACACCTGTATATAACCCTGAGTAGGGATCTGTACTGCTTAGTTTTAGAGCAATCCTCATCCAGTAAACACCTGTTGATTGTTCTCTGCAGCCTCTGTCGATTATTTGAAGGACACACTACCTAAAGATATCCAGATTTAACATTGGCAATGAGTCGTTTCGAACCTACCTGCAACTCTGAAGAAGAAGGCCGATTCCACCAGTGCGGGCGTCGAGCATCGCAGAGGAGGCTGTAGAGAGCTGGGCTTGGTTCTCCAGCCGCGACGATCCAGCGCAGCGGGCTGGCAGCAGGTACGGCGCAGACCCTTCCCGGACAGCGGTGGCGGGAGCCGACCGACGGCACAGAAAAAGGCCGAGCAGCGTCGACGGGTAAGAGAGAGGGTAAAGCACACAGGCTGCAGCCGGGGTTGAAGACCGAGCGGCGTCAACGAGAGAGGCGTGCAGGAAAACGCGCAGAGCGCGGCCGGTGTTCAAGGGCTGAGCAGCATCCGCGGGGGAAGAAAAGAAGGGAGAGCGCGGGCAGACACCATTTTTGAGCCGCAGTGGAGAAGAAGGGAGAGCGTGGGAGACGCCATTTTGAGCCAGTGGAGAAGAAGGGAGAGCGCGGGAAGAAAGGAAAGCGTGGGAGACGCCATTTTTAGCCAGTCTAACCACACCCAGGGATGCCGAAGAGTGGCAGTGTCACAGCGTTCGATAATGAAGTCGAAGTTTGGGCGACATATATAGAATGCATAGAAGTGTACTGCAAGGTGAATGAAGTGCCAGATGCCAGGAAAGCACTGGTATTGTTGAATTCCATGGGTGCAAAAACATACGGCTTACTGCGAAACCTAGTAACCCCAGAGAAGCCAGTGGAAAAGGATTTTGAAAGCATAGTGGCAATCCTACAGGACCACTTAAACCCCACACCGCTGCTGATAACAGAAAGATTTAAGTTCCACAAAAGGAACCAGCATAAAGACGAAAGTAATGCATATTTAACGGAACTGCGCAAGCTATCGAAACACTGCCAGTTTGGAACGGGACTAGCAGATACTTTAAGGGACAAGTTTGTGTGTGGGCTTCAAAGTGAAGGAACCCAGAAATGGCTTCTATCAGAAAAGAATCTTACGCAGGACAAAGCTTTCAGCATGGCAGTATCACACGAAGCAGCCGCACAGGGCGCTGCAGAGATACAACGGAGACCGCAAGAATATGGCACAAATGAAATGTCATATGGAGCAGGGAAGTGTTATCGCTGCGGCAGAACAACACACAACCATAAGGATTGTTGGTTTAAGGACCAAGTGTGCAGACAGTGTGGAGAAGTAGGACACATAGCAAGAGTCTGCAGGTCGGGAAAGAAAACCAGCAGCAAGAAATCTCCACAGGAGAAGTACAAAAAGGTACATAAGGTGACGGAGAGTAGTTCAGACGAACAGAAAAGTGATACAGACTCCGGAAGCAAGGAGCTGGGTTGTCTGAAACTACATAATGTAATCAGAATGGAGGATCACCAAACTATCTGGGTCACGCTCAAGATAGATGGAGTCCAAGTGAAAATGGAATTGGACACAGGATCAGCCCTAACAGTCATAAACCGAAGGGACTACAAGCGGCTATTCTCACATATACCCTTGAGAGATACAGAGATTGTCTTGAAGACGTACACGGGGCAAAAAGTCTACCCTAAAGGAAAAATAAGGGTGAACGTGATATACAACGGCAAGGAAACACCAAAAATGGACCTATATGTATTGCCAGATGGAGGACCACCACTACTAGGACGTGAATGGATCCAGAAGATACAGTTAGATTGGCATGCCATACAAGCACTGATGGTAGATGCCAAAAAGGATGACGACGTAACACCTGGACGACTGTCAAAAATGCTAACTGATGCACAAGAAGTGTTCCAGGAGGGACTCGGAACACTAAAAGGCATAACAGTGATGATCAAAATAGAGGAAAATGCAAGCCCAAAGTTTTTTAAGGCCAGACCGGTGCCTTATGCGATCCGCCCAGCCATCGAAGCAGAGCTGGAAGGTTTGGAACGTTCTGGAGTACTGTCCAAAGTGGACTGGAGCGAGTGGGCTACACCCATCGTTCCTGTAATGAAGAGGTCGTTGAGTAATACGCCTGGGGAACCAAAGAAGATTCGCATCTGTGGGGACTTTAAGGTGACAGTGAACCCAGTCCTTCACACGGTACAATATCCGCTTCCGTGGATTGTAGATATTTTCGCCTCGTTATCTGGAGGAAAACGCTTCACTAAGATTGATCTGGCCCAGGCGTACCTGCAAATGGAGGTAGAAGAAGCCTCGAAATAGTACCTCGCGATCAACACTCATAAAGGTCTCTACCAATACAACCGGCTGATGTTCGGGGTAGCATCAGCTCTGGCTATTTGGCAAAGGGCAATGGATCAAGTCCTGCAAGGGATTCCAGGGACCCAGTGTTATTTGGACGACATCCTGGTCACGGGCGAAAATGACAGTGATCACCTTGCCAACCTGGAGCAGGTGCTCACTAGATTGAAGGAATATGGGCTCCGAGCTAATCGCCACAAATGCGAGTTTTTCCAGAAGCAGATCTCGTATTGTGGCCACATTATTGATGAAGAGGGGTTACATAAGTCCCCTGAAAAGATTGAGGCAGTAGTCAAGGCTCCAGCACCGGAAAATGTGTCACAACTGAGGTCGTTCCTCGGGCTGGTGAACTACTACCATAAGTTCTTGCCGAATTTGTCTACAGTACTACACCCACTGAACACCCTACTGCAAACGGGGGTACCATGGAAGTGGAATGACGAATGTAAACAAGCTTTCCAGAAGTGCAAAGAATTGATCACATCAAAAGAGGTGTTGGCTCATTTCAACCCAGCACTACCAATTCGGTTGGCGTGTGATACATCACCCTATGGTATTGGAGCGGTGCTGTCGCACAAATTCCCGGACAGCTCGGAGAGGCCAGTAGCCTTTGCGTCTCGGTCACTAACCTCAGCCGAGCGTAACTACGCCCAGATTAACAGGGAGGCCCTCAGCCTAGTGTGGGGAGTGAAAAAGTTCAACCACTATCTGCACGGGCAGAAGTTCACCTTGCTGACCGACCACCAACCACTTGTCTCCATCTTTAATCCAAAGAAGGGCGCTCCGGTGATGACTGCGCAACGGCTGCAAAGATGGTCCCTTTTTCTAGGGGCGAACCATTATGAAATAGAGTATAAGGGCACGAAACAGCATGGAAACGCTGATGGGCTATCACGCCTGCCACTGCCTGCTGCGGAGGAAGCACCAGCAGTGGACCCTGTCGAAATATTTTATTCGACTATAATTGAACGCTTGCCAGTAACTAACACGGATATAGAGAAGGAGACCTGAAATGACCTGACACTGTCTCGGGTATATGACTTGACGGTGAAGGGATGGCCAACACATGGCGACTCACTGTTGCCAGCATTCTCATCCAGAAGAGAACAGCTGTCAGTATGCCAGGGGACATTGATGTGTGGATCCCGAGTGGTAATTCCACACAAGTTAAGGGAGAGAGTGCTCAATGAGCTTCACGAAGGCCATCTGGGAGGGGTGAAAATGAAAAGCCTTGCTAGGGCTTATGTGTGGTGGCCGGGGATCGATCAGCAAATCGAGGACCTGACAAAGAGCTGCTCAGGATGCCAGAAGGTCCAAAATGCACCACCACATGCCCCTCTACACCCATGGGAGTGGCCCTCCTCTCCATGGCAATGGGTGCATATTGATTTTGCTGGTCCATTCATGGACTCAATGTTTTTAATAGCCATGGATGCGGACTCGAAATGGCCTGAGGTGATCAAAATGTCCTCCACCAGCACGGAGAAAACGATTGCAGTCCTACGGACCATATTTGCCAGGAACGGCTTGCCAGAGCAGATTTGCTCTGATAATGGACCACAGTTTGTGTCCGAAGAGTTTCGGAAATTTATGAAAAGGAATGGGGTAAGGCATTACACATCCGTCCCGTATCATCCAGCCACAAATGGATTGGCTGAGAGGTTCGTACAAACCTTTAAAAAGGCAGTAAGGGCCATGTGCGATGACGACATTCCACTGCAGCATAAGGTGGACAATTTCCTGTTAGCCTACAGAAAGGCGACACATGCAGTTACCAACCAGACCCCGGCCATGATGTTCTTTAACCGAAGGTTGAGATCTCGTCTGGATTTGCTCAGACCAAATGTACGAAGAAATGTTGAGAATAAGCAATTCCAGCACATCAATGAGAAGCCAACAAGGAGCTTCAATGTAGGGCAACCAGTCTTGGCCCGCGTCTACCGAGCAGAGAAATGGCAACCAGGAACGATATGCACACGGCAGGGGCCACTAATGTACACAGTGGATGTTGGGGAGAACATTGTGAGACGCCATGTCGATCAGAGCCTAGCGTCACAGGAACGAGTCAACCCCATGTCTCGCGTACCTGGTAATGAACCCGACACACAGGTAGCATCTACCCCAGAAACAGTAGTATCGGAAGCTGATGAACCAACCGACGACAGGGGACCAGAATCGCCTCTGCACCAAGAGCAAGACACTCAGGAAAGGCGCTATCCAGAAAGGATCAGGAAGCCGCCCCAAAGACTGAATTTAAAAATGGACTATTTTCAGTTAATGTTGCATGTTAAAAGTGTTAATTGTTAAATGAATGTTATGGTACTGTTAATCTAAAAGGGGAGGAATTGTAGTGTATGTACCTTTAAGGGGAGAACTACTTTTTACAGCTCCTGTATACTGTAGTTATCGGCAGTGACCACACCTGTATATAACCCTGAGTAGGGATCTGTACTGCTTAGTTTTAGAGCAAACCTCATCCAGTAAACACCTGTTGATTGTTCTCTGCTGCCTCTGTCAATTATTTGAAGGACACACTACCTAAAGATATCCAGATTTAACAGCTGAGATGTCCCTCTCTCTTCGTCTCCCACTTTTGGGTGCTCAGACACTCCCAACAGCTCCAATGCACCCTCCTCTGCAGTGGTCAACATTGCGAGTGATGGAGGTCCTCCACTATTTCTCTCCCTCTCCCTTTTATTGTGGGCTCTCTTTTCCTGCAAGGAGGGAAAGAGGAGAAGGTTGAGTGAGAGTGATGGACTGAGTGTAAGGAATGGATGGGTTACATATGTAGAGGGTGACTATGATGGATTGGGATGGCAATTCCAAGTGGCCTCCTTGTGTGTTGTTAGTTGTTGTGATTGCATTAGGATGAGGGTGAGTGTGAGGGGTGGCTAGTGAGATGGGGATGTGATAATGTAGATAGAGAGGGAGGGATGGGTGGACGTGCAAGGTAAGTTGGTGTGAGTAAGGATGTGCAGGAGTAGGGTTGGGAAGGCAGAGTGATGGGGATGTGATGAGAGGCACAGGAGGATGAAGGAGAGTGTGGCTTTGAACTCACCTTTCCTGATCTCACAAGATAATTGAACCGTTTGGGGCACTGCACCCAGGTCATCCTCACGACGTCCCTGCTTTTCACCTCCTCGGCTATCTGGAGCCAGGCTCCTTTGCTTTGCTGGGGAGGTCTCTTCCGCCCATTAGGAGGGAAGAGGACCTCCCTGTGTGCTCTGACTCCCTCCACAAGCGTTGCAGAACCTGGGTGCTGTGCAGTCATTTGTGCCCCTGTGTGCAGCAGTGGAAACCATTGCACTGACTGCACACTCCTAGATGAACATTCAAATGCAATGTGGCCATGGTTTCTTTAAATATACCGGCTGAAAACGCCTCATTGATGACACCACCAGACCCGCTCCATTTAATTGGGCCAGACAACACGCAGGGTGGGTTTAACAGGCCCCACTGTTGCAAAATCATTCTGTGGCACGAGATGGGGGTAGCAATGGGCTCAGGACCCGACATGCCCACTGCCCGCACTGCACCACACTGCACCCACCAAGGTGGGCAAAATTCCAGCCATAATGGAGGAAAAGAGGGGGAAATTGAGAGAAAAACTGAGAATAATGTAATCCCTAGAGAAACTAATGAGCCCAGAGTTCTTGATTAAGATCACTATCCAGCGACCTGCTGCATGTATACGTGTCGATTTGGGTAAGGACAGGATCAGGCTTAACTGTGATGTCCCAGAGGTCAAATATCCTGCCAACATACACTTTCAGTACTCACATGTGAATGGCAGCGACTTGGGCAAAGTAGTGAAGAATGACTAACACCCCTGGAGCTGTAATGTAGCAAGAATCGACACCAGGAGAGGAAGGGAGGGGAGAATGCTGGTGATGGGGAAAAAACTGAAGGGGTTCTTGCACATGGAGATCGGTTTTTTGTGTTGTTAGCCAGCTGCTGCAATGACGAATAGTTAAATGTAAACCGGAATCGGAGTGATGGATGATCAGATATGCAGGTCACAGGTCTGGCTTATGTCCTAGGATTTGCTAAAGTATTGGTTCTGTTGTTGAGGTCAGCTACCTCTGTGCCTACTGAAAATCTCACAATAATTCATAATGAGGAAGATAATAAATTATGCCAGTAGTGTTATTATATCTATATAAGAATAGATACTATTATTAGGTTTTCTTGGTAACCTTGTCAGTGGATTGATAACCCCCTTCAAAGTCCCTGGTTCAAATACCCAAGGAGTTGAATTTTTTAGCTCCTGATATGTCTGCGATAGTTGCTATAATCAATATCATGATATCCTCAAGATCAAGTCACTCTTAAAGATGTTCTTAAGAGAGTTCCATAGTACAACAAAATGAAACAAAACAAATTTAGCAAATCTGGCAATTGTTAATCCTTAATCATGGCTGTGTCAGAGTTTCAATGACTGAAACATTGTGGAATAGCTAAAGTTTTTAGTAAGGTTGCAACCTATGCAGAAACAAGTACAAAATAATTGACATTGGACAATGGGGCAATCTTCGCAGCATCACATAACTTCCTTGTTCAATGAGCCTTTAATCCTGCTCTAGGAAGCTAACTGGGGATACGGTTTTAACCAGATGAGAATTTGGAAAGAGACAGAGAAACATGTCCTTATAGACAGAGTATATGTACATTGAGATACTCGCTCTATCAAATAACAAAATATATACAGTGAGTTTAACAGTAACCAAAACATAGAGGCCAGAATAAAATGGCTACATAAAACACAAAAGGCCAGCAAAAAGCTTAAATATACTATCAGCTCTGTCTGTCATTGTTGATGTTAAGCCAAGTGTTGTATTCTTTTTTTTAATAGAACTCAATGCACTATGTCAAGCTATCTGTCACATCTGACTAACTTAAATGGGGGTGCAGAGTCTTGACCAATCACATAGTCTAGGTTTTGCAAAGATGAAGGGTCATACTTCTTTCCCATACATCAATCAGACCTCATTTCATTGAAAGGTTTTTTGAGTCTGTCTACTGAAGTGAATCATGTTTAGCAGTTAACAATTTGTCTTTTTGTTGAAAAGCTTATTATTGCTAAGCATTTACCCTTGTCTGAATTACACTCAACTGCCAAACAGAAACAATAGTCTTGATATCAAGATTGTGTTTGCTGCAATTTGCTTTACCCAAAGCATCTGTAACCTCATATCACCTGAACTGTGCTACTGTGGGATGTTAATGGAGTTCGCTGGTGTTGCAACACTGTGTGGTTGGCTGGGAGTTTTTGGAATATTGCACAGGTATTATGCTTTCATAAGCAGGCAACAGACAAGCAGAAACTAGAACATTACTTATTGGCATGGAAACTAGTTTGCTGTAATTGAACATTGCGGGGGCAGTGCAGTGCTGCAAATTATTGAGTGCTTGTTCATCAAGCTATGCAGAGAAGCTGTTGTTCTTTTTTCAGTTAATGAAGCACAAAGCATAGTGTAGTCAGCCTATATGTTGATTTGCATTTTGTCTTTGTTCCTTCCCATTTTCCTGAGAGTCATTGGTCATTATGAAGTGAGGATCTTTTATTTAGCACTTGACCAATGCACATTTGTTATTTATTTAATTTAAATTGATGTAAAGGTAAATTGGAACACAGTCTTCTTAAAATATCCCTGCCCAATATGTATTTCTGGCTAGTGTCAATGTTAATTGTTTCCTTCTTTCCCAGTTTCTTTTCAGGAAACCATCTAAGATTTAGTTCAACAGAACAACACCAAAGACAGAATTCTCTGTCAATCTCCGTGATCACCCGGCCGTGTTCGGAGGACGTGAATTCATACAACAGTATTTGTGGTGACACACACAATCATAGAAAGTCCACCACAGAGGGAGACTATTTCACCCATTGTGCTTGTGCTGGTTCCAAATAGGGAGGTGGACTTGTAGTAGAATACCATGCAGTGACTGTCTGACACACAGGGTGGACGTGGGTGGACCCTTAGGCCTGGAATTTCCTCCCCAAACCTCTTTGTAAATCCACCTCTCTCTCCTCCTTTTAACCATGATGTGGAGATGCTGGTGTTGGACTGGGGTGGACAAATGTAGGAAGTCACACAACACCAGGTTATAGTCCAACAGCTTTATTTGAAATCACAAGCTTTCGGAGCGCTGCTCCTTCACCTGACGAAGGAGCAGCGCTCCGAAAGCTTGTTGTAACATCCGTGTGTAATTGAGACACGGACTGCAGAAGTTGGTTATAACAGGTGTTTACTGAATGGAGACAAAACTGGAACTACTATACAAAGTTACTACACAGGCTTATATACAGGGGTGGTCACTACTGGTACTGCAGTTTACAGGGGCTGCAGAATATAGTTCCTTCTTCAAGGTACATACACTACAACTCCTCCCCTTTTAGCTAAACAGTACATAACATTCGATTAATAATTAAATAACATATTTACAATTACAGTTGCTATATGTTTGGCTTAACCAAATCCAAGCAGCATCTTAGTCTTCGATTGAAGAACATCATGGCTGGAGTTTGGTTGGTAACCGCATGTGTCGCATTCCGGTAGGCAAACAAGAAGTTATCCACCTTGTGTTGTAGGGGTATGTCTTCATTACACATTGCCTTGATAGCCTTCTTGAATGTTTGAACGAACCTCTCAGCCAATCCATTGGTGGCTGGATGATATGGGGCGGATGTGTAATGCTTAACACCATTGTTCTTTAAGAACCTCCGGAACTCTTCAGACACAAACTGTGGTCCATTGTCGGAGCAAATCTGTTCAGGCAGCCCATTTCTGGCGAATATGGTTCGTAAGACTGTGATAGTTTTTTCTGTGGTGGTTGAGGACATTTTTATTACCTCTGGCCACTTTGAATGTGCATCCACCGCAATTAAAAACATCGAGTCCATAAATGGACCAGCAAAATCAATGTGCACCCTTTGCCATGGAGATGAGGGCCACTCCCATGGATGTAGAGGGGCTTGTGGTGGGGCGTTTTGGACCTTCTGGCATCCTGTACAGCTCTTGGTCATCTCTTCGATTTCTCTATCGATTCCCGGCCACTACACAAGCGCTCTGGCTAAGTTCTTCATTTTTACCCCTCCCAGATGACCCTCATGAAGCTCATTGAGCACTCTATCCTTCAATTTGGGTGGAATTACTACTCTGGATCCACACATCAAGGTTCCTCGGCACACTGACAGCTGTTCTCTTCTCGGCGAGAATGCTGGCAACAGTGGTTCGCCATGTGCTGGCCATCCCTTCACCATTAAATCATAGACCCCGGAGAGTGTCGGGTCATTTCCTGTTTCCTTTTCTATGTTTGCATTCGTCACAGGTAGACATTCGACTATGGTCGAGTGGAATATCTCCACAGGATCCACTGCAGGTGCTTCTTCCACCGTCGGCAACGGTAGGCGCGACAATCCATCAGCATTCCCATGCTGTTTAGTTCCTTTGTACTCGATGTCATATTGGTGTGCCCCTAGGAAAAGGGACCACCTCTGTAGCCGTTGTGCTGTCATTATCGGGACGCCCTTCTTAGGGTTGAAAATGGAGACAAGAGGTTGATGATCAGTTAGTAGAGTAAATTTCTGTCCATGCAGGTAGTGATTGAACTTCTTCACCCCCCACACCAGGCTGAGGGCCTCTCTGTCAATCTGGGCGTAGTTACGCTCGGCTGCAGTTAACGAGCGTGACGCAAAAGCTATCGGCCTCTCTGAACCATCAAGGGATTTATGTGACAGTACCGCTCCAACGCCGTAGGGAGACGCATCACACGCCAGTCTTATCGGTAGTGATGGGTTGTAGTGAGCCAATACTTCTCTTGAAGTGATCGGGCCTTTACACTTCTGAAAGGCCCGCTTACATTCATCGCTCCATTTCCATGCTACTCCAGTTTGTAGCAGGGCGTTCAGTGGGTGCAGAATTGTGGACAAATTCGGCATAAACTTATGGTAGTAATTCACCAATCCAAGGAATGACCTCAGTTGCGACACATTTTCAGGCGCTGGAGCCTTAACTACCGCTTCAATTTTGTCAAGGGACTTATATAACCCCTCTTCATCAATCACGTGGCCACAATACGATATTTGTTTCTTTAAAAAACTCGCACTTGGGGCAATTGGCTCGTAGCCCATGTTCTCTTAGTCTAGTGAGCACCTGCTCTAGGTTGGCAAGGTGTTCACTGTCATTTTCACCCGTCACTAGGATGTCGTCCAAGTAACACTGAGTCCCCGGAATCCCTTGCAGGACTTGTTCCATCGCTCTTTGCCATATAGCCGGAGCTGATGCAACTCCGAATACCAGTCGATTATACTGGTAAAGACCTTTGTGAGTGTTTATCGTGAGATATTTCCTACAGGATTCTTCAACCTCCATCTGCAAATATGCTTGCGCTAGGTCAATTTTTGTAAAACATTTCCCTCCAGATAGTGAGGCGAAAATATCTTCTATCCTCGGAAGAGGATACTGTACTGTGTGAAGGACTGGGTTCACAGTCACCTTGAAGTCCCCACAGATGCGAACCTTCCTTGGTTCCTCAGACTTATTGTTTAACGTTTTCTTCATGACAGGAACGATGGGTGTCGCCCACTCGCTCCAGTCTACCTTAGATAACACGCCTGCATTCCCCAGATTCTCCAGCTCTGCCTCGACGGCTGGGCGAATTGCATACAGTACCGGTCTTGCTTTGAAAAACTTGGGAATTGCATTCTCTTCTATTTTTATCAAGGCGGTTACGCCTTTAAGAGTTCCCAGTTCTTGTTGAAATACCTCTTTAGCGTGAGCCAAGATTTTTGACAATCGTCCAGGTGTGACGTCGTCATCCTTTTTACCAGCCACCGTCAGTGCCTGAATGGAGTGCCAGCCTAAACTTATCTTTCTGATCCATTCACGTCCCAATAACGGTGGTCCACCATCTTGCAGTATGTACAGATACAATTTCTGTATTTCCTTGCCGTTGTATTCGACAGGCACCCTTATTTTCCCTCTGGGGTATACTTTCTGCCCCGTATATGTCTTCAAGACAATGGATGTGTCTTTCAAGGGTATGTGTGAGAATAGCCGCTCATAGTCTCGTCGATTCATGACGGTCAGGGCTGATCCTGTATCCAATTCCATTTTGACTTGTGACCCTGCTATTGTGAGGGTGACCCAAATGGTTCGGTGATCCTCTTTTGTGGTTACGTTGTGTAGTTTGAGACAGCTTAGTCTCTTGTTCCCGGATTCACTATCGCTCATCTGGTCTTCGGAACTACTGTCCGTCATCTTTTGTACTTTCCTGTACTTTTCCTTAGTAGTCTTTTTGTTGTCGTTAGTCTTCTTCCCGGACCTGCAAACTCATGCAATGTGTCCCATCTTTCCGCATTGCCTGCATGTTTTGTCCTTGGACCAGCACTCCTTCTGGTCATGGGTTGTTCTGCTGCAGCAATAACATTTTTCAAATCCCCGTGTCATTTCATGGGTGCCGTATTCCTGTGGCTTTTGCTGTATTTCTGCAGCTCCCCTTGCTGCTGCTTCGTACGATACTGCCACGCTGAAAGCCTTATCTAGCGTCAGCTCTTTCTCTGAGAGTAACCTCTTCTGGGTTCCTTCACTCAGGAGTCCACAGACAAATTTGTCCCGTAGGGTATCTGCCAGCCCTGCTCCGAACTGGCAGTGCTTTGATAGCTTGCGTAGTTCCGTAAGGTAATCAGCATTGCTCTCATCTTTATGCTGATTTCTCTTGTGGAATTTAAATCTTTCTGCTATCAGCAGCGGTGTAGGATTTAGGTGTTCCTGTAGGATATCAACAATTTCGTTAAAACTCTTCGCCATCGGTTTGACTGGAGTGATCAGGTTCCGCAATAGGCCGTACGTTTTTGCGTCCATTAAGTTTAGTAGTACCGATGCCTTTTTCTCATCGGCTACTTCATTTGCCTTGCAATATACTTCGACTCTTTCCACATACGTGGTCCAGTCTTCTATTGCATTATCGAAGGCAGTGATATTGCCAGTCTTCGGCATCTTGGAGATCTAAGATGGCGCCTCCCGCGTTTTGCCTTCTTCCCCGCTGGATTAAGATGGCGCCTCCCGCGCTTTCTGTCTTTTCCGCTGCTGCTAGCGCTGTTGCTGGCGTTTTTATGCCTTGATGGCGACGCCCTATGGTCTTCGCGCACTTCCCCCCTGCGCTGCTGCCAACGCCGCTCTCCGCGGTCCCCGTGGCAAACTGCAGCTCCTCGCGGCTTTCTGCGCTTCTAATTTCTTTTATTTTAATTACTGTTCCCGTCGTCAGAGCAGACCCTATGGGACACTTTCCTCCCTCTTCTCGGGTCTGTACGCTGCCTGGCTTCGTAGCACCGGCCGTGCCCTGTGTGCTCCACCCTCTCTCTCGCTCTCCTCTTCCCGACAACGCTGCTCGGCCCCGTTGAAAAGCCACCCGATCGAGCTCCAGCCCGCCGCAGCCCAAGAAGGATCAGTGTACTACCTGCCACCAGCCCGATTAGCTGGAACACCATAGACTGGATAACCAAGCCCAGCTCTCGACAGCCTCTCCTGCAAATCTTCGAATTCGATGAATCAGAGGGCGGTTGCCCACGGTCGACGCCCGTTTCTTCTGTTTGTTTTTTTTTTCTTTTTGGATTTCTTCCTTCTGGCCTCGACCTCTAACAACTTCGCTTCAGAGATGGATCCCCGTGAGGTGGTGCAGAACTGTAGGTAAGTTCGGATCTGTTCGTCGCCAGTGTAACGTCCGTGTGTAATTGAGACACGGACTGCAGAAGTTGGTTATAACAGGTGTTTACTGAATGGAGACAAAACTGGAACTACTATACAAAGTTACTACACAGGCTTATATACAGGGGTGGTCACTACTGGTACTGCAGTATACAGGGGCTGCAGAATATAGTTCCTTCTTCAAGGTACATACACTACAATTGTGATTTCAAATAAAGCTGTTGGACTATAACCTGGTGTTGTGTGACTTCCTACATTTGTCCTCCTTTTAAGACATTGCTTAAAAACCTACCTCTTTGACCAAGGACTGAATTTTGCCGGTGCTCAGAGGGCGGGTTTGGCGACGGGTCCACTGTCAAAATCACAAAGATTGACAGCAGGTCGGTATCCCGCTGTAAACCCGCCTCCTTATCACTTTCCCAAGTGTCTGGTCTGTCATCCCTGAACAGACCCGACACCAAGCGGCGGGTCAGCCAATTTAGATAGTTAAAAGCTCATTAAAAGGTAATTAAGAACAATTTTCCCAAGTACTTAACATTTTACCAGGTTTTCTACGAGGTTCCCAGAGAGCGGCTATCACGTCAGGTAAATATGTCAGGTTCTCAATAACTGTGGATTGCTGTGAATAGGTGAAAGCTGCAAAAGTGGTATAAAACCTACCATTTCACAGCTGTTCACTTCCCAATCTTCGAAGCTAGAACATTAATGATTTAGAACCCACTTTTGAGCTTTATGCACTTTTGAAGTGTTTGGAGTAATCTCTCTATCCACTGTCACCTCCTTGGAACAACCTATCTCAACATTGACAGATTAATTCTGTCATCTCAAACTCACCTGTATTTAAGAAGGAGATAGATAGATTTCTAGACACAAAAGGCATCAAGGGGTATGGGGAGAGAGCGGGAATATGGTATTGAGATGGAGGATCAGCCATGGTCATATTGAATGGTGGAGCAGGGCCGAAGGGCCGAATGGCCTACTCCTGCTCCTATTTTTCTAAGTTTCTATGTTCACTTGCCATCTATTCCATCAGCATTGGTGTCCTTGAAAAAATCTCACCTTAGTCCTCAGAATCCCAACATGATCAGCCCAACAGCAGCATCACCGGGCACACCAGCGCACCAACATCCACACCAACCTTCTCCACAATCAATTGATGCTGTACTGGACGGAAGGCATCATTACCTGTGCACATTGCTGCCTGGGATGCCAGCGAAGGCCTCGCCATGTCCAGATTTGCTTCACTTAACTCTGTACACCCTGGCTGCCACATGATGCACCAGATTGGCACCACCCCACACCAGCACCATAAAGCATCCCTACAATGTCCAAGCCATTCCTTTCACACTCATCACCATTGGTGGGGTGGGGCCGTTATGTCTCACCATTCACTGCAACTCACTAAGACACTTCCAAAAGTGCACACAAATCTGTCCAAGAAGGCAAAATGGTGACAATAAGGATTTCAATGCTTGACAACACAATAACAGAATGTTTACACGAACATTGGCTAAAAGACCCAAGTGCCTACCCTTGTGTGTTGTTAGTTGGTATGATTGCTCTAGGATGAGGGTGAGTGTGATGGGTGGCTAGTGAGATGGGGAAGTGATAATATAGATAGAGCGGGATGGGTGGAGGTGCAAGGTAAGTTGGTGTGAGTAAGGATGTGCAGGAGTAGGGTAGTGAAGGCAGAGTGATGGGATGTGACGAGTGGCACAGGAGGATGAGGTTGAGTGTGGCCTTGCAGTAATGTTTCGTGATGTACTGAGAACATTGAAAGGTTGCGCCACTGCAGCCAGGTCCTCCTGCCACATCCCTGCTTGTGTCTTCCTGTGCAATGTGCAGCCAGGCTGTGTTGGTGTCCTGGGGAGGTCTCTTCCGCCCATTGGAAGGGAAGAGAACCTCCCTGCGTGCTGTGACTCCCTCCATAACCATATGGAGGGAGTCATGGGGGAGCCTGGGTGCAGCCATGCACCTTTGTGCAGTGCTCATCAGTGTTTGCAGCACCTCAATGCTGTAGAACACTGACAGCACAACTGTCAAAATGAATGTGGACATGGCCCATTTAAGGAAACCGGCTGATGACGCGTCATCAGATGACATCATCAGACCGGCTTCCTTTTAATTGGCCGGGAACCTCGCCCAATCAGGGAAAAATCACTTGGAGAGGCAGGATGACGATGGGAGTGGGGTTTGAAGCCGCTGTCTACTCTGACCGCACTGGACTCGCCACGGCTGGCGGAATCGTGGCCCAGGTGTTCGGTCACCTGTCCTAGATGTTTCCTTCTTTGGCTCTGTGTCAATTTTTGTCTGATTATGCTCCGGTGAAGTGTTTTGGGAAGTTTTAACAAAAAAAATAAAGACTTGCATTTATATCGTGCCTTTCACAACCTCAGGACGTCCCATAAGAACATAAGAATTAGGAGTAGGAGTAGGCCATACGGCCCCTCGAGCCTGCTCCACCATTCAATAAGATCATGGGTGATTATCGACCTCAACTCCACTTTCCCGCCCGATCTCCATATCCCTTCATTCCCCTAGAGTCCAAAATTCTATCTATCGCAACCTTAAATATACTCAAAGATTCAGCATTCACAGCCCTCTGGGGCAGAGAATTCCAAAGATTCACAACCCTCTGAATGAAGAAATTCCTCCTCATCTCAGTCTTAAATGACCTACCCCTTATCCTGAGACTATGCCCCCTAGTTCTAGACACTCCAGCCAGGGGAAACAACCTCTCAGCATCTACCCTGTCAATCCCCTTCAGAATCTTGTATGTTTCAATTATATCACCTCTCATTCTTCTAAACTCCAGAGAGTATAGGCCCATTCTACACAATCTCTCATCATAGGACAGCCTTCTCATCCCAAGAATCAATCTAGTGAACCTTCGTTGCACCGCCTCCAAGGGAAGTATATCCTTCCTTAGATAAGGAAGGCTATCAAAGCGCTTTACAGCCAATGAAGTACTTTTTGAAGCGTAGTCACTGTTGTAATGTAGGAAACACAGCAGCCAATTTGCACACAGCAAGGTCCCATAAACAGCAATGTGATAATGACCAGCTAATCTGTTTTTGTGATGTTGATTGAGGGATAAATATTGGCCAAGACACTGGGGATAACTCCCCTGCCCTTCTTTGAAATAGTGCTATGAAAGCTTTTACATACACCTGAGAGGGCAGATGGGGCTTCAGTTTAACGTCTCATCCGAAAGACGGCACCTCCGACAGTGCAGCACTCCCTCAGTACTGTACTTGATTGTCAGCCTAGATTTTTGTGCTCAACTCTCTGGAGTGGGACTTGAGCCCACAACCTTCTGACTCAGAGGCGAGAGTGCTACCAACTGAGGTAAGTCTGACACTAAAGGTGCTATTTAAATGCAAGTTGTTGTTGTTATAAAGCATGGCTAATGCTGGTTGGTCTTCAGTTCTTCAGGCCATTTTTCTGCACAGGGATAAACAATGTGGCATTTGTCTTTAAATATCCTGGTAAAGACTATTAAAATATAATTATACATCCATTAATATGCAATATTCTCAAATAGTTTTTCTGCAGGACTTTGAAATAGATACCCACAAAGAAAATGCAGTGAATATATAAAGGAGAGTGCTGGTGTAGGTCAGAAAACATTTACTGGAGTGACCTAAATAGTTTTCTACTGAATTTAGTACAACTACTGCTGAATATTTGCATTTGACAGTGCACTGACTTACTGGTAATTTTTGTTTTCTACCTCCAACTCTTTTAATTAAATACATACTTTGGCTCTGTCTTCACAAAGGAGTACACAAATAACCTCCCAGAGATGTCGGGGAACATAGGGTCTAATGAGAGGGAGGAACTGAATGAAATCAGTATTTGTAGGGAAATGGTGTTCGGGAAATTGAAGGCCGATAAATCCCCAGGGCCTGATAATCTACATCCTAGGTGTAATGTATGTACCTTTAAGGGGGGAACTATCTTTTACAGCTCATGTATACTGCAGTACCGGCAGTGACCACACCTGTATATAGCACTGAGTAGTAATCTGTACAGATCAGTTCCAATGTGAGCCACGTTGAGTAAACACCTGTTGTACCGTTCTCCTGCAGTCTGTGTCTTATTATACACAGACACAACATTGGCGACAAGGCAAGTTCGAACCTACCTGCAACTCGGCATCACCTCCCGGGGATTCGTCCCTGGAGATCAGTGGATTGGAGGTCAAGGCCAGAGACTCGGGCGTCGACCACGGGCAACCACCCAGTCATCCAGCAGAGACTCGAAAATTGCGGTGGAGGCTGTCGAGAGCCAGGCTTGGCTTTCCAGTCGAGGTGGTCCAGCAAAACGGGCTGGCAACAGGTAGTGCACAGACCCTTCCCGGACAGCGGCGGGCTAGAGCCCGACTGAGCGGCACAGCAAAGGGCCGAGCAGTGTCAACGGGGGAGAGAGAGAGAGGGCAGAGCGCACAGGGCGCAGCCGGTGTTCAGGGGCTGAGCAGCGTCGAAGAGAGGGAGAGAGAGACGCGCAGAAACCCGCGAGGTGCTGCCATTGCCACGAGGACCGCCGAGAGCGGCGTTGGCAGCAGCGCAGGAGAAGCGCGCAAAACCTACAGGGCGCCGCCATTGCCACGAGAACCGCCGGGAGTGGCGTTGGCAGCAGTGGGGCAGGAAGGAAAGCGTGGGCGACGCCATTTTAAGCCATTGGGAGACACCATTTTAAACCACACCCAAAATGCAGTATCACCGCGTTTGACAATGAAGTCGAAGATTGGACTACATATGTCGAACGAATAGAGGTATACTACAAGGCAAATGAGGTGTCAGATGACAAGAAAGCGTCGGTATTGTTAAATTTAATGGGTGCAAAGACGTATGGTTTATTATGAAACCTAGTAACCCCAACGAAGCCAATGGAAAAGAGTTTTGAAGACATAGTAACGATACTACAGGAACATTTAAACCCCACACCGCTGCTGATAGCAGAAAGATTCAAGTTTCACAAACGGAGCCAGCATAAGGATGAAAGCAATGCTGATTATTTAACAGAACTGCGCAAACTATCGAAACACTGCCAGTTTGGAGCGGGACTGGCAGATACCTTAAGGGACAAGTTTGTGTGTGGGCTTCAAAGTGAAGGAACCCAGAAACGGCTTTTATCTGAAAAGGACCTTACGCTGGAAAAGCTTTCAGCATTGCGGTATCATATGAAGCAGCAGCACGGGGTGCTGCAGAGATACAACAGAGACCACAAGAATATGGCACAAACGAAATGTCATATAGAACAGAGAAGTGCTATCGCTGCGGCAGAACAACACACGACCAGAATGATTGCTGGTTCAAAGACAAAGTGTGCAGACAGTGTGGAAAAGTAGGACACATAGCACGAGTCTGCAGGTCGGGAAAGAAAACCAGCAATAAGAAACCTACCAAAGAAAAGTACAAGAAGGTACATAAGATGACGGAGAATAGTTCAGACTAACAAAAGAGTGATAACGACTCCAAAAGCAGGGAACTGAGTTGTCTGAAACTACATAATGTGATCACAACGGAGGATCACCGAGCCATTTGGGTCACTCTCAAGATAGCAGGAGTCCAGGTAAAGATGGAATTGGACACAGGATCAGCCGTAACAGTCATAAACCGACGGGACTACGAGTGGCTATTCTCACGCATACCCTTGAGAGACACAAAAATTATTTTGAAGACGTACACGAGGCAAAAAGTCTACCCCAAAGGAAAAATAAGGGTGACCGTTATGTATAACGGTAAGGAAACACCAAAACTAGACCTGTATGTATTGCAAGATGGAGGACCACCATTACTGGGACGTGAATGGATCCGGAAAATACAACTGGATTGGCATTCCATACAGGCACTGACTGTGGCTGACAAAAAGGGTGACGACGTCACACCTGGACGACTGTCAAAGATCCTAACTGATGCGAAAGAAGTGTTCCAGCAAGGACTCGGAACACTAAAAGGCATGACAGCAACGATTAAAATTGAAGAAAACGCAAGCCCAAAATTTTTTAAGGCCAGACCGGTACCTTATGCGATCCACCTAGCCGTCGAAGCAGAGCTGGAGAGTCTGGAACGTTCAAGTGTACTGCCCAAGGTAGACTGGAGCGAGTGGGCTACACCCATCATCCCTGTGATGAAAAAGTCGTTGAGCAGCACGCCTGGGGAACCAAGGAAGGTTCACATCTGTGGGGACTTTAAGGTAACAGTGAACCCGGTCCTTCACACCGTACAATATCCACTTCCGCGGATTGAAGATATTTTCGCCTCGCTATCTGGAGGGAAACGCTTCACTAAGATTGATCTGGCCCAGGCATATCTGCAAATGGAGGTAGAAGAAGCATCAAAAAAATACCTCACAATCAACACCCATAAAGGTCTCTACCAATACAACCGGCTGGTATTCGGGGTAGCATCAGCTCCGGCTATTTGGCAGAGGGCAATGGAACAAGCCCTGCAAGGGATCCCAGGGACCCAGTGTTATTTGGACGACATCCTGGTCACGGGCGAAAATGACAGTGATCACCTTGCCAACCTGGAGCAGGTGCTCACTAGATTGCAGGAATATGGGCTCCGAGCTAACCGCCCCAAATGCGAGTTTTTTAGAAAACAGATCTCGTATTTGTGGCCACGTTATCAATAAAGAGGGGTTACATAAGTCCCCAGAGAAGATTGAGGCAGTAGTCAAGGCTCCAGCACCGGAAAATGTGTCACAACTGAGGTCGTTCCTCGGGCTGGTAAACTACTACCATAAGTTCTTGCCAAATTTGTCTACAATACTGCACCCACTGAACACCCTATTGCAAACTGGGGTGCCATGGAAGTGGAGTGACGAATGTAGACGAGCTTTCCAGAAGAGCAAAACACTAATCACATCGAAAGAGGTATTGGCCCATTACAACCCGGCATTACCAATTCGGTTGGCATGTGATGCGTCACCCTATGGCATTGGAGCGGTGCTGTCGCACAAATTCTCGGACGGCTCAGAGAGGCCAATAGCCTTTGCGTCACGATCACTAACCTCAGCCGAGCGTAACTACGCCCAGATTGACAGGGAGGCCCTCAGCCTAGTGTGGGGAGTGAAAAAGTTCAATCACTATCTGCACGGGCAGAAATTCACCTTGCTGACTGATCACCAGCCTCTTGTCTCCATTTTCAATCCAGAGAAGGGTGTTCCGGTGATGACTGCGCAACGACTACAAAGATAGTCACTTTTTCTAGGGGCGCACCACTATGAGATTGAATATAAGGGCACAAAACAGCATGGAAATGCTGATGGGCTATCACGCCTGCCACTGCATACTGCGGAGGAAGCACCAGCAGTGGATCCTGTCGAAATATTCCATTCGACTATAGTTGAATACCTACCGGTAACTAACGCTTGTATCGAAAAGGAAACCCAAAATGACCCGACACTGTCTCGGGTATATGATTTGACGGTGAAGGGATGGCCAGCACATGGCGACTCACTGTTGCCAGCATTCTCGACAAGGAGAGAACAGCTGTCAGTGTGCCGGGGGCCCTTGATGTGTGGATCCCGAGTGGTAATTCCACCCAAGTTAAGGGATAGAGTGCTCAATGAGCTTCATGAGGGTCATCTGGGAGGGGTAAAAATGAAAAGCCTAGCCAGGGCTTATGTGTGGTGGCCGGGAATCGATAAACAAATCGAGGACCTGACCAAGAGCTGCTCAGGATGCCAGAAAGTCCAAAATGCACCACCACAGGCCCCTCTACACCCATGGGAGTGGCTCTCATCTCCATGGCAACGGGTGCATATTGATTTTGCTGGTCCATTCATGGACTCAATGTTTTTAATAGCCGTGGATGCGCACTCGAAATGGCCTGAGGACATCAAAATGTCCTCCACCACCACGGAGAAAACTATTGCAGTCCTACAGACCATTTTTGCCAGGAATGGCTTGCCAGAACAGATTTGCTCCGACAACGGACCACAGTTTGTGTCCGAAGAGTTCCGGAGGTTCTTGAAAAAGAATGGGGTAAGGCATTACACATCCGCCCCGTATCATCCAGCCACAAATGGATTGGCTGAGAGGTTTGTACAAACCTTTAAGAAGGCAATAAAGGCTATGTACAATGACCACATTCCGCTGCAGCACAAGGTGGACAATTTCCTGTTTGCCTACCGGAATGCGACACATGCAGTCACCAACCAGGCCCCAGCCATGATGTTCTTCAACCAAAGGTTAAGATCTCGCCTGGATTTGCTCAGACCAAACGTACGAAGAGATGTTGAGAGTAAGCAATTCCAGCACATCCATGAGAAGCCAACAAGGAGCTTCAATGTAGGGCCCGCGACTACCGAACAGAAAAATGGCAGCCAGGAACGATATGCACACGGCAGGGCCCACTAATGTACACAGTGGACATTGGGGAGAGCATCGTGAGACGCCATGCTGACCAGATCCTAGAGTCACAGGAACAAGTCAACCCCATGCCTCGCCCATACGTACCTGGTGATGAACCCGACGTACAGGTCGCATCTACCCCAGAAACAATAGCATCGGAAGCTGATGAACCAACCGACGACAGGGGGCCAGAATCGCCTCCGCACCAAGAGCAAGACACTCGGGAAAGGCGCTATCCAGAAAGGATCAGGAAGCCTCCCCAAAGACTGAATATATAAATAGACTATTTTCAGCTAATGTTGCATGTTAAAAGTGTTAATTGTAATTAGTTTGATATTTAATTGTTAAATGAGTGTTATGGTACTGTTAATCTAAAAGGGGAAGAATTGTAATGTATGTACCTTTAAGGGGGGAACTATCTTTTACAGCTCATGTATACTGCAGTACCGGCAGTGACCACACCTGTATATAGCACTGAGTAGTAATCTGTACAGATCAGTTCCAATGTGAGCCACGTTGAGTAAACACCTGTTGTACCGTTCTCCTGCAGTCTGTGTCTTATTATACACAGACACAACACTAGGGTACTTAAGGAAGTGGCCCTAGAAATAGTAGATGCATTGCTGGTCATCTTCCAAAATCTTATAGACTCTGGAACAGTTCCCATGGATTGGAGGGTAGCTAATGTAATCCCACTATTTAAAAAAGGTGGTAGAGAGAAAACCGGGAATTATAGACCAGTAAGCCTGACCTCGGTAGTGGGGAAAATGCTAGAGTCCATTATAAAAGATGTAATAGCAGAGCACTTGGAAAACAGTGACAGAATCGGACAAAGTCAACATGGATTTACAAAAGGTAAATCATGCTTGACTAATCTACTGGAATTTTTTGAGGATGTGACTGGTAGAATAGATAAGGGAGAACCAGTGGATATGGTGTATTTGGACTTTCAGAAGGCTTTCGATAAGGTCCCACATAAGAGATTAGCGTGCAAAGTTAAAGCACACGGGATGGGGGTAAGGTACTGACTTGGATAGAGAACTGGTTGGCAGACAGGAAGCAAAGAGTTGGAATAAACGGGTCTTTTTCTGAGTGGCAGGCAGTGACTAGTGGGGTACCGCAGGGATCGGTGCTAGGACCCCAGCTATTCACAATATATATTAATGATGATCTAGACGAGGGAACTGGATGTAATATCTCCAAGTTTGCAGACGACACAAAGCTGGGTGGGCATGTGTGCTTGAGGAGGATGCAGAGAAACTCCAGTATGATTTGGACAGGTTGGGTGATTGGGCAGATGCATGGCAGATGCAGTATAATGTGGATAAATGCGAGGTTATCCACTTTGGTGGCAAAAACAGGAAGGCAGATTATTATCTGAACCGCAATAGACTGGGAAAAGGGGAAGTGCAACGAGACCTGGGTATCCTTGTGCACCAGTTGCTGAAGGTAAGCATGCAGGTGCAGCAGGCAGTTAAGAAAGCAAATGGTATGTTGGCCTACATAGAGAGAAGATTCGAGTACAGGAGCAAGGATGACTTGCTACAGTTGTACAGGGCCTTGGTGAGACCACACCTTGAGTATTGTGTGCAGTTTTGGTCGCCTTATCTGAGGAAGGATGTTCTTGCCATGGAGGGAATGCAGCGAAGATTCACTAGACTGATACCTGGGATGGCAGGAATGACGTATGAAGAGAAATTGGGTCGATTAGGCTTATATTCGCTAGAATTTAGAAGAATGAGAGGGGATCTCATTGAAACTTATAAAATTCTAACAGGACTAGACAGACTAGATGCAGGAAGGATGTTCCTGATGGCAGGAGAGTCCAGAACCAGGGGTCACAGTCTAAGGATAAGGGGTAAGCCATTTAGGACAGAGATGAGGAGGAATTTCTTCACCCAGAGAGTGGTGAACCTGTGGAATTCTCTACTGTGGTGTATGTAACCTGTTCCACCTTAAGAGAACTACCTTAAGAGATGTACTACTTTCTCTTGGCTGCTGTATACTGTAATATCGGTGGTGACCACACCGGTATATAAACGTTGTGTAGGGATTTGCTGGGCAGTTCAGCCCTGACCTCCGAATAGTAAAGACCTGTTAAAGTTATTCTTGTGGTCTGTGTCCAGTGATTTATAATAAGCATAACTGGGACACACAGACTTAACAGTGGCTACAAGTCCGATCTTACCCTGCGGCAGTTTTACATCCAAGGCAGCTTCGTCCTCAGAACGGGCGTCGAGAAGAGGCATCCGCCCTCATCATCCTGCTGAGCACCATCGCACGGGAGGCATCGAGAACCCGGGTTAAAAAGAAAAATTCTGACCATGAAGCCCTCCATCAGCGACAGGCAGTGATCATCCCTTCTACCACGGTGGTGGGTAAGCCGATCAGCGACACGAGCAGAAAGTCGGCCGCGTTGACTGTGGAGTGGGGGAGGGAAAACAGAGGAAAAAGGGCGGAGAACTCGACCACGGCTGGTGAAAAGGGCTGGGCTGCAATCGAGGCCGAGAGGCGCAGCGACTGGGGCAGCTTAAGGCACGAGAGCCGCGGAGAACTCAAACGCAGCCGGTGTAAAGGACCGGGCTGCATGCGGGGCTGAGAGGCGCAACAGCAGGGGAAGCGTGAATGCCCACGGGAACCGCGGGGGAGTAAAAGCAGCGTCGGGGAATTGAGAACCGCTGGGAAGGCGAGAACGGCAGCAGCACGGCAATCACCATTGCAGCCAGCGGGGGAAGAAGGCAAACACGGGAAGCCGCCATTTTGAGAAA
This sequence comes from Somniosus microcephalus, assembly GCF_052327205.1. Taxonomy (NCBI): domain Eukaryota; kingdom Metazoa; phylum Chordata; class Chondrichthyes; order Squaliformes; family Somniosidae; genus Somniosus; species Somniosus microcephalus. Next base: position 36,745,608 of record NC_140994.1, on the reverse strand, counting down.
AAGAAAAATTTAAAAACTTGCAAGGATGCCTAAACATGGGAACATTAATACCTTTGATAGCGATATCGAAGATTGGACCACGTATGTAGAACGCATGGAAGTTTATTGTAAAGCAAATAAGGTACCAGATGATGAGAAAGCACTAACCTTATTAAGCTCAATGGGTGCGAAGACATACGGGCTATTGAAGCACCTTCTATCACCAGATAAACCGGCGGATCAGACTTTCGCGAATATTGTTACTGTCCTGAAAAATCATTTAAACCCCACGCCGCTGATGATAGTGGAACGATTTAAATTTTACAGAAGAACGCAGCTGAAAGACGAAAGCAACGCTGAATTTTTAATAGAACTGCGTAAGCTATCAAAGTACTGTCAGTTTGGAACAGGACTAGCAGATGCGCTGAGAGATAAATTTGTGTGTGGATTATTAAAAGAAGGAACACAAAAGCGACTGCTTGAGGAGAATGATCTTACACTTGATAAAGCTGTCACTATTGCAGCATCACACGAAGCCGCAGCGAGAGGCACTGCGGAAATGCAGCTACGGTCACCGGAACTCAGCACCAATCAAATGGTCTTGGGTACAGTAAAATGTTATCGTTGTGGAAAGACAACGCACGATCAGAACCAGTGCTGGTTCAAAAATCAGGAATGCAGAAAATATGGCAGGCTTGGTCACATAGCTAAAGTATGCCGGTCAGGAAAGAAGACCAGCAACAAAAAGTCACCGCAGGAAAAGTACAGAAAGGTACACAAGGTGACAGAGAACAGTTCGAACGAACAGAAGTCAAATTCAGACTCCAGCAGTAATGAACTGGGTAGTCTAAGAGTACACAATGTTGGCAATGAAGCAGACCTCCAAACAATCTGGGTCACACTTCAGACAGCAGGAGTCCAAGTGAAGATGGAATTGGACACTGGATCGGCATTGACGGTCATGAATAAGCAAGATTACAAAAGGTTATTCCCACATATTCCCCTACAGGATACGGAGATTGTATTGAAAACATACACGGGGCAAAGAGTATACCCCATCGGGAAGATAGAGGTAAAGGTGGTCCACAAGGGCAAAGAAAGCTGAGGAATGGACTTATATGTGCTACCTGAGGGAGGTCCACCACTACTGGGACGGGAGTGGATTAGGAAAATAAATATGGACTGGCATTCCTTAAAAGCACTAATGGTAGATTCCGGTAAAAAAGATGTCAAACCTAAACGATTGTCCAGAGTATTGGACAATGCTAAAGAGGTGTTCCAACAGGGACTGGGAACACTGAGAGGAATTACGGCAAACATCAAGGTTGAAGAACATGCAAACCCGAAATTTTTCAAAGCCAGACCGGTACCTTATGCGATACGACCTGCTGTGGAAGCTGAGCTGGAAGGGCTAGAACGTTCAGGAGTACTGTCTAAGGTAGACTGGAGTGAGTGGGCCATGCCCATTGTCCCCGTCATGAAGCGTTCATCGAGCAACAAGCCGGGGGAACCGGGGAAGGTTCGCATCTGTGGAGATTTCAAGATCCCTGTTAATCCGGTGCTTCACACGGTGCAGTATCCGCTTCCGCGGATTGAGGATATCTTCGCTTCGTTGTCTGGCGGGAAACACTTCACCAAGATAGACCTGGCGCAGGCGTACTTACAGATGGAAGTTGAGGAAGAGTCACGCCAGTATCTCACGATCAACACGCATAGAGGCTTGTACCGGTGTAAGAGCCATAAAAGCTTAAGAAAATACTTTAAAATAGTGGCTAAATGGCATAATACAGTTAATTTACCTGAACGACTTATTGTATTAAGAAACCCCCTATTTTCTTGCTCCAGTAGTATAGTCCGACACCCCCTTCATTCTTGCCACAATGGAACAGTCCCTAAGCCACACATGGGTGCAGCCATCTTACAGTTTTAAACTGCACGTGGTGAAAGAGGCAGAAGCTGTGAGGTTTGGAGCAGTACAGTTTTTGACCGTGTTCGTTTATACGTGTTTGCTTTGTAATTCTGTTTGTTAAGTGTTATAGTAAACAGTTTAAAAGACAAAGCTACGTTTGGGAACGTTTTATTTCGACACGCGTCTACTCGTTGTTAAAAGCCCCACAGCCCAGTGGCCTGCCTGTTTGGAAACTAAGAAGCGCCACTACATTAGTCAAAAACTAGCTCCCTAAGAAGGAAGGGACGGAATCGTCGGCGAACGTATACATGAATGGTCACGGAGCCAGACGACAATTTAAGAAAGCGAAGGTACAGTGACTGTTACTTGCTTTGTTCATTCTGTTGAGAAGCTAAATAAGAGCTGCGGGTAAAATGGCCGAGGCCTTACGGAGCCAGGAGCTTCCCCCAGCCAGAAGGATTGCTGGCCAAAAGAGGGAAATAAAGCTCACCCCAAAGGCAAGGGAAGAGAAGTTACATAGAAGCATAGGTGCAAGGAAGGCTAAATTAGTTCAGATAACTGGAAAAATGAAGATAATTGATCGTCTCATGGAAGATAATGCTAATATTAAGAAAGCTGAAGACATGATGTATTACGATTTCTCCAAGCTGCATGAAGAATTTAATATACTCAATGAAGATGTATTAGCACTTCTGTCTGAAGAAGAGGGAAACACTGATCAGCACGACTGGTTTGATCTTAAATCAACCAGCATTAAGGACTATATCAAGGCCACGGAGCAGTGGATGTTAAAAATTCGTCAAGATGCTGATACAGCAGAGAAAGATAAGGTTGACGATGAAGTCGGACTAGACGATAGCATTTCAGAGACTTCCGCCAGACCGAGCAAAAATCGAAAAGAAGGTAGCTCTGTTTCTGGACGCAGGTCAGTCGCTTCTACCACAAGCTCGGCGCGACGCATGAGAGCGGAGGCTGAACGGGCGGCACTGATGGCGCGCACAGCATCTTTAGATGAGAAGCAAGCTCTTGAACGGGAAGAGGCCCAACTGCAGGTCCAAGAGGCCCAACTGCAGGCTCAACTGCAGGCCCAACAGGCCCAACTGCAGGCCCAAGTGCAGGCCCAACAGGCCCAAGTGCAGGCCCAGCGGGCCCAGGTGCAGGCAAAGAAAGAACGGCTGGAGATGAAAACAGCTATTGAGGTCTCAGATGCCAGGTTGAGTGCGTACGAAGATTATGAAGGCTCACGGGACGGCGGGAGCCACTGCCAGTCAACGTTGCCACATAGAGTTGGATCCAGGGCACCTTCAAGAGTTACAACAGAGCCCGAAAGCAATTCCCCGGCATTACAGCGTGGAAGAGTGGCCTCTCCACTAACAGGAGCACGTGATGCTACCCCAGACGTCAGACGGTCTAGACTAGACCCTGCTGATGACCACCAGAGGCCTGAAGACACAGGGAGAAGCCTATACCGAGTGATGCAACGTCAGAACGAAATTACAGAGATGCTCGTAAAACAACAGAATCTGTTTCGACTCCCTCAAAGAGACATACCAGTGTTCCAAGGCGACCCACTCAAGTATAAGCCCTTCATCAGATCCTTTGAACAAGCCATTGACTCCAAGGCAGAGAGCAGCAGTGATAAGTTGTACTACCTGGGACAGTACACCAGTGGTAAACCACAAGACCTGGTCAGAAGCTGTGAACACATGAGACCGGACCGGGGATACATAGAAGCCAGGAAGTTGCTGCAGGAGCACTATGGTAACGAGCTGAAGATAGCCACTGCATATATCGAAAAGGCTACCAAGTGGCCACAGATCAGATCGGAAGACGGAGAGGCATTGAACGCATATGTTCTCTTCCTCATAGGATGTCGCAACACCATGGAGGATGTTGAATTCATGGAAGAGATGGACAATCCTACGACTATGAGAATCGTCATCTCTAAGCTTCCTTACAGGATGAGAGAACAATGGAGAAGAACAGCCTTTGAGATAATGGAGAGACGGAAAAGTAGAGCCAGGTTTGCAGACTTAGTGAATTTCATAGACAAACAGGCTAAAATTGCTAGGGACCCATTGTTTGGAAACATCCAGGATGTCAGCCCGACCACCGATGGAAGAGTGAAAGCCAAGCCTGCTGAATCAAAGACTCTCAGGAAAGGTGGTTCCAGGGGAAGCAGCTTTGCAACTATCGTCACTCAGGCCGAGGAAGAAAGGCCCCAGAACTCATCTTCCAAAAAGAGCAGCACAGTGACGCCTGCTAATGCCTTTCAGAAGCCATGCTTATTCTGCCAGAAGAATCATACATTGGATTTCTGCAGCGACATCAAAGCACAGCCACATAAGGACAGAATCGAATTCCTGAAGTACAACGGCCTATGTTTTGGATGTCTCTCTCAGGGGCACCTGAGTAGAAACTGTAAGCAAAGAACAACATGCAGAGAGTGCACTCGGAAACATCCCAGTCTGCTGCATATCCATAAAGAAGAACAAGTCTCTAAGAAGAGTGAAGAAAACAATACCGACGAGAAGGTTGTTTCAAGTGCTCTGGTGTCGCTAGAACCAGAGACTTGTGGACTCACTGGGGCCGGTGACAGTGACTGTATTCTTGCCATCGTACCAGTAAGGATCAAGTCTAAGAGGAGTGAGAAGGTTGTGGAGACTTACGCCTTCATGGATCCAGGTAGTTCAGCAACGTTCTGCACAGAATCACTCATGCGACAGCTGAACGTTAGAGGCAGAAGAACAGAAATCCTATTACGCACCATGGGTCATGAGAAGTCAATGCAAAGTTATATCCTGTCAGACCTAGAAGTGTGTGGACTTGAAGAGAAGGACTTCATAGACCTGCCTAATGTTTTCACACAGAGGGAGATTCCTGTTAGAATAGGGAACCTAGCCCTGCAGAAGGATGTGGATAGATGGCCCTACCTAGAAAAGGTGCGTCTCCCATACATTGAAGCAGAAATTGGCCTATTAATTGGAACCAATGCCTACAAAACTATGGAGCCATGGCAGGTGATAAACAGCAAGGATGACGGACCCTACGCCATCAGGACAGCCCTTGGATGGGTAATCAATGGACCGGTAAGGAGAGATGATGGCCACAAGTCGAACAAGGAGGAACGACAAAACGTCACAGTTAATCGCATCTCTATCGCAAGCATTGAAGAGCTGTTGATACAGCAGTTCAACGCAAACTTCTCAGAACGCAGCTGTGAGGAAAAGACAGAGATGTCACAAGAAGACCATCAGTTCATGGGTTTGATGACAAGGTCTACACAGTCCATTGATGGCCACTATCACATTGGTTTGCCACTGAGAAGACAGACCGCGAAGATGCCGAACAATCGCTGCATAGCAGAGCAACGCGCCATCAGTCTAAAGAGAAAGCTGAACAAGAACCCCGACTTTCACGAAGACTACAAAGACTTCATGAGAAACATCATAGCGAAAGGCTATGCTGTAAAAGTGCCCGAAGAACAGTTGAACAGAGACGATGGAAGGGTCTGGTACATTCCTCATCACGGGGTGTATCACCCAAAGAAGAAAAAGATCCGTGTAGTGTTTGACTGCGCCGCCTCATTCAGAGGAACTTCATTGAATGACCAGCTGTTTCAAGGTCCTGATCTTACTAATACCCTCATTGGCGTCTTGACTAGGTTTAGACAAGAGCTCGTTGCCATGATGGCAGATATAGAATCAATGTTCTACCAAGTCAGAATCCCTGACGAAGATGCTGATCTTCTGCGTTTCCTTTGGTGGCCAGATGGCGACGTTAGTGAAGCGATGGTGGAATGTAGAATGGCCGTACACCTGTTTGGAGCCACATCATCTCCCAGCTGTGCAAGCTACGCTCTCAGAAAAACTGCAGAAGATGGCAAGGGCAAAGCACCATCCGAGGCTGTGGAGACAATCTTCAGAAACTTTTATGTCGATGACTGTCTGAAGTCCGTGTCAACAGAAGACGATGCCATCGCACTGTCAAGAGACCTTAGAACTCTGTGTTCGAATGGAGGATTCCATCTGACTAAGTGGATAAGCAACAGCAGAGCAGTTCTAGCTTCTATCCCAGAAAAGGAAAGAGCCACTGAAGTCAAAGATCTGGACCTGAGCCACGATGTCCTTCCTATCGAGAGAGCTCTTGGTGTACAATGGTGCATCGAGTCAGACACGTTCAACTTCAGGATAATGGTGAATGAAAGACCATCCACAAGACGAGGGATTCTCTCCGTGGTCAGTTCCATCTACGACCCTCTCGGATTCCTGGCACCACTCATTCTGCCGGTGAAGCTGATGCTACGAGAGCTGTGTAGAGACAAGAGAGGATGGGATGAAGATATCCCAGAAGGTCAAGCTCAGAGATGGCACAGATGGCTGACAGATTTGCAACAACTTTCTAGCTTCAACGTCAGTAGATGCATCAAGCCCGCGAGTTTTGGAGTTACAAAGACGGCTCAACTACATCATTTCTCGGACGCCAGTGAGGACGGCTATGGCACGGCTACCTACCTCTTGCTGACAAATCAACAGGGCCAGAAACATTGTGCCTTCCTCATGGGAAAATCCAGGGTGGCTCCGCTGAAGCAGGTCACCATCCCGAGACTGGAATTGACGGCAGCGGTTGTTGCAGTTAAAGTTGACCAGGTGATGCGTAAAGAGTTACAGCTCCCATTAGAAGAATCTGTCTTCTGGACGGATAGCACGACGGTGCTGAAGTATATAGAGAATGAGAAGATACGCTTCAAGACCTTCGTAGCAAACAGAATCTCATCCATTAGAGAAGCTACACAACCATCTCAATGGAGGTATGTAAACACCTCATTAAACCCAGCAGATCAAGCCTCACGGGGATTGAAGGCTGAAAACTTCATGAGGAGTGAAACTTGGATACAAGGCCCAAGTTATCTGCTGGAAACAGAGAGATCATGGCCAGAAAGACCAGATATGCCAAGTCAGATTACTGAAGACGACGTCGAAGTCAAGAGATCAGTCACAGTAAATTTCATAACTACGAAAGAGAACTTTGACACAGTGAACAAGCTTGTTAACCATTTCTCAGGATGGCACCAGTTGAGGAAAGCAGTTGCATGGTTTCTAAGGTTGAAAGAGTTGCTGCTACACCTGAGCGGTAAGAGAAAAGAGTACCGAGCCACTATCAGTCAGTCTGAAAGTAACCCTGATAAGCAGAGAATGCTTCTACAGCAGTATATGCATCAGCACAAGACCACATTGAGCAAGAATTCATTGACCGTGGAGGATTTGGCCAAGGCTGAGAAGGAGATAGTTTGCTTCAGTCAAAGACAAAGATACCCAGAAGAAACCGAAGCTCTACAGCAAAATACTCCAATCAAGAAAGGTAGTCATATCTACAAGCTGGACCCTACACTGCAAGATGGAGTACTGAGGGTGGGAGGGAGACTAAACAAATCTGCTATGCCAGAGGAGGCCAAGCATCCTGCTATCCTTTCTAAGGACCTCCGGGTTGCTACTCTCATTCTTCAGCATATACACCAGAGTATTGGACACAGTGGGAGGAATCACGTGCTTGCGAAGCTAAGACAAAGATACTGGATTCCAGGAGCTAATTCCGTAATAAGAAAAATACTCTCTGAATGTATTGTTTGCAGACGGTTACACGCTAGAGCTGGGGAGCAGAAAATGGCAGACCTGCCTGAAGACCGTTTGTTACCAGACAAGCCCCCATTTACAAACGTAGGGGTGGACTATTTCGGGCCTTTCGAGGTAAAGCGAGGACGGAGCCTTGTCAAGAGATATGGTGTGCTTTTCACTTGTTTGACCATCAGAGCAGTTCATATTGAGGTGGCACACACGCTTGATACTGATTCCTGTATTAACGCCTTGCGGCGCTTTGTCTGTAGAAGAGGACAGGTGTCCATTATGCGTTCTGATAATGGCACTAATTTCGTCGGAGCGGAGAGAGAACTACGGGAAGCTATTGAAGGTTGGAATCAGCTTAAAATACAGGAAGCCATGATGCAAACAGGAATTAAGTGGATCTTCAATCCTCCGGCTGCATCCCACCACGGAGGTGTCTGGGAAAGACAGGTACGCACCGTAAGAAAACTACTCAGTTCTGTACTGAAGCAGCAAGCGCTGGACGACGAGGGACTCCAAACCGTTCTGTGCGAGGTCGAAGCCATCATTAATGACCGACCGATAACTAAGACATCAGATGATCCCAATGACCTCGAAGCCCTGACTCCGAACCACCTGTTGTTGTTGAAAACACAGCCAGCCATGCCCCCGGGAGTCTTCAAAAAGGAAGATCTGTATGCCCGTCGGAAGTGGAGGCAAGTTCAGTATATGTCAGACCTCTTCTGGACCAGATGGACAAGAGAATACTTACCTCTGCTACAGGAGCGTCAAAAATGGTCCAAAATAAAGAGGAACTTCATCGTCGGAGACATTGTCTTAATTGTGGATGATTCAGCCCCTAGAAATTCTTGGTTGATGGGAAAAATAATTAAGACCATGCCAGACTCCAGAGGCGTCGTTCGTCGCGTCTGTTTGCAAACCAAGACCAGTACCCTGGAGAGACCGATCACAAAGCTCTGCCTGCTACAAGAAGCAGCGTGAAAAGCTCCTGAACGAAAGAAAAAAGTGGACACTTGTATTGTAAATATGTTGAACTCATTAGTTTATGACTCTTAATGTTTGAGTAATTGATATGCTTCATGTGCCTAGTCAATTAGGGGCCGGAATGTAAGAGCCATAAAAGCTTAAGAAAATACTTTAAAATAGTGGCTAAATGGCATTAATTTACCTGAACGACTTATTGTATTAAGAAACCCCCTATTTTCTTGCTCCAGTAGTATAGTCCGACACCCCCTTCATTCTTGCCACAATGGAACAGTCCCTAAGCCACACATGGGTGCAGCCATCTTACAGTTTTAAACTGCACGTGGTGAAAGAGGCAGAAGCTGTGAGGTTTGGAGCAGTACAGTTTTTGACCGTGTTCGTTTATACGTGTTTGCTTTGTAATTCTGTTTGTTAAGTGTTATAGTAAATAGTTTAAAAGACAAAGCTACGTTTGGGAACGTTTTATTTCGACACGCGTCTACTCGTTGTTAAAAGCCCCACAGCCCAGTGGCCTGCCTGTTTGGAAACTAAGAAGCGCCACTACAACCGGTATAATAGACTGGTTTTTGGAGTGGCATCGGCTCCAGCAATTTGGCAGAGGGCCATGGAGCAGGTATTACAGGGAATTCCAGGCACACAATGTTACCTGGACGATATTCTGATTACAGGAGATGATGACGAGGAACACCTTGCAAATTTGGAACTGGTGCTCACCAGATTGAAAGAATATGGACTTCGAGTTAATCGCCAGAAATGTGAGTTCTTTCAGAAGCGGATCTCGTACTGTGGTCATGTCATTGACCAGGAGGGGCTTCATAAGTCTCCTGACAAGATCGAAGCTGTTGTGAAGGCTCCCGCTCCGGATAATGTATCCCAGTTGAGGTCGTTCCTAGGGTTGATTAACTATTACCATAAGTTTTTGCCAAATTTACCCACGGTGCTGCACCCGCTGAACGCTCTTTTGCAGAAGGGAGTACCATGGAAGTGGAGCGAGGACTGTAAGAGGGCCTTTCGCAAAAGCAAGGCATTGATCACCTCAGAGGAAGTGTTGGCTCACTTCAACCCAACGCTGCCTATTCGTTTGGCTTGTGATGCTTCTCCATATGGTATTGGGGCAGCACTCTCACACAAGTTGCCAAATGGCCTGGAGAGGCCAGTTGCGTTCGCATCCAGATCATTGACCTCCACTGAGCGCAACTATGCTCAGATAGATAGGGAGGCTCTCAGCCTTGTGTGGGGAGTAAAGAAGTTTAATCATTACCTGCAGGGCCAAAAGTTTACGCTTCTGACAGACCACCAGCCGTTGGTATCCATTTTTAACCCTAAGAAGGGTGTTTCGGTGATGACAGCACAGAGACTCCAGAGATGGTCCCTTTTCCTAGGGGCACATCAATATCAGATCGAATTCAAAGGTACAAAGCAGCATGGTAATGCTGATGGGCTGTCGCGCCTGCCACTACCTACAGAGGAGGAGGCACCGACGGTTGATCCTGTTGAGTTATTTCACTCGACCATCATCGAATGTTTACCAGTCACCAATGCAAGTATTGAAAGAGAAACCAGGAACGACCCGACACTGTCCCGGGTCTACGAAGTGACAGTGAAGGGATGGCCAGCACATGGTGATCCACTGTTACCGGCATTCTCAGCAAGACGAGAACAGCTGTCCGTCTGTCAAGGAACATTGATGTATGGAACAAGGGTGATTATTCCTCCTAAGTTAAGAGAGAGAGTTCTAAAGGAACTGCATGAAGGTCATCTGGGGGGAGTCAAGATGAAAAGCCTTGCTAGGGCTTATGTGTGGTGGCCGGGTATCGACCAACAGATAGAGGATCTGACGAAAAGCTGCTCAGGGAATGGCCTTCAACCCCATGGCAACGTGTACATATTGACTTTGCTGGTCCATTCATGGACTCCATGTTTTTAATTGCGGTGGACGCACATTCTAAATGGCCAGAAGTGATTAAGATGACTACCACTACCTCGGAAAAGACGATCGCGGTGCTAAGAACGATATTTGCAAGAAATGGATTGCCAGAACAAATATGTTCAGACAACGGACCGCAGTTCGTGTCAGAAGAATTCCAGAAATTCATGAAGAAGAATGGGTTGAAACATTATACCTCTGCCCCATATCATCCGGCTACAAACGGGTTGGCCGAGAGATTTGTACAAACGTTCAAAAAAGCAATAAAGGCCATGAGCGAAGATCAGATTCCACTACAACACAAGGTGGACAAATTCCTACTGGCATATCGAAACACCACTCATGCAGTGACAAACCAAAGTCCTGCCATGATGTTCTATAACAGGAGGTTGCGGTCCAGGTTGGACTTGTTAAAACCAAATGTGCGGAGGGAAGTTGAAAACAAACAGTTCCAGCATATAAATAACAAGACCACTCGGAGTTTCGAAATAGGACAACCAGTGTTAGCCCGGGACTATAAAAACGAGAAATGGCAATCTGGAACAATTCGGGCCAGACAAGGACCCCTGATGTACACGGTAGATATTGGTGAAAATGTAATACGGCGTCATGCCGACCAACTGGTAGAATCGAGAACAAGGGTCGAACCCAGGGTTATGGCAGAGACAACCGTGGAAGAAGTTAGTGAACCTGAAGCATCTACCTCAGAAGTGAATGTACCTGAGGATGATGTCCAATCCATAAGAGATCAACTAGATGAGTCACCCCAGCAACGAGAATCGGAGACCCCTGAAAGGCGTTATCCAACTCGAATCAGGAGGCCTCCTCAGAGACTGAATCTTTGAACTGTTTTGCATGAAGTTGTATATATATGTTATTATGTTATGTTAAATGGGGATATAACTGTTAAGCTAAAAAGGGAGGATTGTGGTGTATGTAACCTGTTCCACCTTAAGAGAACTACCTTAAGAGATGTACTACTTTCTCTTGGCTGCTGTATACTGTAATACCGGTGGTGACCACACCGGTATATAAACGTTGTGTAGTGATTTGCTGGGCAGTTCAGCCCTGACCTCCGAATAGTAAAGACCTGTTAAAGTTATTCTTGTGGTCTGTGTCCAGTGATTTATAATAAGCATAACTGGGACACACAGACTTAACATCTACCACAGAAGGCAGTTGAGGCCAATTCATTAAATATATTCAAGAAGGAGTTAGATATATTTCTTAAGGCTAAAGGGGTCAAGGAATATGGGGAGATAGCAGGGACAGGGTACTAAATTTGGATGATCAGCCATGATCTCATTAAATGGCGGAGCAGGCTCGAGGGGCTGAATGGCCTACTCCTGCTCCTATCTTCTATGTGTCTATGTTTCTATGTTTAGATATGTAAGCAATGTTTAGCTACTTGTTTACTTTTGTAACACTTTTTAGGGTATCTTACTCTGGTTTTCTCCCCTTTCTAGTCTCTCCTGTGCCATGTGCCTTGTAAGGTAGCCAATATGTTCTCAGAAGTTCATCAATTCTGCTTTTGGTTGGTGGCTAGGAGTTGTGCAAGACAGCCTAGTGATAATCTACCCTTTGATTTATCTTCCCTCCCATGGGAAAGCCCTTGCTCTTCACTTGGTGCCCCCCAGAGAACTATGGCTGAGATTGGAACATCAGAGTGGGAACTGAGCCTACACCCCTTCACATCTCTTTTTAAATGAAATACGAGATTATATGTTATGAACAGTTTTCCCTGGATGTCTTGGAATCATATAACCGTTAAACAAGCCTTAAACAATAAACGCAATGCTAACGTTCAGTCAGAGGCTTGTAATATGGAAAGGGAGTTGAAATCTTTTATTTGAGCTAAAGCACAAACCCCAATGCAATTTCATGACGTCAGTGTACTGAAATGCTTTTTTGTTTAATTACAGATACCATTAGCTGGTAGATGCAAACAAATACAGAAGGCGTTTATAAACAAATTGTTTGTGTTTTAAAGACTTCAGTAATCAGGTCAAACGTTGGTCAAATGGTGGCCTGAGGCACTACTCTGAATTCTGACCAAGTAGCTCCCACCTCACAGCAGCATCATCCATTGTGGCAGCACAGAGTTGATCTCTTTATATGGCACTATCTGAACTGCCAAACTTTTCTCTATTCCAGATTTTTAGTGCGACTACTCTCAATAAATCAATACATGACTCAACCATAGTTGTGGTTTCAGCAAAGAATTTTTGATAAACTATTCAAAGCTCAGGTACTCCCAGTAGCTTAGCAGTTGCAGAGTTAGCTCCGAATAAGATAGTCTGAGTGTGAGTCTGCTCATTACATTGTCAGTTCTGGGCCACTAGGCAGAGCATCTTGTGACAGCTGATTGTTTTATCTGAATAGGAGGGAAAACAAATATTGTGGATGACCAGCTGTGTGGCAATCATGGACAACAGCCATGAAGGATATCAATCTCTGACAGCCTCATCCTCCAGACCAAAAGAAACTTTATGGAGACAAGAGGCCTCATAGGAGAAACTCAAAAACAAATTGGTGGGAAAGAATGGGCTTAACATTTAAAATGTCTGATTTAATGCTTAATGCCAATACTTAAGTTATGAGATAAAATGATCTTTGCAATTGTCAAAATGTTTTCTGTTACATGCTTGCAAAGATGAGTTTTCTCTGAGTTTTGTGTGCAAGATATTGTGAAGTAGAAATAGAGAAATTACATTTCATCCTCCCTACCCAGAGATATGGAAAAGTCTGGGATGATGGCTTTTATATGGGAATCGCATACTGGCTAACAGGAGCGATGCTCTGTACGGCAGGATATGTCTTTGCAACTGTTTTTCTTTATTGTTTTGTTACAGAATTGTTTCAATGGATTGCACCTCACCAAGCATTTCAGTCAAGAAAACATAGCATATTTCTTTATTGAACAACAATAGACACGTAGGATTGTCTCACCAAATTAAGGATAAGCTGGACAATAAGATTGAAGGCAGTACACATAGTACATCTGTATTTTGACAAGGATGAAAATTTTGGGTCATGTTGTGGGCTTCATTTCTCACAGATTGTTTAACTTACAGGCGATGGGGAGAACAGTATTAATGCAGTACCTGTGGTGACACCACAATTATTTTTCAGTTTAAGGTAGTTAACCTACTGTAATCTATGTTCAGCATGATAGTGCATTGAAGAGCACAGTATATGTGGTGCACAATGATCTCAAAACTTTGTTCCAATCTTCATAGTAGTAAAACATGCTTATGCAAAAGGGTCAGATATTCAAAATGGGCTTGATGGCGTTTAATCATTAAAATAAGGTAAATGTTCTCTTTAATGCTGGAGTGAAATTGGCCTCTATTATTAGTGCTTTGTTGAGCCATTTCCAGCATGTTGCCCTTATAAAATTCTGGCATGCCTTTGCATCAATGTGCTGGAAACACTTTCAGATTACTTCATGAATACTCATTACTGGCACAAAGCAATGCTTTTGGATGCCAATTAAATTGGATAAATCAATGCCTTGAGGCATTGGAAGACATAGTGCATTGGTGTGGGTGTTGATGCACTGACAGAAAATAAAATGTGTCTTTTTTGGTTTTTTATGGTTAGCCAATCTTGTACTGAAGTAATTTATTAAAAAAATAAAGCCTAGGAATTGTTGTTTGCGATATCAATAGATGATAACTTTTTGTAACATTCCTATGTCTGCTATTTTAGCAAAGGCTTAACCCATTTAAAATAAACAGCCTTAAATGGTTTCAGTTTAGCAGTTAAAATTTATTAGTATTTTAACGGACATACTGGAATGAAATATGGTGCTTTTCAAACAGCCTGCGCCTGAAGCTATCATGGCATCACTGCAGCATTATAACATTGCTACGTTTCCTCAGTTGAGCTCCAGTACCCTCAGCAGGAGACTAACATTACATTTTAACTGTTTAGATTTCAGCACTATAGTGTTCTTAGAACAAATATATTTTGGGAGAATAGTCGTCTGTGACAGATTCAATAATCTGACACCTGAACCAGGAGGATCCACAGTGCTCCAGAGCACTGATGATTAATCAGCTAGCCTGGTTCATTAATGTGACCTCGAGGGATGTACTTTTCACTGAGGGGGGCTGCGATTCTTCTCACTCAGCTCCAGATAACTCTGCAAGCCAATGTCCTAATATGTAGGGGGTCCCTGATTGCTCAAGCATTGGGAAGCTTATCAGTCTATGCAGTGATAAGCAGCATGGTTTTAGCTGGTTAAATTCCAGCACGAACCCTGGGATTTCACCTGGGCATCTTTGAATCTTGGCTCTTGCCAACATGTACCTAAGCTCTCTGGAGTTACACAGGTGTGTGTCGGTGGGGTGGGGGTGGGGAGATCCTAATAGGAGAGAGGATGCACTCCATTATGGACAAATATATATTTTACTTGTGAAGATTTTGTTAATACAAAGTTTGGAGACTGGTTTCCGCAAACGTCAAACACCCAGTTGACTAAACAATTTTTTTCCTGCAGTTTTCAAAATATATGTAATGTGATGATAGTTTTTTCTTAAATAAATCCCCTTGTAGGTTTTAGCAATGTAGGTAAAAGGAGATGAAATAATATTTTAACTCGTACAGATAATAAGTTATCTGCTGTCTATTAGCTCAGTCTACTAAGTCCTTCACTGGGGGGAAAAAACGATTCTGGCTCGTGGTCTGAAATGTGAAGCAGACTCTTACTTTCCACAACCAAAAACAAAGATGAAGCTATTAATAATATCTGTTTATACTAACCATCTGTCAAAGATGTTTAATTATATTATTTGTTTGAGCGTTTACTGTTTATTTACATTCAAAATTCCATTATTTCCCATCTGCTTTCTCTGTGCTTACTAAGTTAATTGTTTCATTTACCGTATGCTTTTTATAAGCAAGCCGTACAGAGTCTGACAGTGTTCTCACATTTGATATCATCCAATAGGCCCTTTTCCTATTACCCACACTAGCTTCTCAAATTTAAGAAAACCCAGCAGGAAAAAGGCTGTTTCTCTGTCCCAGGGCGAAAAAGGTTGTCGGGCCTTAATAAAGTTTCAAGTTCGGCCCTTTTTCTGGACCCCAGTCTGTGAATCTTGTCAAAGTGATATACTAGATGTGTCTGTTAAGCAGGTCAAATTTCATGTGGAAAAAAATAATGAAAACTATTTCATTCACAATATGGAGCAGCCAGGCCTGAAGCATGAATTAATGAACCATAGAGTTTATTAAGTCAAGGCAGGAAGCATGTCAGACTGAATGAAAACCATACAGACTGAACAAGACGACCCTCGCTTCTCAGTAGGCGCTGTGCCTGACTGGACGTGAGACATACAAGAAGGGGAAGAAAGTCAAGAAAGCAGCACTGTATGTGCCTTAATTGAGCTCAAGCGCCCTCATAACACTTAAAGAAAGTTTTGGATATGAATAGAAAATGATTATTGCCATGTCATTTTAAGTTCCATGAACAATTTGGAGAATAACAGATTGCCGAGAGGATTTTACAGTCAATTGGGTTTCAATGACATCATAATACAAGCATCAATACACACATCATCTGACTGCTGTAAATGTGTTGTGCACTTGAGCAAAACCCCAGACATTATATATGGCTTTGTATGGCATTTTAATTTTGTTTTTTTCTGCTGCTATTGTTGTAGTCAGCTACATTGCGTTCTTGTGTTACAACAGTAATGGAGTTCAAATGAATGGTCTTTTTAAAAAAAAAAGTCTTGTAACAAGAAAAGATTTTACAAAATTATAAACGTAGACCAATAGAATAGCTGACACAAAGCAAGTATTTTACTGAAAATTAATTGCCTGCCTTTCTTCTTCTGATTTACACTGCTTTGTATAAGTATTAATGTGTAACAATGTTAGTCATGGAATTACTATGAAATGACATACATGATTATAATTTGATCTATAATGTCATTTTAAAGTTTTTCATTTACAGTACACACAGGAATCCATTGTGAGGTATTATGTAGCATCAAAGATTGCTGTATTAAGTTGTTACTTAACAATTTAATGGTTACTCATTGAATTGAAATTAAACCATTCTTCAAGTTCTCGTGGAAACATGTTATGGCCGCTATCAGGCGGACACTTTTTTCACTTTAGAAATCCCAGTGAAGGGACAAAAACCTACAGTGCAGGACACCATAAACGTTGGAGAGATGAATAATAGTGATTAGCGAGCACCAAGCTTGGATTTTAAGAGCCTGTAGATTATAGGATACCTGTTATATAATCCAAATATAACTCTTATCTGAGCATAGAATTCCAATGTATAACTTTTTCCTCATTTGTTCAGAACCGTACAGAATTTTTGAATCTGCTGTTACAGGTTATGATCCTCATAAAATTATTTGCATTTCATTGTTCAACCTGCTGAAGGTTGTTCATCCACCATCTGTCACCATTTCTCACACTCACACCCTCTTAGAAAAGATCAAAGTTTGTATAATTAAATTGTTTATTTAGACTCATTCAAAGCATAATTGATTACATCGTCTGTGGTAGAAGTATTACAAATTGGTCATTTTTCATTTGCGGTCTACAGAAAATCCTGATCTCATCACAATCTTGACCTAAGGATAGCATTTCTTGGCAAATTAGTTATGCATTTATCAAGATTTAGTTGTACCTGACCTAGGTGGAAGGGTGTGAAGCATGGATTGCCCTGTGTTAAATAAACCCACTTCAAAGTGTATATGAAGTTTCCAACAGATGGTTTCTTATTCCAGGACACAAAGGTACCTGTTATCAGATTTGAACTGTATTTAGATAAGCTTCATGGAACAAATTACCATATGGGATAGTGTGAGTTATGGCCATGCACAATTTAGGTCACTAAAAGGAAGTTCTGGCAATGCAAACATTTCAAAATTGATGCACAGAGTAGGGGGGAGAAATTCAGGTGGTTTGCGCCTCCCGTTAGCGCCTTAAGAGGGTGCTCATGGTGCACAAAGCAACTAGCGCCCGGGTACGGCGATGTTTGTGCTGCTCGCAAAATTGACGACATTTGGCAGCGGTGCTAAACACTACTGCCACGATCTCCTGCGCTGGCAGATCGTGAAATCAGTCGAGCGTGCAACGCCCCGGTAGCGCCCTGGACCGGATATTGAGTGGTGCCCCCTGCCTTACCGCCTGCTGCTAGCAACAACAAGTTGAGGGGAGCATTTTGCAATCGAGAAGGGACTGGGGAGCGCTATTTAAAGGCAACCGGTTCCTGCCTTTTTTTTGGCAACATTTTTGCACTATGCATTCTGAGTGAGAGGGAGAGACTTCTGGAGATATTCGACGCTGTGTTGAGGAGTTTTGGGTACTGAGCAGCACTTTTCAGGTTCATTTTGATTTGATCTTCCTTGCATCGATTTAGAAGAGACTATGGGGGCTGCACTCTGACATCTTTCCCTGGGCCTCTCCATTGTTCTTTCCAGCAGATTTGATGTACAGGTCTCTCCAGGCCGAGATTCAAGGCTGCAATGAGCAAGGTGTGGATGGAGAGCAAAATCGACACTCCCCTTTAAGAACCGGCCAGTGCCAGTGTGTCTGTGTTCCATTGCTGACTGACATCACATGAGCTTTGCCAGCGCTCTGAGATAGCGCCTTGGCTTTAGCACCTTAAGAGAGGTGTGTAGCACCTGATTTAGCGCTCCAATCACCTCCAGGTGCGATAGAAGCCAAGTTTGCAGTCGGGGGCGATAACTAGCGCCAGGCACTAAACTTTGTGCCCGGCCGATAATTGCGCCCCAAACGGGGCGATACCGAATTTCTCCCCCTAGATGTTTACATTGATTAATCCAATGATAAAGTAGTTTTTTGGGGGTGGAATATAATCTTCCCCTTTTATCTCCTTTTACAGCCTGTTAACCCCATGTATTCTCTAGGAGGGTGTGTGGCAGAATGGCCAAGGAATTTGGCTCCATTATAAACATAATGGGAAGATTTCTTACTTCTGTATTTCTTAGCAAAATTGTCAAAGAATTCTATAAGAACAGACCCCTGAAGTTCCTCTTGAGGTTTTTAGGGGTGGATCTGGGGTAAGAGAAACTTCCACCCTCCCCATGCCTCTTCACTTACTCTGTCCCAGATCCCAGGGTCGCAGGCATTTGCATATTGTGGGCAGACGTCTGCAACAAGAACAGTACAACTGGAGTATCCAGCTATGTAAATGGACCAGCATTGCTGGCCCAAGAAGGTGGAGAAATTGAAAAATGATGCTGCTTTTTTAAAAATCTACAATCGATTGTTTCAGGAAAACAGGTTTTTAAATTTTAAATCTCTGCTCTGGGCCCTTAGCAAAGATGGACATCTTGCGCCCAGTATTGCTAGGACACATCTGCCCTGTTGAGCATAGTAGCACACCGGGAGCTTTGCTTTGCAAAATTTATTCCATGGTATCTGGGTAGGTTTCAAGCACTCTTTCAGTCAAAGTAAGAAAACTTTGACCTGTTATCTGTCAGAACCAGCAGATGTGTACCCTTTGGTGAAAAACACAGAATATGAGGAATCTTTAACGGCAGCAGTTTTACATAGATATAAATTTTCCACATTTGCAGAGATCACAGTCGCTGAAAGTCCATGAAACAGGTAGTCAAACCTATTTTTCAGGTAGCTGTTTTCAGAAATAAAGGCAGTTGAGGAGGGAGAATCTATAGAAGAATCGAATAGAGTTTGCACAACCAGCAACCTACTTTATCCTTCTGGTCATTCTGGAAAGCTCTTTCATGTTCTGTCCCCCAAAAAAGGAAGTAATGATTCTGAAAATATCTGCAGTAAAGAATGGTCAAAAAAAAGTTAGCAAGCAATGCTGATAGTAGTCCACTTCTGATGCTATTATAATTTCAGGACAATCAAATTCAGCAGATCAAGGAGTGACAGTCACGTTTCATTATCAAACTTGACTTTTTGGAAGGAATCTCTGAAGTTGAGTATGAACTTCAGGGACACTAGAAATTTGACTCTCTAGAAGGAGAAAGAGACATGATCAAGCTGAACATGCTGTTCTTGAAACCTAGAGATTAATTTCCTCCCTTGTCTTGCATAAAACTTCTACAAAGTCAGTATAACGTAATTTTGAAAATTGACACAATCACCAGCTTAGTGAACTCTTTCATTAAAGCCACAGAATAGAAGAGGTTGATTAGATCTCCAAGGTGTTTTGCTGGATAAGAAGCAGCAATGTGGTATGTTTTTGTCCTTGAGCAAGTCCTAAGTTGGGCCTCAGTTAGAATACTGAGTCCAGTTTTGGCCTCATTACATGGTGGGGGATATTGAGGCTTTGGAAAGGCTGCAGAGGAAGGCCACAAGGTTAATTCCCAGTCTAAGACACCTTAGTTACCCAGATGGGTCTCTATTCTTTAGAAGAGCGTAGACGCATGTGATTTGATCAAGATGCACAAAATAATAAAGGAGCTAGATTGCGTTCATGTAGGCCAATTATTTCAACTGGATAGGTTAGGTAGGACCAGGGCTCATGGTAACAGGTTATGTAAGGGCAAAACTAGGTTGGATGTTAGGTGGTTGTTCTTTTCCCAGAGAATAGTGGGCCTGTGCACCAGTGGTGTACATTTACGGAGTTATTTTACAACTTCCAAAAAATATATATTCCACTGAGAAGAAAAGGGTGTAAAAGAAAAGACAGCCATCCGTGGCTAAGTAAAGAAATTAAGGATAGTATTCGACTAAAAACAAGAGCATATAAGGTAGCCAAATCTAGTGGGAGGATAGAGGATTGGGAAAACTTTAAAAGACAGCAAAAAATAACAAAAAGATTGATTAAGAAAGGGAAGATAGATTATGAAAGTAAATTAGCAAAAAATATAAAAACAGATAGTAAGAGTTTTTATAGTTATATAAAAAGAAAAAGGGTGGCTAAAGTTAATGTTGGTCCCTTAGAGGATGGGACCGGGAAATTAATGGTGGGAAATATGGAGATGGCAAAAACACTGAATGAAGATTTTGTATCAGTCTTTACAGTAGAGGACACTAAGAATATCCCAACACTGGACAAACAGGGGGCTATAGGGGGGGAGGAGCTAAACATGATCAAAATCACTAAGGAAGTGGTACTCGGTAAAATAATGGGACTCAAGGCGGATAAATCACCTGGACCTGATGGCTTACATCCTAGGGTCTTGAGGGAAGTGGCGGTAGGGATTGTGGATGCATTGGTAATAATTTTCCAAAACTCCCTGGACTCAGCAAAGGTCCCGGCAGACTGGAAAACTGCTAATGTAACACCCTTATTTAAAAAGGGCAGTAGACAGAAGGCTGGAAACTATAGACCGGTTAGCCTAACATCTGTGGTAGGTAAAATTTTGGAGTCCATTATTAAGGAGACAGTAACAGGACATTTGGATAATCATAATTTAATAGGACAAAGTCAGCATGGTTTTATGAAGGGGAAGTCATGTTTGACAAATTTGCTGGAGTTCTTTGAGGAAGTAACATATAGGGTGGATAAAGGGGAACCAGTGGATGTAGTGTATTTAGACTTCCAAAAGGCATTTAACAAGGTGCCACACAAAAGATTATTGCTTAAGATAAAAAATCATGGGATTGGGGGTAATATTCTGGCATGGATAGAGGATTGGCTATCTAACAGAAGGCAGAGAGTTGGGATAAATGGTTCATTCTCAGACTGGCAATCAGTAACTAGTGGTGTTCTGCAGGGGTCAGTGCTGGGCCCCCAACTCTTTACAATCTATATTAACGATTTGGAGGAGGGGACCGAGTGTAACATATCAAAGTTTGCAGATGATACAAAGATGGGAGGGAAAGTAGTGAGTGAGGACATAAAAAACCTGCAAGGGGACATAGACAGGCTAAGTAAGTGGGCAGAGATTTGGCAGATGGAATACAATACTGGAAAGTGTGAGGTTATGCACTTTGGCAGGAAAAATCGTAGAGCAAGTTATTATCTTAATGGCAAGAAACTGGAAAGTACTGAAGTACAAAGGGATCTGGGGGTCCTGGTGCACGAAACTCAAAAGGTTAGTATGCAGGTGCAGCAAGTGATTAAGAAGGCCAATGGAATGTTGGCTTTCTAGGGGGATAGAATATAAAAATAGGGAGGTATTGCTTCAGTTGTACAAGGTATTGGTGAGACCGCACCTGGAATACTGCATACAGTTTTGGTGTCCATACTTAAGAAAAGACATACTTGCTCTCGAGTCAGTACAAAGAAGGTTCACTCGGTTAATCCCGGGGATGAGGGGATGGACATATGAGGAGAGGTTGAGTAGATTGGGACTCTACTCATTGGAGTTCAGAAGAATGAGAGGCGATCTTATTGAAACATATAAGATTGTGAAGGGGTTGGATCGGGTGGATGCGGGGAGGATGTTCCCAATGATGGGTGAAACTAGAACTAGGGGGCATAGTCTTAGAATAAGGGGCTGCTCTTTCAAAACTGAGATGAGGAGGAACTACTTCACTCAGAGGGTGGTAGGTCCATGGAATATGCTGCCCCAAAAAGCTGTAGAAGCTACGTCATTACATAAATTTAAAACAGAAATAGACAGTTTCCTAGAAGTAAAGGGAATTAAGGGTTACAGGGAGCGGGCAGGAATTTGGACATGAGTCCAGGTTCGGATCGGACATGGCCCTGTGGGTAGCGGAGCGGGCCCAGGGGCCGTGTAACCTGATCCTGCTGCTATTTCGTGTGTCTAATTCTGTTAGATTCAGGAGATGGTTCTGTGATAGTAGATTGGCGGTTAGGATCAGATCAGCCATGATCTTATTGAATGGCGGAGCAGGCTCGAGGGGCCGATTGGCCTACTCCTGCTCCTATTTCTTATGTTCTTATGTTCTTAGGTTGCTGGCTCATGCAGTGACTGCTGATTCACTGCATTCCTTCAAGAGAGGGCTGGACCTGTTTCTGGCTCGGGCAGAGATCACCTGATACAAGAGGTAGGTACCCTGTAATATAAATCAATAGGTCAATGTGATCTCCTGGACTAGTTTCGATCGCCTACAGGGGTCGGAGAGGAATATTCCAGATTTTTTCCCCCCTAATTGGCCGGGGTTTTTAATCTTGTCTTCTGCCTCTCCCAGGAGATTTCATGGCTCTGGTCGGGAGTGTCTGTATCATGAAGCACTAGGCGCCACAATTATATGGAATGGGCCAGTGGGCCTATTCCTGCCTGTCATTTTCATATGCTTGTATGTCCATCTGCCATTTTGCAGAACTATTGCCCCACCTCATACTTTATGGTTAGCGAATGAAGGGCGGCCTTCTGTCCTCCAAACAGCCCTGCATGGCACATGAAGGTTCTGGGAGGAACTCTGGCAGGCTAGCAGTGCTTTCACATTGGGACCATCCGGTCAGAAAGCCACCAACGGGAGGAAAATCCAGGCTGGGGTTTCAGGAGAACACCGTGGAAGAATAGATGAGCGTGACAAGATGGCTGGCTAGCAATTGTGAGCGACGCATCCTCTTGAATAGGAAAAAGGTAATCATGGGAACCAACAAGGGTAGGCTCAGGATTCCGGTCACCGATATGTTAGGTAGTAAACATGAAAAAAGGAAACTGTTGCAGACAGCAAATTCTCTCTGGAGATTTAAAAAAATGGTAAGGCAAAGCATTGATATGGAAAAATAGGTTACTGAAGGGAACGGAGGTCCTGATGTAGTTTGGCAGATGTATCTGACAAATTCAGCTCCTGCTGCTTCTTGTAAAAACTCATCCTCTGACTAACTCTAGGGCATATTCATCAAGTTTATTGCTGAATTCAGGCCAAGAAAGCACATCTGCGTAGAGACCTGTTATGATACCATTAATCAATAAAAATATTTTCAGGTCCTCCAATTTTATGATGAATAAAAGATCATTGGCAATTTAACCCCCAGACTGCTGGCAGACCTCAAGAAATTCCAGACATCCCCCCAGACCTTTTTCAGTTCAGTGTGTGAGTGGGATTTTCAGTTCAGACACAGTTTTAAAAACGTTTCTAAAAATGTTATCTTTCTTTCTCAGCCTCCTTGGCCCCTTCATTTATTTTGGAGTTGGGAGCAATGTTGCAAAAATGGACTTTGGCTGAAAACCAGTTTCAAATTCTGTTTTTCAGCCAATTGAGGCGTAGAAGTGTTAAGCTCATTTCATTATGCAGCACTGAAAACCTGATCCTGTTTTTTACCTGCAGCGAGTAGAAATTTCTGGCTGTCCCTTTACAGAGGTGCCGGGCAAAATCATTAGAAAACAATGCAGGAGGCTTTATAATATCACGCCAAACATTTACATAACCTTTAAATGTTCCTGTATGTTTCGTGCAGCAGCTTCCTGCCCATGCCAGGTATGCCCCAAGAAAGGCATGTCAAGTGCCAATGGAGCAGAGCCCCAGCATTAAGGGACTCCACCTCTTTTTCCTCTCCATAACAGCCCAGAAACTGGTGCACACAGGGCAATAGACAGAGGGAAATCCAGTTCCACAGGGCTGATAGTGAGATCTTGTCCATGTGAAGTAGCTTATCCAGGGCTTCCATCTTTTTCTATGGTGACCTTTAAAAATGAAAGAATGTTGTAGATTGTCAAAATCAAAAATGAAAGTCCGCTAGGTCTTATTTTATATCTCAGCACTGGAATAATTCTAGTTTAGTAATTATTTACTGTGTTCCTCTGATGTAACATGTCCAGGTAAGATTATACCTTGAACATATCTTTATTCAAAATATTACTTACCAGTTTTCTCTTTAGAGAAATCAGCAGGACAATCTCAATACAACTTTACAAAAGTCAACACTATCTGGTATAGTGTAAACTTTTACATAAAGAAAATTGACAAGGTTAGCAGAGTTTTACAAACAGTGATCTGGGTTTTCCCAACCATCAATTCTACCAGTAGGCATACATGACTTAGCAATTGGGACAAAACTGTTCTCAATAACTTTTCACTCCACCATGGCTGTCATTGGAGATAACGAATAATGTGATTAAAGATGGGGGGGGGGGGTCAATTTTCGTCTCGCTGTTGGCCCATTTTTAGGCTTAAATGGGATGGTAGCAGGGCAACATTTTTAAAACATATTGCTGACATGCCACTGGACTTCAATTTAGGTGGCCAGCAGTCCTGCCTGAAGCAGGTGGAGCCCTAATAAATATATGTAAATCAGGGTCAAATGATGATGTCAAAACCCCGACGCCATCTTCACCTCTACCCCGTTGCTACCATCAGTCCCTCAACCCATCCACAAACTATGGGCGGTACAAATGGAGCCACTGTTGGATGAGGACTTCAGCATGGTGTGGGGCAGAAAACTGATGAGATGGAGAAAGTGGGAGAGCTCCAACAATTGGCCGCAGCCAGAGCTCATCAGCAGCTCATTGAAGAATGGTATGAGCGTCCTTGAGGAATTCCCGTTGTGGTGCCGGAGACTCCTGGGTGGAGTGACCAGCTGCTGTGTTCATTGAGATTACTACATACTCCGTGGATGATTGTAGAATGTCTAGGCCATTTGCCAGAACCGCACATAATTTGGTAATGGACTCCTACACTGTTGCTGACGTGCTGTGGAAGCTCCCTAGCAGGCAGCCCAATGCATTGTGCAACTAATGGCACACAAGGAGCATTCCTCTTTTAAAGGCTAGGCCCCTGAAGTCTGCACCTCTGTCCTCTTCAGCAGAGCTAGGATGTGAGCTTAACCTCCGGTGAGCTGTTTCCTGGACTGCTTTTCCATCGGCACTTGCTCCTGTTCACTTGTGCTAGGACAATTGCCCAGTACAGACCCCTCTAACTCATTTTCTATAGTTCACGGTGTGTTAATTTCTGCACTGGAGCTTGGAAGAGTGAGAGTGCATGACAGTCCGTCTTCTTTGCCTCAACGTGCACTGCAGCAAGGCCTGAGACATCCAATGGACATAGAAAGAGGGGAAAGGAACAAAGTTTAGTACATAGTGGCAAGCGTATGCAACAGTAGATGACTGGCAGCACAATGCACCATCAGATTGTTTACCCGAGTATGTGAGTGCGACAAGCAAGTATGAAGAGAGAATGAAGGAAAGATGTCAGTCTTGTCATCTCCAATGTTGCACGCCATCTCTCTTCCAATTATGGCAATGGTGCCCTCCTCCTTCGGCGTGAGCATATGCATCGAGGAAGGACCTACTCATGATTTTGCATTCTCACTTCTGTTGAGTGCGAGCACCTTCTGCAAGAAAAGTGGAAGTGGGTTAGTCTGTGCCCTGTTGAAGGGTTTTGAATACGTGTGAGGTATCTTAGAATACTGTGCATGATGAGAGGAAGCAGCAGCAGGTGGGGGGAGTTGTTCTGAGGGCAATAACCGGTCCTGAGTGTGCAATTGCAAGCAGAAGGAGGTACAGTAAAATGTCCAGTTGTGATTGGAAGAGGGCATAGGAAATGGGGGAGGCACAGTTTGCTAGTGCTGGGCCTAAAGTAGGGTGGCGCGCGGCTGTGCAGAGAGTAAGAGGGATGTGAAGGGAAGTCTTACCTTGGCAAACCTGGTGAGGTCATTTAATTTATTCCTGCACTGTTGCCAGGTCCTAGGTACAATGCTACTGGCATTGACCTACTCTGGCATCGGCCTCTATTATTGGAAAATTTACCAGGGCAACCAGAACCCATCACAGGGGAGAGTACCTCCTTTCTGCTGCTCACTTGTTCCATGAGGCTAATGGATAATCTAGAGGGCTAGAATATAAAGGGGAGGAAGTTCTGGGCACCACACCTTAGAAAGGATATATTGGCCTTGGAAGGAGTGCAGCGCAGATTCACCAGAATGTTACCAGGGCTCCAAGGGTTAAATTATGAGTATCGACTACATAAACTAGGCGTGTATTCCCTGGAATATAGAAGTTTAAGGGGTGGTTTGCTTGAGGTTTTTAGGATTTTGAAAGGAATTGATAGGGTAGATAAAGAGCAACTTTTTATGCTGGTGGGGGAGTCTAGGGCAAGGGGGCATAATCTTAAATTCAGAGCCACTCCATCCAGGGCAAAGCAATAGATGCTGGGCCAATTAATAATTTTAAATCTGAGATCAATAGATTTTCACTAGTCAAGGGTAATAAGGGATATAGAATCAAGGCGGGTAAATGTAGTTAGGATACAGATCAGCCATGATCTCATTGACTGGTGGAACAGGCTCTAGGGTTGAATGGCCTACTCCTGTTCCGATGTTCCTTTTCTCCTTAGCTGGCTTTGTAATGTAAATACTCTATGCATCACCAGGGGAATATATTCCTATGTGACCTTGCCAAATATAAATTCAAACTTCTTGCACTTGTTATCATGCCTACCAAGAGTGTTGTTTCATCACATTTTGCGACTGAGTTCCTTTTTTTTTAACTACTTTATCTAAACACACAATGTAGAATTAGAGCAATTCTCAGTTACTTGGGGCCCCTTTATATGTTGTTGAATTGAGCAAAAAACAAACAAAGATTGAAGGATCAAAATGTCAAACTTTTGGTTTCCATGGGCTTATGATTGGTGTTAGTAACATGCCTTGGCAAAGCTGTATACTGTAGTGAATCTCAAGGTAAGGTTGATGTCTTGTAGCTCTGCATGACTGCTACCTTTTGTTGTGCACGCTAAGGTATACAACTACCATGAAGTAATTGTGCCTGTATGTCCCAGAAAATCTGACAAAAAACAGGAGCTGTGATATACGTAAACATAATGGCCCAGAATTTGCTGAAAAAATAGCGGCGAGTGAACGACGCACGGTGTTATTAATGTACAACTTGGCCGGCAACTTGTGGTGAGGAAGAGAAACCCCGTAAATTGCGAATCGCCACAAGTTGCTGGGCGATTTGCACCACTCCGCCGTTAGCTTTGCGAAAACGGCATCTTGCACTTAACCTCCCTGTGGGTTTCATGAATTGGCTGCATTTGCACATTAATTGCCCATTAAACCCGCCACAAAGTTAAAAGTCTAATAATTAACAGCATAAGTACCCTTTTAACGACGTGATAATTGTTAATGACTGCCAATCAACCTCTCTGGCCTAGAAAGTGAACAATTAAAAGTGTGGAGTCTCATTCCTGCATGTAGTAAATTGTTGTAGATTTTTAAAATGTCAAATTTTACATTTTTACATTTTTTTCCCTTTCTTTTGTCCTTTTTTTTTTCTCTCTCTCTTAATCCAATCTTTTCCTTTCTTTATTTCTCTTTCTGTACCTGATTTGACATTGAATTCACCCACTCTAATTCACCCCCCTTCCTCTGTTTATTTCTCGAACCTTAACTCTCCTTGGTTAAGGAGATACACTGTTTGTCCCATCGTTCACCAATGCCCCAGAAGCCCTATTCCCCTTGCTGGGCCGTTATCAGCTCGCACTTCCAGCAACATTGTGGGCAAAAAAATGTTGATCTGAGGTTTGCAGGGAAAAAGCCTAACTAACCGGGCAGGCCGCGAAATGCCCTGTTCTGGCACATTTTGACCCTATAATAATGATTGGAATTCAACTGTGGTGATAGAAGGTTGCTGAGGTGTTGCAGCCGCTGACACAAAAAACTAGACAAAATGTGGCATTACCCCTATGTTAAGTAAACTGAATACGTGCTCTTATGAAGGTTCAAACAGCCAGTTCCATCCCAAAGCATAAGATGAACATGATCTTATCTGTTATCTGATATAAAGAATCAGGCTTATTTAGAAAACAGGAAAACAAAAAACAAAGGATAACTTGTGAATCTGCTGCTCTTTCTGCTGGTATATGTTTGAGATAAAGACCATCGAGGGATTTTACATTAAAACTCATTGCAGAGAATCGCCAAACTAATCACTTACTTTTTGCACTTTCAACTGTTGACCTTTTAGTTAGACCTGCTTCCCAGAAGCTCAGAATCCTATATCTGCCACTAATATACTATTAACCAAATTATTTTACTATCTGTTTGTCATATTAGATGTTGTCATAAGTTGAACAAATAATGTGAATGTGGGGCTGCAATTCAATGTATGGGTCTGGATTTTCTTCTTCGCAGGGTAACTTCTGCCTGCCATTTTGACCCTGCCGTATTCCTTAGTTGTGCTCACCAGGATGCAGGGTGGACTCCCCAGGATGCAGGGTGGACTCCCCAGGATGCAGGGTGGCCTCCCAGTGGGATTCCTGCCACCAAGCGGAAGCTGGACACTGTCTACAAAGAAAATTGTGGTGGTGCTTCTGCAGCACTAGAAGAGGCGGAACGTATTTAAAGCAGGCAGAAGAGCACTAAAGAGTGGAAGAGGATTTTAGGTCTCGGCTGCACCTGTATTTATATGCAGCAAGTGAGGAAGGGGTGGGCAGTGATTGTTCCAGTAGATGCCGGGGAGAAAAATTGAGGTCCGGCGCAAACATGGTGATACACATTGCCGCTCCATTTTCCCATCTTTTCCACGATTTCTGGCAGGATAGCGGAGGAAGGTCTAGCCCATGATAGAATCATAGAATGGTTACAGCACAGAAGGAGGCCATTCAGCCCATCGGGCCCATGCTGGCGCTCTGCAAGAGCACTTCAGCTAGTCCCACTCCCCCGCCCTTTCCCCGTAGCCCTGCAAATTTTTTCCCTCAGGTACTTATCCAATTCCCTTTTGAAAGCCATAATTTAATCTGCCTCCACCACCCGTTCAGGCAATGAATTCCAGATCCTAACCACTCGTTGCGTAAAAAAGATTTTCCTCATGTCGCCTTTGGTTCTTCTGCCAATCACCTTAAATCTGTGTCCTCTGGTTCTCGACCCTTCCACCAATGGGGACAGTTTCTCTCTATCTACTCTGTCTAGACCCCTCATGATTTTGAACACCTCTATCAAAACTCCTCTCAACCTTCTCTGATGTAAGGAGAACAACCCCAGCTTCTCCAGTCTATCCACGCAACTGAAGTCCCTCATCCCTGGAACCATTCTTGTAAATCTTTACTGCAGCCTCTCTAAGGCCTTCACACCCTTCCTAAAGTGTGGTGCCCAGAATTGGACACAATACTCCAGTTGAGGCCGAACCAGTGTTTTAAAAAGGTTCATCATAACCTCCTTGCTTTTGTACTCTATGCCTCTTTTATGAAGCCCAAGATCCTGTGTGCTTTTTTAACCGCTTTCTCAACCGGCCCTACCACCTTCAATGATTTGTGCACATATACCCCCAGGTCTCTCTGTTCATGCACCCCCTTTAGAATTGTACCCTTTAGTTTATATTGCCTCTCCTCATTCTTCCTACCAAAATGTATCACTTCACACTTTTCTGCGTTAAATTTTATCTGCCATGTGTCCGCCCATTCCACCAGCCTATCTATGTCCTCTTGAAGTCTATCACTATCCTCCTCACTCTTCACTATACTTCCAAGTATTGTGTCATCTGCAAATTTTGAAATGTTGCCCTGTACACTCAAGTCCAAGTCATTAATATATATCAAGAAAAGCAGTGGTCCTAGTACCTACCCCTGGGGAACACCACCTTCCTCTAGTCCGATAAACAACCAGTCACCACTACTCTCTGTTTCCTGTCACTTAGCCAATTTCGTACCCATGCTGCCACTGTCCCTTTTATTCCATGGGCTTCAACTTTGCTGGCAAGCCTATTATGTGCACTTTGTCGAACGCCTTTTGGAAGTCCATGTACACCATATCAACCGCATTGCCTCATCAAAAAACTCAATCAAGTTAGCTAAACACGATTTGCCTTTAACAAATCCGTGCTGGCTTTCCTTAATTAATCCACACTTGTCCAAGTGACTGTTAATTTTGTCCCTGATTATTGTTTCTAAAAGCTTCCCCACTATCGAGGTTAAAGTGGTTGGCCTGTAGTTGCTGTGTTTATCCTTACACCCTTTCTTGAACAAGGGTGTCACATTTGCAATTCTCCAGTCCTCTGGCACCACCCCCGTATCCAAGGAGGATTGGAAGATTATGGCCAGTGCCTCCGCAATTTCCACCTTTACTTCCCTCAGCATCCTACGATGCATCTCATCTTATCTACTTTAAGTAAACTCAGCCTTTCTAGTACCTCCTCCTTATCAATTTTTATCCCATCCAGTATCTAAACTACCTCCTCTTTCACCATGACTTTGGCAGCATCTTCTTCCTTGGTAAAGACAGATGCAAAGTATTCATTTAATACCTCAGCCATGCCCTCTGCCTCCATGCGTAGGTCTCCATTTTGGTCCCTAATCGGCCCCACCCCTCCTCTTACTACCCTTTTACTATTTGTATGCCTATAGAAGACTTTTGGATTCCCTTTTATGTTAGCTGCCAATCTATTCTCATGCTCTCTCTTTGCCCCTCTTATTTCCTTTTTCACTTCCCCTCTGAACTTACTATATTCAGCCTGGTTCTCACTTGTATTCTCAACCTGACATCTGTCATATGCCCCCTTTTTCTGCTTCATCTTACTCTCTATCTCTTTCATCATCCAGGAAGCTCTGGCTTTGGTTGCCCTACCTTTCCCCCTTGTGGGAATGTACCTCGACTGTACCCAAACCATCTCCTCTTTAAAGTCAGCCCATTGTTCGATTACAGTTTTGCCTGCCAATCTTTGATTCCAATTTACCCGGGCCAGATCCATTCTCAACCCACTGAAATTGGCCTTCCTCCAATTAAGTATTTTTACTCTAGGTTGCTCCCTGTCCTTTTCCATAGCTAATCTAAATCTTATGATACTTTGATCACTGTTCCCTAAATGTTCCCCTATTGACACTTGCTCTACTTGACCTACCTTATTCCCCAGAACCAGATCCACCAATGCCTCCTTCCTCGTTGGGCCGAAAACGTACCAATCAAGAAAGTTCTCCTGAACACACTTCAGAAATTCTTCCCCCTCTCTGCCCTTTACACTATTACTATTCCAGTCTATATTAGGATAGTTGAAGTTCCCCCATTATCACTACTCTATAGTTCTTGCGCCTCTCTGTAATTTCCCTGCAAATTTGCTCCTCTATATCTTTCCCACTAGTTGGCGGGCTATAGAATACACCTAGTAGTGTAATGGCACCTCTATTGTTTCTCAACTCTAACCAAATAGATTCTGTCCTTGGCCCCTCCAGGACATCCTCTCTCTCCGGCACTGTAATATTCTCCTTAACCAATACTGCCACACCACCTCCTATCTTTTCTTCCCTATCTTTCCTGAACAGCTTATATCCAGGAATATATAGTATCCAATCTTGCCCTTTTTTGAGCCAGGTCTCCGTTATCGCCACAACATCATATTCCCATGTGTCTATTTGTGCCTGCAGCTCACCAACATTATTTACCACACTTCGTGCATTCACACACATGCACTGTAAACCTATCTTAGACCTTCTTGTATTCTCTCTTAGTCTGATCCCACCTAACACCGTACTATTTCTTACTCTATCTGTGCTATCTGTCTTTCCCTATCCTTTGTGCACCTTGTTTCTCCTTTCTAATGCTACATCCTGGTGCCCATCCCCCTGTCAAATTAGATTAAACCCTACCCAACAGCACTAGCAAAGCCCCCCCACCCCCGCGAAGATATTGGTCCTGGCTCTGTTGAGGTGCAACCCGTCTAGCCTGTACAGGTCCCACCCACCCCAGAACTGGTCCCAGGAATCTAAAGCCCTCCCTCCTCCTGCACCATCTCTCTGCCACACATTCATCTGCCCTATCCTCCTATTTCTATACTCACTAGCTCGTGGTACCGGGAGTAATCTGGAGATTACTAGCTTTGAGGTCCTGCTTTTTAATCTCTTTCCTAGTTCCCTAAAATCTGCCTGCAGGACCTCATCCCTCTTTCTACCTATGTCGCTGATACCGACATGGACCATGACCTCTGGCTGTTCACCCTCCCCCCTCAGAATGTTCTGCAGCCGCTTAGTGACGTCCTTGACCCTGGCACCAGGGAGGTAACATACCATCCTAGAATCATGTCTGCGGCCGCAGAAACGTCTGTCTGTTCTCCTAACTATCGAATCTCCTATCGCTATTGCTTTCCTGATCCTCCTCCCGCCTCCCCCCCCCCCATACAACTGAGCCACCCGTAGTGCCGTGGACTTGGCTCTCCACTTGCTGTACTCCCCAGAGGAACCATCGCCCCCACCAGTTTGGTTAGAGAGTGAGATGCACTCCGGGGACTTCTGCACTACCTGCCTGGTCCTCCTTGTCTGTCTGACGGTCACCCATTCCCTCTCTGCCTGCACACTCTTACGCTGCGAAGTGACCACCTCCTGAAACGTGCTATCCATGTAGCTCTCAGCCTCACGGATGCACCGCAATGACGCCAGCTGCTGCTCAAGCTCCAAAACCTGGAGCTAGAGCTCCTCCAGCTGACAACACTTCCTGCACATGTGGTTGTCCAGGACACAGGAAGCGTCCTGGAATCCCCACATGGCACAAGATGTGCATTCCACAGGGATATCAGTAGAATTGTCCATTGACAGCAGATCGTGCAACAAAGTTGGACATTACAATAGCAACTTACATTTCTGTAGCACCTCATATGCAGAGAGATATCTCAAATCACTGTATATGCCAAACTAAAAGAAGAGGATGAAGAGCAAAAGGAGAAAAGATACAATAGAAAGGTTAGACGTGGGAGAGGGAGGGCAAAGGAGGGTCAAAGAGAGGATTCTCAGGAGGCATCTGAAAGCAGAAATGGAAGTGGCAAGGCAGAGGGACTGATTAAGGGAGTTTCAGATAGCAGTGATACATTGGCCAAAAGAACAGCCACCAGAGGCAATGGGGAAACAAGGAATAGCAGAAGACACATGTGGGGACAGGGCTGGGTCACTGGGACAAAGCCATCGACAGATTTGAAAGTGAGGATGAGAATTTTTTGAAGTCAATTTGCTGGGGCATCAGGAACCAGTGGGGCTTAGCAGGGGCAGGGGTGATGGAGTGTAGGACTTTTTGCATGTGAGGACATAGGTCACAGCTCTCGGAATGAGTTGTAATTTGCGAAGGGTGGCTAGGAGAGATCACCGAAGTCAAGTCTTGATAAAGTGTGCATTTGGGTTTTGTCAGCAGAAGGTGTTATGTAAAGGCAGAGGCAGGCGATGTGAAAAACCACTATACTATAACTTGCAGCATATGTTTAGTGTTTTAAAGGGCACCTTGTCATAAAGTCTTTGGCTAATTGTTTGTTTAAAACGCAGAACTCCACAGGTTATGTCATGTAGAAATGTCTTACATTGGAACTTTTGCTTGATGCCATTGTATGAAAATGACATGCTGCTTTTCTGGCTCTTGTCATTCCCCTAAAAAATGTTTGCCAAACACTTTTTTTATGGAGACAATACACCTTTAACTATTTGCACCTCCTGGTTTTAATATGCAACCCATTAAGTGTCAGATTTAACTATTTTGCTTCTTACGTAGCCTGTTAGTTCACCCCCATTAACATTGTCAAGTTTGGGCAAGAGAGAATTTGCAGGCACTAAACTCCAAAGCTAAGTTGGTAGTGTAAATGCTGCTAGATTTTGCATTCTGGATGAATGGCCATCATCTATATAGTGGTAGCTTTTATAATGGTATCCCTCCTACATTACCGCAATGTAATGGATAGTCAGTCTGAAGTCTGTACCTCTTCTATGCAGTCAGCTCCGACACGCTATTGGTATCTGTAAATCAGACTTAACGGGGACATCCTTAACCCCTATCAGTCTCTTGTTGCACTTTGGGGAGAAATACAATGCAGCTGCTCTGATCTATTTATATCCTATTCATTCTGGTTGTAATTTTTTTTCAGGTTTTATAAATGGTTTCATCTTCTCTATCAGGCTATGGTGATTGAATACAATAGAGGTCTTTAAGAATTTTTTTTTTTCAATAATTCTCTCCTTTTCACCTCTCCTCTCCTGAAGATCATGGGGCCAATTTTCCTGGCGCTGGACAGAAGCAGTGTACCCAAATTTTGTTGTGTCTCTCCAACACGGACAGGCTGTGTGTGAGACCCCACCGTTGGTGTGGAACCATGCAAAATTTACCATGGTGAGTTTCAGCAGACTGAGTTCTTTCCTATCGACACTTTTCAACAGGGACTGCTTGACAGAAATCATCAGTGGGAAACTCTGCCTCCTCCTCCTTCCTAGCCTGGGGACAGAGAGAACCAACTGTAATTCCCCCACTGCTGCCGGCCTAAGATCAGCTCACTCAGCATATATTAGGAATCCAACTTCGGACATTCCTTGTCTCTATACCACACCAGACAATGCATTTACAAACTGAGCCGTCAATGAAACGAGTATATTTATACTAATCAGAAATATAGGACTTTAAGCTTTGAAGCGCTGTGGGGGTGAAATTCAACTTTGACGGTAGTGCAAACCGACCGACTTCAATGGAAAAGAAAATAGGGTGGGGTGTAAAACGGGCTGCCGATTCGCTATCGCCCATTTTCCACAGCCGCCAAGTTCAATTTCACCCCCGAGTCTTTCCCAAGAGCACTGATTACTTTTACCTGCTGAACTTTGCACTTAATTTTCACACAGGTGTCCCAAAAAGCTGCTCAATATTAACAAAGTTCGAGTTCTTCTGGCCTTCTTGCAGCATTTGTTCTACTTGAGTGACGGTTTCAAACAGATACTCCAGTTTTATTGCGCCTAGACAAAAGTGGCGCACTTGTTGGCAGCCCATAAAATGTTCATTTATACCAAACGTATTTTTTTTGGCTTTATTACTCCAACTGTCATCCTTCTTATTATTTTCATTGGAGTGCCAGATATCATCCCTTGTCAGGTATGTCAGCAGCACTGTGCCACAGATGGTCAAAATCTCCAGATATTACAGTGTTATTACCTGAACTTTATTGAGTAAGCCCAGCAAATCATTCTTTCTAATCCTTTAAGTACACTGCAAACCTTTCTAGCTTTCAAAATGTACACATGACTTCTGTCATATACATTTACTAGCTGGGGAGCCCCGCGTTGCGAGGGCAATTTTGGGGCGCGAGGGCAATTTTGGGGCGTTTGGTCTCCCTGCCCGTGTGTCCCCCCTCTCCCTGTCATGTCCTCTCCCTGTCCTATCCCTCCCTCCCCTCTCTCCCTCCCTCCCTCCCCTCCCTCCCTCCCCTCTCTCCCTCCCCTCCCTCCCCTCTCTCCCTCCCCTCCCCCCTCCCCTCCCCTCCCCCCTCCCCTCCCTCCCCTCTCTCCCTCCCTCCCCTCCCCTCTCTCCCTCCCCTCCCCTCTCTCCCCTCCCCCCTCCCTCCCCTCCCCTCTCTCCCTCCCTCCCCTCTCTCCCTCCCTCCCCTCCCCTCCCCCCTCCCCTCCTCCCCTCCCCTCTCTCCCTCCCTCCCCTCCCCCCCTCCCCTCCCCTCCTCCCCTCCCCTCCTCCCTCCCCTCTCTCCCTCCCTCCCCTCCCCTCTCTCCCTCCCCTCTCTCCCCTCCCTCCCTCCCCTCTCTCCCCTCCCCTCTCTCCCTCCCCTCCCCTCTCTCCCCTCCCTCCCCTCCCCTCTCTCCCTCCCTCCCCTCCCCTCTCTCCCTCCCTCCCCTCCCCTCTCTCCCTCCCTCCCCTCCCCTCTCTCCCTCTCTCCCCTCCCCTCTCTCCCTCCCTCCCTCCCCTCCCTCCCTCCCCTCCCCTCTCTCCCTCCCTCCCCTCCCCTCTCTCCCTCCCTCCCTCCCCTCTCTCCCTCCCTCCCTCCCCTCCCCTCTCTCCCTCCCTCCCCTCCCCTCTCTCCCCTCCCCTCCCCTCTCTCCCTCCCTCCCTCCCCTCCCCTCTCTCCCTCCCTCCCCTCTCTCCCTCCCTCCCTCCCCTCCCCTCCCCTCTCTCCCCTCCCCTCTCTCCCTCCCTCCCTCCCCTGTCTCCCTCCCCTGTCTCCCTCTCCCCCACTCCCCTCTGTCCCTCTCTCCGGCCCCTCCCCCTGCCTAGCGCCTGAGGTCCGGTGCCGTTGCTGAGGTCCCCCGTGTATCGCGCGGCTGATGGACGGCCGCTGCGGGCGGGCGGGCGGCGCATGCGCGGTCAGTGCGGGCAGTGCATGCGCGGTCAGTGCGAGCGGCCCGCGGGAGCCGGCAAGGCCGTTAGCGAGCGGGAAACTTCGGGCGGCGCGCCCGCGCTCCGTCCGCGACACCTGAGAGGGGGAAGTAGAGAGAGACAGAGAGGGAAGAGGAGAAGGAGAGAGAGGGAAGAGGAGAGAGGGAAGAGGAGAAGGAGAGAGAGGGAAGAGGAGAAGGAGAGAGAGAGAGGGAAGAGAGAGAGAGAGAGAAATTTTTTCAGCTTCAGGCCCCGAGTCCCCCCTGTGCGAGGGTGAGGAGGAGGGGGGGGGGTTGCTAAACACAATATAAAACTCAAATAAATTGTTAATTAATTGCCTAACACATAATTGAAATATTTACCTTAGTTCCCTAACACACAGAAAGTGTGGGGGAAAAAATCGTGGAAAATCAAGATGGCGGCCACTCACCTCGGTTCAGAAGGATAAGGCCCGCCCACACATGCACCGATTGGTCGACCGGTCAGGTCACCGAAGCGTAGGATTGGTCAATCGTCGAGTTACTCGACACTCAACTGTAGGAAGACCTCGACGTCACACGGTCGCTAATGAGATGCTAATGAGCGGAACGCTGAACGTTTTTGGGATACCGCGGGTGGGATTTTTGTCCGGCCGAAACGTAAATACGCCTATGACCGGTCCGGAATCGCAAGCTTTCTTTTGAGGCGACGCGCGCGTCGGTACGCTCTGTAACTTCCAAACGTATAGAGAACAGGCGGACAGACAGACAGGCATCGGGACAGACAGACAGAAGAGCCGCTTTATATATATAGACTAGCTGGGGAGCCCCGCGTTGCGAGGGCAATTTTGGGGCGCGAGGGCAATTTTGGGGTGTTTGGTCTCCCTGCCCCTGTGTGTCCCCCCTCTCCCTGTCATGTCCTCTCCCTGTCCTATCCCTCCCTCCCCTCTCTCCCTCCCCTCCCCTCTCCCTCCCCTCCCTCCCCTCCCCTCTCTCCCTCCCCTCTCTCCCTCCCCTCCCTCTCCCCCCCACCCCTCCCCCACTCCCCTCTCTCCCCTCCCCTGTCTCCCTCTTCCCCCCCCCCACCCCTCCGCTCCCCCACTCCCCTCTGTCCCTCTCTCCGGCCCCTCCCCCTGCCTAGCGCCTGAGGTCCGGTGCCGTTGCTGAGGTCCCCCGCGTATCGCGCAGCTGATGGACGGCCGCTGCGGGCGGGCGGGCAGCGCATGCGTGGTGAGTGCGGGCGGCGCATGCGTGGTGAGTGCGGGCGACGCATGCGCGGTGAGTGCGGGCGGCGCATGCGCGGTCAGTGCGAGCGGCCCGCGGGAGCCGGCAAGGCCGTTAGCGAGCGGGAAACTTCGGGCGGCGCGCCCGCGCTCCGTCCGCGACACCTGAGAGGGGGAAGTAGAGAGAGACAGAGAGGGAAGAGGAGAAGGAGAGAGAGGGAAGAGGAGAGAGGGAAGAGGAGAAGGAGAGAGAGGGAAGAGGAGAAGGAGAGAGAGAGAGGGAAGAAAGAGAGAGAGAGAGAGAAATTTTTTCAGCTTCAGGCCCCGAGTCCCCCTGTGCGAGGGTGAGGAGGAGGGGGGGGGGGTTGCTAAACACAATATAAAACTCAAATAAATTGTTAATTAATTGCCTAACACATAATTGAAATATTTACCTTAGTTCCCTAGCACACAGAAAGTGTGGGGGAAAAAATCGTGGAAAATCAAGATGGCGGCCACTCACCTCGGTTCAGAAGGATAAGGCCCGCCCACACACGCACCGATTGGTCGACCGGTCAGGTCACTGAAGCGTAGGATTGGTCAATCGTCGAGTCACTCGACACTCAACTGTAGGAAGACCTCGACGTCACACGGTCGCTAATGAGATGCTAATGAGCGGAACGCTGAACGTTTTTGGGATACCGCGGGCGGGATTTTTGTCCGGCCGAAACGTAAATACGCCTATGACCGGTCCGGAATCGCAAGCTTTCTTTTGAGGCGACGCGCGCGTCGGTACGCTCTGTAACTTCCAAATGTATAGAGACCGGACGGACGGACGGACGGACGGACAGACAGACAGAAGAGCTGCTTTATATATATAGATACAACTGAAGTTCTGTATTTTTTCAATAAAGAATGTTACCAAATAGAACTAGAGAAATGAACAGAACTGTCGACTGCCACCTTATTTTCACTTTTTTCTTTACTGAGGATTTTTTTTTCTTTTTATTAAAGACAATTTTTTGGGGGGAGTGGGTTTCTTCACTTCCCTTCTGTTTGGCAGGTCTGTCTGTTTTCTTTCAAAAGTCATCATCAAAGCTGTACAGAACTCCTGAACTTTATCTCAAAAAAGCAACATTGATGTGGTTTCTTGAAAAATGTCTTTTCTGACTGATCCAAAGCAATTTTTACAGGCAAGTAAATAAAAGATGGTAGATGATCTCTACGCCGCACTATATAATCTGTTTTGATTAAACCTTATAGGAAGTCTGAGCACGTGGAGAAGATACAGAGACAAGTGCAGCAGAATGTGCTCCAGATAGAATTTTTGACAGTTGCTAAACACATCCAATGTGATGATCAGAGCCTAAAGTGACATTCCAGCAAATGAACAAATTACTCCCAGTTAGATCAAAAAATAAATTTAGTCGGTGTCTGGTTCCATAAAAGGAAGTCCCTTTTTCTGTTTTTGACTTGTTCCAACTTTTTCTCTCGATTTCAAGGATAGTTTCTGGTTTGTCTATTTTTCTTTTATGCCGTGCGATGTTATCAGACAAATACTGGTTGCACTCGTATCAAATTCCTTTTACTTTATATTCTAACTGCAGTGTTAACCAATTTAAAATCAACGGGTTAATGCTTTTGTTAAAATACTGCAGGGGGGGGTTGATGTGCATTTGTACAATAAGATCGCAGAGCCTAATTTCTATATTTTTTTAAATCCAGTATTTAATCCATTATCACAGATCCCCTACACGCAAAGCTCTTATTTTGGGCTATTAGCAATATAATGTGGGGGTTATAAATTCTGATCACCAATCAGAATATAAGTGCAATTATGGAAAAAGACACATTTACTCCTGAAGTGGGTGCAAGATCATGCTTTGATGAAGAAAGAAACAATGCAAAAAAATGTTTGCACTTGCGGACACTCGACCACACCAATTCCATTATTTTCCATTGTATTACAAAGTGTACAAAATGCATATTCAAATCACATTTCAATTTACCTTAAGGTACAACCAGATATAAGGGCCACTAACTTCAGTTTAATGCAGGGGTAGAATGGCAACAAAAAATAAATGTAACAAAATTTTCCTTAAGTTGAACTCTTGTCCCTGGGAACAAGAACTCTTTAGTTTACTGTTTTATATGGTGTACTTCAGGGGCCCTGTATCAAATGTATCTTTAATCAATGAAGTGAAAAAACTCATTTGTAATGAATTACAAAAGTGTTAAACATTTTTTTTGTGGAAAATTGAGAATCACCACACAGCTGAATGAGTTGGAGCACCAGATTGCAATGCCAGCGCGAAAGGCAAGAAAATCGATTCTTTTCTTTTTGTCTTTTTACACAGTTATTTTTTGTTTCGTTTCTGCTGGCAAAAACAAATCAATGATCTCCTAATGCTTTTATTGCCTGAATTTACTATAGTGCCTGAAGTGGTCTCTTACTCATGTTCTCATATCTTTGTTGTCTTTATGAGGCTAATTATGAAATGATCTGTGCCCGTTGCACAGCAGTATATTGGGTGGAGGGGAGCCACATTGTTTGGCACTGAAGCCTGATGCCTGTTGTGCCCCCATACATAGCATGGTATAACGCGGAGCTGAAGCTCCAGGCATGCAGTAGCTTCATTAAGACCTCAAAAAACATGTAAATGAGGTCATAATGCCACAATGTGGTCTGAGTCTGAACAGAATCGCTGAATTGCTCAGTGGCCATTTAAAGTAAGTGGTGCATGTTTGGTCCGTTCAGAAGTGTTGTTTCCCTGAAGGAGAGCCCGTTTCATAGTTGCATCACGTGATACTTGTGGATGAGAAGGACATTTGGACCATATTAATACATCCCATCCAGAACAACTCTACACCCCTCTCATTGCTGCATCTAATTGTTTCTTAAATGATTCCAGCGATATTTCACTCCATTACTCTGTCCAGAAGTCCATTCCGAGTGTTGATCATTCTCTGCTCAAAGGAGAGCCACCTGATATCAGTCGAAAATTTACCTTTTACTAGTTCAAATCTGTGGCCCCTTGTCCTACCCCCGTAGTTTAATTTTATGTAGCATTCTGGATTACTCATTTTCATACCATTTACTATCTTGTATACCTGTGTAAGATCATCTCAGATGCTTCCTTTACAGGCTGAAAAGCCCAAGAGGGAGATTTTGACTTTGTGCCCCGCCTACAAAACTGGCCACGTCCCCAGGGCAAAATGGCACGTTTCCATCCATTGCGCTGGTTCGGGAAGACTCTTCAAATTGTGCTCACTTTCTCAGGCACACAGGCTTAGAAGTTTTTCAAATCAAAAAATATTTAAATTATTAGGAAACTGACTAGTGTACACCAATTTAATTATTAAATGGTTCAGTATAGTTTTTTAAGTCATTTTCAGTTATTTTAAATCAGATTACTTACAGGTGGAGGACTGGACACCCTCATCAAAAGTGCTTATTTTTTGTGATAACCCCACTTTCACCTGCATTAATAAAACTGCACCAGGTTACCACTTTTAAATACTTCAAGAAATGGAAAGAAAAGAAAAGAAACTATGACGTTGCCTGATTGCGCTGGTTCATGGAAGATTTTAGGTTTGTGATTATGCAAGTGAATACTAACGGAAACCTGAACTGTAACCTAACCAGTGTAATTTCAAGCGCATTTTGGGCGTGTAAAGTCTGTGGGTTATATGGTGAATTAATACACAGACTACAAGAGTAACTTTAACAGGACTTTACTATTCGAAGGTCAGGGCGAATCTGCCCAATAAATCCTTACACAGCACTTATATACCGGTGTGGTCACTTCCGGTATTACAGTATACAGCAGCCAAGATAAAGTAGTGCAACACCTAAAATAGTTCTCTTAAAGGTGGACGGTTACATACAATAGTTCTCTTAAAGGTAGAACGGTTACATACACTACAATCCTCCCTTTTTAGCTTACAACATACTTATTCCCCATTAAACATAACATATATCCAACTTCATGTAAAAACAGTTCACAGATGTAGTCTCTGCGGAAACAATTCACAGATTCAGTCTCTGCGGAAAACAGTTCACAGATTCAGTCTCGGTGTAGTCGGTTCACGTTGTTGGAGTGACTCATCCAATAGTCCTTCACTGGACTTAACAGCTTGAACTTCCGTCACTTCTGAACCAGCATTGTTGACTTCTAAAAGCTTGAGTACCTTGGGAAGTTTTTCTACTTCCAAACTGATTTGGCTCCGTACAGAGAGACCACGTGCGTGACCTGATAGAGGTGATAATGGTTCAGATGGTCATCATCTTCTGCTTCGTCTTTTCCTTTTCTGCTTCTTGGAGGCTCTCTGGGCTCCACTGTCAGCTGCCAGCTGCATGCACCGTTCCTCCTTCTCGTCCTCCTTTTCCGTAGTAGCGCCACCATCTCCCGATGTTCCTTAGACTTTAGGTGATTCTTCATGGTTTCTGCACTTTGGGAGTTTTCATCACAAGCTGGGCAGAGCAGGTCATCATAATATTCGGTGTCGTCCAACAGGTCATGGTAATATTCGGTGTCGTCCTGAGCTAGGCCAGCGAGAGGGTCTTCTATTTCCTCCATACCCAGCTGGACGTTAGCCAGCTTTTGTTCCAAATCCAGACATCTTTCCTGAAGAGACTTCTTCATGCGTTCAGTTTCATCCAGCTTTTTCTGGGCTTCCTGCAAGTCTTTTACTACTGACCTCATTCGTGATTTCAATACTTCAACTTCATTGGGAGATTGATTGATTGTATTATTCAATCCCTCTACTGGAGCAGCTGTTTCAGAATTCTGTTGTTCAACATTGACGTGAATCAGCGTACTTTTGGCATCCAAGGTTTGCTCTGCTGCCATCTTCTCAGTCTGTGTTGCAACCTCAGCTATTCCAATAACTTTTGGGAGCTCCAAACCCCTCTCCTTTGAAGATTTAGACTCATGTCCAAATTGTTCCCATTTCAGAGTCTTGTCCCTCAGCATATGAAGGAGTTGGCTGACCGTTGACTCTTCTGACCTCATCCGTTTCCCAGTAGCTGCAGGGCTGTTTATAGCCTTGCCCTGGGGCTCCTTTGCTGTTTCTACTTCGCCATCATCCGCAGCCTCCACCATTCGAATTTCCACAAATGAATCGTCCGGTGATGCTGCACCCAACTTCAGTAGGAGCTCGGAATTCATGGCGACCAACTCAGCCTTTTCTGCCTGCAATCTGCTAACAAGTGCCTTCAGTTGCTGAACATCTTGCTCCACCAGATTAGAGCATGCACCTTCAGAAACCGAATCAGCTTTGATTCGTTTGGCCTCCTTGCGCAGACGGTTTGTGTGCTCCTGCTCCCTTTTCTCCCTCAGCTGTTTCTGTTGTCTTTCCAGATTCTCCCACTCTGTGTCAAAGAATGTTTTCATTGCTTTTATCTCTTGCTCGAGACGGCAACTCAATTGTTCTAATTGCTGTTGTAATTTGAAATGGAGTTGAGTTTGAGCCCGGTGTTCCCCAGACTTGTGCATGTCTGTAAACTGGACAGACTCAGAATTCTCTGCCAAACTATGTTGTTGTTGTTCAGTGGAATTCTGTTCTGAAACTTTGTTCTCCTTTGAAGCATCAGTATTTATGCACTCCTTCGTTTTTCCAACCTTAGTCAGCAAGTCCATTTTAGACTTGTCTTTCGCACCTGGGCTGGTCTTGTCGTCATCCGTTTCAGAGTCTGAGCTGATTGTCTTCACTGAGTTCTCACTCGTTATTGCTTTTAGGTAGTGCCATTCCATGTTTATTTCCCTGATCCACTCCCGTCCCAGAAGTGGTGGACCTCCCTCAGGTAGTACATATAAGTCCATTCCTTGGTGTTCTTTGCCCCTGTCTCTCACCTTGACTTGTATCTTTCCCATGGGGTATACTTTATGCCCCGTGTATGTCTGCAATACGATCTTGGTATCTCTCAAGGGTATATGTGAGAATAGCCGGTTGTAATCCCTTCGATTTATGACTGATAGGGCTGATCCTGTGTCCAATTCCATTTTCACTTGGACTCCGGCTACTTTTAGTGTGACCCAGATAGTTTGTAGGTCAGCTTCCTTACTCACATTGTAAATTCTCAGACTACCCAGTTCCTGGCCGTTCGGGTCTGAATCCGAATTCTGTTCATCTGAACTCTTCTCAGCCACCTTGTGTACCTTGCTGTACTTTTCCTGCGGTGACTTTTTCTGTTGTT
The DNA here is from genome assembly GCF_052327205.1 of Somniosus microcephalus. NCBI lineage: Eukaryota > Metazoa > Chordata > Chondrichthyes > Squaliformes > Somniosidae > Somniosus > Somniosus microcephalus. Next base: position 36,701,936 of record NC_140994.1, on the reverse strand, counting down.
GGTCTTCTTTCCTGACCGGCATACTTTAGCTATGTGACCAAGCTTGCCACATTTTCTACATTCCTGGTTTTTAAACCAGCATTGGTTCTGGTCGTGTGTTGTCTTCCCACAACGATAACATTTTGTTGTACCCGAAGTCATTTGATCCACGCTGAGTACCGCTGCCTTCAGCTGCATTTCCGCAGTGCCTCTCGCGGCTGCTTCGTGTGATGCTGCAATAAGGACAGCCTTGTCAAGTGTAAGATCGTTCTCTTCGAGCAGTCGCTTTTGTGTTCCTTCCTTCGACAACCCGCACACGAACTTGTCTCTCAATGCCTCTGTCAGATTTTCCCCAAACTGGCAGTATTTCGCTAGTCTACGCAGTTCGACCAAGTATTCCGCATTGCTTTCCTCTTTCCGTTGCGTTCTCGCATAAAATTTGAATCGTTCCGCCAACATCAGCGGTGTGGGGTTCAAATGATCCTTCAGGACAGCAACAATATCAGCGAAAGTCTGATCCGCCGGTTTAGCTGGTGATAGAAGATGCTTCAATAGCCCGTATGTCTTCGCCCCCATTGCGTTTAATAAGGTGAGAGCTTTATCATCATCTGCTATTTTATTGGCCTCACAATATGTCTCGATGCGTTCTACGTACGTGGCCCAATCTTCCACCTCGGAATCGAAGTTGTTGATGTTACCATGCTTAGGCATCTTCACTATCTTTTTGAGAAACCACAACGAATTTGTTCGTTACTTTTTTTTTTCCAAAAATGGCGGTTTCCCGCGCTTGTCTTCTTCCCCGCCCACTTTCAAAATGGCGGTTTCCCGCTTCTGTCTTCTTCCCCGCCTACTGGCGGCTTCCCGCGTTTCTTCCCCTGGCGGGAGGGGTAAGCTTTCCTTCGGGCGACGACCGCTGGCTTTCGGAGTTCGCAGCCTGCGCGCCGGCTTCAGTGCGTTCCTTGTTCCCTTTTCTCGGCAGGGCAACCGGCGCTGGGGACAACCCGTTGGCGGCGAACAGTTCCAGCTGCTGGGCGGAATCTCGCTCGGTCTCCCTCGCTCGGTCCCGTTCCCCCTTCACTCGGGCTCTGTCTCTCCCTCAGCGGCTTCCAATCGCGCCTCCCAGCCCTCTCGCAGTCCGGTCCTTTCCTCCCCCGGCTGCGGCTGAGCTCTCCGCGGTTTTATTTATTTTTATATCTTCCCGCGCCTTACGATCCCGGTCGCAGCGCCTCGTGGCCTCGGTAGCTGCCCGGCCTTTTTCGCCGGTCGCAGTCTAGCTGTCTCACGACGCTGTTGCGTCTCCCAGCCCGCTTGTAGCCCGGTCTCTCACACCGGCTGCGTTCCCGCTTGTAGCGCGGTCTCTCACACCGGCTGCGTTCCCGCTTGTACCGCGGCTTCCGTGCCCTACGCTGCCCCAGTCTCAGCGCCTCTGGGCCCGACTTCTGTCCGGCTCCTTTCCCCCGACCGTGGTCGAGTTCACCGCCCTTATCCTCCGTTTCTTTTTATTTTCCCCCTACTCACAGTCAACGTGGCCGACTTGCTTCTCTTGGCTGATCGGCTCACTCACCGCCGTGGCAGAAGGGACAATAACAGCCTGTTGCTGATGGAAGGCTTCGTGTCTGAATCCTTCCTTCTTCCTTGCTCTGCAGACTCGAGTCTTCTCTCAGCCAAACGACGAGGGCGGGTGCCTCTTCTCGACGCTCGTTAACTGCTTCGGGTGTGTCGCTGCCGCAGGGTAAGATCGAACCCGTCGCCACTGTAAAGTCTGTGGGTTATATGGTGAATTAATACACAGACTACAAGAGTAACTTTAACAGGACTTTACTATTCGAAGGTCAGGGCGAATCTGCCCAATAAATCCTTACACAGCACTTATATACCGGTGTGGTCACTTCCGGTATTACAGTATACAGCAGCCAAGATAAAGTAGTGCAACACCTAAAATAGTTCTCTTAAAGGTGGACGGTTACATACAATAGTTCTCTTAAAGGTAGAACGGTTACATACACTACAGGGCGCAATTTCCCAATTGCGCTCAAAGCGTAAACTAACCTAACGAGTCAGACAAGATCCTCCAGTCCTCTCTATGGTAGTGCAAGTATCAGTTGTTTTGGAATTCAAACACTCATCTCCTAGTCCGCAATGCAGTGCAAACTCATTTTTAATAAGTTGTATTACTGACACCCCAAGTCGGCAGTCACTGAAATTGAGTCCCAGGATGGCTTGTAATTCAAGTCCACAATTGTAGTCGGTTCTAAACTAAGCTATGACGGTAAACAACATCATTCTGTGCTAGGGGAGAATTCCAACACAGGAAAGTGTGATAATTTACTCTCCATCTTCTCTCTCTACAGATCTGGCTGCTTTTGGCCAGTTTCAAATCCTGTTGGTGGCGGTGAAGTAGAAATCTGGTGCCTAGTCTATCCTGGCCTTCTGATTGAAGGAAGCAAGGGGTCTTGTGAGGAAAAGTAACAGTGAAATTCAGAGAAAAATGCCTTACTTTTGTTGTTTGAAGCAAGAATGTTGACACACACTTCCTGCGTATGGTCCTTACTGCTGATACAGTGGCACGTTTAATAACAGTGAGGATGGCAGTGAGTAGATCAAAGTCACTATGATTGCATAAGTTATCAGAGGGGCAGCAAGTTTAGATAAAGATTCCATCTCATGGCCTTTGTTTATTTATGTAAAGTATGGTTCAATCAGAATAGATGTTAGTCCAGATTTAATAAGTGTGTTTTAAAAACATATTCATTATTTGTCATGGCGCAATTTTTTTTAAATGAACCACTCATTACTCACATGCTCTGAATAAAGCAGGAGTTTCTTAGATTTACAACTGGGACATAAGTTAGAATAGCATTAAAAGTTTACTACAGCTGAGTCCAAATAAATGAACACCAGATCCGAACTAATCCTGAGCCTGTCATAGAATTCCAATGCATCAAATCACTTCCCGTTCATGCACGTTATATCTAAACAGATTCAGCTAAAGTATGAGACACTAAATTGACTGAGTGGCCAATATTACAAGTTGATACCTAAAGAGAAGTGACAGTCTCTGGAAAGCCTACTCCAGTTAAATCTTAACATTTCTTGGCATTCAGTTATACAGTGATCAGGATTCAGCGATAATTGTTTAATAAATCAGTATGCAGCAGCGAGGAATCCTGGCTGTCCATGTTGTTGTTAACTGATGAGAATGAATATGGCCGAGATGTTTCATATTTTCAGTTGTAGTAACCTGCAGCCTAAAAAAAAGCAGGACTGCTGTACGTGTGTAAGGGATTAGTCAATAGCAAGGCAAGTACTGACTAATCTATTGCTGTTGGTTTAGTCAGCCAATGGCATGGCTATTTTAATTCCCTTGGAAAGCTTAAGTAGGTCAGTAATGATAAAACTTGACTGATAAGTTTTCATTTTGAGTAACTGCTTCAGTTGAATAGATGGTAGGAAATTTATGTAACTTGAGTAATGTGCTTGACTACTGATGACTGAATAATCTGTTTCTAATAAAAATTGTATTCATTTAGCAGAATTGCTCACTATAACAATTCACAACGAGACAGTAGGCTGTTGCTTTTCAAGTAGGAATATGTAAGAAATTAATTTCCCTGACCTTTTCAGAGCTTTAGTGCTGCATAAATAGTGCAAGCAATATTTTCAGCAGGAAAATTGGGCAGAAGCCATTTCCAACCAATTTTCATCATTAAATCACTGCCCCCGAGCTCCTTTGCACCGTTTGAACCTTCCTATCTCTCAGGGCAGCAGCAAAGGCTAGGCCTCCAGCCTCCGAGCATCACGCCAGTGGAACATGAGAGGCGACATCAGGCTGCACAGGAACAAGCCCCAGAGATGCTGCCAGCAGCAGCTTCCTGCCAGGAGCAAACTGCCTTGAAGAGGGTAACCTCCACCCCATGGCTGCTGTGTTGTAGGATAGGCAGTGGATTGAGGGAATGTCCGAGGCTTCCTCATCAGCAATATCAAAGTCCAGCCCTCCTTGAATGGCAAAATTGTGAAGGGCACAGCAGGCTATAACTATTCACAACACTTGAGTTGCAGCATAAGAACATAAGAAATAGGAGCAGGAATAGGCCACTTGGCCCCTCGAGCCTGCTCCGCCATTCAATAAGATCATGGCTGATCTAGGGCTCAAAGCCACTTCCCCGCCCACTCCCCATAACCCTTCACTCCCTTATCTTGCAAAAATCTGTCTATCTCCACCTTAAATGTATTTAATGACCCAGCCTCCATAGCTCACTGGGGCAGAGAATTCCACAGATTTACGACCCTCTGAGAGAAGAAATTCCTCATCTCAGTTCTAAAAGGGTGACCCTTTATTCTGAGACTGTGCCCCCGAGTTCTAGATTTCCCCACGAGGAGAAACATCCTCTCTGCATCTACCCTGTCGAGCCCCCTCAGTATCTTATATGTTTCAATAAGATCGCCTCTCATTCTTCTAAATTCCAATGAGTATAGGCCCAGCCTGCTCAACCTTTCCTCATAAGTCAACCCCCTCATCTCTGGAATTAACCTAGTGAATCGTCTCTGAACTGCCTCCAATGCAAGCACACTGCAGAGACCCTCCCAACCTGTCTAGACAGTGATGACGTTACTTTAAGACAACTGATGATCCTCTGGATGACAAACATTGTAAAGGCATGTGCCACATTGTTGTGCTTCTCTCCCAATGTTTGGGCCACTCTTTCTGCAGTCATTGGCCATGGGAGCAGGGTGTAAGCTTTGTCACGCAGAAGCCATCTGTTGACCTGATTTTCTTCCCTGAAGAGGTCAGGGCAGGCCGAATGTGAACTTTGAAGTGACAGCTTCCAGCATGTCAGGCATTGAGATGTAGAATCCTCTACATGGTGGCACACACATTCTGCATATTGAAGGAGTGGCAGCCCTTCCTGTTGGTGTAGTTGAGGGCGTGTTCTGTGGGAGTTCGCAAAGCAATGTGGGTACCATCGATTGCACCCCGAACTTTGGGGAAGTCAGCAATCTCTTCAAAGTGGATGGTCCTATCTCGCTGCTGCCTTACTGTGATGGCAAAGGAGACAAGCTCACCTGCTCTGCTGTAAAGTTCATCAATGACTTGACAAATGCATGCCCATAACTCTCTTTCTTTCTCCGTAGAGGCTGCCTGACCTGCTGAGTATTTCCAGCATTTCCTGTTTTTATGCCCCATACTATAGCCTGGCTGATATTGTAGAGATCAACGGTGGCTGCCTGAAGTGACCCCATGCCATAAAAGTTTGAGGGCGGCGGTCACCTTCATAGCTGCAGAGAGAGCAGTGCGGCAGGCAAACCTGGCTTCAGGTTGTCATGCAGTAGATGACTGAACTGTCCTGTTGCCTCTTTGGTGAAGTGCTCTCTTATAAACAACTCCTCAGTATGACTTGTGCTGCCTGTACATTCTATGGGGGGGGGGGAATTATCTGGTGGGCTGCATCCTCCTTAAATACCACCTGACTCTCCTTTGCTCCATCCTGTGCTACTCCTCCTCCTCCTCTTCCTCCATGATAATAGTAAGTTTTGCTCTGGTTAATCTGTTGAAAATGCAAATCTCATTTTGTTTTTCCTTTTTTTTAAACATTAAAATCTATTAATTGTGAAATATAAAAGTGCTTAAAATTAACCAGAATGTACAATTTTTATTGGGAAAAAAAATCATTTTTCTGGGAGCAGTCCCCTAGAAATACACCGCTAATTTTATCCCATTAATATTCGGATTTCTCCTTCAGGCTTTTATGCACTTAGGTTAGTTTATTCCACCAATACTAATGAAGGAACATTGTATATTCTTATCACTTAAGTTATAAAGACCATGTAACTATTTGTTTTCATACGCCAGATTGTTCTTGAATTGTTTGCTTTTTGGGAGCGTGTCAGCTTTATTGAAGCTGTTGCTCAGTATCTGCTAGTTTTCCAGGTTGCATGAATAAACGGCGAAAGCAATTCTCCCAGTCCCAACCTCAAAGACACAAATAAGTCTTTTCAGCTGTGGGATTTCAATTCTATTTCTCGCACACAACAGCAGTGTTTGTACAATGACTGGTCTGCCTTATCAGATTGTCTCTTTCTATTCAGAGTTGGTAAACAAACATTAAAGACTTTTAGCTGATAAGAATCTGTAATACTGAATCAGTTTACAGTAAATTTCTCTATCTTCATCTCTAGTGAGAGCATATTAGCCACTTTTGGAGCATTGGCATATCTAACAAAGAGCATCACTGACTGAATATCAATCCTTGCACTTCTGGACAAGATCCAATATAATAGGGTCACTTTGTCCTGATGATATTTTGATAGGGTGTTTGGCTTTCTTGGTGCACTCATCTGATTGGCGAACGAGAGACAATAATTAAGCAGCAGTGAAGTGCCGTGAAATGCAGGAACAACACTCCCAAATCTACAGAGATTACTACATTTTGCAGGGAAAAAACTTTTGAAGTAGGACATGGTAAACTTACAAATCACCAGAGCTTTGGACTTACAAAGCATTCTGCTTGGTTTTAAATGGTTATCTCATTATCCCAACATCCAAAATGGCTGCATTGGTCATTCAAATTAAATTCCAGACTAATGAAGTTTTTTAAAAGCACATTGAATAAATTGCCATGGCATTTTTATAAATAGGGAAAAAATACAATTTTGTTATACTGTACATGCTAACATATACAGAGAAACATACAGAAGAGAAAAGAAAGTTACATAAGAACATAAGAAATAGGAGCAGGAATAGGCCACTTGGCCCCTCGAGCCTGCTCCGCCATTCAATAAGATCATGGCTGATCTAGGGCTCAAAGCCACTTCCCCGCCCGCTCCCCATAACCCTTCACTCCCTTATCTTGCAAAAATGTGTCTATCTCCACCTTAAATGTATTTAATGACCCAGCCTCCACAGCTCTCTGGGGCAGAGAATTCCACAAATTTACGACCCTCTGAAAGAAGAAGTTCCTCCTCATCTCCGTTCTAAAAGGGCGACCCTTTATTCTGAAACTATGCCCCCGAGTTCTAGATTTCTCCATGAGGGGAAACATCCTCTCTGCATCTACCCTGTCGAGCCCCCTCAGTATCTTATATGTTTCAATAAGATCACCTCTCATTCTTCTAAATTCCAATAAGTATAGGCCCAGCCTGCTCAACCTTTCCACATAATCAAACCCCTCATCTCTGGAATTAACCTAGTGAATCGTCTCTGAACTGCCTCCAATGCAAGTATATCCTTCCTTAAATAAGGAGACCAAAACTGCACGCAGTACTCAAGGTGTGGTCTCACCAATACCTTGTACAGTTGTAGCAGGACTTCCCTGCTTTTATACTCCAACTGTAGTATTTTGTAATCTCTCTCCATTTAAATAATAGTTTGCTTTTTTAGTTTTCCTGCCAAAGTGGATAACCTCGCACTTTCCCACATTATCCTGCCAACTGTTTGCCCACTCACCTAGCCTGTCTATATCCCTTTGCAGATTCTTTGAGTCCTCTGCACAACTTGCTTTCCTACCCATATTTGTGCATGAGCGGGGAGGTTGATGATCTATTAATCAGGATCACAATGAGATCGGTCCACTGGGGCAAAAATATAAAAAAAGGCCTCATGCCACCTCGCAGCATAATTTGAGAAATCGCAGATGCCATCTGTGCTAGCACCTAGTACCACAAGGCCTCGGAATATTTAAGCTCCCAACAAGAATCCAGGGCCGCCTGTCAATAAAGTCTGCCTGCCATATGTGAGATGATTCTTAGCTGTTTGTGGAAAGAAACGTTAATCATAATAGAATTTTCCATCAGGCAGTTGGGGGCGGGGAAGGGATGGGGAAAAAATGACATCTGTTTCACTCTGTTGTAGGTACGCCTGTGACCTATAAATCATAATGTGGCATTTGCAGTAGTTCTGAAAGAGTTTTTTGTAAATGCTACTTTATTCACTCCTTCAGTTCCTCTGGCATTCGCACCGCTTTCCAGCTGCAGGAATGGGCAAGTAACCTTTTTCCAAACTTCTCCCAGTGCTGCTCTGATCTTCTCTCTTCCTTCCCTCAACAACTCGCTGTGTGTAAAGTTGGCTTCAACTCACATCGTACCAGTGGGTGCGATATTCAGTATATGTTGCACAATGTGCTGGTGCTGCATATGCTGTACCATTGTGCCACCTAGCAATCTGCAGAGGAATCTGTCATTTGTCGTGCTTTTGGTAAATTTATTATCTAGTTCTGGTTTTAATAATGTCCAGTATTTGAAGTAAAGACATCAGTCTGATAGGGAAAGAAATCTTTTCCTCTTGCCCCATTTATTTGTAAAATGTAATTTTCCCGTGAAGATCAAGTCTACTGTTAGAAACACAAAGACAGTAATTCCACTACTATCAATATGCAAACTGTAATTTTTATTAATCATTTTTAAAACTTCCCTTCAAAAGTATTGGTAAACTAGTGTATCTCCAGTGTTATTGCTCACAGTGAGTTGGTAGTTGTACGGCTGCAAAAGAGGTACTAGGTAATTGTGCTTGGGGCTAGCCCTTTAGAAACAGCTTTGGTACCATCTGATTTCCCTGGCATGCCTTCTTTGTCCTCTTGTGTAAAATCCACAAGGGGATCATTGAAAACAAACCTCAGAGCCCTGATTTTAATCTAACCCGCCTGGCAGGAATGAGGCGGGTTCGGCTCAGATGCTTGTTTTACGTCCCATTGGATTTTTCCACGGAGAATTAAATCGGGTGGGGTGTAAAACAGGTGCCCGATCCTGAACCCGCCCTGTTCCCGCCAGGTGGATTAGGTTAAGATCGGGGCTACTTGAACTGGAACGGTGGGGGAAAAAGTGACTGTGTACCATTAAGCAATCCCTTAAGAGGTGATGACCTTTTTGGCCTTTAACGCCCATTTTAAAAGGACAAGAAGGAATGAGGTGGATAAACAAGGAAATCATGAACAGCCTCATTATGCCTTAATTTGCATAAAATTTGCTGTCTAAAGGAGCTTCCACGCTTACTGTGCTAGAGGCCAGCAAGCTCCTTAACTCATTTTTTGGTCCTTGGTTACCCAATTCCCAGGGGAACACTTCTGCTGGCACGGGATGCTGGCCTTTATATCTAGAGGACTAGAATACAAGGGGGTAGAAGTTATGCTGCAGCTATACACAACCCTGGTGAGACTACACCTGGAGCACTGTGAGCAGTTCTGGGCACCACATCTTAGGAAGCATATATTGGCCCTGGAGGGAGTGCAGCGTAGGTTTACCAGAATGACACCCGGACTTCAAAGGTTAAGTTACGAGGAGAGATTACACAAATTAGGGTTGTATTCCAAAGAATTTAGAATGTTAAGGGGTGATCTGATCAAAGTTTTCAAGATATTAAGGGGAACAGATAGGGTAGATAGAGAGAAACTATTTCTGCTGGTTGGGGATTCTCGGACTAGGGGGCATAGTCTAAAAATTCAAGCCAGATCTTTCAGGAGTGAAATTAGGAAACACTTCTACACACAAAGGGTGGTAGAAGTTTGGAACTCTCTTCCACAAATGGCAATTGATGCTAGATCAAATGTTAATTTTAAATCGGAGATTGATAGCTTTCTGTTAACCAAAGGTATTAAGGGATACGGCCCAAAGACGAGTTAGGTTGCAGATCAGCCATGATCTCATTGAATGGCGGAGCAGGCTCGAGGGGCTGAATGGCCGACTCCTGTTCCTATGTTCCTAGAAATTTTTACCCTATACGCATTTAAAAATGCATAGTGATTTCTTCAGCTACCAGTATGTAACATATCTGAATTTTATATCATCAATCCCTGGCACCAAAATGTGCAAATGTCAATGCCAGCATTTGAAGTGATAACAACAGGTTTTTTTGTGTGCTGGTATTTTAATTCCTGCACTACTACAAAGAATAAATGGCTTGTTCCTTTGAATCTCCAGTTACTCTGGCCCACCCCACTCATTTTGAATTTGAGGTGTTGCCAGGAATGACTATAAGGGCTCATCTTCTCCACAGGATGACATCAATGTTTGCAGAAAACATCAATTCTGCTTCAATTCTCAAACATTCCTCCTCCTAGAGGAAGAAATCTAAAATAAGAGATGCTGTGGTTGTTTAGTTTGGGTAATTGTTTCCTGACCCAAGGGCTTTGGGTTGAGGTTGCTTGTCTACATGTCACTCAAAGGAATAGATGATATTAGGACCGGAATTTTGTGGGGTACATACGGGCGCGATCGGAGGCGGGTCAGGTGGGAAATTTGAAATAAGTTGGAGTGGGTCAGGAACCCGCCGTCATCCCGCCCCCGCGTGCCTTTCCCTCAGGCACGTTTGCTGGTGTAGCAGCGACCTGAACAGCAGAGGCGGGCGACCTAATTCAAATCATTATCACCTTGTTGTCAAACCCTTAAGCGCCTTTTTTAGCCTACCTTTCAAATTTCCCTGGCTGCCCATGGAATTCATGCAGCTCGGGAACCACATCTGTCAGCCTGAGGCGGGAGTTGAGTGGTCATTGCTCCAGTTGATTAGATGACAGCATGAAATGTACTATAAAAGCTCCCACCTCACAGCTGATCACTTTCCTCAGGCAGAAGCTGTTGCTGACTGCATTCCCAGCACAGATTTAACTTTCTATAGGCTACAAGTGTTTGCAGCAAAGTTGCCATCCAGTCTCACCTCATTGGTAGAACCTATCACACCACTGACAGATTGCTTCTCTCATCTCTACTTGACCTGCCATCTATTCAGTCAGCATGGGTGCCATTCATAGGTTCTCACCTTGGTCCTCAGAATCAGACCACGATGAGCCCCAACACCAGCAGCACCAGGCAGACCAGCAGCACCAACAATAACACCAACAACCTTCTCCTCAACCACCTGATGCTGCACGGGACAGAGGGCATCAACGCAGGGCTGCACCACACCGGAAGTGATACCCCCAACACAGGATATACAGGCAGAGGATGAGCTTCCTCAACATGACTGAGCAAGTACCAAAGGAGGCTCAAGCTATCACACCTGGTCGTCGCAGACATTCGCACATTGCTCGAGTAAGACCTGCAGCTCAGAGGAGCTGGTGGACATGTCTTACCAGTGGCTGTCAAAGTCACCAGCACCCTCAACTTCTTTGCCTCAGGCTCCTTCCAGGGATCTGCAGCAGATATTTGCGGCATCTCGCAGTCGGCGGCCCACAGATGCATCACACAGGTCACCGATGCCCTCTTTGACAAATCAGCCAATTATATCAACATTGCTACTGATGAAGCCAGTGTTACTGAGTGGGTGCTCAGCTTTGCCACTCTATTTGGCTTCCCACAGGCGCAGGGTGTCATCGACTGCACACATGTGGCCATCAGAGCACCCCATCATAACCCAGGAGACTTTGTCAACCGCAAGGGCTTCCACGCCCTCAATGTGCAGCTGGTCTGCAACCATAGGAAGATCATCATGCATGTGTGCACCAAATTCTCTGGCAGCTGCCATGACTCTTACATCCTGCACCAGTCCACCCTTCCTCAGCTCTTTGCTCCTCCAAACAGACTTTCCAGCTGGCTGCTTGGAGACAAGGGCTATCCACTGAAGATGTGGCTCATGACACCCTTGAGGAGGCCTTACTGAGGCTGAGGAGAGATATAATGAAAGCCACATTTCCACCAGATGTGTCATAGAGCAGACAATAGGTATGCTCAAAATGCGCTTCAGATGCTTTGACAGATCTGGAGGAGCCCTTCAGTACGCACCAGCCAGGGTCTCCAGAATCATCGTGGTCTGCTGCACCCTGCACAACATAGCGCAGCAGCGAGGATTAGCGCTGCATGAGGAACAAGGCACTGAGCGCACAGTCTCTTCAGAGGAGGAGGAGGATCAGCAGCTGGAAGACAAGGAGGAGCAGGAGCACGGAGCAGCCCAGATCCCACCAGCACCCGAGCACATTGCTGCCCGGGAGGCCAGGGATGGCCTCATCATGGCCAGATTTACTTAACTTTACGCAGTACAGCCATATGGCTGCCACATGCTGTGCCAGGTTGGCAACACCCCACAGCAACACCATAAAGGATCCCGACAATGACCAAGCCATTCCTTTCACACTGACCACCATTGCTGGAGGTACCGTTATGTCTCACCATTCACTGCAACTCACTAAGCCACTTCCAAAGGTGCACACAAGTTAGTCCAAGACTGGAAAGTGGTGAAAATAAAGATTTTTATGGTTGACATCACATTGGGCAGGGCTGCCTTGAGGATGAGTTCATTGAGTGTATTAGGGATGGGTTTCTTGAGCAGTATGTAACTGAACCGACCAGGGGGCAAGCAACCTTAGATCTGGTCCTGTGTAACGAGACACGATTAATTAAAAATGTCCTAGTAAAGGATCCCCTTGGAATGAGTGACCATAACATGGTTGAATTCCATATTCAATTAGAGGGTGAGAAGGTTGGATCTCAAACAAACGTGCTAAGCTTGAATAAAGGAGACTATGAAGGTATGAGAGCGGAATTGAGTAGAGTGGATTGGGAAAATAGATTAAAGGGTAAGACGATACATGATCAGTGGTGTACATTTAAGGAGTTATTTTACAACTTCCAAAAATAATATATTCCACTGAGAAGAAAAGGGTGTAAAAGAAAAGACAGCCATCCATGGCTAAGTAAAGAAATTAAGGATAGTATTCGACTAAAAACAAGGGCATATAAGGTAGCCAAATCTAATGGGAGGATAGAGGATTGGGAAAACTTTAAAAGACAGCAAAAAATAACAAAACGATTGATTAAGAAAGGGAAGATAGATTATGAAAGTAAATTAGCAAAAAATATAAAAACAGATAGTAAAAGTTTTTATAGTTATATAAAAAGAAAAAGGGTGGCTAAAGTAAATGTTGGTCCCTTAGAGGATGAGACCGGGAAATTCATGGTGGGAAATATGAAGATGGCAAAAACACTGAATGAAGATTTTATATCAGTCTTTACAGTAGAAGACACTAAGAATATCCCAACACTGGACAAACAGGGGGCTAAAGGGGGGGAGGAGCTAAACATGATCAAAATCACTAAGGAAGTGGTACTCGGTAAAATAATGGGACTCAAGGCGGATAAATCACCTGGACCTGATGGCTTACATCCTAGGGTCTTGAGGGAAGTGGCGGTAGGGATTGTGGATGCATTGGTAATAATTTTCCAAAACTCCCTGGACTCGGCAAAGGTCCCGGCAGACTGGAAAACTGCTAATGTAACACCCTTATTTAAAAAGGGCAGTAGACAGAAGGCTGGAAACTATAGACCGGTTAGCCTAACATCTGTGGTAGGTAAAATTTTGGAGTCCATTATTAAGGAGACAGTAACAGGACATTTGGATAATCATAATTTAATAGGACAAAGTCAGCATGGTTTTATGAAGGGGAAGTCATGTTTGACAAATTTGCTGGAGTTCTTTGAGGAAGTAACATATAGGGTGGATAAAGGGGAACCAGTGGACGTAGTGTATTTAGACTTCCAAAAGACATTTGACAAGGTGCCACACAAAAGATTATTGCTTAAGATAAAAAATCACGGGATTGGGGGTAATATTCTGGCATGGATAGAGGATTGGCTATCTAACAGAAGGCAGAGAGTTGGGATAAATGGTTCATTCTCAGACTGGCAATCAGTAACTAGTGGTGTTCCGCAGGGGTCAGTGCTGGGTCCCCAACTCTTTACAATCTATATTAACGATTTGGAGGAGGGGACCGAGTGTAACATATCAAAGTTTGCAGATGATACTAAGATGGGAGGGAAAGTAGTGAGTGAGGAGGACATAAAAAACCTGCAAGGGGACATAGACAGGCTAAGTAGGTGGGCAGAGATTTGGCAGATGGAATACAATACTGGAAAGTGTGAGGTTATGCACTTTGGCAGGAAAAATCGTAGAGCAAGTTATTATCTTAATGGCAAGAAACTGGAAAGTACTGAAGTACAAAGGGATCTGGGGGTCCTGGTGCAAGAAACTCAAAAGGTTAGTATGCAGGTGCAGCAAGTGATTAAGAAGGCCAATGGAATGTTGGCTTTCATTGCTAGGGGGATAGAATATAAAAATAGGGAGGTATTGCTTCAGTTGTACAAGGTATTGGTGAGACCGCACCTGGAATACTGCGTACAGTTTTGGTGTCCATACTTAAGAAAAGACATACTTGCTCTCAAGTCAGTACAAAGAAGGTTCACTCGGTTAATCCCGGGGATGAGGGGATGGACATATGAGGAGAGGTTGAGTAGATTGGGACTCTACTCATTGGAGTTCAGAAGAATGAGAGGCGATCTTATTGAAACATATAAGATTGTGAAGGGGTTGGGTCGGGTGGATGCGGGGAGGATATTCCCGATGATGGGTGAAACTAGAACTAGGGGGCATAGTCTTAGAATAAGGGGCTGCTCTTTCAAAACTGAGATGAGGAGGAACTACTTCACTCAGAGGGTGGTAGGTCCATGGAATATGCTGCCCCAAAAAGCTGTAGAAGCTACATCATTACATAAATTTAAAACAGAAATAGACAGTTTCCTAGAAGTAAAGGGAATTAAGGGTTACGGGGAGCGGGCAGGAATTTGGACATGAGTCTAGGTTCGGATCGGTCATGGCCCTGTGGGTAGCGGAGTGGGCCCAGGGGCCGTGTAGCCTGCTCCTGCTCCTATTTCGTGTGTCTAATTCTGTTAGATTCAGGAGATGGTTCTGTGATAGTGGATTGGCGGTTAGGATCAGATCAGCCATGATCTTATTGAATGGCGGAGCAGGCTCGAGGGGCCGATTGGCCTACTCCTGCTCCTATTTCTTATGTTCTTATGTTCTTGTGTAACGGAAACTTGACATTAACATTGAATAAAACACCCAAGTAGCTACCCTTGTGAATCTACTTGTGCGCTATCTTTCTCTTACGCGTGCTTCTACGAGGTGCTGCCCCTGTGGCTTCAGCAGAGGTAGAGGCAGCCAACTCACTTCCCTGCTGCGATTGCGTAGACACTCTTGGCGGCCGTCCTCTGGGTTTTGGAGCCTGTGATGGCCCCGCCAAAGTCTGCTCCACCTGCGACTGTGCAGGGGCAGACTCGGCCTTCGCTGTCTGAGGAGGCATCTGGGGCTCTGACTGAGAGGGTGGCAACAGGGGAAAAGTGTAAGCGCTTTGAGAGGAGCCCCCACTTTCATGTCCCCTCTCACCATCATCCCTCTCATGGGCCACCCGCACTTCCCTGCTAGCAAGGAAATGGAGAGCACCTTGCTGCACATCAGTGGGGCCATGAGGACCCACGTCTACGCTGACACCCCTCCTAAACAGTAGGTCTATGAGCCTCTGCCATCTATTCTCCTTAGGTACCTATCTATTCTCCATAGATAGCCATCTATTCTCTATAGAGACCATGTGCTCCTAAGAGTGGCACAATAGCTGCTCCATGCAGGTGGTCATCCTATCCATGGAAGAGCCTACAGTCGCCATCGCCTGCGGCATTGTGATGCTCATATTGGAGATGGACTCCTCCATTCTCTGAACATTTGCAGACATCATGCTCGCAGAACCTGTCAGAGCCTCCTGCACTTCTTCCTGCACCTCCAGGATTGCCCTCTTTCTGGATGACCCCCAAGGCTCAGTGTCTGCATGCAGCTGAGCAGAGCTGGGCACATCCTGCACCCTCCGGCGAGGAGTCTCCACTGCTGTCCCTGTCTCCACCATCTGCTCTTGCTCATTTGTGACTTGTGACAGACCAGGTGACAACACTACTCCATCTCATGTGGGACCCACCGAGGTGTGTGTCTCTGCGCTAGTGCTGGGTGTGCTCATGTCTGGTGACAGTGCGTCCTCAGAGGCTGGGGGCTCCTCTGAGGAGTCGTCTTGCTCTTCCTCCTGGACAGTGGAGGGGGCTCTTGATGGACCTGTGGGAGAGTAAAGAAATTAGGTAGTTATGTCATATGAAGAATGGGTACAGATACCATTATGCACATGATGACCATTCAGTGGCTGATGACATCAGTCCCCATATGAGTGACTGCTGTATGCCATGTGGCTGTATGAGATATAATTCTGTCACCAGGTTGCTGAGATGTCCTGCTCTCTCCGTCTCCCACCTCCATCTGCTCGGCCACTCCTGATACCTCTAACGCAGCCTCCTCTGCTGTTGTGAGGGTCACAAGTGATGGAGGGCCACCTCCAGTTCTCTCCCTCTTCCTCTTATTGTGCACTCTCTTTTCCTGCAAGGAAGGGAAGAAGAGAAGGTTGAGTGAGAGTGATGGAATGAGTGTAAGGAATGGATGGGTTACATTTTTAGAGGGAGATTTTGATGGATTGGGGTGGCAATGCCAAGTGGCCCCCTTGCGTGTTGTTAACTGATATGTTTGCATTAGGATGAGGGTGAGTGTTAGGGGTGGCTAGTCAGATGGGGATGTGATAATATAGATAGAGAGAGAGGGATGGGTGGAGGTGCAAGGTATGTTGGTGTAAGGATGTGCAGGAGTAGGGTTGGGAAGGCTGAGTGATGGGGATGTGATGAGAGGCGCAGCAGGATGAAGCTGAGTGTGGCTTTGTACTCACCTTTCCTGATCTAATGAGATCATTGAAGTGCTTTGGCACTGCACCCAGGTCCTCCTGAACACATCCCTGCAGTTCACCTCCTCTGCAATTTGGAGCCAGTTCCTTTTGTCTCCTGGGGAGGTCTCTTCCGCCCATTCGAAGGGAAGAGGACCGCCCTGCGTGCTCTGACTCCCTCCACAAGCATATGGAGGGAGTCATCGGAGAACCTGGGTGCAGCCCTCTGCCTCTGTGCAGTCATGTCTCCAAGTGTTTGGAGCAATCAAAACCTCCAGTGCAGTGACTGCACACTCCTAGCTGAACCTTCAAATGCAATGTGGCCATGGCTCCTTTAAATATCCCGGCGAAAACGCGTCATTGATGACGTCATCAGACCTGCATCATTTAATAGGGCCGGGTAACACACAGGGCTTGCTTAATAGGCCCCATTAGTGCAAATTGATTTCTGCAGCGGGACGGACGCAAGAACGGGGTCATGACCCGCCATGCCGACTGCCTGCACTCAACCCGCCTAGGTAAAGAAAATTCATAAGAACATAAGAACATAAGAAGTAGGAGCAGGGGTAGGCCATACGGCCCCTCGGGCCTGCTCCGCCATTCAATAGGATCATGGCTGATCTGAACCTAGACTCACGTCCACTTCCCTGCCCTCTCCCCGTAACCCCTAATTCCCTTATCTGCTAGGAAACTGTCTATCTCCGTTTTAAATTTATTTAATGTTGCAGCTTCCACAGCTCTCTGGAGTAGCAAATTCCATAGATTTACTACCCTCTGAGTGAAGAAGTTTCTCCTCATCTCAGTTTTGAAAGGGCAGCCCCTTATTCTAAGATTATGCCCCCTAGTTCTAGTCTCACCCATCAGTGGAAACATCCTCACCGCATCCACCCGATCAAGCCCCCTCACAATCTTATATGTTTTGATAAGATCGCCTCTCATTCTTCTGAACTCCAATGAGCCCAACCTACTCAACCTTTCCTCATACGTCAACCCCCTCATCTCCGGAATCAACCGAGTGAACCTTCTCTGAACTGCCTCGAGAGCAAGTATATCTTTTCTTAAATATGGAAACTAAAACTGCACGCAGTATTCCAGGTGTGACCTCACCAATACCCTGTATAACTGCAGCAAGACTTCCCTGTTTTTATACTCCATCCCCCTTGCAATAAAAGCCAAGATTCCATTGGCCTTCCTGATCACCTGCTGCACCTGCATACTAACTTTTTGTGTTTCATGCACCAGGACCCCCAGATCCCTTTGTACTGTAGCACTTTGCAGTTTCTCTCCATTTAGATAATAACTTGCTCTTTGATTTTTTCTGCCAAAGTGTATAACCTCACACTTTCCAATATTATATTCCATCTGCCAAATCTTTGCCCACTCACTTAGCCTGTCTATGTCCTTTTGCAGGTTTTTTATGTCCTCCTCACTCACTGCTTTCCCTCCTACCTTTGTATCGTCGGCAAACTTGGATATGTTGCACTCGGTCCCTTCCTCCAAATCGTTAATATAGATTGTAAAGAGTTGGGGTCCCAGCACTGACCCCTGTGGAACACCACTAGTTACTGATTGCCAGCCCGAGAACAAACCATTTATCCCAACTCTTTGTTTTCTGTTAGATAGCCAATCTTCCACCCATGCCAGTATATTACCCCCAATCCCATGATTTTTTATCTTGATCAGTAATCTTTTGTGTGGAACCTTGTCAAATGCCTTTTGGAAGTCCAAATACACTACATCCACTGGTTCCCCTTTATCCACCCTGTATGTTACATCCTCAAAGAATTCGAGCAAATTTGTCAAACATGACTTCCCCTTCATAAAACCATGCTGACTCTGTCCTATTAAATTATGTTTATCCAAATTCTCTGTTACTGTTTCCTTAATAATGGACTCCAACATTTTACCAACCACAGATGTTAGGCTAACTGGTCTATAGTTTTCAGCTTTTTGTCTACTTCCCTTCTTAAATTAGGGTGTTACATTAGCAGTTTTCCAATCTGCCGGGACCTTTCCTGAGTCCAGGGAGTTTTGGAAAATAATCACCATTGCATCCACAATCCCTACCACCACTTCTCTCAAGACCCTAGGATGTAGGCCATCAGGTCCGGGGGATTTATCCGCCTGAAGTCCCATTATTTTACCGAGTACCATCTCCTTAGTGATTTTAATCGTGTTTAGCTCCTCCCCCCTCATTGCCCCCTGTTTGTCCAGTGTTGGGCTATTTTTAGTGTCCTCTACTGTAAAGACTGATACAAAATATTTGTTCAGCGTCTTTACCATCTCCATGTTCCCCACCACTAGTTTCCCGGTCTCATCCTCTAAGGGACCAACGTTCACTTTAGCCACCCTTTTTCTTTTTATGTAGCTGTAGAAACTCTTGCTATCTGTTTTTATATTTTTTGCTAGTTTGCTTTCATAATCTATCTTCCCTTTCTTAATTAATCGTTTAGTTATTGTTTGCTGGCTTTTAAATGCTTCCCAATCTTCTATCCTCCCACTAGATTTGGCTACTTTATATGCCCTTGTTTTCAGTCCGATACTATCCTTTATTACTTTACTAAGCCACGGATGGCTGTCTTTTCTTTTACTCCCCTTTTTCCTCAGTGGCCAATGTGTCAGCCATGGCTCAGTTGGTAGCACCCTCACCTCTGAGTCAGAAAGTTCTTGGTTCAAGTCCCACTCCAGAGACTTGAGCACAAAAATCTAGGCTGATACTCCAGTGCAGTACTGAGGGAGTGCTGCACTTTTGGAGGAGCCGTCTTTCAGATGAGATGGTGGCATAGTGGTTAGCACTGTTGCCTCACAGTGCCAGGGACCCGGGTTCGAATCCGGCCTCGGGCGACTGTATGTGTGGAGTTTGCACATTCTCCCCGTGTTTGCGTGGGTTTCCTCCGGGTGCTCCGGTTTCCTCCCACAGTCCAAAGATGTGCTGGTTAGGTTGATTGGCTATGATAAATTGACCCTTAGTGTTAGGGGGATTAAATACGTGGGGTTACGGGGATAGGGTGGGGTATGTGTTGGTGTAGGGGTTACGGGGATCGGGTGGGATATGTGTCGGTGCAGGCTCGATGGGCTGAAATGGCCTCTATCTGCACTGTGGGGTTTCTGTGATTCTGTGATGAGATGTTAAACCGAGGCCCCGTCTGCTCTCTCAGGTGGATGTAAAAGATCCCACGGCACTATTTCGAAGAAGAGCAAGAGAGTTATTCCGGGTGTCCTGGCCAATATTTATCTCTCAA
Organism: Somniosus microcephalus; assembly: GCF_052327205.1. NCBI lineage: Eukaryota > Metazoa > Chordata > Chondrichthyes > Squaliformes > Somniosidae > Somniosus > Somniosus microcephalus. The sequence continues at coordinate 36,682,213 of NC_140994.1, read as the reverse complement.
TCAACATCACTAAAGAAAAAAACAGATTATCTGATCATTATCACATTGCACAAAACAGAGCATCATTTTCCACATGTATTCTGACGACACCCAGCTCTACCTCACTACCTCTTCTCTCGGCCCCTCCATGGTGTCTAAATTGTCAGACTGCTTGTCCGAAATACAGTTCTGGATGAGCAAAAATTTTCTCCAATTAAATATTGGGAAGACCGAAGCCATTGTTTTCGGTTCCCGCCACAAACTCGTTCCCTAGCCACTGACTCCATCCTTCTCCCTAACATCTGTCTGAGGCTGTACCACACTGTTTGTAACCTTGGTGTCATATTTGACCCTGAAATGAGCTTCCGACCACATATCCGCAGCATAACAAAGACCGCCTACTTCCACCTCCGTAACATCGCCCGTCTCCGCTCTTGCCTCAGCTTATCCGCTGCTGAAACCCTCATCCATGCCTTTGTTACCTCTAGACTTGACTATTCCAATGCACTCCTGGCTGGCCTCCCCCATTCCACCCTACGTAAACTTGTGGTCATCCAAAACTCAGCTGACCATGTCCTAACCTGCACCATGTCCTGTTCACCCATCACCCCTGTGCTCACTAACCTACATTGGCTCCCGGTTAAGCAGCGCCTCGATTTCAAAATTCTCATCCTTATTTTCAAATCCCTCCATGGCCTCGCCCCTCCCTATCTCTGTAATCTCCTTCAGCCCCACAACCCCCCGAGATATCTGCGCTCCTCTAATTCTGCCCTCTTGAGCATCCCTGATTATAATCACTCAACCTTTGGTGGCCGTGCCTTCTGTTGCCCAGGCCCTAAGCTCTGGAATTCCCTCCCTAAGCCTCTCCGCCTCTCTTTCCTCCTTTAAGACGCTCCTTAAAACCTACCTCTTTGACCATGCTTTTGGTCACCTGCCCTAATTTATCCTTATGTGGATCGGTGTCAAATTTGTTGTCTTAAAATACTCCTGTGCAGCGCCTTGGGACGTTTTACTACATTAAAGGTGCTATATAAATACAAGTTGTTGTTGTTGTTTATGGGAGCTTGCTGTGCGCAAATTGGCTGCCGCGTTTCCTACATTTCAACAGTAATTACATTTCAAAAATTACTTCATTGGCTGTAAAGCACTTTGGTACGTCTGGTGGTCATGAAAGGTGCTATATAAATGCAAGTCTTTCTTTTCTTTTTTGAAATCCCTGGGTTAGGTAAAACTGGGCCTTCTGAGGATGGAGATGGAGGTAGAGGAAAAACCTGATATTGCCTTAGCGCATTATAAGCATTTTTTCTGTCAGCTAATCACAGAGCACTCGTGAAGAACTTGGACACCGATGGCCTAGACCAACTTTTCCACAGTCGGTCAGAAATGGATATACGAAAATAAAAAGGCCTAATCTTCATTTAGAAAGACACGGATTAATCAGGAACAGTCAGCATGGATTTGTTAAGGGAAGGTCGTGTCTGACTAACTTGATTGAATTTTTTGAAGAGGTAAGAAGGAAGGTCGATGGATTTTAGCAAGGTTTTTGATAAGCTCCTGCATGGCAGACTGGTCACGAAAGTAAAAGCCCATGGGATCCAAGGCAAAGTGACAAGTTGGATCCAAAATTGGCTCAGAGGCAGGAAACAAAGGGTAATGGTCGAAGGGTGTTTTTGTGACTGGAAGGCTGTTTCCAGTGGGGTTCCGCAGGGCTCAGTACTGGGTCCTTTGCTTTTGGTGGTATATATAAATTATTTGGACTTGAATTAGGAAGTATGATTAAGAAGGTTACAGATGATACAAAAATTGGCCATGTGGTTGATAATGAAGAAGAAAGCTGCAGACTGCAGGAAGATGTCAATGGACTGATCTGGTGGGCAGAACAGTGGCAAATGGAATTCAATCTGGAGAAGTGTGAGGTAATGCATTTGGGGAGAACTAACAAGGCAAGGGAATACACTATAAATGGTAGGATACTGAGAAGTGCAGAGGATCAGAGGGACCTTGGAGTGCATGTCCACAGATCCCTGAAGGCAGCAGGACAGGTAGATAAGGTGGTTAAGAAGGCATACGGGATACTTGCCTTTATTAGCCGAGGCATAGAATATAAGAGCAGGGAGGTTATGCTTGAACTGTATAAAACAGTAGTTAGGTCACCACATTACAGGAAGGATGTGATTGCACTAGAGAGGGTGCAGAGGAGATTTATGAGGATGTTGCCTGGGCTGGGGAATTTTAGCTATGAGGAAAGATTGGATAGGCTGGGGTTGTTTTCTTTGGAACAGAGAAGGCTGAGGGGAGACCTAATTGAGGTGTATAAAATTATGAGGGGCCTAGATAGAGTGGATAGGAAGGACTATTTCCCTTAGCAGAAGGGTCAATAACCAGGGGGCATAGATTTAAAGTAATTGGTAGGAGGTTTAGAGGGGATTTGAGGAGAATTTTTTTCACCCAGAGGGTGGTGGGGGTCTGGAACTCATTACCTGAAAGAGTGGTAGAGGCAGAAACCCTCATCACTTTTAAAAAGTGCTTAGATGTGCACTTGAAGTGTCATAACTTACAAGGATATGGACCAAGTTCTAGAAAGTGGGATTAGGCTGGATAGCTCTTTGTCGGCCGGCATGGACAAGATGGGCCGAATGGCCTCCTTCTGTGCTGTAAATTTCTATGATTCTATGATTAAGGCTGCATCAGTTTAAAGGCCAAAAGACCACTTCCAAAACACTGATTATTAAGAGTTCACCACAAATTTATTCACCAATGTACAATTACAACATCTTGCATTTATATAGTGCCTTTAACGTAGTAAAATGTCACAAGGCACTTCACAGGAGTGCTATCAAACAAAATTTGACACCGAGCCAGATAAGGACATGTTAGAACATGTGACCAAAAGCTTGGCCAAAGAGGTAGGTTTTAAGGAGCATCTTAAAGGAGGAGAGAGAGGTAGAAATGCAGAGAGGTTTAGGAAGTGAACTCCAGAGCATAGGGCTTGGGTGGTTGAAGGCACGGCCGCCAATGGTGGAGAATAAGAGACCAGGATTGGAGGAGCGCAGAGATCTCAGAGGGTTGTAGGGCTGGAGAAGGTTACAGAGGAAGAATGGGGTGAGGCCATGGAGGGATTTGAAAACAATGATGAGAATTATAAAATCGAGTCGCTGCTGGACCAGGAGCCAATGTAGGTCAACGAGCACAGGGTGATGAGTATGATTGTTTATAGTGTTATCTGCTAACTGAAATAACATATATCTGACACAAAGAATGTGTCATATATCGGTTTATATAACCACTCCAACTCATGCTTTATTGAAAATTGTATTTGTTAGAGATTATATATTTACAATTAAGCACAACAGAACTGTGGCCTCATTGTGGAAAATAGACATACATGGCAGATGAATCAACACTGCACAGTTATGAATGAAGTAAATGGTATTGTTCCCACAAAATGAATGAATGCCAAGGCCACAGCTCAGGTGTGCGCAGCTATAAGATTACATGATTTTAATTATAGCAGCATACAATTTTGCGTGCGTTTTTGGCTTTGTACCATATACTGTGTAAGCTGCTAAGATAACTCGTCTTTGTCTGACCAGTTTATTTTCAGTGTGTGCAGTTACTGCAGTGGCTTTTCAAAATATGTTTCCTTACAACAAGAGTAGACATTTGGACTGAAATGATAACTACATATTGTACCTGATATACTGGCCGGAATTTTCCAGGGGTTTAGCGGACAGGATCGGTGGTGAGTCGGGTGGGAAAGTGTTTTTATTTGACAGAGGGTCTGGACCCCGCTGTCAACCCGCCGCCACGCGCCTTTCCCAATGTCGGGTCTGTCAGCGCTGAGCAGACCCGACCGGCAGCAGCAGGGAACCTAATTAAGATGATTAGCATCTAGTTGCCAGATGCTTAACAGAATTTTCTCACTTACCTTTTGTCATTAACTTCATGACCACGGGATCCCCGCTGTGCGCAGACCATGGCTGTCAAGCTGAGGCATGAGTTCAGTGGCCATTGCTCCATCTGATTACTTGACAGCTTCAAATGTACAGTAAAAGCTCCCACCTGACTGATATTCACTTTCCTCAGGCAGAAGCTATTTCTCACTCCATTTCCAGCACACACCCTGCAGGCTTTCCACTCTTACCTCATTGGAAGAACTCTCTCACCATTGACAAAATGCTTCTGTCATCTCTACTTCAGTTGCCATCTATTCCATCAACATGGGTGCTCTTTATATTCTCGCATCTTGGTCCTCAGAATCCCACCACGATCAGCCCCAACACCAGCAGCACCAACAACAACACCAACCTTCTCCACAATCACCTGATGCTGCACAGAACAGAGGTCATCAGCAACTGACCACATTGCTGCCTGAGAGGTCAGGGATGGCCTCACCATGGCCAGATTTACTTCACTTGACGCTGTACACCCTGGCTGCCACATGATGCGCCAGGTTGGCACCACCCCACACGAACACCATAAAGCATCCCTACAATGCCCAAGCCATTCTTTTCACATACTGTACTTTTGTAAGAGTCAGGAAAGATAAAATGTTGCAAATGGGAATGGCAAACTCATACAGCATGAAAAATGGGGGCAGGGGTTATGGTCTGAAATTGTTGAACTCAATGTTGAGTCCAGACGGCTGTAAAGTGCCTAATCGGAAGATGAGTTGCTGTTCCTCGAGCTTACGTTGAGCTACATTGGAACAATGCAAGAGGCCGAGGACAGAGAGATCAGAGTGGGAGTGAAGCAGTGAATTAAAGTGACAAGCGACCGGAAGCTCAGGGTCACCCTTACGGACTGAACGGAGGTGTTCCGCAAAGCGGTCGCCCAATCTGCGTTTGGCCTCCCCAATGTAGAGGAGACTGCATCGTGAGCAGCGAATACAGTCTATTAAATTGCAATAAGTACAAGTAAATCGCTGTTTCACCTGGAAGGGGTGTTTGGGGCCCTGGACAGTGGGAAAGGAGGAGGTAAAAGGGTATGTGTTGCATCTCCTGCGCTTGCACGGGAAGGTGCCGGGTGAAGGGGAAGGGCTGTTAGGGGTGATTGAGGAGTGGACCAGGGTGTCGTGGAGGGAGCGGTCCCTTCGGAATGCTGAAAGGGGAGGTGAGGGGAAGATGCGTTTGGTGGTGGGATCACGTTGGGAGTGGCGGAAATGGCGGAGGATGATCCGTTGAATGTGGAGACTGGTCGGGTGAAAGGTGAGGACAAGGGGAACCCTATCATGGTTTTGGGAGGGAGGGGAAGGGGTGAAAGCAGAAGTGCGGGAAATGGAACGGACATGGTCAAGGGCCGTGTCAACCACAGTAGAGGGGAATCCTCGGTTGAGGAAAAAGAAAGACACGTTGGAAGCACTGGTATGGAAGGTGGCATCGTCAGAACAGACGCGGCAGAGACGGAGAAACTGGGAGAATGGAATAGAGTCCTTACAGGAAGCGGGGTGGGAGGAAGTTTAGTCCAGGTAGCTGTCGGAGTCAGTGGACTTGTAGTGGATGTTTGTCGAAAGCCAATCGCCAGAAATGGAGACGGAGAAGTTAAGGAAAGGAAGAGAAGAGTCGGAGATGGACCATGTGAAGGTGAGGGAAGGGTGGAAATTGGAAGTAAAGTGAATTAACTTATCTAGTTCAGGGCAAGAGCAGGAAACGGCACCGATACAGTCATTGATGTACCGGAAAAAGAGGTGAGGGAGGAGACCTGAGTAGGACTGGAACAAAGAATGTTTCACATATCCCATGAAAAGGCAGGCATAGCTAGGGCCCATGCGGGTGCCCATAGCAACACCTTTAATTTGGAGGAAGTGAGTGGAGTCAGAGGAGAAGTTCAATGTGAGAACAAGTTCAGCCAGACAGAGGAGGGTGGTGGTGGATGGGGATCGGTTGGGCCTCTGTTCAAGGAAGAAGACCATCCTGGTGGGGGATGGAGGTGTAGAGGGATTGGACGTCCATAGTGAAAAGGAGACGGTTGGGGCCAGAAAACTGGAAACTGTTAAAGTGACGGAGGGCGTCGGAAGAGTCGCGAATGTAGGTGGGAAGAGACTGGACAAGGGGAGAAAAAATAGAGTCGAGATAGGAAGCGATAAGTTCCGTGGGGCAAGAACAGGCTGAAACGATGGGTCTACCAGGGCAGTCTTGTTTGTGGATCTTGGGTAGGAGGTAGAAGCGGGCTGTGCGGGGTTGGGGAACTATGAGGTTGGCAGCTATGGAGGGAAGATCTCCAGAGGAGATGAGATCAGTGACAGTCTTGGAAACAATGGCTTGATGTTTGCTAGTGGGGTCTGATGTGCCTCAATAATTCCGAGACTCGATGTTAGCAAAACAAAACAAGGCTTTTATTAACTTAGAAAGTAACACGTAAGAGAGAGAGGTATCTTCCTTCTGGAGACTGAGGCCAGACTGAGCTAGCTTACAAAAGGGGCCAGGTATGGGCGGAGCCCTACACACACAGCACATTCCAATAAACAATACAATGAGGACTGGGGGAAGGGAAATGACACTGAAACCGACCACAGTCACAGGCAGTGATGAATGGAATATTTCATCACATTCACCCCTTCTATAGATTTAGTCTGTTCGGGGGTTTGATAGTCCTCTGCGACCGACGTGGCTGTTGTGGTGCCGCGGGTGTCGGCTGGGTGTCCCCGGTAGTCTCCTGGGTCTCTGCCGGGGGTGCCGCCAGGGTTGTTGAAGGGGTAGTTGGTGGGGGTGCCGTTGGTCGGTGTTCTTCCGGGGGTGATGAAAGAGTAGTGGGTGGGTAAGAGTTGTTGTGATCGTTGTTGCTGCTATTGCCGTGGTTGTTGTCAATGCCGGCTGGGGCAACGTCTTTTATGGACACGGTGTCCTCCCTTCCGTCGGCGTGCCGGACATATGCGTATTGGGGGTTGGCGTGGAGTAGGCGTACTGGCTCCACGAGAGGGTCCGTCTTGTGGCCCCTCACATGCCTTCGCACGAGTACCGGACCTGGGGTGGAGAGCCATGACGGCATGGATACGCCTGAGGTGGATTTCCGGGGAAAGACAAACATTCGTTCATGAGGCGTGGCATTAGTGGCCGTACACAATAGCGACCGTATCGAATGGAGCACATCCGAGAGGACTTCCTGCCAGCGGGAGATAGGGAGGCCCTTGGTCCTTAGAGCTAGAGTGACTGCTTTCCATACTGTCCCGTTCTCTCGCTCCACTTGGCCGTTACCCCGGGGGTTGTAGCTGGTGGTACGGCTCGTGGCGATCCCCTTGGACAGCATGTACTGGCGTAGCTCTTCACTCATGAAGGACGCCCCCCTATCCGTATGGGTGTAGCTCGGCATACCGAACAGGCAGAACAGGTTGTTGAGGCATTTAATGACCGTGGCGCTGGTCATGTCTGGGCAGGGGAAGGCGAATGGGAACCGGGAGTATTCGTCCACAATGTTCAGGAAGTAAACATTGCGGTCGACGGACGGGAGGGGGCCCTTGAAATCTAAGCTGAGCCGCTCAAAGGGCCGTGTAGCTTTGATTAAGTGGGCTCTATCTGGGCGGTAGAACCGAGGCTTGCACTCAGCGCAAGTGCGGCAGTTCCTGGTCAGAGACCGAACTTCCTCAATCGAGTAGGGTAAGTTACGGGACTTTATGAAGTGGAACAGCCGCGTGACCCCTGGGTGGCAGAGGTCGTTGTGGAGGGTCTGTAGCCGATCCCCGGTGGCGCTGGCACACATCCCTCGTGAGAGGGCGTCAGGGGATTCGTTAAGGGCCCCTGGCCGGTAAATGATGTCGTACTCGAAGGTGGAGAGCTCGATCCGCCACCTAAGAATCTTATCATTTTTAATCTTCCCCCTCTGTTTATTATTGAACATAAACGCTACCGACCGCTGGTCGGTAAGTAGGGTGAAGCGTTTGCCGGCTAGGTAGTGGCGCCAGTGGCGCACTGCCTCCACGATGGCTTGGGCCTCCTTTTCCACGGAGGAGTGTCTGATCTCGGGCCCTTGGAGGGTCCTCGAGAAGAAAGCTACGGGCCGCCCCGCCTGGTTGAGGGTGGCCGCCAAGGCGAAGTCAGACGCATCACTTTCCACTTGAAATGGAGTGTTCTCGTCCACTGCCTGTAGCGTGGCCCGTTCAATATCCTGCTTAATGCTTTTGAAGGCGGCGTGGGCCTCAGCAGAGAGCGGAAAAGAGGATGCTTTCAAGAGGGGGCGGGCTTTGTCGGAGTAGTTGGGGACCCATTGGGAATAATAAGAAAATAACCCCAGGCACCTTTTCAGGGCTTTGGGAGTGTTGGGCAGGGGCAGCTCCCGTAGGGGGCGCAATCGGTCGGGGTCTGGTCCGATTTCCCCATTCTCCACCACGCTGCCTAGTATGCAGAGGCGCGTGGTGTTGAAAACGCACTTGTCCTCGTTGTAGGTGAGGTTGAGTTTTTGTGCGGTTTCCAGGAACCTCTCGAGGTTCGAGTCGTGATCCTGCTGATTGTGGCCGCAGATGGTGACGTTGCCGAGGTAGGGGAAGGTTGCCTGCAAGTGGTGGTCATCGACCATGCGGTCCATCTCCCTCTGAAAAACCGAGACCCCATTCGTCACCCCAAAGGGGACTCTGAGGAATTGGTAGAGGCGTCCGTTCGCCTCGAAGGCGGTGTACGGGCGGTCCTCTGGTCTGATAGGGAGCTGGTGGTACGCTGACTTGAGGTCGATGGTGGAGAACACCCGGTATTGGGCGATTTGGTTCACCATTTCTGATATGCGGGGTAGCGGGTAGGCGTCTAGTTGGGTGTACCTGTTGATCGTTTGACTATAGTCGATCACCATCCGTTTCTTCTCGCTACCCCTTACCACTACCACTTGGGCGCGCCACGGGCTGTTGCTGCGTTCAATAATGCGCTCTTTCAGGAGCCTGTCTACCTCGGTCGCGATAAACCGCCTGTCCTCCCAGCTGTACCTCCTGCTTTTGGTCGCTATTGGCCGGCAGTTAGGGGTAAGGTTCGCGAATAGCGAAGGCGGCTTTACCTTCAGGGTAGCCAGACCGCACACTGTGAGGGGCGGCTGGGACCCACCGTACTTGAGCGTGATGCTTTGGTGGTTGCACTGGAAATCCAGGCCCAAGATCACGCTCGCACATAGGTTCTTCATGATTAATACTTTAAAATTATCGTATACAGTTCCGTTAACGCCCAATTGTACCGTGCAGTAACCCAGAATGGTCGATGTCTGGGTTTTATCAGCCATAGAGATGGTACCCTGAGCAGGGACCACCTTTAGGGAGAGTTGCTGTGCCAGTTCAGGGTGGATAAAACTCTCCGTGCTTCCACTGTCAATTAAACATTTAACCCGGCACCCGTTTACCTCGATGTCCACCATTGATTTGGATAGCGGGTGCGGCCTGGTCTGGTCCACTGTGACCGATGCCACTGTAGGGCCCTGATCGATACAAGATGGCGTCCACGCTGTCTGCTCATAAGATGGCGGACCCCACGAGGTCGGGCAAGATGGCGTCCAAGATGGCCGCTCCCACGGCACACACGCGGCGGTGGCGGGCTTTCCGGCGGTTGGTTTTCCGGCGGGGTTCCCTCTGCACACCTTCCCGAAGTGCCCCTTCTTACCGCACTTAAAGCAGGTGGTGCCTTTCGCCGGGCACAGGTTCCTGGTGTGTTTTGGCTGCCCGCAGAAGTAGCAGTTGGGTCCCTGACACGTCGCGGCTGTCGTAGGGCTTCTGGGGGGAGAGCGGGGCCCTGCCGGTGTCGGGCTGCCGGGCGGGGAAGATGCCTTCCAAGATGGCGGCGCCCTCGGTGCACACGTGGTGGCGTGGACGGCGCAGGCTGAAGAGTAGGCGTCTGAGTTTCTCTGGGCCACATCCAGGGATCGCGCGGTGTCCGCAGCCTGTTTCAGGTCCAACCCCGTTTTTTCCAGCAGTCTTTGCCGGATGTAAGTGGAGCTGAGGCCTGTGATAAAGGCATCGCGAACAAGCTCGTCAGTGTACACTGCGGCTTTTACATCTCGGCACTTGCAGTCTTTGCCAAGCATTTTCAGGGTGCTTAGGAACTCCTCCACCGATTCCCCAGGTCGCTGTGCGCGAGTAGCGAGCAGATGCCTAGCATACACCTCATTCGTAGGCTGCTGGTAATGCGCCTTTAAGATGTTGCAGGCGGCCAGGTACGTATCGGCGTCTTGGATGAGGGGGTAAACCCGGTGGCTTACCCAATTCCGCAGAATTCTGAGTCTCATCCTCGCAGCGTCCGTAGCGTCTTTGACGGCTGCGGAATTGTCCAGGAAGAATTCCATACACTCAAACCAGTGTCCGAAGCGTGCTGATGCGTCCGGAGCATGTTGATCCAAATCCAAACGTTCGGGTTTCAGGAGTTGATCCATAGTGTTGAAAAATAAGTTAATAAAATTGATGTGCCTCAATAATTCCGAGACTCGATGTTAGCGAAACAAAACAAGGCTTTTATTAACTTAGAAAGTAACACGTAAGAGAGAGAGGTATCTTCCTTCTGGAGACTGAGGCCAGACTGAGCTAGCTTACAAAAGGGGCCAGGTATGGGCGGAGCCCTACACACACAGCACATTCCAGCACATTCCAATAAACAATACAATGAGGACTGGGGGAAGGGAAATGACACTGAAACCGACCACAGTCACAGGCAGTGATGAATGGAATATTTCATCACAGGGTCATGGCCTAGGCGGAGGTAGGAGGAGGAGTCGGAGAGTTGGCGTTCAGCTTCCGCATGGTAGAGGTCGGTTCGCCAAACAACAACAGCACCACCCTTATTAGCAGGTTTAATGATAATGGCCCAGGAATTGGGGTCTCCACAGGTGAGTACGCACGGGGTACTCACCCGTAGGCCCAATGGAAGTGCAGGTTTCGTGCATGCACTACGCATGCGCGGGAAACTGGAACTTCCGTTCCCTTAAAGGAAGGGGTTCACAGGTCGAACGCGTGCGCCGGAGAGGCAGTGTGTGCGCATGGGACTTACGTTTTGTTTGCAGGTTTCTCCGGGAGGGTAAGTCTCCAAGAGTTACACTTTTAAAAAGCAGGCGCAAGGCCTGCTTTTAACAAGGTAATTGGTGAATTCATTAAAATTAAAACATTTTTTCCACAGGTTTATTATTTTTAAATACTTTAAAGAAAGATAAGTTTATTTTTAGCCCCGTTAGAAACTGTAATTAATTTTTTCAAAAATTTAAATTATTATTTAAAATAGTTATTTTATGTAATTTAGTTATTTAAAAAATGTGATTTTTAAAAATTTATTTGAAGTTTTAGTGATGTTTTCGGGCTTATAGTATTTATAGTTTTGACAGCTCTTCCTGTCAATTTTATAAATGGGCATTTCCCTGCTACCATTGGCTCTCCATGGCCCACGTGATCCCAGGGGATGCATCGAACTAACTGTGCCCCTGGGATACGCAAGCACTGCGCGCCAGCAGTTGGAGGAGGCCCAGGATCGGAATCCCACGGGGGCCCACAGCTCAACGGCCGGCGCGCTGGGTAAGTGCAGACCGGAGGCTTGCACCCGCGGAAGCCTCCGACCTGAATTTCTGGGCCAATGTTAGGGTTGGATCGGAGGGAACGGAGTGCTGCAAGTTCAGAGGGAGGTAGGTTGGAGTGAGAGAGGGGAGCAGAGAAAGTGAGATTGCCGATGTCAGGTCGGCAGTTAGCATTGAAAAGATCTAGAGAGGTTAAGAGGCCAGAGGGAGGGGTCCAGGTAGAACGAGAATTTTGAAAGCAGGAGAAAGGGTCAGCTGTGCGGGGGGAAGACTCCTAGCCAAAGAAGTGAGCACGGAGATGAAGGCGATGGAAAAAGAGCTCAGCATCATGCCGAGCTCGAAATTCATTGAGATGGGGGCATAAGGGGATGAAGCTCAGGCCTTTGCTGAGGACTGATCGTTCGGGGTCAGAGAGGGGAAGGTCAGAGGGGATAGTGAAAACACGGCAGGGGGTGAGATTGGAAGAAGGGATGGGGTCAGAGGAAAGTGAAGGGGAAGAAGGTTCCGGAGGGGCGTTGGTGTCCAAGAGTTGATGAAGCTTGCGATTCTTGACATCAGAAAGGAAGAAAAAAAGTTTTTTGTTGAAGCGTCGGATGAGTCGAAGGATGAAATGGAACTGTGGACCCGGACAGCTTTGAGATAGAGTGTCGGTGCTGCTGAAGAGAGAGGTCGAGGTTGTACATGTGGTGCCACATGGCGTTGAGCGTGGATCTCAAGATGCGGCGAGAGCAGTAGTTCGAGGAACGATGAATATCTTGGAGATATTTGTAATCCTGGGTGGATCCGAAACACGAAGTAAAAGACCAATTATACCTGTTTACAAGTCATATTCTCAGGGTTACAGGTAGTTAGCGTGTGCATGAAGATATGACTTATGCACCAGGTTTTACATTTAGTTATCAATTTCTCTGTAGGGTCTCTCTGGAATATTGTATATCCTTTTTCACCATGTTCGTGCTATCTCCTCTGTTGGTGGCCCTAGCCTTAACTGTTTTGTTTGTGTGTGGACTTTCTGATTTTAAAATATTTTAAAAGATGCCAAGGCATAAATTATTCACTTTTTTTTAAGAAACCCCAAATTCCTGAATTTAAAATATAAGTATACATCATCACTGAAATCGTGCATTTAAAGAAGAAGAATTTTTTTTTTTTAAAGATGAAAATTAATAGATTTCTAACAAAGCCACCACCCAAGTAGATAATGTGGTTACTTGAAATCTCTGCCTCAGTCCTGGGTTTGTGAAGGTAGCTCTAAGGAAACCATTGCTTGACACGCAGCAGTCAGATACATGCTAGCTTGTCCTTGCACAAGTACCTATGGCCCATTTAAACTCAATTACTGGCAATTAAATCAGAAATATTTACAGTCATGAGGCACAAAATTGGTTTTAGTTGACCAGAAACCAGATTATTGAATGTAATTTTTTTTGCGGATCCATGTATGAAGCTTCCTTGGGGGACATTATTTGTGACAGCTAGCGAATTTATTCAAAGATATTTGAAACCTTTTAGATCTCATTTGGTGCCGCAAGGGACTGCAGCATCCTGTACAAAATGATCAGTTATTTGAATTTGATCATTTACCAGCTAGAACAGTCTAAAAGAAACCTTACATTTACTAACCACTTACTCAGTGGTGGCTCATACTTTCAATACAAAAGTCATTGCTGAAGAGTCTCAGGAGACCACAGTCTCTATGCTCTTTAGCACCGTCTGAATATGCTGCCAGCCAGATTATTATTATTACTTTTTACTGCTCCTAAACATTAACGATGTCTGCTAGGCATTCCAAATAACAGTCTTCTTTGCAATGGAATGTGATTCTGAGGGGGGAAAAACGTGGAAATGGAAATTGTTTACAAAGAGAGTGCACATAAGCATGTTTTAATGTTGTAATTCTACCCCACCCCACTTTCTACCAATAACGAATTGGGTTCCAGAAAAGCAACCACAGCAAAGTCTGTCTCATACGCTATGACATATTTACAAATAAACTGGGTCATTAGCCCTTTTGTTGAGAAAGCGGAAAATATAGCCCTAGTATTGTCTGGGCTGGCTAAGGAAAGGAAAATTATGTACCACACTTACAAGCAAATTTCAAATTTGACATTTCCCCTTATTGGCAGTATTCCTCTTCCCCTGGTTTTTTTGTGTCTATTTGTATTACAGTGCTGCTACTTCACAGCATTTAGGAGGACGTTTCATTTCTTTATATGAAAATAAGCTGGGCTTTTTGTGAAGAAATTAAGGGGGTCACTTCAACCTAACCCACCTGGCGGGAAACAGACGTGATCAGATTGGCCGCCCGTTTTACATGCTGCCCGATTTATCTTTCCGTGGTGGGGTGTGAATCAGGCGGACAATCTGATTGCGTCACGTTCCCGCCAGGAGGGCTGGGTTAAAATTACTCCCAGCAATCTGATGAAGATGCTGTAAAATATACTATTCTGTTATATCAGGACTTCTGATGTAAAGCAAACTGTTATGGCTCCCTTGTTGATAATTATCTCGCTACAACTTTTTGTACGGCTCATTACAAAACACTAACTTCTCTCTGACACCTACCTCAGGAAGCAAGCCGGGTCTGCTCCGCTGAGGTTTTGGTGAGATTGCTGCAGCATTAGAAGAGGCCGCCCGCTGCCAAAAAGTAATTATGGGCTGGATTTTCATTGAGGAGTCGGGACTACAACTTTCGGGGTTGTAGTCCCGCCTCCGTCGAGTTCTAGCCAACCCACGCGATTTTGACTTGATTGGCCTTGTTGAGCTCACCCAGCAGGCTCAGCTGGCCAATTAAGGGCCACCCGGCAACAGGTGATGTCACAGATTGAAATTTCATCTGTCAAGACCTTTTGACAGATGAAATATCAGTGTTTCACAGCTGTTTGAAGCTGTCAAACACTGACAATCTGTATTCTAAGTTAATTCCTTCCTCTCAGGATGATTTAGAGATCTCCCCAGAACAGAAAGCTGAATGTTGCAGTTTTTGACAGCTCGCAGCCATTCTGCTTTCTGTGCCGGTGAGATGAGTGACTCCCGAGACCTGAAGGAAGGAAGGCTGTAAAGGTAAGTAAAGGTATGTAAAACTTCTTTAAACACTTTACACACACCAAACACACTTACCTTTGCACTCATGCAGCCACCACTCACTTCGACCCCTCCAAGCCCTTCATCCCGGCGGTCTGCCTCCTCTAACTTGGCGTGGTTTGGAGCTGTCGGGAATCCCACACTTCAACATTAAAAATAGGGATTAGGCTAAAAACTGCCTGTTAACTACCTGTTAACAGGCAGTTAATTGGCACTAATCCCCTTCCCGCCTCAGGGAGGCGGGTCCCAGTGCGGGGCGGGTACCCGCCTCCTTTGAAACTGGCATAGAGGCGGGTTGGGGTGGGATGGGTTCGTGCCCCCCCCCCGATTTCGGGATTTTAACCCCCCCACACACCTCCAATCCCGCCTCCACAGCCCAATGAAAATCCTGCCCTATATGTTTTAGTTACCTTCATGTGGACTGCACCTCCTGGCTCCACAGCACTCCTGAGGGCTGCTGCTGGCCCGCGATCATATCCCTCCCATTCTTGTTTTCTCTCTCTCTCTCTCCACCCCCACCCCCACAGGACTTACCCGAGTGCTGCTACTGGTGAGGCAGAAGGCCCAAATTCAACCCCTGCCGTTGGGCAAGTTGCCTCTGGAGGTGCGACAGATGCTGGCAGCTCGTCTATTATTGAAATGAAGCCTGAGGCCAAATTTTGGGTGAGCCTCGGGCCTTTGGCTTCTGACGCACGCTAGCCCCCCTCCTCCCCCCCCAGAAACGAGCCAAAACGAATTTCCACCCCACGGTGTTTCGCTGTTTTGTGAATAACATTTTTATTTATTTTTCCTATCAATACCCTCACCTCATTAAACAGTTTAAACGCTTATTGCCAAGAGAACTGGTCCAGCAGTTTGTTTCAGAGAATCGCCAACAACAGAACATCTACTTTCACCCAGTTTCTACTCATAGATCAGATTCACTTTGAATACATTGAGCTGAGGTTGGCCAGCATCGCATTAAACTGGTCATTCTCCGCCCAGTGGTATACACTGGTGTGTCAGGTAGCATTGAAGGTTGGTGAGGATTTGAATCAGAATGTTTATACTAGCTTGATTTCAGTATGTTTTTCTAAGCTATCTGGAAAGGTTATATACCATCCATTTTCTAGTTGCAAACAAGAGCGTTGACTATGTTACAATCTGCTGTATTTTCAGTAAATTAGATATCTGACAGCTGAGTCCACCACAATAACACAACAAATATAATTCTGAATAGTATCGATCTTAATTCAAACATGTTATTGTAGGAATTGACGAATTGCTAACTAAGAACTGAGGTCGACTCAGGCGATCAAACAAACAGACTTTTAATGTAAAACTAAACGAGTTTAAACCGTTTGTTAAGATCGATACAGGAGAACCACGAAAACAGGTCTGTACAAGATGGAGCTTCCACAAGGACTGCCTGGGCAGTCACGTGGTTTGCGACATGACGTCATCGCGTTTCCCCGCATTTTCCCGTGCTCTTAAAGGGGCCACGCCCCGTGCATACAAACACTATATACAAAACGAAGTAATGTCTAACACAATGGTACAGACTTAGGCTGGTGTTAGAACATCGTTAAAGGGAATTATATACAGTTGCCCAGAGTCATTCAGTGGCTCCGCCACATGCGCCCCCCCAGAATTCGCTTTAACAGACAAAGTCAAACGGCGAGGGGGTCTGATGAGCCTGTCGGAATGACTCCTGAACTCCTGAGGTGGAGGCTGCTGGGCGGCTGGCGGGCGGTTGCGCTTGGTCTGCCAGAACGGCGCTGGGTGGCCGACCTCGTCTCGGCAGTAGTGCTGTCTCGACGGGGCGGTCGAGGTCCAGATGCGCCGGCTTCAATCGATCGACTGAAATGTGGTCCGGCTTACCACCGACATCTACAGTGAAGGTTTTGTCCCCTGCCTCCAACACGCGGAAGGGACCAATATATGGGGCCTTGAGTGGATTCCGGTGAGCATCGTGGTGAATAAAGACGTATTCTGCCTTGTGAAGCCCTGTTGGAACGTGCAAACTCTGCAGCCCGTGGTGCGAAGTGGGCACCGGCGCGAAACAGCTGGCCGCCTCCCGGTGACTAGTCAGCTGGTCAGACACGGACCAAGGCTTCGTTGATTCTGGTAGGAAATCTCCTGGGACTCGCAACGGTTGTCCGTACACCAGCTCCGCGGATGAAGAGTGAAGGTCTTCTTTGGGGGCCGTGCGAAGGCCCAACAGGACCCACGGTAGCTTGTCTGCCCATCCAGCGTCCTGGAGGCTGGCCCTCAGGGAGGCTTTTAGTGACCGGTGGAAACGTTCACAGAGACCATTCGCCTGTGGGTGGTAGGCTGTGGTGCGGTGTAATTTGACACCGGCGCAGTCCTCAACTTCGGATCTGGCCAGGGCAGCTTGCACCTGTTCCAGTAGCTGACTGAGGAATAATTCCCGGAATAGGAAGCATTCCGGTTCGGAGCCAAGGAGGGTGAGCATTTGGCTCATTAACTCCGAAGGCTTGGAGTCCCCGAGCCCGGGCATAGTGAGCAGTCGACGGGCGCGCTCCGATTTAGTGAGCCCGAAAACTTGCAGCAACCGCGCCTTGAGGGTTTCGTACTTGCGCTCTGTTGGAGGGTTCTCGAGGAGGCTGATGATCCGTGAGGCGGTAGAGCCGTCGAGGGCAGAGACCACATAGAGATATCGGGTCTGATCCGCAACGATGTCCCTCAGTGCGAATTGTGCCTCGACCTGAATGAACCACGAGGTTGCTTGCTGCTCCCAGAACTGCGGTAGCTTCAACGAAACGACGTTGGCCTCCATGCTGTGTTCTTTTTGCGAAAAACGTTCACAAAAGACGGGGTCACCAATGTAAGAATTGATGAATTACTAACTAAGAACTGAGGTTGACTCAGGCGATCAAACAAACAGGCTTTTAATGTAAAACTAAACGAGTTTAAACAGTTTGTTAAGATCGATACAGGAGAACCACGAAAACAGGTCTGTACAAGATGGAGCTTCCACGAGGACTGCCTGGGCAGTCACGTGGTTTGCGACATGACGTCATCGCGTTTACCCGTGTTTTCCCGCGCTCTTAAAGGGGCCACGCCCCGTGCATACAAACACTATATACAAAACGAAGTAATGTCTAACACAATGGTACAGACTTAGGTTGGTGTTAGAACATCGTTAAAGGGAATTATGTACAATTGCCCAGAGTCACTCAGTGGCTCCGCCACATTATAATGATTCTTAGACCATACAAAAATGATACTGATTGCAAAACCAAAGCAGACCTGATTTCCCCGGTACCTTTGTTGATGGATATAAGCTGAACACATCTCTTGGGCAGCAGTATTTGTCAGCAAGCTCAGGCTCGCCTCAAAAAAACAATTCCTGTTAGCGGAACTTTAAAGGGAAACTGGAGAGGGGCAGGCACAGTCAATCATTTTGCAGAAACCATATATCTATTAAATTTAAAATCTTGCATCTAGAGTGCTCACTGTGTGTTACACCTTTCAAGGGTGTCACATCTGAAAATGTGATTTCAGAGGTATCTTTTTCCTGGTTTTCAAATCCCTCCATGGCCTCGCCCCTCCCTACCTCTGTAATCTCCAGCCCCACAACCCTCCAAGATATCTGCGCTCCTCTAATTCTGGCCACTTGAGCATCCCTGATTTTAATCGCTCCACCATCGGTGGCTGTGCTTTCAGCTGCCAAGGCCCTAAGCTCTGGAATTCCCTCCCTAAACCTCTCCGCCTCTCACTCCTCCTTTGAGATGCTCCTTAAAACTGACCTCTTTGACCATGCTTTTGGTCTTTTTCTTATGTGGCCTGGTGTCAAATTTTGATTGATAACGCTCCAGTGAAGTGCTTTGGGATGTTTTACTACGTTATAGGCGTTAAAGAAATGCAAGTTGTTGTTGTTGTATCAGGCGTACTTCACTTCAGAAGTGTCATACGTCCAAAGTATCTCATGTCTATAGGCTAAAGAATTGCCTTTGGTAATGCAGTAGGTAGGCAATCAAATATCCCAGTGACTAAATGTGAACGAATCACGAGCAGCAAAAAGTACCAATGAGGAACACGCAAGAAAACTGAGCAATCAAATACCTCAGTAGTTGTCAAAGGTACAATCAGCAAGAGCCATAAAACTGATCAATCAAAACAAGATCAAATGAAAACAAGAGGAATTCCCCAAGGGAATGTTCATCTTACCAGTTTAGGGTGCTTAAGAGAGCTAAACTCCCCTCTACGTCAGAGATGAAAAAGGAAAGAAATAAAAACAAGCAACAATACAAAAAAAATGAAAAGTTGAAAAACAAGCCACAGCTGTTATCTAACTGTAACAAAAGCAACCCAAAAAGCCAAAAACAAATCCAGTCTCTCAGTCACTCCCAAAACAAGTCAACACCCCCTGAAGAAAAAACATTCTCAAAGGCCAGAAAATGAGGTTCAAAATGCATTATGTTATTACTTGCTTACAATGATGGCATCACTTTCCTGGGACAAAGCAGACAAAATGAAGGGTACGGGAGACCCACCATCATCATCAGTATAATTTTGGAGCTTCTAATTGTAGTGTATGTACCTTTAAGAGGAACTATGTTTTTGAAGCCCCTGTGTACTGTAGTACCAGTAGTGACCACTCGGGTATATAAGCCTGTATAGCGTCTTGTGTAGTTAGTTCACCTCCAGACTTTGTTCAGTAAACACTTGTTAAATCAACTCCTGCATTCCGTGTCTCCATTAACACACGGATCTAACAGTGGCGACGAGTTAGAAACGAACTTACCTGCAATTCGGCAGCACCTCAAGGAGATCGATTCCTCAGACGAAGGTCGAAGCAAGAAAAAAACAAACTGTGGTTTCACCAGCTAAACGGGCTGGTGGCAGGTAGTTCACTGATCCTTCCTGGGCTGCAGCGGGCTGGGGCTCGATCGGGTGGCTCTGCAGCGGGGCCGGGCAGCGAGTCGGAAAGCAGAAGCAAAGAGAGACAGAGGGTGGAACACTCAGGAGGCGGCCGGTGCTGCAAAGCAGGTCGGCGTTCGGACCGAGCAGAGGGAGGGGAAAGTCCCAGAGGATCCGCTCCACGATGGGAACGGTTCTCCAAGTAACGGAGAAACTATTTAAAAGATATTTTTTTTTTTTTAAATAGAAATACCGCGAAAAGCTGCAGGTCGCAACGGGAACCGCGGAGAACAGCGTTGGCAGCAGCGGCAGCGGCGGGAAAGCGCGGGAGGCGCCATCTTGACTCAGCGGGGAAGAAGGAAAAGCGCGGGAGGCGCCATTTTTGATTTTCAGGATGCCGAAAACTGGCAATATTACTGCTTTCGATAGTGATATAGAGGATTGGACCACATATGTGGAAAGAGTGGAGGTATATTGCAAGGCGAATGAAGTAGCGGATGATAAAAAGGCATCGGTACTTCTAAATCTGATGGGCGCAAGGACATACGGGCTGTTACGAAACTTGATCACTCCAGCCAAACCGATGGACAAGAATTTTAAGGAGATTGTTGATACCCTACAGGAGCACTTAAACCCAACACCGCTGCTGATAGCGGAACGATTCAAATTCTTCAGCAGGAATCAGCACAAGAATGAAAGTAACGCTGATTACCTCACCGAATTACGAAAGCTGTCAAAGCACTGCCAATTCGGGGCAGGACTGGCAGATTCTCTACGAGACAAATTCGTCTGCGGTCTCCTAAGCGAAGGAATACAGAAAAGACTACTTTCTGAGAAAGATTTGACACTGGACAAGGCTTTCAGTGTGGCTGTATCATACGAAGCAGCAGCAAGAGGAGCTGCAGAGATACAGCAAAAGCCACAGGACTTCGGCACCCATGAAATGACACGGGGTTTCGAGAGATGTTATCGCTGCAGCAGATCCACCCATGACCAGAGGGACTGCTGGTACAAGGACAAAGCATGCAGGCAATGCGGAAAGATGGGACACATTGCACGTGTATGCCGATCTGGAAAAAAATCCGCTGACAGTAAAAAGGTCAATAAGGAAAAGTACAGAAAGGTACAAATGATGACGGACAGTAGCTCCGAAGACCAGAAGAGCGATAGCGACTCCGGAAACAAGAGACTAAGCTGTCTCAAATTACATAATGTAATTGCCAAAGAAGTTTACCAGACCATTTGGGTTACCCTCACGATAGCGGGGTCCCCAGTCAAAATGGAGCTAGATACAGGATCAGCTCTGACCGTCACAAGTCGACGGGATTACGAGCGGCTATTTCCGCATATACCTTTGAAAGACACATCCATTATCTTGAAGACATATACGGGGCAGAAAGTATACCCCAGAGGGAAAATAAGGGTGCCTGTTGTATACAACGCAAGGAAATACAGAAGTTGTATTTATACGTTCTGCAAGATGGTGGTCCACCGTTGTTGGGACGTGAATGGATCAGAAAAATATGTTTAGACTGGCACTCCATTCAGGCACTGACGGTGACCAGTAAGAAAAAAAATGATGATGATGTCATACCTGGACGATTAAAAGAAATCTTGGCTAACGCCAAAGAAGTGTTTCAACAGGAACTAGGAACCCTGAAAGGCGCCACCGCCTCAATAAAAGTGGAAGATGCGGCAATTCACAAGTTTTTTAAGGCAAGGCCGGTGCCATACGCAATTCGTCCAGCCGTCGAGGCAGAGCTGGAGAATTTGGAAAAAGCAGGCGTGTTATCCAAGGTAGATTGGAGCGAGTGGGCAACACCCATCATCCCGGTCATGAAGAAAATGTTGAATAATGATAAATCTGAAGAACAGAGAAAAATTCGCATCTGTGGGGACTTCAAGGTGACTGTAAACCCGGTTCTTCACACGGTACAGTATCCTCTTCCGAGGATAGAAGATATTTTCGCCTCACTATCCGGAGGGAAACATTTCACCAAAATTGACTTAGCACAGGCATATCTACAGATGGAGGTTGAGGAGGCCTCTAAAAAGTATCTCACAATAAACACACACAAAGGCCTGTACCAGTACAATCGACTGGTTTTCGTAGTGGCATCAGCTCCGGCTATCTGGCAAAGAGCTATGGAGCAAGTCCTGCAAGGGTTCCGGGGACTCAATGCTACCTAGACGACATCCTTGTAACAGGAGAAAACGACAACGAGCACCTTGCCAACTTGGAGCAGGTGCGCACGAGGCTGAGAGAACGGGGCCTACGAGCAAATCGCCCCAAGTGCGAATTTTTCCAGAAACAAATATCATATTGTGGCCATGTCATTAACGAAGAAGGGTTGCATAAGTCACCTGAAAAATTTGAAGCGGTCGTAAAAGCCCCCGCGCCTGAAAATGTCTCACAATTAAGGTCGTTCCTGGGATTAATAAATTACTATCATAAATTTTTACCGAACTTGTCAACGGTTCTGCACCCTCTTAACGCACTGCTACAAACGGGAGTAATTTGGAAATGGAGCGAAGACTGTAAACGTGCCTTCCATAAATGCAAAGGCTTGATCACGTGCAGGGAAGTGTTGGCTCATTACAACCCATCACTGCCAATCAGACTGGCGTGCGATGCATCCCCTTACGGCGTGGGAGCGGTATTATCGCATAGATTCCCTGATGGCTCGGAGCGGCCGATAGCTTTTGCGTCACACTCATTGAACTCAGCTGAGCGTAACTATGCCCAGATCGACAGGGAGGCACTCAGCCTGGTGTGGGGGGTGAAGAAATTCAACCATTACCTACACGGACAAAAATTTACCTTGTTGACTGACCATCAACCCCTCGTCTCCATATTCAACCCTAAAAAGGGCGTTCCCATTATGACAGCGCAAAGGCTACAGAGGTGGTCCCTTTTCCTAGGGGCACACCAATATGACATAGAATACAAAGGAACAAAACAGCATGGGAATGCTGACGGGTTATCGCGCCTACCGTTGCCAACGGTAGAAGAGGCGCCTACAGTGGACCCAGTGGAGATGTTCCACTCGACCATAGTGGAATGTCTACCGGTGACAAATTCTACCATTGAAAAGGAAACGAGAAATGACCCGACTCTCTCACGAGTCTACGATTTAACGGTGAAGGGATGGCCAGCACATGGTGAACCACTGTTGCCAGCATTCTCGCAAAGAAGAGAACAGCTGTCAGTGTGCCGAGGAACCTTGATGTGTGGATCCAGAGTGGCGATTCCACCCAAACTCCAGGATAAAGTGCTAAAGGAGCTTCACGAGGGGCATCTGGGTGGAGTGAAAATGAAGAACCTAGCCAGAGCGTTTGTGTGGTGGCCAGGTATCGACGGAGACATCGAAGAAACGACCAAGAGCTGTCTAGGACCAGAAGGTCCAAAACGCCCCACCACAAGCCCCTCTACATCCATGGGAGTGGCCCTCATCTCCATGGCAAAGGGTACATATCGACTTTGCTGGTCCATTTATGGACTCAATGTTCTTAATCGCGGTGGATGCACACTCCAAGTGGCCGGAGGTAATAAAGATGTCCTCCACCACCACGGAAAAAAACATCACGTATTAAGGACCATATTCGCCAGGAATGGGCTGCCTGAACAGATCTGTTCTGATAATGGACCACAATTTGTATCCGAAGAATTCAGGAAGTTCTTAAAAAACAATGGGGTTAAGCACTACACGTCCGCCCCATACCATCCCGCCACCAATGGATTAGCTGAAAGGTTTGTCCAGACCTTCAAGAAGGCCATAAAGGCCATGGGTAATGAAGACATAAATCTACAACATAAGGTAGATAACTTCTTGTTTGCGTACAGGAATGCAACACATGTGGTTACAAACCAAACCCCCGCCATGATGTTTTTCAATAGAAGACTAAGATGCCGGCTGGATTTGGTCAAGCCAAACGTCAGAAGGGACGTAGAGAACCGGCAATTTCAAAGCATGAATGAAAGGCCAACTAGAACCTTCCAGATAGGTCAACCAGTTTTGGCCCGGGACTACCGTACTGAGAAATGGCAGCCTGGAACTATTTGCACACGACTAGGACCGCTGATGTATACCGTGGACATTGGAGAAAGCATAATAAGGCGCCATGCTGACCAGATCATAGAGTCATCCAAAAAAGGACAACCTACACCACAACTCTATATGCCTAGTGATGAAGCAGAGATACCCATAGTATCTACCTCCGATCCGGTGATACTGGAACCAGATGAACCCGACACTGGCATTGAAGCCGAATCGACCTTGCCAAAAGAACCGACTACACCACCGAAACCTACCACACCACTGAGGCGTTATCCGGACCGAGTCAGGAAGCCTCCAGAGAGACTGAATTTGTAATTGATTAACTTCAGCAAATGTGTAGATTATTGTTCTTGTAAAAATGTTATTTAATGATTACTTAAAATGTTATGTACTATTTATCTAAAAGGGGAGGAATTGTAGTGTATGTACCTTTAAGAGGAACTATGTTTTTGAAGCCCCTGTGTACTGTAGTACCAGTAGTGACCACTCGGGTATATAAGCCTGTATAGCGTCTTGTGTAGTTAGTTCACCTCCAGACTTTGTTCAGTAAACACTTGTTAAATCAACTCCTGCATTCCATGTCTCCATTAACACATGGATCTAACACTAATGAGCTTGTTACCCTTGAAAACCCCCAGTGACGGCAATCCAACCTGATCACAAAAAGCTGGCGCAATCCCAGGCGAAGCCGACTTGTGGGATTTTCCAACCAGCCTGCTCCATGCTTACAATGCACACACACGGCCAGTGCATTACACTTTAAGATTTTCCCATAAGATATCTGATGTAATAAAGGCATAAAAAATTACAAAATTGAGAAGAAAATGATCAAACTACAAATACACGTGTGTTAGAAATGTCTCTAGCAATATTTTCCATTGAAGACTTGTCCCTCTCTGAAAAGCAAGGGGTTTGCGTTCATGGGCCTTCAGTCTGGGCTATCAGTCTATCAATTGGCTCAAACAAGTGGTAGACTACAACCCCCAGTATATACCAGTGTAACCCTGTGCAATCAATCTGTACACTACAACACCGAGAGTACAATTGAGGCTGCTTCCCTTCTGAGTTTAATGAACACCATCGCATTTTGGATGTGAACATTACACATAAGAATTTTATTTTATGTATGATTGATAGCAAGACTCACCATCCAGACAGCTGTTTGTAAGCCCTGCCCACTGGAAAAATCCAGGAAGTGCATGATTAAGACCAGTGAATACTGGGAAGCTAATTGTGACTTCTTTTTTTAAGTATGAAAACATCAAAGCAAAGTAAAGCATGACAATTTGAACTTTATCTGAGGTAACTTTGACAGGAAAGACAATGAGACTAACCATATATCAAAGATTATTTGTTTCTCCAATGACAGAGTGTTATATGCAAGAGTTTTATTTATTTACATAATAACTATAGTATGTAAGGGGAACACATTTATTTCTTTATTATTCTCCCATAGTGGGTAAGAAAAACACTGGCCTAGTCTTTGTGGCCCCTTCCCACTGGTTTTCCAGTGGATATGGGTTCAGAGATCAAAGGAAAGCGCTTCAGATGTTTTGAGTAGAGGCCTGTGCAATTGTTTTCAGAGTGTGGCCATCCACAGGCCCCAGGAGGAGGGCACAAAATATTTAACATTTTTCAGGCAGCTTAGAGATGGCCTGCGTCCTCACGCTAAGCTTGGGCCTGCTGCAGTGGTTTTGTGACCCCAGTTCAGCATGACTCCCCATAGAGAGGTCGGGGAGCCCAACTGCAATATGCTACTGACTCTCGGGCTGGAAATAGACCACAGTCAGGGACACATCGCCATGGAAACAGAAGTAAAACCTCACTAGAGATGTGCCCCAATCAGAAATCTAGGGGTGTTTATTTCTGTACTCAATTTATTTATTTTTAATTTTTAACTATGTTCAATGCCATGGATGATTGGCACAATTGTGGGTATGTCATATTGTCGGCATACTATGTGTCACATTTTAAATATCTTTGTAGCACAAAATTTCTCAGGTGTAGGGACGGCTCCCAGCGCCCCCCGCATGCCTGATATTCTAGGCCCTTGTTTCTATGTAAAACCTATACTGAACTTACACCATATTCTGAAACTCATGTGACAGCACCATGGGAGATCCACTAGCATCAACTCAGAATATCATTTTTTTTATTCGTTCATGGGATGTGGGCGTTGCTGGCAAGGCCAGCATTTATTGCCCATCCCTAGTTGCCCTTGAGAAGGTGGTGGTGAGTCACCTTCTTGAACCGCTGCAGTCCATGAGGTGAAGGTACTCCCACAGCGCTGTTAGGGAGGGAGTGCCAGGGTTTTGTCCCAGTGACGATGCAGGAATGGCGATATACTTCCAAGTCAGGATGATGTGTGACTTGGAGGGGAACTTGGAGGTGGTGGTGTTCCCATGCGCTGCTGCCCTTGTCCTTCTAGGTGGTAGAGGTCGCGGTTTGGGAGCTGCTGAAGAAGCCTTGGCGAGTTGCTGCAGTGCATCTTGTAGATTGGTACACACTGCAGCCACGGTGCACCGGTGGTGGAGGGAGTGAATGTTTAAGGTGGTGGATGGGATGCCAATCAAGCACTGTTTTTTTTGGTGCAATTCACCCAATATTGGCATAACTTACGCAGAAGATCGTGGGATTTTAAGCACAAAAGTAATACAACATCACAACCCAGACATTGCACTTGAATATACACAATATTATACCTAAAAGAAAACAATTTTTTTTAAAACTTTGTAAAGTTCCCTGACCAAATAACAATTAAACTCTTGAGTTACCTGAACTTGCATCTACTTAACAAGAGATACTTCCCCCACACTTCAGATGTCACATTTTTCTACACATTCATGTTACTTTAAGAAGTATGGAAAAAGAGACATTTTCTATTGATTTCTGTTGACTTTGAGCAAGAGCCCACGATTTCTAAACTGTTGCCAATCTACAAAGAAACGTCGCCGGCAATTAGCTGCTAATTGACTTCAGGACCTGCCTATTTGCAGCAATTACATCGTGAGGCCTTAAAGGGAAGTATCAGCTTATACACAGCTCACCTTAGCAGCAGAATAATACACCTCTCCTTATAAAACACCATGGGGTAGAGCGTCCGCTTGGTTGTGTTGGTTTTCTTGGTGAAATTCGCCCAATAGTGGCGTAACCCATGCAAAAGATCATGGAGTTTTAAGCGCAAAAATATGTTCAGCGCAAATCAAGTTTCCGCGATTTTTTTACACTAGCTTAAAAAACATCGCACTAGAAGCCAGCCCCGCCCACAAAACTGGCCATGCCCCCAGGGTGAATTAATCACCATTGGGAGTTTCCACTAATTGTGCTCGTTTGCAGACCTTCGAGGAGGATACAAAAATTAAGCTGGTTCTTTTGGGTACAAGGACGCGAATAGGAACTTTGTAAAAGCTTTTGAATGGAATTTTTTTAATTTACTGAGAAACTGTACCCCAATATAACTAGCAAATGGTTTTGTATATTTTTAAAGTCATTTTCAGTCATTTAAAATGAGTTTACTCACAGGTGGCGGACTAGACACTCTGATTAAAAATGCTTTTTTTTGTGATAAACCCATTTTCAGCTGTGTTAATGAAACTGCACTCTTGAATATATCATACGAATTAGGAGCAGGAGTAAGCCACTCGGCCCCTCGAGCCTGCTCCGCCATTTAATAAGATCATGGCTGATCTGATTACTCCACATTCCCGCCTACCCCCGATAACCTTTCACCCCCTTGCTTATCAAGAATCTATCTACCTCTGCCTTAAAAATATTCAGACTCTGCTTCCACCACCCTCTGAAGAAGTGAGTTCCAAAGACTCACGACCCTCTGTGAGAAAAAATGTCTCCTCATCTCTGTCTTAAATGGGCGACCCCTTATTTTTAAACAGTGACCCTCTAGTTCTAGATTCTCCCACAGGAGGAACATCCTCTCCACATCCACCCTGTCAAGACCCCTCAGGATCTTATATGTTTCAATCAAGTCACCTCTTACTCTTCTAAACTCCAGCGGATACAAGCCCAGCCTGCCCAACCTTTCCTCATCAGACAACCCGCCCATTCCAGGTATTAGTCTAGTAAACCTTCTTTGAATATTCTCAAGGAATATTTTTTAAAGCAAATTTTTTTTTAATTACTTTTTAAAACACTGTCCAATTGGGCTGGTTCGTGGTAGATTTTACATTCATCGATATGCAAATGAGTTTGAGCAGAAACTCGAGGGAAAAAAAAACACTTCTCAAAATGGGCGCAATTTTGGGAGCAATTTGTACCCGGATTACCGATTGTGCTGAAAGCGGAAACTCTACCCCCATATTCCTTGACTTTGAGCAATGCTATGGGAGATCAATGAGTATATGATGTAATGTTTGAGTTGAAACAGCTGTAAATTATGAACAGATTGCCTCAAGTGTCACATTTTCACTTCAGCCATGAGACTAAGCCATAGAATGGCAACTGCAAAAACCTCTCTGCTCTGGGATAAACTTGGACATTTTTTTCCCACAGTGTGACTTTCCCTACCAAGGATAGGATTTTCCCGGGTCCCACCCACACGGGAAACCTGGAAGTTCGAGTTTCCCGGCACACTGTGCAATTTTAACTCCACAGCGTGCGTGCGACAGAAAGGGTGGGTTCCACGCCCAGAACTCAGCCTGATTGACAGGCTTGTTTCCAGTCGTGCGGGGATCACAGACAAGGAAGCCACAGGACCAGGGATGTGCTGGGTCCAGGATGGTTGTGGGTGGGGCGGTTACAAGCCATGGGGGTGTCTGGACTGATCCCCCGGGGAGTCCGAGCCCCCGGGGTGGGTCGATCCCCGACCTCGGAGGCTGCTGGTGGGGGGCCGGGAGGAAGCACTCCTGCTCCTCCCGGCCCACAAGGATTGCTCCTCAAGGTTGAGACCGCCTCATTGCAGCCACCGAGAATCCTGAGCCCCGGGATCCCCGGCCGCCTGCAGTAAAACCTGCAAAGCAGGTTAAAGTAGAGGCTTCAGGCCTCATTATAATACTTAACTCGCCCGCACCCCCCCCCCACCCACCCCCCAACCTCCCCGTCCCGCCTGAGTGAAAGGTGAAAGTGGGCAGGTTGGAGTTGGGTTTTATATTTTCACAACTTTCACTTCCCCCCAAGCCTCCAACCCACCCATTCTTACCTCAGAAAATTACGGCCCAAGATCTTATTCCCTCACTCCTCTCAGATAAAGTATGGTTGTAACTTGTTTCTGAAGAAGCAATCTTACCCCAGAAAAATGACACAGATGCACATTTTTTACAGATGTGAATGAACTTGTATTATGGGGTTGTTAACACTTTTAGGAGAATGATGGAAAGCAACCTGTGTATGGGAAAATGAGACTGAAATCGGGAAAATACAATTCAATTAAAACAAATGACATTCATTTTACCTTATTGTCAATGATAAAGTACATCAGGAAAGGTAACAAAAACTAAAATAAACTAGCGAAAGTTAATTTTGCCATAAATAATATTTTTGTAACACCTCTGTATGAAAAGGTAATACAGATTGGGTATGGGTCAGTTCCATTAATCACAATATAGTTTATCATGCGCAGAACAGATGTTTTACATTTACAGACTTTAAAGTAAAGAAAGCTGATAATTTATGAACTTACAGCTAACCAACAGGAAACAAGGGATTGTTGCAAGTTTACATTATAACTGTTACAAAATCAATAGTATAAAATAATGCTTTTGACATTATTTGTATAGCAACTGTATTTTGGTTCAATCACTGTTACTTGGGAATGATAGCAACATTTAGAAAGTAAATAGTTCCTATTCCTAGACTTAAGCAAGGTAATAAAACATGAGGGGCTTGAAATGTGCAGGAGTGAGGTCTATACAAATGGATAAACTTTCAGGGGAGGCAGATTACATGAGGAAGCATTAGTGAATGTGAAGGTGTGAGTTTATTATGGTTAGTAAATCACCAGAAACTCTTTTTAATGAGACTCCCTTTGTCCTACACAAACTACATTCTGCTGTCATTTTTGCGGAGGTGGGTAATATTCCAGTCAGTGAATAGAACCTCTTTTCACAATTCCATTGGTACCTTCACTAGTCCTCTGTGAGCATAGGAAGATAAAAAGCTGAAAATGTACAGCAGGTCAGACACTTTTTTACACAGAAAGCTAGGGTAACAAATCTGGGAGGGTGGGTGAGATCTTTCACCATAAAGCATATGAACCTGTAGTTAGCTTTAATAACACTGGGCACATAGAATATTCTTGGTTTGAATGTTACTATTTTACTAATAAGTAAAGAAATGACCTAAACCAAAGAGTAGAAGTAAATGTGAGAGTAAATGGATTTCTGGGTGCCTGATTCAGTGAAATATACTTTGTTATTCTAGAGACCAAAATAAAACGTAGCTCTGAGACCATTTTTGCAGCCATACTCTATTTACATTGGTAATCCAATAGCATTGGCCGTTGAAATCTAATAGCACAAGTGTGGAACAAAGATGTCAAAACAATTTTGTTGCCTGGAGAAATGTAAAGAGATTAAAGGCTCCCTCCAGAGCTGCAGAAGGCCTGAGTGTTTTACCCTTCCATAATAATTCTGTCATATTGGTATGAAACCCAGGGCCAGAAGTGGTATTCATATTTATAATATCAGTACGAGAGTTTCCCCTGGACTCAAATACTCACTGGATTCACAAACTTGGCAATTGTAATGGAATATTACTTAATGATGTAGTGTCCGTGTGTAGATAAAGACACTGAAGACAGGAGTTGGTTCATAGGTATTTACTAAGCAAGTCTGGGGGGGGGTTTCTAAAGGATATACACAATACACAGGCTTATATAGCCCAAGTGGCAATTACCGGCATTACGCACACCTGGGGCTCTTAAAGGCACATACACCATAATTGCTCTTAAAGGCACATACACCACAATTCCTCCCCTTCTAGCTAACTAGTACATCATATTTTAAGTAATTATTAATTACATGTTATATGCAAAATAATATACATTGCTGTATTAATTAATTATAAGTTAGTCTCTCAGGAGGCTTCCTGACTCGGTCCGGATAACGCCTCGGGGGTGTAGTAGTTTCTGGTGGTGTAGTAGGTTCTTCTGGCAAGGCTGATTCGGCTTGAAGGCCAGTGTCGGGTTCATCGGGCTCCAGTATCACCGGATCGGAGGTAGATATGGGTATCTCTACTTCATCATTAGATGTATAGAGTGGTGGTGTAGGTTGTCCCTTTTCGGATGACTTGATGATTTGGTCAGCATGGCGCCTTATTATGCTGTCTCCGATGTCCACGGTATACATCAGTGGTCCTAATCGTGTGCAGATAGTTCCAGGCTGCCATTTCTCAGTACGGTAGTCCCGGGCCAAAACCGGTTGGCCTATCTGGAAGGCCCTAGTTGGCCTTTCATTCATGCCCTGAAACTGCCGGTTTTCCACGTCCCTTCGGATGTTGGGCTTGACCAAATCCAGCCGGCATCTTAGGTTTCTATTGTAGAACATCATGGCGGGAGTTTGGTTAGTAACCATATGCGTTGCATTCCTATATGCAAATAAGAAGTTATCCACCTTGTGCTGAAGTTTTATGTCTTCATTACCCATGGCCTTGATGGCCTTCTTGAAGGTCTGGACAAACCTTTCAGCCAATCCATTGGTGGCGGGATGGTATGGGGCGGACGTGTAGTGCTTTACCCCATTGTTCTTTAAGAACTTTCTGAATTCTTCGGACATAAATTGCGGTCCATTATCAGAACATATCTGCTCCGGCAGCCCATTCCTGGCAAATATGGTCCTTAATACTGTGATGGTTTTTTCCGTGGTGGTGGAGGACATCTTTATTACCTCCGGCCACTTGGAGTGTGCATCAACTGCGATTAAGAACATTGAGTCCATAAATGGACCAGCAAAGTCGATGTGCACCCTTTGCCAGGGAGATGAGGGCCACTCCCATGGATGTAGAGGGGCCTGTGGCGGAGCATTTTGGACCTTCTGGCATCCTAGGCAGCTCTTGGTCATGTCTTCGATGTCTCCATCGATACCTGGCCACCATACAAACGCCCTAGCTAGGTTCTTCATTTTCACTCCACCCAGATGCCCCTCGTGAAGCTCCTTTAGCACTTTATCCTGGACTTTGGGTGGAATCACCACTCTGGATCCACACATCAAGGTTCCTCGGCACACTGACAGCTGTTCTCTTCTTTGCGAGAATGCTGGCAACAGTGGTTCGCCATGTGCTGGCCATCCCTTCACTGTTAAATCGTAGACCCGTGAGAGAGTAGGGTCATTTCTTGTCTCCCTTTCAATGGCAGAATTTGTCACCGGTAGACATTCCACTATGGTAGAGTGGAATGTCTCTACTGGGTC
Organism: Somniosus microcephalus; assembly: GCF_052327205.1. Lineage (NCBI taxonomy): Eukaryota > Metazoa > Chordata > Chondrichthyes > Squaliformes > Somniosidae > Somniosus > Somniosus microcephalus. The sequence goes on along the minus strand of NC_140994.1, from coordinate 36,650,412 downwards.
TACTGTAGGTGCCTCTTCTATTGTTGGCAACGGTAGGCGTGATAAACCGTCAGCATTCCCATGCTGTTTTGACCCTTTGTATTCAATGTTGTATTGGTGTGCCCCTAGAAAAAGGGACCACCTCTGTAGTCTTTGTGCCGTCATAATGGGGACACCTTTTTCAGGGTTGAATATGGAGATGAGGGGTTGATGATCAGTCAGCAAGGTAAATTTTTGTCCGTGTAGGTAATGGTTGAATTTCTTCACTCCCCATACCAGGCTGAGTGCTTCCCTGTCTATCTGGGCATAGTTACGCTCAGCTGAGTTCAATGAGCGTGACGCAAAAGCTATCGGCCGTTCCGAGCCATCAGGGAATCTATGGGACAATACCGCTCCTATGCCGTAAGGGGATGCATCGCACGCCAGTCTGATTGTTAGTGATGGGTTGTAATGAGCCAAAATTTTCTCGGATGTGATTAAGTCTTTACATTTATGGAAGGCACGTTTACAGTCTTCGTTCCATTTCCAAATCACTCCTGTCTGTAGAAGATCATTAAGAGGGTGTAGAATAGTTGATAAGTTCGGTAAAAATTTATGATAGTAATTTATTAATCCCAGGAATGACCTTAATTGTGAAACATTTTCAGGTGCTGGGGCTTTTATAACTGCTTCAATTTTTTCAGGTGACTTATGCAACCCTTCCTTATTAATTATGTGGCCACAATATGATATCTGATTTTGGAAAAATTCGCACTTGGGGCGATTTGCTCGTAGGCCTCGTTCTTTCAGCCTAGTGAGCACCTGCTCCAAATTGGCAAGGTGCTCGTTGTCGTTTTCTCCTGTTATAAGGATGTCGTCTAGGTAGCATTGAGTCCCCGGAATCCCTTGCAGGACTTGCTCCATAGCTCTTTGCCAGATAGCTGGAGCTGATGCTATTCCAAAAACCAGTCGATTGTACTGGTACAGGCCTTTGTGTGTGTTTATTGTGAGATACTTTTTAGAGGTCTCCTCAACCTCCATCTGTAGATATGCCTGTGCCAAGTCAATTTTTGTGAAACGTTTCCCTCCGGATAGTGAGGCGAAAATATCTTCTATCCTCGGAAGAGGATACTGTACCGTGTGAAGGACCGGGTTTACAGTCACCTTAAAGTCCCCACAGATGCGAATTTTTTTCTGTTCCTCAGAGTTATTTTTCAATGTTTTTTTCATGACTGGAACGATGGGTGTTGCCCATTCGCTCCAATCTATTTTGGATAATACGCCTGCCTTTTCCAAATTCTTCAGCTCTGCCTCGACTGCCGGACGTATTGCGTATGGCACCGGTCTTGCCTTAAAAAATGTTGGAATTGCTGTATCTTCCACTTTTATTGAGGCGGTGATGCCTTTCAAGGTTCCTAGTTTCTCTTGAAACACTTCTTTGGCGTTGGCCAAGATGTCTTTTAATCGTTCAGGTATGATGTCATCATTGTTTTTTTCCTTACTGGTCACCGTCAGTGCCTGAATGGAGTGCCAGTCTAAACGTATCTTCCTTATCCATTCACGTCCCAACAACGGTGGACCACCATCTTGTAGAATGTATAAATACAACTTTTGTATTTCTTTGCCGTTGTATACCACAGGCACCCTTATTTTTCCTTTGGGGTAGACTTTCTGCCCCGTATATGTTTTTAAGATAATGGATGTGTCTTTTAGAGGTATATGCGAAAATAGCCTCTCGTAATCTCGTCGATTTATTACGGTTAGAGCTGATCCTGTATCTAGCTCCATTTTAACTGGGGACCCTGCTATTGTGAGGGTAACCCAAATGGTTTGGCAATCCTCTTTGGCAAGTACATTATGTAATTTGAGACAGCTTAGTCTCTTGTTTCCGGAGTCGCTATCGCTATTCTGGTCTTCGGAGCTTAATTCGGTTAGGTAATCAGCGTTACTTTCATTCTTGTGTTGATTTCTCTTGAAGAACTTGAATCGTTCCGCTATCAGCAGCGGTGTTGGGTTTAAATGCTCCTGCAGGGTATCAACAATTTCTTTAAAAGTCTTGTCCTTTGGTTTGGCTGGAGTGATTAAATTTCGTAACAGCCCGTATGCCTTCGCGCCCATTAAGTTCAGAAGTACTGAAGCTTTTTTTTCATCTGTTATTCCATTTGCAGTGCAATAAACCTCTACTCTTTCCACGTATGTGGTCCAATCTTCTATTTCGCCATCAAAAGCCTCAATATTACCAGATTTAGGCATTTCAGAAAAGATATGGCGCTTCCCGCACTTTTTTTTTCTCTCTGTAGCAACGATATGGCGCTTCCCGCGCTTTCCCGCCGCTGCTACCGATAACAACGCTGTTTTACTGTGGTTTCCGTTTATTCACTGTTGGAGACTCGTTCCCGACGGAGGTCTAAACGCTGACCTGCTTGCCGCGCCGGCCGTCTCTCGAGTGCACCCTCCCAGTCCGTTATTGCTTGCCTCCGATTTCGCTGCCTGTCTCAGCTGTAGAGCCCGCCGCTGGAGCTCCAGCCTGACGCCCAGGAAGGATTAGCACAGTACCTGTCACCAGCTTGGCCAGCTGGTGAAACCACAGTTTCTTTTACTTCCTTGAGTCTTCTGGACGCTGGAGGAATCGATGTCCTTGAGGTGCTGCCGAATTGCAGGTAAGTCCGTTTCCACTTCGTCGCCACTGTAGTGTCCGTGTGTAGATAAAGACACTGAAGACAGGAGTTGGTTCATAGGTATTTACTAAGCAAGTCTGGGGGGGGTTTCTAAAGGATATACACAATACACAGGCTTATATAGCCCAAGTGGCAATTACCGGCATTACGCACACCTGGGGCTCTTAAAGGCACATACACCATAATTGCTCTTAAAGGCACATACACCACAAATGACATTTCAAACAATTTAACACTTCCTTGCATCTTTTTAAAAACATACTAGTCTAATGACATGGCCTTTAGTAAGTGCCCCATGTGATGAGATTGTATCCCTCATGTGTCATCTTTGCACCTGTATCAAATTATTCTGTGAAACCTGTACAACAGCGCTTTTAACGTGATTTCACTTCTTTTAAAAACCTCAAAGTTAACATCCATATATAATTTTGATATATTTCATTTGTAGATTTAAAAAAATATATTTGATACTAACAGTTAAGTAAGAGAGGCTTCAAATGGCAGTAATAAAGCAAGCCACAAGATGATGGGTGATGGACTGTTATACCACATGTATGGACTTATCATCGGTGGTTTACAGATCTCAGAAAGCATTACTATAGCTTCTTTTGAATATAGCCTGAAGACTTCAACTCTTTTCTCTCGCTCACCTGTCACTGGTTATTCTTGCTCCTCTCCACTGATCTCTATCTTTTATGTGAAGGATTCACCTTGTTTCTCCATCTACCTTCTCTGTTGTTCCCTCCAGTCTGTCTGTTCTCAAGTCTCTTTTCTTCCACCTGCTCATCTTTTGACTGAGCTCTCCAATGTGAGCAATGAGATACCTGAATGCCCAGTATCCCACTGACCTCTGATGGTCTGCAGCATTACCATACTGAACTGCCAGAAATTCCAGCTTCGTGCAAAAAAAAGACTGATCCAACCCAATTAAAATAAACCATTTTCATGTTAGAAAGTACAGCAAACTTCAAGCGTGAGGTTAAAAAGGAGTGAATTCCAGAACAGAATCATTTCTGTTATGGCCATCATAACTCACTCATGCCTGTGTTTTTTGTGAGTCCTGCTTCCTCTGGAACTTTACAGTCTGTTTTCTATAGCTTACTGGACCCAGAATGCACAGTTAGTTATGTGCATTATAAAGACCAAATGAGATCAGTATGATACCGCAAATATTGTGTGAATTAAATAAAAAGAACAGCAAATGGGCCAAACAAGCAGCAGATGAGGCACAAATAAAAATAACATAAGTGTTAAGAAGTCTAAGAGTGAGTGAAAGGGGGATGAGCCAATTGTGACACCTAATAGGCAGATTCACACACTGAAGAAGCTGCATTTAAAGCAGACCTGCCCTACTCAAGTCACGGGGCTGAGGTGTAATCTTTCCAATGGATGGGATTGCAGGGTAATGTTGCCTCTTTTTGTTAAATAATATTTGAAATACTGAGAATTTATTGAGAAATCTTAATGAGCAGCTGCTGTAAAAACAAATGCATCAAAAGACAATAAGGGCGATATTGCTGTTTTAATGCTTGCAATAAAACAAAATGAAATTGGTGTTTTGCAAGCTCTACACTCCAAATTTTAAATGGATTTTTTTCTTCTTCTTCTTCATAATGTATCTAATTTGATAATGTTGTTCCAGCACAGCAACATATATCACAGCAAGGCTTGTGTGTTTTGGAATAATTCTGCCATTTCAGATGATTACAAAATCATACTTCATCTTTCTTATTTAATTTCATATTTGTGCAGAATAAAGCAGAGGATATATTCAAATTATAAAACTGTACAAAGACAATTACCCAGTTATATAGCACTTGGAATGTAGAAAACATCCCAAGGAGCTTCACATAAGCGCAAGGAAATAAATGGATGCAAAGCCAAAGATAAAAAAAGAAAGGACTTACATTTATATAGAACCTTTCAGGACCACAGGATGCCCCAAAGTGCTTTACAGCCAATTAAGTACTTTTGAAGTGTTGTCACTGTTGTAATGGAGGAATAATTTATTTAGGAGAGGTTAGGGGGGTGATGAAAAGCTTGGTCAAAGAGGTGGATTCTAAGATAGGGCTTAAAGGAGGAGAGGTAAAGGGGTTTAAGGAAGGAATTTCAGAGCATGGGACCTAAGTGGCTGAAGGCACAGCTGCCAATGATGGAGCGAAACGGGGATGCAAAAGAGGTTGGAGTCAGAGGAACTCAGAGTTTGACAGAGGTTGTAACACTGGAGGAAGTACAGCAATAGGGAGGGGCAAAGCCATGGAGCAAGTTAAATTTGAGGATAAGAATTTTAAATTTGAGGTGTTGGGGGACCAGGAACCCTGTAGATCAATGAGGACAGGGGTGACAGGTGAGCAAAACTTGGTATGAGATAGGATATATGCAACAGAGTATTGGATGAGCTGAAGTTTATGGAGGGTGGAGACTGGCCAGGTCACCAGGAGACCACTCCATAGTTGAGTCTGGAGGTAACAAAGGCACAGATAGGTGTTTCAGGAACAGATTGGCTGAGGTTGGGGCAGAGGCCGGCGATGTTATGGAGGTGGAGATAGTGTTTAGCTGGAGGAAATTGCAGCTCATCCGAGACTGGATATTGGACAAGGTGTCCGATAGCAGAGAAGCAGCAGAGTGGTCGAGAGAGATGTGGGCGAGGTAGTGATTGGTGTCATAGGTGTATTTGTGGAAGCTGACCCCATGTCTGCAGATGATGTCGCCGAGGGGCAGCACATAGATGAAGAAGAGGAGGCCAAGGATACATCCTTGGGGTCTCCCAAGGTGATAGTGTTGGGGTGGGAAGAGAACTCAAGAACTCATTGGTAGAGATGCTCTGGGTAGGTAAGAGTGAAACCAAGTGAGGCCAGTCATATTGAGCTGGACGGTTGGAGGAGGGCGCGGTCAACCATGTTTAAAGCTGCAAAGAGGTACACCACAGTTATGGCCACAGGAAATAGCATTCATGACTTTGGTTGGTGCCATTTTGGTGCTTTGGAGGGACTGAAAACTGATTTGAGGGATTCAAACGGGGGTCGCAAGAGAGACGTGTATCGATCTGGGAGGCAATAACACATTTGAGGACTTTGGAGAGAATAGGATGATTGAAGATGGAGCAGTAATTTGTAAGGATAGAGGGGTGATGATGACAGTTTCGAAAGGGAGGGGACCAGTACCTTAGCAGAGGGAATCATTTATAATGTCAGCTAGCATGGGAATAAGGAAGGGAAATTGGTTGAGCAACAGCTTAATGGGAATGGATTGAGGGAGCAGGCGATGGATCTCATGGATGAGATAACTTGGAGAGAGTATGGAGGTGATGGGAAAGAAACTAGAAAGAGATTGATGTTAGAACTAGGATGGGAGGGGCCTGAGGGTGGAGATTTGTCTTGTTGCGTAAGGGGAAAGGGGTAAGCAGCAAAGACAGCTGAATGGTCTTTATATTTTGGTGGCAAAGAAGCCTATGAGCTCCTCGCATTTGCTGTTAGAGGTGGAGGAGCAGGGGAGGAGTTTAAGGAGACGATTGGTACTGGAGAAAAGAAGGTTACCTTTGCTGTCCAGGAGGATCCTACTGCGGTGGATGGTTTTGCCAATGGAGAGTGAGGCTCGGTAGAGCTTGATGCGATCTAGCCAGGCCTGGTGATAGATGGCTAAGCCAGCTGTGCAGCAGATGCAATTAAATCTGCACCTTTTGCACATGAGGAACGAAGAGGGGAAGTTGTACTGGGAGAACGTCCAGGATGGGACATAGTGAAGGTTTGCTAGGGATGTGAGAGAATAGCTGTGTAAATCAACAGCTATGGAGGTAACATAGTGAATAGAGGACCAAAGGCTAGTCAGTTGAAAGTTTGAAAATGCAGTTGTAAGTGACCTGGCAAGAAATATTTTTCCAGTCGTGAGCACAGGAGAAAGTGGGATTGGAAGAGTAGGGCGCTATAGATAGTGAGGGATACAAGTGGTTGGAGATGCCCTTGTCAGTGATCGCGAATTAGTGAATACAAAATGGAAAGAGGTACAGGATTACAGGGGGAAAGATTAGATCAGTGAAAATATAGGAAAGCAATTATTACTTAGCAGTTATTTTCCATAAATCTTTGTCTTGTTTAAAAAGTAGATAACTAAATAAAAATGGAAAATATACTTTAATATTGTTATTGTGTTGCATTGAATAATTAAGCATCATTTTTGAATACTAAGACTAAATATCAGGCTTGGATGGCAAGCGGTGGAATGAAAACATTTACTTTTATTAAAAGCCACAGGCTCATTTTTATTTTTGATAAGCCATGAAATAGAAATCTATATGCCCTAATGCCAGAAAACAAATCCATTTTCAACATTTGGACATTAAATCAATGCAGATTGAATCATGCCATTGTAGCCAGAGATGGAAGATAACAAAAAATGAATGCAATTTGTCAGAAACCACAATAAAAACGTGCCACAGCTCTTTGGCTGCTGTGCTACTAATAAGTTGCGAACTGTCTTTGGATTAACACATTAGAGTTCAATATGGGCTTGACATGGTTCCAGCTGTGATGTGTTAGTCATCGACTTGCCTACAGGATAATGTGGTGGCATTCAGGCCCTTGGACTTCAAGGCTATGTTGCATTTTTTTTTAAAAGGAGGGAGAGAAGTTCTTGTCAGCACTTAAAGGAAAGGTAGTTCGATAAAAAGCTGACAAGCAATTACTTCTGTATTTTACGCTGATTTGAACCTTAAACTAATGGTATCTGTTTCCGCTCTGTGACCCAATGGGTGAGCTGGTCACTAACATGTCACAGCTGGAACTGAGGTAAACTGAAGAGCTGATTAACCCCCTGAGGATTGAGATATGCTGTTGGTCGCCACATGAGAATATCAGCTTTTCTCAGTTCATTCAAGAAAAACGTGTCAAAACCATGAATAAATCCTCTTTGCGTTTTTCTTTCATCATATTAACTGCTTCAGATATTTGAAATGATAGATAGCATTAAAATATTTATAAAAGGAGATAGAGGACATTTAGCAGACAAAATGACTGCTCAAAGACAAAAGTACGTGCAGTATTCCCCTAGTGGTTCCGATCAGATTCCTGATAGGTTCACTACAATGTTTAAAACTGGTAATTGGAGCAATAATTCTGACGTTGTTGTATCCAAGTGTGACTGAGTAATGAATTGCCAGTTTATAATGCAGCTACAACAGTTAGGGAGGGGTGTTATAGCATGTGGGACTGTTAGCACAGTAGCTCCACTGACAGAACACGCGACCTATTATGCTGGGATTCAAATTCGAATCTCAGTCCCAGCTAACATTCAAACATAGCTATCTGCAGAGAACTGGTTCATGAGTATCTGACAGAGTGCCCTGTGATAATGGAATGGCCTATTGCAGGAGAGAGCAGGAGCTCGGGAACCTATCTCGACACAAAAGTGCATTTCCTGTTGCCTGAAACAACTATGAGGTGGACAGGCAGCTCAGATACAGACAGACACTGCTCTCTGGGCTGCATACGACTGTTACAAGGCTTATAAGATGCAAATCCTTTGCCACTGCATCTAGATGCAATTAGGAAAACTAGTGAAAAGTAAAAGATTTCACGAGAGATATACTGATGAGGAGGACATTCAGACCATGTTAGCTCATCCATCCAGGAAAAAAACCTTACATTTCCTCCCATCACATTATGTAATTGTAACGTGAGTGAATCCAAAGCTTTTCATCTTGATTACACTACCCAGAAGACTACCCTAAGTGCTGCTAACTCTTTGTGTGAAGAAATGTTTCCTAAATTTGGCATTTCACCAGCTTCAAGCCATGACCTATTGTTCTATTGTCTTGGCTTACTTTGAACCATTCCAGGTTTACCTTAATGATACAACTTAATATCTTGTATACTTTCATAAGGTCCCTTCTCAATTGCTTCCCATTCATCAGTTGCTACCTATGGCCCAAAATCCATCCATGACTCGCTGGTCTTTGTAAGGGGTGGTGTGTGCGTCAGCTTCACCTCTGACTCGTTTGAGCAGTTCGAATCGCTCCCACTCCCTTGGTTCTAGACCTGGACTTATTTGGGGGTTGTAATGAAATTGCAACAGACAACTGAGTTGGTGAAAAGAACTTGGATTTTATTTGAGACAAGAAAATATACACAACACAATAAATCTTATCTCTCTAAAAGGGGGAACACTTCGGACTATGCGAGGGAGAATGACAATAGATAAAAATACCTTACCCCTCCCAATCCCACTATACTAACTAGGTTGAATTCCAGAGGACCAGGAAATGCTCACCAAACACAGGAATAGTTTGTAGAGTGGGAAAAACTTGCAGATCTTCGGTTTCTTCCAGGTTGGTTTCTTGTTGGTCGCGGTGGCCCAATATTACCTGGTTGTTGATAATATTGTTGGTTGTTTGTTTCGTGGGGCCCTTGGTTGCTGCGATTCCTTCCATTCTCCTTCTGTTGTCCCGAGGCTGATGTCTTTCGAATGAGCTGTGCCTTTTTCTGTGTCTGTCCGAACTGTACTGCTGACTTCAATTCACTGACTGCTGTTTCAATTCTCTGCCTGAACTGTACTGATCGAACCCATCAAACGAACTAACAAACTGCTTTCTTGTGGAGACAGGTCTTTAGTTTATACTAAAACGAAACCTGCTAAACTTGTTAGATTTTTGGCTGGCTCGTTGAGGGTTAACTGGTTTCGGGATAGCTTCCTGAGTAGTTGAAGAAGGTGTGAAGTGTTTTTGGATGTCTCAAACAGTCTTTTAATCTTAGATTTCCTGTAAGGCCTTCAAATTCTGTGCAGGTTCTTTTCTGCATGGGTTTTAATGGGCTTTGGGCTTTAGGTGAGGCTGGGGTTTTCATTGATTTATTGATTGAATGCAAATTCCCAGATAGGGGCTGAGTTTCGTTTATTGTTCCTCCCAGACAGTTTGGCTACTTTCGAATACCCAAATTGTTCCTCTGCAGAGGTCAATCCCACATTCCTGTCGCAGCCTTTTCCTACAAGTCTGTACATATCTTTTTAAACCAGCCAAATCTTCCTGGGATTTTTATTTTTAAATCCCTTTGGCCCAATATTACCTTCCAACAGTCCAATATCTCTTCCTTTTAAATTGTGTAATTTAAATCTTTGAATTCTTCTGTTAGGCCCAACCATACATTTATCCTTTTTACAGATTTCTTCTGTGATGTTCCAAAATCCTTTTAAATAAGGTTATTCTTCTGTTCTGGGGTTGTGCAGAAATTTTTGAACCCTACACCTTTGGCCCTGGACAAATCCCTTCCCTAACTGGTACACTATTCTATACCGCCTACCACCTCCCACCCAAAAGGAAAAAGAAAACATTGGAAAGAAAAAAGAGTGAGAAGCAGAAAGGGATAGAAAGAATAGCAGCAAAGAAGCGAGAGAGAGAGAAGTGGAAAAGAAGAAAAAAGAAACAGAAGTGAAAAGCAGAAGGGGCAGAAGAAGAGAAGCAGTAATGGAAAGACTACAGCATCAAGTAAGAGAAAGCTTATCCCCCGACTCATAGTGAGCAAACCAGGGTCTGTTTCATGTTGAAGGTGAGATTAGATTTGATATTTTGAATAATTTACTGTTTGTCCCCACTCTCCTTCTTCAGCTGGAAGGAGAGGATCAGGTTCTTAAACTTAGGAACTACAAACACTATTCTCCATTGACAGAAGATGCACTTATTGAAGGTCTGGATCCCTGCACCTCCTCCCCCCAACTCTTACTCCCCGCCACACACACAACTCTATGATTGTAAGTTGCTACATCTTGTGGCCTGAATGGTAAATTGTCAACAAAGACATACAGGAAACTTTGTGATATCCGGCACCGACGGGACCGGCGTGTTGCCGATCTATCAAAACTGCCGGACATACAAAGTTAATTTTGAAGCATACGGAGGTTTTCATCTCCGTATCTGACAACAAACACTGTTGCTTAGCAACAGCTTCTAAAGAGTCGGCTGCAGCTGCAAGTGTCTCTAGCTGAAGCTGTTGCTATAGCTACAGACCTTGCAGTGCCTGACTGTGAAAAAAAAAGAACAGAACTAAAAAAATTATAGAAAACGGCTCCTGATTTTTGCCGTTAGATCAAGTATTCCGGACATACAACCTCCGGATAAACCAAAGTTTCCTGTACATACGAACAGTAACTGTGTTTCGGTGACGTCAAGGATAGAACTTTAACAAAGACACATCCTGCTGTGTTTTACTGCTAGAGCTCTCAGGTTAAACAATGGGTTGATTTTCAACTTGCTGCCCGGCCGTAAAACCGCCCAATTTCCATTTCAATAATAGGCCGCTGTTCTACAAATCAGCAGAGGGCAAATTACGGAAATAACTTTATTAAGTTCATATGCCTACTGCAGAAATCATTAACAAACTAAATGTTGGCCAATGCTAATAAGACCAGACTGTACTTATGATTACATCATGTCACCAGCACAGCAACAGGATAAGACTCTAGGGATAATTGTCCCATTCAGCATTCCTGGTGGGAAGCCTCACTCACTGGAATTGTATACCGGAAATTTGGATGCACACTCTATACCATTAAATTAAATTAAAATCATGCACAGCTCCCCTAAATTTTCAATATGTGATGCCACCAAACAAGGCTCATGACTGAGAGCACAAAGCCAGCCAAATCCCTCGTAAATTATAACATTGGAAAGTGAGGCTCTTTAAAATGCCGGCGTTGACTGTCTCTAGAACTGTGTTTATTTTTGCTCCACAGATAAATCAGATCCACAGCACCTGCAAATTGATAGATTAATGGAGTATTATCTGGGAGAATCAGAGGAGTCATCCCTTCTGCAGTTTGATAGCAGTTCTGACCAGGCTGTTGCTCAGTTGGAGAAGGGTAAATCAACAGCTAAAAGGAATTAGAGGACACTTTCCGTGCTTCTAACTGAATCGAAACCAGATTGCACCAAGAGATTCACAATAGATGCATTTTTTTTAATGCCACTTACCCTCTTCAAAAGCAATCATCAGTAAAGCCAGATTTTATAACTAAAACAATATTTCTGAATGTATTCATATTAATTTGATCTCAAAATATCCGTGCTTTGACACAAATAGCAAGCATGGAGGCCAGTTTCCGATGCAGGCTCCAATTTTGTTGAAAATGGGCCATCTATGCTGAATCATCATTATAATATAAAGCAGGTGCTGACAGTATTATGCCATTGTCGGTGCAGCGTGCCTATCCAATAGCAGATACCTGGGAATAAGACACAAGGGTATCGCTTTATGAACGGGTTTAGTTGATATCAACAAACCAAACAAATAGGGTCATAGTTAGGCCTTGAATGTGAAAGGGGAAGAGAATGATAGACAGAAAATAAAGATTTACCTCAAAGGATTGATGGATTGTGTTAGAAAACAATAGAATCTGAATTAAATAGAGGCTGTCTGATCTTCCATTTCCTCTAATGCTACTCTTGACAAGTAAGAGCAAAGATCAAGAAGTTTGTAAACATTTGAACTCCGAGATTTAGTTTTAACTCGATGTATATTTTGTATATCATATTGCTGCAGCTTGTAAGTAATTTTATAATTAAAATGTTGATCATTTTTGAATGAGTTCAAGGGTTTCTTGCTCTTCTCAGGCACATTCTACTATCTCAATCCAGTTGTGACTGATGTTCACAGAAGAGCATTACACTCCTTTGTGAATCATTGTTCCTGCAGGTCGACAAGAAAATAATTTGCAGTAGAATTCCACATCCAATATTTAACAAAGGATTGTCGCGCACAGGAGAAGGTTATTCATTGTGCAGTGTAAATTGTTAGGGCGCATTCCAAGGAGCTAGTCTGCTTGTGATCATTTGCAGGAACTAAAATACTGAAAATGAATCACATTATACATTGTCACAACTAAGTTATTGAAACAATATTTCTACTCACCAAGAAAAATAAAATTCTAACGAGAATTGGGAAATGCATTTCTAGTGAATTTCTCCAAGTCGTTTCTCAATTGAAAAAGGCCTTAGGCTTATTTTCTGGATGGTTTAATTGCCCTCAAGCGTCTCATTTATTGCCAGCAGGCCCTTGCTGTCCTGACTGACAGAAAGCCTGTGCGCTGAAAATTGCATAGTTCATTTAAAATACAAAGGAAAAAGCAACCTGAATATATGAAATACTACTGCAACTTTTCCTTTTCTCCACACGGTGGAGACTCGCACCCAACCACAGGAATGGGTTTCGGGATATACCTGAGCCACTCATTAAAATTATTTAAATAATTGAAATTACTTTGAAAAGTAAAGTCTTACTTTTAAACAGAGCTGTACTTCATAGGAAATAATATTTTGACATCTGTGTAAACTTTTACTGTTACTGTCGTATTTCTCGTCTGCAAATTTCTCAAAACATGTTTTCTGTGTCAGCAGCCAGAAATATCAATTTTAAAATCTAAAATATGAAGAAGTTTAAAATGTGCTAAAAAGAAGGACATTTAAAGTGTATTTTTAATTGGTCAGCTGTGTGTCTGGCATAATTGAAACTGTGTCATTATGTTTAAGAATTTCCACTTCAAGAAAAATTTTACCCACTTTTAAAGTTTCTTTTTTCTATATGGAGTGCACACTCTTTTCTCTAGGGGAACAACCTATTACCTAAGTCCAGAGAGCTAGGTGCAAGAGCTAAGGCTTGCACAAGCGTACTGTTGATCAGACTCAGACAATCTCAGACAATTTGGGAGAGCTGTCCTACAACCTAGTTTAAGCAACAGTCTGACATAGTCATAACTAAACTCTCAGAATCATATCTATCAGCTAACATCTCAGGCTCTTTTTTCTTATTCATCCATGGAATGTGGGCGTCGTTGGCAAGGCCAGCATTTACTGCCCATCCCTAGTTGCCCTTGAGAAGGTGGTGGTGAGCCGCCTTCTTGAACTGCTGCAGTCCGTGTGGTGAAGGTACTCCCACAGTGCTGTTAGGGAGGGAGTTCCAGGATTTTGACCCAGCGACGATGAAGGAACGGAGATATACTTCCAAGTCAGGATGGTGTGTGACTTGGAGGGGAACTTGGAGGTGGTGGTGTTCCCAAGCGCCTGCTGCCCTTGTCCTTCTAGGTGGTAGAGGTTGTGGGTTTGGGAAGTGCTGCCGAAGAAGCCTTGGCGAGTTGCTGCAGTGCATCTTGTAGATGGTACATACTGCAGCCATGGTACTGTTATGTCTGACATTGGGATAGGTACTCGATTGCCTTGGCCTGAGCACATGAAGTTTGATAGTGCTGTTATCATTATATTACGTCTGACATTGGATATAGGTATTCCATTGCTTTTGCCTGTAAGAGTGTGGTTGCATCAGCCATTAAAAGCGACATGAGTTGAGTTCTACATACGGCCTCTGGATTATCTTTGCAAACACAACATTTGGCAACGAGGATGTGATAAAATCTCTCTTCCACCACCTCTTCCCTTCCTTGCACTACCCGGTGAGCCCCCGATCCCATGGGTTCGCTGGTTACAGTCCTTTGAAACCTACCTCATCGCTCTCAGACTAGAAAATGTGAGTACAGCATGGAAAAAGTCACTGTTATCCCATTGCACTGTTATCCCATTGCTTGGGAGCGGAGGGCCAGCGTGTTCTTGGGACATTATGCACAGCAGACTCAATTCAAACAGTGGCTCTGTTAAGCACACACTTCTCTGCCCCACAAAGTGCCCTCCTGCGGCGATTCATTTTTAGACAGCGTCACCAACTCCCCGGCAAGTCTGTGCATCAATACGTGGCTAATTTGAGGGAGTTAGCTAGCTCATGCAAGTTCGGTGCATTACAAGACGAGATGGTGCGTGATCAACTAATAGAGCACACCAACAACGTGAGAGTGCGTGAAAGACTGTTACTCGAGTCCGACGATCTGTCGTTGTCACAGGCAGTTAACATTGCCTTTCAAGTGGAGCCTGCAGCCAAATGTGCAGCGAAACTAGCACACACACCCAGTGACGGCGCCCTCGGCCCCGACAGCTCTGACACTGTAATGCTCACGCGACAACAGCAACGCGTGCTACCGCGGCAACCGTGTGGAAACTGTGGATCTCGTTCACATGCTACCAGAGCGCAGAATTGCCCCACGCGCGGCCAAGCCTATCGCAATTGTGGAAAACAAAATCACTTTGCCAATGTCTGCCGCTCTGCCCCTGTTGCTACAAATGAATGCTCTCAGTCCTCAAGCACTATAATTCACAACGTGAGCTCTGGGCCAGTAGTGGCTTTCAAGTCATGCACAATTAACCTGAATGATGTGTGCATCCCTCTGTTGTTGGATACCGGTGCCAGCGTCTCACTGCTGAATGTGGACACATTCAAACATTTTTTCAGCTCCCTGCCACTCTCTGCGCCCTCCACTGCCCTTTGCGGGTATGGTAATTCGAAAATTGGACTAGTGGGCTCAGTCAACCTCACTGTACGCTATGGAACAAAAGTTTTGCTGGATTTTTGTTTTCATGTGGCACGCCAAGGAGCTAACCTGATGGGACTGGATCTTTTCACTGACCTGGGTTTTTCTCTCTTGGACACCGGCGGGTCTGCGATTCTGCACATCGCCTCACCGTGGCGCCAAACATGGCCAGCACTCTTCGAGGGTCTGGGCTGCCTGACTGCCTTCACCCACCAGCCCATGGCTGACTCCAGCGTTACCCCTGTCATTCAGCCACTGCGCCGCATCCCGCTTGCTCTCCGTGATGGGATCACAGCTGAACTAAAGCAGCTACTGGAAGCTGGCATCATCGAACCAGTTGATGCCTCCCCATGGGTCTCCAACCTGGTGGTCGCAAAGAAAAAAAGTCAGGTGGTCTACGCGTCTGTGTTGATCTTCGAGCAGTGAATAAGGCCGTAATCCCTGACAAATATCCACTGCCCACGTCAGAGGAACTCACAGCGCAGTTCTATGGTTCCATCCTGTTCTCGAAACTGGACCTTCGACAGGGCTATCTACAGGTTCCCCTCCACCCCAGCAGCAGGGACCTCACTGCTTTTGTGACACATGCTGGCATCTTTCGGTACACCAGGATGCCATTTGGACTTAGCTCTGCACCCAGCTGCTTCCAAAAGGTGATGTCCTCTGTGCTCGCGGGCACTCCTGAGGTGGTCATCTACCTGGATGACATTGTCGTGCATGGGCCCTCGACCTCCGCTCACGACGAATGCCTTCACAGAGTTTTCACGGCTCTAGCAAAACACAAGCTCACACTGAATGTCGAAAAGTGTGTCTTTGCTGTTCCAGAGATCGAATTTGTGGGGTTTCGGTTGTCGGCTGACGGTATATCCCCACTCCAGTCAAACGTGGATGCCATTCACAGCATCCCAGAACCCAGCTCTGCAGCACAGGTTGCCTCCTTTCTTGGCATGACTGGGTACTACCTGAAGTTTTTGCCCCAGTACTCAGCCACCACAGCCCCACTGCGCCAGCTCCTGCGAAAGGATGAGCCCTGGGTGTAGTCACAAGCCTGTACGGAAGCTGTTCGCCTCCTCAAATCGCAGCTCACGTCGCCTCCAGTGTTGGCTCACTTTGACGTCGCCAGCCCCACCCTCGTCACCTGCGACGCGTCCGCTGCAGCTGTGGGGGCAGTGTTATCGCAGATACAGAATGGAGTGGAGAAACCAATCGCCTTTGCCTCCCGAGCCCTTAGCCCCACTGAACAGAAGTACTCAGTAGGCAAGCGTGAGGCGCTGGCGTGCGTCTGGGCATGTGAGCGGTGGCACCTGTACATGTATGGCCGTGCTTTCACCCTGCGAACCGATCACCAGGCTCTCACTGCCCTGCTGTCGACATCCGGCATGGGCCACAGACCACTGCGTCTACACCGCTGGTCTGACCGCCTCCGCCAATACAATTTCAGTCTCCAGTTCACACCAGGACGTGACAATGTTGTTGCAGATCTGCTCTCCCGCACTGTCTCTGCCCCAGCCCCACTCGTCGGGTTTGAACATGTGGAACAGGATATCGTCCAGATGCTGCACACGCCTCTCCAAACCACAGTCTCTCTCCAGGATCTCAAAGAGGCCTCTGAACAGGATCCGGCCCTCTCCCAGCTGTGCACCTTCATCAGAGATGGCTGGCCTCGCAAGGTGCCTGAGGAACTGTCTGCCTACTCCAGAGTTAAAGAGGAGCTTTCCTGCTGGAATGACTCCTATGTCGCACGTGGGCTCTGCACTGTGGTCCCAAGTGCCCTTCGTGCGCGTGTTTTATCCATGGCGCATGAGGGCCACTTGGGCATAGTGAAGCTCAAACAATGATGCCGAGACCTAGTGTGGTGGCCGGGTATCGACAGGGAAATCGAGGCCCTGGTCAAGGACTGTGCAGCCTACCTTGTAAGTGGCAAGACTGGCCACCAAGCTCCTCCACCCCTGCAACCCCTTGCCTGGCCCTCTCAGCCCTGGGAGCACCTGCAGCTGGACGTCTGCGGGGAGATCCATGGTGTCCCCCACCATCAACGGTTCCTAGTGGTGACCTATGACCTGCACTCAAAATGGCCAGAGGTCACTGCCGTGGGCTCCGTCACTTCTCGGGTCATCATCGATATCCATGAGTCCCTCGTCTCCCGCTGGGGGCATCCAAAGGCCATCACCACAGACAATGGCCCCCAAATGGTCTCTTTGGAACTCTCCTCTTACCTTGAGAGCAAGGGCATCCGTCACATGCATACTACCACCCGAGTCAAATGGGGGTGGTGGAGCGTTTTAACCAGACACTGAAAAATGGCCTCAGAGCACACCTATCCCAGGGGTGTGCGCTTGACAAGGCCCTCCTCCACACACTGCTGCACTACAGAGCCTCCCAGCATTCCACTACAGGGGTCTCACCCGCATCCCTCATGCTAGGCCGTGAGCTCATGCTGCCCCTTGGCAGGCTCCGCCCCTTGCTAGCTCAGAACCCTGCTCCACGGGCTCAAGCCACAGTCGCTAGACAGCAGGAGAAGATGAAACTCCGCTTCGACCAGTCGAAGAGGGCCAAGGCGCCCAACATCTCAGTCTCCGATTGGGTCAGAGTCCGCAGGCCTCACCGCAACAATAAGATGGCCTCATTCTGGTCCTCCCCTCTCCAAATCAGCCGCCAACTTGGACCAGCCACTTTCTGCCTCACTGATGGCTCTCGGTGGCATGCCAGCCACCTTCGGAAGGTGCCAACACCCCCTGATGCGGGATTACACGGATCTAATCCCCAAGCCTTACCCCCAGAGTGGCGGGATGCACATGTGGCTCAGCCAGCCAACCCTCAAGCAGATATTGTGCCTCAGCCTGCTCCTCACCAGTCCCCACCTCGGCCTGCTCCTCACCAGTCCCCACCTCGGCTTGCTCCTCCCCAGTCCCCACCTCGGCCTGCTCCTCACCAGTCCCCACCTCGGCTTGCTCCTCCCCAGTCCCCACCTCAGCCTGCTTCTCCCCAGTCCCCACCTCGGCCTGCTCCTCACCAGTCCCCACCTCGGCCCGCTCTTCACCAGTCCACACCTCGGCCTGTTCGTACATGTTCTCGCCCTGGCCACCTACAGGACTTTTTCACTACATTTCATGTTTGAAATTCTGTGAGGGGGGAGGAAATGTTATGTCTGACATTGGGGATAGGTACTCGATTGCCTTGGCCTGAGCACATGAAGTTTGATAGTGCTGTTATCGTTATATTATGTCTGACATTGGATATAGGTATTCGATTGCTTTTGCCTGTAAGAGTGTGGTTTCATCAGCCATTAAAAGCGACATGAGTTGAGTTCTACATACGGCCTCTGGATTATCTTTGCAAACACAACAGGTACGCCGGTGGTGGAGGGAGTGAATGTTTAAGGTGGTAGATGGGGTGCCAATCAAGCGGGCTGCTTTGTCCTGGATGGTGTCGCGCTTCTTGAGTGTTGTTGGAGCTACACTCATCCAGACATGTGGAGAGTATTCCATCACACTCCTTACTTGTGCCTTGTCAATGGTGGAAAGGCTTTGGGGAGTCAGGAGGTGAGACACTCGCCACAGAATACCCAACCTCTGACCTGCTCTTGTTGCCACAGTATTTATGTGGCTGGTCCAGTTAAGTTTCTGGTCAATGGTGACCCCCGGGATGTTGATGGTGGGGGATTCGGCGATGGTAATGCCATTGAATGTCATGGGCTGTGGTTAGACTCTCGCTTGTTGGAGATAGTCATTGCCTGGCACTTGTGTGGCGCAAATGTTACCTGCCACTTATCAGCCCAAGCCTGAATGTTGTCCAGGTCTTGTTGCATGTGGGCCTAGACTGCTTCATTATCTGAGGAGTTGCAAATGGCACTGAACACTGTGCAGTCATCAGCGAACATCCCCATTTCTGACCTTATGTTGGAAGCAAGGTCATTGATGAAGCAGCTGAAGATGGTTAGGCCTAGGACACTGCCCTGAGAAACTCCTGCAGTGATGTCCTGGGGCTGAGATGATTGACCTCCAACCACCACAACCATCTTCCTTTGTGCTAGGTATGTCTCCAGCCAGTGGAGAGTTTTCCCCCCGATTTCCATTGACTTCAGTTTTACTAGGGCTCCTTGAAGCCATACTCGGTCAAATGCTGCTTTGATGTCAAGGGCAGTCAAGGATGGTATATTGCCTCCCTGGTGCAAGGGTCAAGGATGTCTCGGAGCGGCTGCAGGGCATTCTGGAGGGGGAGGGTGAACAGCCAGTTGTCATGGTGCATATAAGTACTAATGATATAGGTAAAAACCGGGATGTGGTCCTATAAGCTGAATACAGGGAGTTAGGAGGTAAATTAAAAAATAGGGCCTCAAAGGTAGTAATCTCAGGATTGCTACCAGTGCCACGTGTTAGTCAGAGTAGAAATAGAAGGATATTTCAGATGAATACGTGGCTTGAGGAATGGTGCAAGGGGGAGGGATACAAATTCCTGGGACATTGGAAACGTTTCTGGGGGAGGTGGGACCAGTACAAACTGGACGGTTTGCACCTAGGCAGGACCGGGACTGATGTCCTAGGGGTAGTGTTTGCTAGTGCTGTTGGAGAGGGTTTAAACTAAAATGGCAGGGGGTTGGGAACCTGTGCAGGGAGACAGAGGAAAGGGAAGCAAGGATAGAAGCAAAAGACAGGAAGGAGAAAAGCAAAAGTGGCAGTCAGAGAAATCAAGGGAGTAAATCAAACATGGCCACAGTAAATAATAATTCTAAAAGGTCTAAGAGTGTTAAAAAAACAAGCTTGAAGGCTTTGTGTCTTAATGCGAGGAGCATTCATAATAAGGTGGATGAATTAGCTGTGCAAATAGATGTAAATGGATATGATATAATGGGGATTATGGAGACATGGCTCCAGGGTGACCAAGGCTGGGAATTCAACATCCAAGGGTATTCAATATTCAGGAAAGACAGGCAAAAAGGAAAAGGAGGTGGGGTAGCATTGCTGGTTAAAGAGGAGATTAACACAATAGTAAGGAAGGATATTAGCTCTGATGATGTGGAATCTGTATGGGTAGAGCTGAGAAATACCAAGGGGCAGAAAACGTTAGTGGGAATTGTATACATACCCCCAAACAGTAATGCTGAGGTTGGGGATGGCATTAAACGGAAAATTAGAGACACGTGCAATAAGGGCACTGTTCTGGACTTATTACATGCAGATAGCACCCTCTGGTGGTAGTTATTTGACCTTCTTCCTGTTTGCCCCGGAAGTAGTATTCCAGGGAGTGTTTTTGCTGAGTTGTGAACAAAGCCACACAAGGCAGGAATCCTCCTCCATCCTTCCTTATACGCTAGGCAAGACGCAATGTCTGTGAGTATCCTTGTTTAGTAACATGATAACAGCCTTGTCGGTATAGTATTTTGACAATACTTTGTCTATAAGATGTTTATTAGTTGTTAGCTACCGAGGTTTAGCTTCAGTGCTATTTACTTATACAATTAGCCTATTCTGTTTTCATAAACATGTTTGTATCTTATGTAACATCTAATGTATAGTACTCAGCTCTGTGTACAAAACATACTTTGTCTTTGTTTACAGTTTCCCAATTTTATTCAAGTAAAGCTTCAAAACCGCACCCTGTTTCTCGAGGAGCTATTTGAATGAGTATTTAGCTGACTGGATAACTGGATAAGAGTATGTCTAGCGAGACCAGTACAGGCACAGCAGTTATCATGGGTGACTTTAATCTACATATAGATTGGGCTAACCAAATTAGTAACAATACTGTGCAGGAGGAATTCCTAGAGTGCATACAGGATGGTTACCTGGACCAATATGTCGAGTAACCAACTAGAGATCAGGCCATCTTAGACTGGGTATTATGTAATGAGAAAGGATTAATTAGCAATCTTGTTGTGTGAGGCCCCTTGGGGAGGAGCGATCATAATATGATAGAATTCTTCATTAAGTTGGAGAGTGAAGTAGTTGACTCAGAGACTAGGGTCCTGAATTAAAATAAAGGAAACTACGATGGTATGCGGCGCGAGTTGGGTAGGATTGATTGGGGAATGTTACTTAAAGGGTTGACGGTGGATAGGCAATGGCAAACATTTAAAGATCGCATGGATGAGCTACAGAATTTGTTCATCTCCGTTTGGCATAAAAATAAAACAGAAAAGGTGACTCAACCGTGGCTAACAAGCGAAATTAGGGATAGCATAAGATCCAAGGAGAGGACATATAAATTGGCCAGAAAAAGCAGCAAATCTCAGGATTGGGAACAGTTTAGGATTCAGCAAAGGAGGACAAAGGGATTCATTAAAAGGTGGAAAATAGAGTATGAGAGTAAGCTTTCAGGGAACATAAAAACTGACTGTAAAAGCTTTTATAGATATGTGAAGAGAAAAAGATTGGTGAAGTCAAGCGTAGGTCCCTTGCAGTCAGAATCAGGGGAATTTATAATGGGGAACAAAGAAATGACAGACCAATTAAATACATACTTTGGTTATGTCTTCACAAAGGAGGACACAAATAACCTCCCAGAGATGTCGGGGAACATAGGATCTAATGAGAGGGAGGAACTGAAAGAAATCAATATTTGAAGGGAAATGGTGTTAGGGAAATTGGCAGGATTGAAGGCTGATAAATCCCCAGGGCCTAATAATCTACATCCTAGGGTACTTAAGGAAGTGGCCCTAGAAATAGTAGATGCATTGCTGGTCATCTTCCAAAATTCTATAGACTCTGGAACAGTTCCCATGGATTGGAGGGTAGCTAATGTAACCCCACTATTTAAAAAAAGTGGTAGAGAGAAAACGCCTGACATCGGTAGTGGTGAAAATGCTAGAGTCCATTATAAAAGATGTAATAGCAGAGCACTTGGAAAACAGTGACAGGATTGGACAAAGTCAACATGGATTTACAAAAGGTAAATCATGCTTGACTAATCTACTGGAATTTTTTGAGGATGTAACTGGTAGAATAGATAAGGGAAAACCAGTGGATGTGGTATATTTGGACTTTCAGAAGACTTTCGATAAGGTCCCGCATAAGAGATTAGCGTGCAAAGTTAAAGCACATAGGATTGGGGGTAAGGTACTGACTTGGATAGAGAACTGGTTGGCAGACAGGAAGCAAAGAGTTGGAATAAACGGGCCTTTTTTCAAATGGCAGGCAGTGACTAGTGGGGTACCGCAGGGATCGGTGCTAGGACCCCAGTTATTCACAATATATATATTAATGATCTAGACGAGGGAACTAGATGTGATATCTCCATGTTTGCAGATGACACAAAGCTGAGTGGACGTGTGTGCTGTGAGGAGGATGCAGAGAAACTCCAGTATGATTGGGACAGGTTGGGTGATTGGGCAGATGCATGGCAGATGCAGTTAAATGTGGATAAATGCGAGGTTATCCACTTTGGTGGCAAAAACAGGAAGGCAGATTATTATCTGAACGGCAATAGATTGGGAAAAGGGGAAGTGCAACGAGACCTGGGTGTCCTTGTGCACCAGTCGCTGAAGGTAAGCATGCAGGTGCAGCAGGCGGTTAAGAAGGGAAATAGTATGTTGGCCTTCATAGCGAGAGGATTCGAGTACAGGAGCAAGGATGTCTTGCTGCAGTTGTACAGGGAGTTGGTGAGACCACACCTTGAGTACTGTGTGCAGTTTTGGTCGCCTTATCTGAGGAAGGATGTTCTTGCCATGGAGGGAGTGCAGCGAAGATTCACCAGACTGATACCTGGGATGGCAGGAATGACGTATGAAGAGAGATTGGGTCAATTGGGCTTGTATTCGCTAGAGTTTAGAAGAATGAGAGGGGATCTCACTGAAACTTATAAAATTCTAACAGGACTAGACAGGCTAGATGCAGGAAGAATGTTCCTGATGGCGGGTGAGTCCAGAACCAGGGGTCACAGTCTAAGGATAAGGGGTAAGCCATTTAGGACTGAGATAAGGAGGAATTTCTTCACCCAGAGAGTGGTGAACCTGTGGATTTCTCTACCACAGAAGGCAGTTGAGGCCAATTCATTAAATATATTCAAGAAGGAGTTAGATATATTTCTTAAGGCTAAAGGGATCAAAGGATATGGGGAGAAAGCAGTGACAGGGTACTGAATTTGGATGATCAGCCATGATCTCATTAAATGGCAGAACAGGCTCGAGCGGCCGAATGGCCTACTCCTGCTCCTATCTTCTATGTTTCTATGTTTCTCTCACCTCACCTCTGGAATTCAGCCCCTTTTGTCCATGTTTGGACCAAGGCTGTAATGAGGTCTGGAGCCGAGTGGTCCTGACGGAACCCAAACTGGGCATCAGTGAGCAGGTTATTGGTGAGTAAATGTCGCTTGATAACACTGTCAATGACACCTTCCATCACTTTGCTGATGATTGAGAGTGGACTGATGGGGCGATAATTGGCCGGATTGGATTTGTCCTGCTTGCACCCCTGGGTATATCCTGTCCCACCAGAGGTGGAGGAACAGTACTATACAAGCAAGTGAGAGTGACCCTGGGAGCAATGTTCCCTCTAATTTTTTGGGGGGGGTGCGTGGCCCCTTTAACTGGCTTCGCGGACCATTCAAATTTCCGCGCGTGCGCGGTTTTTTCCATTTAACAGTCCTTGATTGGCCTGCACGGGACCTCCAAACCACTGCGCGGCTGCACAGCTTAACGGGAACGTTGCCTGGGAGTCCTGAATATTTATTCCAGACCTCATAACGTCTCATGGTGTCAGGTCAAACAAGGCCAAGGGAGCCAGCTGCCAATCACCACCTACCATGACCACTCAACTGACAAATTAATACTTTTCCATCTTGAACCACTTAGAGGAAGCACTGAGGGAAGCAAGGGCACAGAGGATGGGTGACTTCAATATGCACCAACAAGAGTGGTTTGGTAATACAGTTCGATCTGTCTGAATCCTGAAGGACATTGCTGCTAAACTGGACCTGCATCAGGTGGTGAAGGAACCAACATCAGGGTGTAACCTACTTGACGTGGTTCTCACTAAACTACCTGTTCCTGACCTGCCTGACCACGATAGCACTGGTAGGAGTAACCACTACTGTTGTGTATGTACCTTTAAGAGAACTGCTTTTATACTGTAGTACCGGCAGTGACCACACCTGTATATAAAGCCGTAGCAGGCTTCTGTACTTTCAGTTCCAGCATACCCTCTGTTCAGTAAACACCCCTTATTATCGTTCTCCTGCAGTCCGTGTGTTATTGATACGCGGACACTACAGTGGCGACGAGCAGGTTCAAACTCACCTGCAGTACTGCATCACCTCACGGGGATCCATCCCTGAAAAGAAGCTTCTTGGAGGTCGAAGCCAGAGCAACGGGCGTCGACCGTGGGCAACCGCCCAGTGATCCATCGGAGTTCAGAGAATCGCAGGGGAAGCTGTGGAGAGCTGGGCCTGGTTCTCCAGTCAAGGTGTCCCAGCAAATCGGGCTGGTAGCAGGTAGTGCGCTGACCCTTCCTGGACTGTGGCGGGCTAGAGCTCGATCGAGCGGCTCTGTAAGGGGGCCGAGCAGCATCGTCGGGAAGAAAAAGAGAGAGAGAGGGTGGAGCACACAGGGCGCGGCCGGTGCTCAAGAGTCGGGCAGCGTTGGAAAAAAAAAGATGCGCAGAAAGCCGCGGGGCGCCGCCATTACCTGTTAGAACGCTAGGAGCAGCATTGGCAGCAGGGGGAAGAAGGAAAAGTGCGGGAGGCGCCATTTTAATCCATTGGGGAAGAAGGAAAAGCGCGGGAGGCGCCATTTTAAACCACCCAAGATGCCGAACAGTGGCAGCATCACTGCTTTCGATAACGAAATAGAAGACTGGACCATGTATGTGGAAAGAATTGAAGTGTACTGCAAGGCAAATGAGGTGGCCGCTAAAAAGAAGGCGTCGGTATTATTGAATTTGATGGGCGCGAGAACGTACAGCCTATTGCGGTATTTAATTACCCCAGCTAAACCAATGGAGAAAAGCTTTGAAGAAATTGTCAATATCTTTCAGGAACATCTAAACCCTACACCGCTGCTGATAGCAGAAAGATTCAAGTTCCATAAACGAAACCAGCACAAAGACGAGAGTAATGCTGACTATCTTACAGAACTACGCAAGTTATCGAAACACTGCCAGTTCGGAGCAGGACTGGCAGATACCTTAAGGGATAAGTTTGTCTGTGGGCTCCAGAGTGAAGGAACCCAGGAACGACTACTTTCGGAAAAGGACCTTACGCTAGAAAAGGCTTTCAGCATTGCAGTATCCTACGAAGCAGCAGCACGGGGAGCTGCGGAAATACAACAGAAACCGCAAGAATATAGCACCAATGAAATGGCATATGGAGCAGAAAAGTGCTATCGCTGCGGCAGAACAACCCATGACCAGAAGGATTGCTGGGCTAAGGACAAAGTATGCAGGCAATGTGGAAAAGTGGGACACATAGCACGAGTCTGCAGGGCGGGAAAGAAAACCAACACTAAAAGAGCTACTAAGGAAAAGTACAAGAAAGTACAAAAGATGACGGACAGTAGTTCAGAAGACCAGAAGAGTGATAATGACTCCGGGAGCAGGAGACTAAGTTGTCTAAAGTTACACAACGTGATCGTAAAGGAGGATCACCGAACCATTTGGGTCACCCTTATGATAGCAGGGTCCCAAGTAAAGATGGAATTGGACACAGGATCAGTCCTAACAGTCATGAATCGACGAGACTACGAGCGGCTATTCTCACACATTCCCTTGAAGGATGCGTCCATTGTCTTGAAGACATATACGGGGCAAAAAGTCTACCCCAGAGGAAAAATAAGGGTGCCCATTAAATACAATGGCAAGGAAACACAGGAACTACAAGATGGAGGACCACCATTATTGGGACGTGAATGGATCTGAAAAATACAATTGGATTGGCATTCCATTCAGGCGCTAACTGTGGCTGACAAAAAGGATGACGACGCCACACCTGGACGACTGTCAAAAATTCTAACTGACGCGAAAGAGGTGTTCCAGCAAGGACTTGGGACTCTAAAAGGTGTAACGGCAACGATAAAAATTGAAGATAACGCAAACCCAAAATTTTTTAAGGCCAGACCAGTACCATATGCGATCCGCCCAGCCGTCGAAGCAGAGCTGGAGAGTCTGGAGCATTCGGGTGTGCTGTCCAAGGTGGACTGGAGCGAGTGGGCCACACCCATCATTCCTGTAATGAAGAAATCATTGAGCAGCACGCCTGGGGAACCGAAGAAGGTTAGCATCTGTGGGGACTTTAAGGTAACTGTGAACCCAGTCCTTCACACAGTACAATATCCACTTCCGCGGATAGAAGATATTTTCGCCTCACTATCTGGAGGGAAACGCTTTACGAAGATTGATCTGGCCCAAGCGTATCTACAAATGGAAGTAGATGAATCATCTAGAAAATACCTCACGATAAACACTCACAAAGGTCTTTACCAGTACAACCGACTGGTATTCGGGGTAGCATCAGCTCCGGCTATTTGGCAGAGGGTGATGGAACAAGTCCTGCAAGGGATATCGGGGACCCAGTGTTATTTGGGCGACATCCTGGTTACGGGCGGAAATGCCAGTGAACACCTTGCCAACCTGGAGCAGGTGCTCACTAGATTACAAGAATATGGGCTACGAGCCAACCGCCCCAAATGCGAGTTTTTCAGGAAACAAATCTCATATTGTGGCCACGTGATTGATGAAGAGGGGTTACATAAGTCCCCAGACAAGATTGAGGCAGTAGTCAAGGCTCCAGCACCGGAAAATGTGTCACAACTGAGGTCGTTCCTCGGGTTGGTGAACTACTACCATAAGTTCTTGCCAAATTTGTCTACAATTCAGCACCCGCTGAACGCCCTGCTGCAAACTGGAGTAGCATGGAAATGGAGTGATGAGTGTAAGCGTGCCTTTCAGAAATGTAAATGCCTAATCACTTCAAAAGAAGTATTGGCCCACTACAATCCATCACTACCGATTCGGTTGGCATGTGATGCGTCTCCCTACGGCATTGGAGCGGTGCTGTCGCACAAATTCCTTGACGGTTCAGAGAGGCCAAAAGCCTTTGCGTCACGCTCGTTAACTTCAGCCGAGCGTAACTATGCCCAGATTGACAGGGAGGCCCTCAGCCTGGTGTGGGGGGTGAAGAAGTTCAATCACTATCTGCACGGGCAGAAATTCACCTTACTGACTGATCACCAGCCTCTTGTCTCCATTTTTAACCCAAAGAAGGGCGTTCCAGTGATGACGGCGCAACGGCTGCAAAGATGGTCCATTTTTCTAGGGGCACATCAATACGACATAGAGTATAAGGGCACGAAACAGCATGGAAACGCTGATGGGCTGTCGCGCCTGCCACTGCCTATGGTAGAGGAAGCACCTGCAGTGGACCCTGTTGAGATATTCCATTCAACCATAGTCGAATGTCTACCTGTTACAAACTCAAGTATAGAGAAGGAAACCCGAAATGACCCGACACTCTCTCAGGTCTATGATTTGACGGTGAAGGGATGGCCAGCACATGGTGACTCACTGTTGCCAGCATTCTCGCCAAGGAGAGAACAGCTGTCAGTGTGCCGGGGGACCTTGATGTGTGGATCCCGAGTGGTAATTCCACCCAAGTTGAGAGAAAGAGTGCTCAATGAGCTTCATGAGGGTCATCTGGGAGGGGTAAAAATGAAGAGCCTAGCCAGGGCGTTTGCGTGGTGGCCGGGAATCGATAAAGAAATCGAGGAAATGACCAAGAGATGCACAGGATGCCAGAAAGTCCAAAACGCTCCACCACAGGCCCCGCTACACCCATGGGAGTGGCCCTCATCTCCATGGCAACGGGTACACATTGATTTTGCTGGTCCATTTATGGACTCAATGTTTTTAATCGCCGTGGATGCACATTCGAAATGGCCAGAGGTCATCAAAATGTCCTCCACCACCACGGAGAAAACTATTGCAGTCCTACGGACCATCTTCGCCAGGAATGGCTTGCCAGAACAGATTTGCTCCGACAATGGACCACAGTTTGTGTCCGAGGATTTCCGGAGGTTTTTGAGGAATAATGGGGTAAAGCATTACACATCCGCCCCATATCATCCAGCCACAAATGGATTGGCTGAGAGGTTTGTTCAAACCTTTAAAAAAGCAATAAAGGCGATGTATAACGACAACATACCACTGCAACACAAGGTGGATAATTTCTTGTTTGCTTACCGAAATGCGACACATGCAGTCACCAACCAAGCTCCAGCCATGATGTTCTTTAACCGCGGGTTAAGATGTCGCCTGGACTTGCTCAAACCAAACATAAGACGAGATGTTGAGAATAAGCAATTCAAGCACATCAATGAAGCCAACCAGGAGCTTCAAGATAGGGCAACCAGTCTTGGCCCGCGACTACCGAACAGAAAAATGGCAGCCAGGAACGATATGTACACGGCAGGGACCACTAATGTACACAGTGGACGTTGGAGAGAGCATCGTGAGATGCCATGCTGACCAGATTCTAGAGTCACAGGAACAAGTCAAACCCATGCCACGAGCATGCGCACCTGGTGATGAACCCGAAGTACAGATTGCGTCTACCTCAGAATCAGTGGTATTGGAAGTTGACGAACCAACCAATGACAATGAGCCAGAATTGACTCCGCCGCAAGAACAGGATACTCGAGAAAGGCGCTATCCAGACAGGATCAGGAAGCCTCCTCAAAGACTGAATTTATAAATGATTACTTTCAGCTGATATATATAGTACAAAGAAAATTGTAATTGTAATTAGTTATTATTCAATTGTTAAATGAATGTTATGTACTGTTTATCTAAAAGGGGAGGAATTGTTGTGTATGTACCTTTAAGAGAGAACTGCTTTTATACTGTAGTACCGGCAGTGACCACACCTGTATATAAAGCCGTAGCAGGCTTCTGTATTTTCAGTTCCAGCATACCCTCTGTTCAGTAAACACCTCTTTTATCGTTCTCCTGCAGTCCGTTTGTTATTGATACGCGGACACTGTAATGTATGTACCTTTAAGAGCCCCTGTGTACTGTAATACCGGTAGTGACCACTCGGGTATATAAGCCTGTATAGCGTCTTGTATCTTTTAGTTCACCTCCAGACTGTGTTCAGTAAACACCTGTTAAACCAACTCCTGCATTCCGTGTCTCCATTAACACACGGATACAACAGTGGCGACTAATTGGAAACGGACTTACCTGCAATTCGGCAGCACCTCAAGGAGATCGATTCCTCAGACGAAGGTCGAAGAAAAAAAAAGAAAAAAAAATGTGGTTTCACCAGCTAGCCGGGCTGGTGGCAGGTACTGCACTAATCCTTCCTGGGCAGCGGGCTGGGGCTCGATCGGGTGGCTCTGCAGCGGGGCCGAGCAGCGAGTCGGAAGGCAGAGGCAAACAGAGACGGAGGGTGGAGCACTCGGGAGACGGCCGGCGCTGCAAAGCAGGTCGGCATTCGGACCAAGCAGAGGGAGGGAAAAGTCCCAGAGAATCCGGCGGGAACGAGTCTCCAACTATTAAAAATATCTGTGTAAATAAAAACCGCGGAGAACAGCGTTGTCAGCAGCGGCAGCGGCAGGAAAGCGCGGGAGGCGCCATTTTTTCTCGGCAGGGAAGAAAGGAAAGCGCAGGAGGCGCCATTTTTGATTTTCAGGATGCCTAAGACTGGCAATATTACTGCTTTCGATAGTGATATAGAGGATTGGACCACATATGTGGAAAGAGTGGAGGTATATTGCACAGCGAATGAAGTAGAGGATGATAAAAAGGCATCGGTACTTCTAAATCTGATGGGCGCAAGGACATACGGGCTGTTACGAAACTTAATCACTCCAGCCAAACCGATGGACAAGAATTTTAAGGAGATTGTTGATACCCTACAAGAGCACTTAAACCCAACACCGCTGCTGATAGCGGAACGATTCAAATTCTTCAGGAGGAATCAGCACAAGAATGAAAGTAACGCTGATTACCTCACCGAATTAAGAAAGCTGTCAAAGCACTGCCAATTTGGGGCAGGACTGGCAGATTCTCTACGAGACAAATTCATCTGCGGTCTCCTAAATGAAGGAACACAGAAAAGGCTACTTTCTGAGAAAGATTTGACACTGGACAAGGCTTTCAGTGTGGCTGTATCATACGAAGCAGCAGCAAGAGGAGCTGCAGAGATACAGCAAACGCCACAGGACTTCGGCACCCATGAAATGACACGGGGTTTCGAGAGATGTTATCGCTGCAGCAGATCCACCCATGACCAGAGGGACTGCTGGTTCAAGGACAAAGCATGCAGGCAATGCGGAAAGATGGGACACATTGCACGTGTATGCCGATCTGGAAACAAAAAATCCACTGACAGAAAAAAAATCAATAAGGAAAAGTACAGAAAGGTACAAATGATGACGGACAGTAGCTCCGAAGACCAGACGAGCGATAGCGACTCTGGAAACAAGAGACTAAGCTGTCTCAAATTACATAATGTAATTGCCAAAGAAGATTACCAGACCATTTGGGTTACCCTCACGTTAGCGGGGTCCCCAATTAAAATGGAGCTAGATACAGGATCAGCTCTGACCGTCATAAGTCGACGGGATTACGAGCGGCTATTTCCGCATATACCTTTGAAAGACACATCCATTATCTTGAAGACATATACGGGGCAGAAAGTATACCCCAGAGGGAAAATAAAGGTGCCTGTTGTATACAACGCAAGGAAATACAGAAGTTGTATTTATACGTTCTGCAAGATGGTGGTCCACCGTTGTTGGGACGTGAATGGATCAGGAAGATACTTTTAGACTGGCACTCCATTCAGGCACTGATGGTGACCAGTAAGAAAAAAAATGATGATGACGTCATACCTGAACGATTAAAAGACATCTTGGCTAACGCCAAAGAAGTGTTTCAACAGGAACTAGGAACCTTGAAAGGCGTCACCGCCTCAATAAAAGTGGAAGATGCGGCAATTCCCAAGTTTTTTAAGGCAAGGCCGGTGCCGTACGCAATTCGTCCAGCAGTCGAGGCAAAGCTGGAGAATTTGGAAAAAGCAGGCGTGTTATCCAAGGTAGATTGGAGCGAGTGGGCAACACCCATCGTCCCGGTCATGAAGAAAACGTTGAATAGTGATAAATCTGAAGAACAGAGAAAAATTCGCATCTGTGGGGACTTCAAGGTGACTGTAAACCCGGTCCTTCACACGATACAGTATCCTCTTCCAAGCATAGAAGATATTTTCGCCTCACTATCCGGAGGGAAACGTTTCACCAAAATTGACTTGGCACAGGCATATCTACAGATGGAGGTTGAGGAGGCCTCTAAAAAGTATCTCACGATAAACACACACAAAGGCCTGTACCAGTACAATCGACTGGTTTTTGGAGTAGCATCAGCTCCAGCTATCTGGCAAAGAGCTATGGAGCAAGTCCTGCAAGGGATTCCGGGGACTCAATGCTACCTAGACGACATCCTTGTAACAGGAGAAAATGACAACAAGCACCTTGCCAATTTGGAGCAGGTGCTCACTAGGCTGAGAGAACGTGGCCTACGAGCAAATCGCCCCAAGTGCGAATTTTTCCAGAAACAAATATCATATTCTGGCCATATAATTAACGAAGAAGGGTTGCATAAGTCACCTGAAAAAATTGAAGCGGTCATAAAAGCCCCAGCACCGGAAAATGTCTCACAATTAAGGTCGTTCCTGGGATTGATAAATTACTATCATAAATTTTTACCGAACTTGTCAACTGTTCTGCACCCTCTTAACGCACTGCTACAAACGGGAGTAATTTGGAAATGGAGCGAAGACTGTAAACGTGCCTTCCATAAATGCAAAGGCTTGATCACGTCCAAGGAAGTGTTGGCTCACTACAACCCATCACTGCCAATCAGACTGGCGTGCGATGCATCCCCTTACGGCGTAGGAGCGGTATTATCGCATAGACTCCCTGATGGCTCGGAGCGGCCGATAGCTTTTGCGTCACGCTCATTGAACTTAGCTGAGCGTAACTATGCCCAGATCGACAGGGAAGCACTCAGCCTGGTGTGGGGAGTGAAGAAATTCAACCATTACCTACACGGACAAAAATTTACCTTGTTGACTGACCATCAACCCCTCGTCTCCATATTCAACCCTAAAAAGGGCGTTCCCATTATGACAGCGCAAAGGCTACAGAGGTGGTCCCTTTTCCTAGGGGCACACCAATATGACATAGAATACAAAGGATCAAAACAGCATGGGAATGCTGACGATTTATCGCGCCTACCGATGCCAACGGTAGAAGAGGCACCTACAGTGGACCCCGTGGAGATGTTCCACTCAACCATAGTAGAATGTCTATCAGTAACAAATTCTACTATTGAAAAGGAAACGAGAAATGACCCGACTCTCTCACGAGTCTACGAGTTAACGGTGAAGGGATGGCCAGCACATGGCGAACCACTGTTGCCAGCAATCTCGCAAAGAAGAGAACAGCTGTCAGTGTGCCGAGGAACCTTGATGTGTGGATCCAGAGTGGTGATTCCACCCAAACTCCTGGATAAAGTGCTAAAGGAGCTTCACGAGGGGCATCTGGGTGGAGTGAAAATGAAGAACCTAGCCAGAGCATTTGTGTGGTGGCCAGGTATCGATGGAGACATCGAAGAAATGACCAAGAGCTGTCTAGGATGCCAGAAGGTCCAAAACGCCCCACCACAAGCCCCTCTACATCCATGGGAGTGGCCCTCATCTCCATGGCAAAGGGTACATATCGACTTTGCTGGTCCATTTATGGACTCAATGTTCTTAATCGCGGTTGATGCACACTCCAAGTGGCCGGAGGTAATAAAGATGTCCTCCACCACCACGGAAAAAACCATCACAGTATTAAGGACCATATTTGCCAGGAATGGGCTGCCTGAACAGATCTGTTCTGATAATGGACCGCAATTTGTGTCCGAAGAATTCAGGAAGTTCTTAAAAAACAATGGGGTTAAGCACTACACGTCCGCCCCATACCATCCCGCCACCAATGGATTAGCTGAAAGGTTTGTCCAGACCTTCAAGAAGGCCATAAAGGCCATGGGTAATGAAGACATAAATCTACAACATAAGGTAGATAACTTCTTGTTTGCATACAGGAATGCAACACATGTGGTTACAAATCAAACTCCCGCCATTATGTTTTTCAATAGAAGACTAAGATGCCGGCTGGATTTGATCAAGCCAAACATCAGAAGGGACGTAGAGAACCGACAATTTCAAGGCATGAATGAAAGGCCAACTAGAACCTTCCAGATAGGTCAACAAGTTTTGGCCCGGGACTACCGTACCGAGAAATGGTAGCCTGGAACTATTTGCACACGACGAGGACCGCTGATGTATACCGTGGACATTGGTGAAAGCATAATAAGGCGCCATGCTGACCAGATCATAGAGTCATCCGAAAAGGGACAACCTACACCACAACTCTATACGCCTAATGATGAAGCAGAGATACCCATAGTATCTACTTCCGATCCGGTGATACTGGAACCAGATGAACCCAACACTGGCATTCAAGCCGAATCGACCTTGCCAAAAGAACCTACTACACCACCGAAAACTACTACACCACCGAGGCGTTATCCGGACCAAGTCAGGAAGCCTCCAGAGAGACTGACTTATAATTGATTAACTGCAGCAAATGTGTAGATTATTGTTCTTGTAAACATGTTAATTAATGATTACTTAAAATGTTATGTACTAATTATCTAAAAGGGGAGGAATTGTAGTGTATGTACCTTTAAGAGCCCCTGTGTACTGTAATACCGGTAGTGACCACTCGGGTATATAAGCCTGTATAGCGTCTTGTATCTTTTAGTTCACCTCCAGACTTTGTTCAGTAAACACCTGTTAAACCAACTCCTGCATTCCGTGTCTCCATTAACACACGGATACAACAGACACTACAACTACAAAGTCCTTTTGAAGGCAAAGTCTCATCTCCACATTGATGACATCAAGTTCAATGAGAAAAATTCCACTTCAGACCTCATCACAGCCTTGATCTAGACAAGTTAACCAGCAGCCTAAAAGGACAAACCAGCAACTAACCTGTATGGAGTGGGTAAGCCCTTTAAATAGCGCCGCTGAAGGGTCCTTCCTGCCTGTTCGCACCACGAGTTGCTGAACGAGTTTATCACGTGACGAGTCAGGCACTGGGACAGACCAATATATAAATGGTATTTAAATATTTTAATCATTGTCTAACATACATCCGACATGCGCCCTGGATGCCTACAGAGCAGCCTGATCCAATGTGGTGGGCAGCACACTTCCAGCGTGGAATGAGCGCATGCGCGCCACATGCCATATTGGATGGTAACGCACCCGTTTTGCGCCTGTAAAATGGGCATGGCTCCAATGAATTTCTAGGCCTATGTTTCCATAACAAGGCACAAGAGAATTGAGTATATTCTAAATGATCACTTATGAAATATAAGCAGTGAAACCTCTTTCATTACAAATGCAAGATCCATTCAATAACTACCCAATTGCTTTGGTGCGTCTCATTATATTTTTCCTCTGTATGGGATTTGCCACATAATTCATCAATCAATGCTTCAAACCATAGCTTGGGAGGAATGATGAAACAAAACATTAATGAAAGACATTCAAAGTGGTTCACGGAAATTATAAATGCATGCCTACTACTTACCAGCCATCCTGCAGATCTTCAATCTTAAACTTCCTGACTAATTGGATTCAGCATTGATGAAAGAACCGTGGCTGTGGGTGGAGACGGTACTACACATCTCATTTGTGATTACGCTTAATGCATCACATACCACCTGAACACCTTGGTATTCGATACAGAGGCCCAGCTAGAACTGACGCAGCCTGGGCCATTGTGAAACGAGGCTGATTCAATTCTCACTGGCTGCTCAAGTGTTGATTAAAGAAACTGATGCCAAGGACAACTCTCCTGCTCAAGGCAACAGTGATCCATGAAAGACATTTTCCATATTTGCTTGATTGATACTGTGGGAGATGGAGACTGAAGGGCACATGTGGTACAGTAATTCAGTACTGTAGTGGCCTCTACTAGCATTGGATAGGGTGTAATTTGTTGGAACGTGGCTCTTTTTGGAACTGGATGGCACAGTAGGTTAAGAGCACAGTCTTAATTTCTGTAATCATTAGCCGGCACTGGCACGATGGGCCGAATGGCCTCCTTCTGATTAAGTTGCTGGTTTTGTTTGCCTTACAACCGATTGCAGTGTAATTTTTTTTAAACTGCAAGCTAACTTCTCAAAGCAGGTCCGCTCCCTACTGTGCACAGCAGCCTTAAGCAATGATGTCAACTTAATGATGCAATTGCTCAAAATGTACTGCATATTCATGCTTTTATCATTCTATGCTCTCTTAAGGGTAATGTTAATTTCCAATTCTACATAATAACTGATCATGTTAGATGAGCTGTGCACCTGATGGTTGGATACTCCGATATTGACAGGTTGTGGTGGTGGAGAGTTATAATTTTTCACTAAGTTTTCTATGCGCAAAAGTTCTGCTGTTAAAATGCATCCTGGAGAGAATAAAAGCACTTCTTTCATGAACTAATTAGTGTTTTATTCTTATTAGTCTAATTTACTGCAGCCATTAGTCAGGGTCATATTACTGAACCACCTCATAAACCACTTATTACAGAGTGAGTGCAAATGTTGTAAATGATTCATTGTAACTCACAGAGTAACAGCTGAAAACAGTTTTCCGAAACCACTAAAGGTGTTCCTGTTTAGCTAGTTGTACAAATTCATGTGTTAGGAACTATGAGCATTTGAGTGATGCGAGTCATTCTTCCACAAAATTAGTAGCTGAATCAATAGTTCATATTTGAAAGATTAAAACATGATAATGAATTCTTGTAAGTTATTGATTTCAGCAGATGGATGAAAATGTCCTCTTTCTCCTAGCTGCAGTAATTCCATGTAAAAGGGGTTTAGGCAGTCTCAACTCAGTTCCCAATGGCTGCACACCCACAATATAATATTGCCCATACTTTGGTACAAATTGGCAAAATAACTCCCAGCCATGGGTTGACTGATGTGGGAAATGGAAGCACTCAGCAAGAGCTTCGTTCAGTTTAGCAGTGGCCAGATGTTTTAGCTTCCATTTTCACCTTGCTGGTAAGCACACCCTGCATTAATCAGCAAGAGAGACAGTACCCTCCTAGAACAGGGCTGCTTTTAAAATAGCTTTGTGCTATGAATTGGACTTATGAAACACCAACTGTTCAGCTGTTTACTTGAACTTCTCGGTGCAGTATTGTTTATAACAATCATGAACTGCAATAAAATAAAGTGACTACAATCCTTCACACTCTACACGTGAATAGGATCGCACACATATTATGAAAATGTATTCAGTACTGGTATACTGGTTCTTACAGTCAAGGCTTTATATAAGTCATTTTCATCTTCATAGAATAGCATTATATTGTATTTGCATCTTTAACGATCTATTTTTTTCCTCCTTTTTATTAATCCACTGCAGCCATTCACTGTTGCACTCTCACCTTTAGCATTCACTTCAGCTAGTGCCAATATCTCTTTCTGATGGTGAGAGAGAAGATGGGCTTCTGTAGGGTAGAACTGGTTCTGATAGTTTTTCCTCATCCACATACCCCGCTCCCCCTAAGGTGATGTTATCACTGGCTGCACAATGCTCTCGGGCAGAAAACTACAGAGATTAATTCAACAAGAGGACGGGAGTTTCAATGTCAAGCAATCAGTGTAGCCTGGATTTTGAGCCTGTTGTCCCCCAGAATGAGGGTCCTAACTCAACCAGTAGAGTTACCAAACTCAGTTCAAATCCAATCCTACCCAATTCAATCCACTAGTCTGGTTCAGTTCAAATCCAATCCAACCCAATTCAATTCACCAGTCTGGTTCAGTTCAAATCCAATCCGACCCAATTCAATTCACCAGTCTGGTTCAGTTCAAATCCAATCCAACCCAATTCAATTCACCAGTCTGGTTCAGTTCAAATCCAATCCAACCCAATTCAATCCTGGACTGGATTTTCCCAGCGGAGGTGGGTTCGCGTCGGGTTCGGTGTTTGGCGGGTTCTGGTCCCACTGCCGGTTCCAACAGCACTGAGATAACGATTTTAATTAGGTTGGGCTTTTTAAGCCCGCCGTGTGCGTTACCCGGCCCAATCAGTGGGTGTGGGTCTGCTGCTCGCCTCTGCTGACGTCTTCGACTCAGCTGCATTTAAGGGGCCCTTGTAGCCTTTGGGTTTCATTTACTTTCTGATGCTCCTGAGTGCTGGTCTTTGCGGGATGACTGCTCCAAGAACAAAGGCTGCTCCCTGCTTTGATGATGACTCCCTCCATGCTCTTGTGGAGGGATTAAGAGAGCGCAAGGAGGTTCTGTTCCCTTCCACATTTACCTTCAATCTGCTTCCCATCTCTTCTCATCACCAGCACTCTGCATTGTCAACCTACTCCTCCACATCCCAACTTACCCTTACATCCCTTGCACCCTTAAACATCCCTCTCTCTCTATGTACAGAATCACTTCACCAGAATGCACCCCTCACACTCACTCTCACTGTTATGCAATGACAACAACTAACAATGCACAGGGAGGGACCTTGGTATTGGCACCTCACTCCATCTTTGTCTCCCTCTAAGCATCTATGCTATGGATTCTTTGCACTCACTCCATCAATCTCGCTGAAACTCCACTTGTGTCCCTCATTGCAGGAAAAGAGGGGGAGGAGAGGAGGAGGCCCACCTTCCATGGCGTATTTAACTAACGCTGAGGAGGCTGCATTTGAGATCATCGGAGGTGCTGAGGAGCTGGAAGTGGGGGACGGAGAGACGGGTGCAGTAGAGCAAGCTGGTGAAAGAATAGATTTGCAACCCTCTCATTTAGATTTCATGAGTGACTGATATGGCATCTGATGCTCATAGAGATTGAGTTCTGATCATCTGCACAATGGGATATGTCTGCTACATTAATATCACATGTGTAACTCATGTCTTTACTCCCCCACAGGACCATTGATAGCCCCCCTCTCCACTGTCCAGGAGGAAGAGCCGGACGACTCCTCAGAGGAACCTGCAGCCTCTGACAGAGCAGCATCAGCAGAAATGAGTGCACCCAGCACCAGCACAGAGACGCACACCTCGGTGGGTCCTTTGCGAGATAGAGTAGTGTTGTCACCTGGTGTATCACAGCTCACAAGTGAGCAGGAGCAGATGGTGGAGACAGGAACAGCAGTGGAGAGTCCCCGTCGGAAGCTGCAGGACTCTCCTAGCTCAGCTCAGCTGCATGTAGACGCTGAGCCTCGGGGGCTGACGTAAGAAAACTACTAGGCACTTGGTCTGAGTATTAAACAAGGCTTTTGTGGTGTATGTGCCTTTAAGAGCAATTATGGTGTATGTGCCTTTAAGAGCCCCAGGTGTGCGTAATGCCGGTAATTGCCACTTGGGCTATATAAGCCTGTGTATTGTGTATATCCTTTAGAAACCCCCCCCCCAGACTTGCTTAGTAAATACCTATGAACCAACTCCTGTCTTCAGTGTCTTTATCTACACACGGACACTACAGTGGCGACGAAGTGGAAACGGACGTACCTGCAATTCGGCAGCACCTCAAGGACATCGATTCCTCCAGCGTCCAGAAGACTCAAGGAAGTAAGAGAAACTGTGGTTTCACCAGCTGGCCAAGCTGGTGACAGGTACTGCACTAATCCTTCCTGGGCGTCAGGCTGGAGCTCCAGCGGCGGGCTCTACAGCTGAGACAGGCAGCGAAATCGGAGGCAAGCAATAACAGACTGGGAGGGTGCACTCGAGAGACGGCCGGCGCGGCAAGCAGGTCAGCGTTTAGACCTCCGTCGGGAACGAGTCTCCAACAGTGAATAAACAGCGTTGTTATCGGTAGCAGTGGCGGGAAAGCGCGGGAAGCGCCATATCGTTGCTACAGAGAGAAAAAAAAAAGCGCGGGAAGCGCCATATCTTTTCTGAAATGCCTAAATCTGGTAATATTGAGGCTTTTGATGGCGAAATAGAAGATTGGACCACATACGTGGAAAGAGTAGAGGTTTATTGCACTGCAAATGGAATAACAGATGAAAAAAAAGCTTCAGTACTTCTGAACTTAATGGGCGCGAAGACATACGGGCTGTTACGAAATTTAATCACTCCAGCCAAACCAAAGGACAAGACTTTTAAAGAAATTGTTGATACCCTGCAGGAGCATTTAAACCCAACACCGCTGCTGATAGCGGAACGATTCAAGTTCTTCAAGAGAAATCAACACAAGAACGAAAGTAACGCTGATTACCTAACCGAATTAAGAAAGCTATCAAAGTACTGCCAATTCGGAGCAGGACTATCGGATTATCTTCGAGACAAATTTGTTTGCGGTCTCTTAAGTGAAGGAACACAAAAAAGACTGCTTTCTGAAAAAGATTTAACATTGGACAAAGCTTTCAGTATAGCTGTATCATACGAAGCAGCAGCAAAAGGAGCTGCAGAGATACAACAAGAGACACAGGACTTCGGCACCCATAAAATGACACAGGAGTTCGGAAGATGTTATCGTTGCGGCAGATCCACCCATAATCAGAGGGACTGCTGGTTCAAGGGCAAAGCATGCAGGCAATGTGTTAAGATTGGACACATTGCACGGGTATG
The DNA here is from genome assembly GCF_052327205.1 of Somniosus microcephalus. Taxonomy (NCBI): domain Eukaryota; kingdom Metazoa; phylum Chordata; class Chondrichthyes; order Squaliformes; family Somniosidae; genus Somniosus; species Somniosus microcephalus. Next base: position 36,610,761 of record NC_140994.1, on the reverse strand, counting down.
CCAATCTGGACAAAATAAATCCACTGACAGAAAACAAAAAATCAATAAAGAAAAGTACAGGAAGGTACAAATGATGGCGGACAGTAGCTCCGAAGACCAGAATAGCGATAGCGACTCCGGAAACAAGAGACTAAGCTGTCTCAAATTACATAATGTACTTGCCAAAGAGGATTGCCAAACCATTTGGGTTACCCTCACAATAGCAGGGTCCCCAGTTAAAATGGAGCTAGATACAGGATCAGCTCTAACCGTAATAAATCGACGAGATTACGAGAGGCTATTTTCGCATATACCTCTAAAAGACACATCCATTATCTTAAAAACATATACGGGGCAGAAAGTCTACCCCAAAGGAAAAATAAGGGTGCCTGTGGTATACAACGGCAAAGGAATACAAAAGTTGTATTTATACATTCTACAAGATGGTGGTCCACCGTTGTTGGGACGTGAATGGATAAGGAAGATACGTTTAGACTGGCACTCCATTCAGGCACTGACAGTGACCAGTAAGGAAAAAAACAATGATGACATCATACCTGAACGATTAAAAGACATCTTGGCCAACGCCAAAGAAGTGTTTCAAGAGAAACTAGGAACCTTGAAAGGCATCACCGCCTCAATAAAAGTGGAAGATACAGCAATTCCAAAATTTTTTAAGGCAAGACCGGTGCCATACGCAATACGTCCGGCAGTCGAGGCAGAGCTGAAGAATTTGGAAAAGGCAGGCGTATTATCCAAAATAGATTGGAGCGAATGGGCAACACCCATCGTTCCAGTCATGAAAAAAACATTGAAAAATAACTCTGAGGAACAGAAAAAAATTCGCATCTGTGGGGACTTTAAGGTGACTGTAAACCCGGTCCTTCACACGGTACAGTATCCTCTTCCGAGGATAGAAGATATTTTCGCCTCACTATCCGGAGGGAAACGTTTCACAAAAATTGACTTGGCACAGGCATATCTACAGATGGAGGTTGAGGAGACCTCTAAAAAGTATCTCACAATAAACACACACAAAGGCCTGTACCAGTACAATCGACTGGTTTTTGGAATAGCATCAGCTCCAGCTATCTGGCAAAGAGCTATGGAGCAAGTCCTGCAAGGGATTCCGGGGACTCAATGCTACCTAGACGACATCCTTATAACAGGAGAAAACGACAACGAGCACCTTGCCAATTTGGAGCAGGTGCTCACTAAGCTGAAAGAACGGGGCCTACGAGCAAATCGCCCCAAGTGCGAATTTTTCCAAAATCAGATATCATATTGTGGCCACATAATTAATAAGGAAGGGTTGCATAAGTCACCTGAAAAAATTGAAGCAGTTATAAAAGCCCCAGCACCTGAAAATGTTTCACAATTAAGGTCATTCCTGGGATTAATAAATTACTATCATAAATTTTTACCGAACTTATCAACTATTCTACACCCTCTTAATGATCTTCTACAGACAGGAGTGATTTGGAAATGGAACGAAGACTGTAAACGTGCCTTCCATAAATGTAAAGACTTAATCACATCCGAGAAAATTTTGGCTCATTACAACCCATCACTACCAATCAGACTGGCGTGCGATGCATCCCCTTACGGCATAGGAGCGGTGTTGTCCCATAGATTCCCTGATGGCTCGGAACGGCCGATAGCTTTTGCGTCACGTTCATTGAACTCAGCTGAGCGTAACTATGCCCAGATAGACAGGGAAGCACTCAGCCTGGTATGGGGAGTGAAGAAATTCAACCATTACCTACACGGACAAAAATTTACCTTGCTGACTGACCATCAACCCCTCATCTCCATATTCAACCCTAAAAAAGGTGTCCCCATTATGACGGCACAAAGACTACAGAGGTGGTCCCTTTTTCTAGGGGCACACCAATACAACATTGAATACAAAGGGTCAAAACAGCATGGGAATGCTGACGGTTTATCACGCCTACCATTGCCAACGATAGAAGAGGCACCTACAGTAGACCCAGTAGAGATATTCCACTCTACCATAGTGGAATGTCTACCGGTGACAAATTCTGCCATTGAAAGGGAGACAAGAAATGACCCTACTCTCTCACGGGTCTACGATTTAACAGTGAAGGGATGGCCAGCACATGGCGAACCACTGTTGCCAGCATTCTCGCAAAGAAGAGAACAGCTGTCAGTGTGCCGAGGAACCTTGATGTGTGGATCCAGAGTGGTGATTCCACCCAAACTCCAGGATAAAGTGCTAAAGGAGCTTCACGAGGGGCATCTGGGTGGAGTGAAAATGAAGAACCTAGCTAGGGCGTTTGTATGGTGGCCAGGTATCGATGGAGACATCGAAGACATGACCAAGAGCTGCCTAGGATGCCAGAAGGTCCAAAATGCTCTGCCACAGGCCCCTCTACATCCATGGGAGTGGCCCTCATCTCCCTGGCAAAGGGTGCACATCGACTTTGCTGGTCCATTTATGGACTCAATGTTCTTAATCGCAGTTGATGCACACTCCAAGTGGCCGGAGGTAATAAAGATGTCCTCCAGCACCACGGAAAAAACCATCACAGTATTAAGGACCATATTTGCCAGGAATGGGCTGCCGGAGCAGATATGTTCTGATAATGGACCGCAATTTATGTCCGAAGAATTCAGAAAGTTCTTAAAGAACAATGGGGTAAAGCACTACATGTCCGCCCCATACCAGCCCGCCACAATTGGATTGGCTGAAAGGTTTGTCCAGACCTTCAAGAAGGCCATCAAGGCCATGGGTAATGAAGACATAAAACTTCAGCACAAGGTGGATAACTTCTTATTTGCATATAGGAATGCAACGCATATGGTTACTAACCAAACTCCCGCCATGATGTTCTACAATAGAAACCTAAGATGCCGGCTGGATTTGGTCAAGCCCAACATCCGAAGGGACGTGGAGAACCGGCAGTTTCAGGGCATGAATGAAAGGCCAACTAGGGCCTTCCAGATAGGCCAACCGGTTTTGGCCCGGGACTACCGTACCGAGAAATGGCAGCCTGGAACTATCTGCACACGATTAGGACCACTGATGTATACCGTGGACATCGGAGACAGCATAATAAGGCGCCATGCTGACCAAATCATCAAGTCATCCGAAAAGGGACAACCTACACCACCACCCTATACATCTAACGATGAAGTAGAGATACCCATATCTACCTCCGATCCGGTGATACTGGAGCCCGATGAACCTGACACTGGCCTTCAAGCCGAATCAGCCTTGCCAGAAGAACCTACTACACCACCAGAAACTACTACACCCCCGAGGCGTTATCCGGACCGAGTCAGGAAGCCTCCTGAGAGACTAACTTATAATTAATTAATACAGCAATGTATATTATTTTGCATATAACATGTAATTAATAATTACTTAAAATATGATGTACTAGTTAGCTAGAAGGGGAGGAATTGTGGTGTATGTGCCTTTAAGAGCAATTATGGTGTATGTGCCTTTAAGAGCCCCAGGTGTGCGTAATGCCGGTAATTGCCACTTGGGCTATATAAGCCTGTGTATTGTGTATATCCTTTAGAAACCCCCCCCCAGACTTGCTTAGTAAATACCTATGAACTGACTCCTGTCTTCAGTATCTTTATCTACACACGGACACTACAGCTTTAATCAACTGTTTTTCAACATGGAGATCTAGTTGTGTCCTTCACTAGTTCCTGTTAAAGAATGTCCTGAGCAAGCTGGGCCCATGCCCGAGTATTTATACTCCCCCTGGACAGCGCCACCAGCAGGCTGCCCAGTATTATTACATAAGTCATTTTCACATGAATGACAAGATTCATGTCCGGGGCATCCAGAAAGAGAGCAGTGCTGGAACTTCAGGAACAAGTGCAGGAGGCTCTGACAGGGTTTGCAACCATGGTAACTGCAAGTGTGCAGAGAATGGAGGAGTCCATCTCAAACATAAGCAATGCCATGGTGGAGGCAATGGCGCATGAACGTGCCGCCATGGAGAGGATGGCAACCTCCTTGGAGGACATAAGTCTCCAGATTCAACAGAGCATGATAACACTTCTAAATAGATGGTCAGCTATGGAGGGTGGATGGGCATCTATTGAGGAGAGACACCAGAAGTACATGGACGTCCCGTTATGAGGACTGTCAGTACAGAGGTTCTCATGGCCCCACTGATGTGCAGCAAGGTGCTCTCCAGCTACTTGCTAGCAGTGAAGTGCAGGTGACCCATGAGAGGGATGTTGGTGGTCGACAACAGGAAGCTCCTCTCCAAGTGCTCACACTCCAATGCCACTGCGGAGCCCTCGGTCAGAGCCCCAGGTTCCTCACCCAACTGAGATGGCTGTCTCTGCCCCTGCACAACCGCAGGAGGAGCAGACTTTTGCGGAGCCCTCCCAGGCTCCCAAACCCAGAGGATGCCCGTCAAAGGCGTCTAAGCAGGCGCAGCAGAGAACTGAGCAAGCTGCCTCAACATCTGCTGAAGCCACAGGGGAAGCACCACGTAGAAGCACATGTAAGAGAAGGTTAACACACAAATAGTCACAAGGGTAGTCACTTGGTGTTCTGATATAATACAAAGTTACAAACATAATTTCTATTGTATTAAACAAATGCGATGTCAAAGAAACAAAGAGCCCGATTTTGTGGATTGTGTGGGAAATGGTCGGATTCCCCTGAATGTGGGGTTCTGACACACAAAAAAATGGGTCAGCCAGCTGCATGCAATTTTCCCTCAAGTGGCCAATTAATTTCCAGCATGTGGGCAGCCTTGCTAATTGTCCATTTCCAGTCAGGAAGCCCCACAGTATGATGTCATCATTCATGGTGCTTTCAAGGTCCACAGCAAGCATTGCTTCCTCTGTTGGCTTCCAAACGAACCATGCAGGATGGCAGAGGAGCCTTCAGCAGCTGTGGCCAGTGCCAGACCCCGAGCTGCCTCCAAATTCGACGAAGCTTCACTGCAGGCATTATTGGATGGGGTTAGGGCCCACAGGGAGGTCCTCTTCCCTAGGTCAGGCAGGAAGAGGCCTCCCACTGAGACCAAGGCTGCATGGATGCAGGTGTCAGCAGATGTCAACTCGAATGTGCATGTAACCTTGGGATCACATCTCTAACTCCTTCCTCCACTCCCCCACAGGACCATCCAGAGCCCCCGTCCCCACTGTGGAGGAGGAAGAGGCTGTGCAGCCAGACTCCTCAGAGGAAGCTCCAACCTCAGAGGGCGCAGCGCACCCAGCACCAGCGCAGACACTCACACTTCGGGGGGACCTTCGGGACATAGAGTAGTGTTGTCACCTGGTGTTTCACAGCTCACAAGTGAGCCTCAGCAGATTCTGGAGACAGGGACAGCAGTGGAGAGTCCTCGTCGGAGGGCGCAGGACTCTGCCAGCTCAGCTCAGCTGCGCTGCATGTCGACCCCCTGCCTCTGGGTTCATCTGCAAGAGAAGAGATGATGGATCTCCATGCACAGATGCAGGAGTCTCTGGCAGGTTTTGTCTCCAGGGTCGCTGCGAGTGTGGAGCGAATGGAGGAGTCCATAGCGACCATGAGCAGAGCCTTTGTGGAGTCATTGGCGCAGGAACGCATCACCATGGAAAGGTTGGCAACCTCCATGGAGGAGATAACTCGCCAGGGTACGGAAAATATGGTGAATGCTCATAAGAGAATGACATCTCTTGAGGAGCGTTGGCCATCTATTGAACAGAGAAACCAGACCTTCATGGAAGTCCTGCTGAGTAGGACTGCCAGTGCAGATACGGGTCCCCATGGCCCCCTCAAGCGCAGCAAGGTGCTCTCAAGCCACTTCCAAGCGCTGGCCCCTTCTGGTCTGTGCAGCTTCAGGTGAGTGAGCAGCAGCCTGGTACTCCTGGTGCTCATCCTGCTGTTCCTGGTTCTGCTGCTGCCGCCTCTGCTGCTGGAGATCCTCTAATGGCAAGAAGGGAAGGAAGAAAAGGCGTCCCAAGCTTCTGGTAGGTGACTCCGCTGAGGAAGCGCTGAGTGAGGGTGGCGAGAGGGGCTTCCCAGGAGATCACATTGGAGAAGTGTATGAGGCTCCAACCTTCCACAGCTGTGCCTAAGCCTTGAAGAAGTAACCCCAAGCCTTCAACAGCAAGGTCCTTCAACATACTAATGCTGTGCCTTTAAATCGCAGCTTTCCCGAATGACCTGCAGCTGAGAGCAAGCAAGCCGGCAAGCTTCACGCCAGGTTTCATCAGCGGGGTTCCCCGCAGGTGTGTTTAGCGTGGGGAACCTCTGAAAATCGCAAGGGCACCCTAAAATAGCATTAAACATGCCAATAATTGGTGATTAGGGTCCCGACGGCCAGTCCCGCCAGTGGCAGGCGGGACTGATTCGGGTCCCGGAGAAACGACGGTCCGATAGTCGGACGGGGCGGGGAATCAGGCGGGAGGGTCGTGACCCCCTATTTCGGTGATTTTCGGCCCCCGCCTGCATGAAAAGCCGCCCGACGGCTGGCAGAAAATCGGGGCCAAAGAGTTGGCCTATGTGTGCTCAGAATTGGAAGAGGAACTGGCACAGTGAGGGGTGAGGGCTCCTTTCATCTGCAGTGATGGTGGGGAGAGTGATAGGAATGCACAGTTAATTGTACAGTGTGTAATGAAGGTCCTGCAAACACTCATATCCATGTGCCAGCCACATGTCTTTGCTGCGTAAAGTTATGTGAACCTGGCATGGATTAGTGCATCCTATGCCTCATGGCCAGCAATGTGATCGTGTGCTGGTGCCACTGGGACAGCCGCCTCAGCAAGGTCTTCCTCATCTGCAGCCTCAATCGGCTTTTCCTCCTCCTCCTCTTGATTCTGGAGAGCCTGGCTGGTGCATACTGTAGGGCTCCACCAGATCTGTCCAGGCATCTGAAGCGCATTTTAAGCTCTATGATGCTTCTGGCGGAAATGTGGCTTTCACTATACCGCTCCTCAGATTCGTTTGATGGCCTCCTCTTTGATGTCATTAGCCACATCTTCAGGGGATAGCCCTTGTCTCCAAGGAGCCATCCGGAAAGTTGGATTGGCGGATTGAACAGCTGAGGCACAGTAGACTGCCGCAGGATGAATGAGTCATGGCAACTGCCAGGGGACTTGGCGCAAACATGTATATTGTTCTTCCTGTGGTTACACACCAGCTGGACATTAAGGGAGTTCACAAATACAGCTGGCTTGTGATGGGGTGCCCTGATGGCCACATGTGTGCAGTCGATGACACCCTGCACCCGTGGGAAGCCAGCCAGATTGCCGCCCGTGCGGTAACACTTGCTTCATCCGTTGAGAAGTGGATGTAATTGTGTGACTTGGCAAACAGGGCATCAGTAACCTGCATGATGCAACTGTGTGCGGCCGACTGGGAGATGCCGCTAATGCCTGCTGCTGATCCCTGGAAGGACCCTGAAGCAAAGAAGTTGAGGGCGGTGGTGACGTTGACAGCAACTGTTAAGGAGGGTCCACCCGCTCCTCTGGGCTCCAGCTGTTGGTGCAGCATTGTGCAGATGTCAGCGACTACCTCTCGCAAAAGTCTCAGCCTCCTTTGGCACTGCTGCTCAGTCATGTTGAGGAAGCTCATCCTCTGCCTGTAAACCCTGTGTTGGGGGTATCTCCATCAGCCCTGCACTGACGGCCTCTGCCCTGTGCTGCATCAGGTGGGTGAGGAGAAGGTTGGCACTCCTGTTGTTGCTGCTGCTGTTGTGCCTGGTCCTGCTGTTGCCACAGCTGCTCTTCCTCTGATTCTGAGGACCAGGATGAGAGGGCATAAATGGTTCCCATTCCACTGGTAGATATCTCAGTTGAGGAAGAGATGTTATAAGCGCTCAGTCAATGTGGGGAGAGGTTATTCCAAGGAGGTCACAGAGTATATGGATCTCAGAACACTTACAACCTCAATACACCTGCAAAATATGTTCCAAATCTTGAAACCAGAAAGTTCTGGCATCTGAAATTGAACTGATGTTACAGGTTAGCTTTTATGCTGCAGGTGCAGCTGTGAACTATTCAGCTTGTTCCAATACCCGACACAATCAGCTGGCGTGTTTGTCGAACGACATGGAACTCACTGATAATGTGGCAAAATCGAAAAAGCCTGTAAAATAGGATTAAGCAGGTAGTTAACAAGCAAGTGGTTCTCCCGCCACTTGGTGTCAGGTCTGATTGGAAGTCGTAGACCCGACACTTTGGAAAGTTGCGTGGAGGCGGGATGGCGGCGGGTTGCGAACCCGCCATCTAATCATTTTGATTTTAACTCCGGACCCGCCTCCAAACCCGCCCTCTGAGTGCTGGCAAAATCGCGGCCACCAGTCTGGTTCAGTTCAAATCCACTCCAACCCAATTCAATCCACCAGTCCAGTGCATTCACTTATTTTGGATCTGCTTTATTTTGTTACAAATTTGATTAAAATTAGAAAATGTTAATGTTGTAGAAGGGGTTATGTTGCAAATTATCATCTTCCCCGTCTACAGTGATCTCTCTCTTTCTTAGGCAGTCCCTCAGAACCGAGGATGACTTGCTTCCACATTAAAAATAAGTTCTCAAGTGACTGCTGAGTCCAATGCAGGACCTACAGTCTCTGTCACAGGTGGGGCAGACGGTGGTTGAAGGGGCGGATGGGTGGGGAGCTTGGGTTGACGTGCGCTGCTTGCGCTTGGCTTCTGCTTGCTCCCAGCAAAGAGACTCGAGGTGTTCGTCACCTTCCTGGATGCTTCTCCTCCACTTTGCGCGGTCTTGGGCCAGGGATTCCCAGGTGTCGGTGGGGATGTTGCACTTTTTCAAGGAGGCTTTGAGGGTGTCCTTGAAGCGTTTCCTCTGCCCACCTGGGGCTCTCTTGCCGTGTCGGAGCTCCGAGTAGAGCGCTTGTTTTGTGAGTCTTGTATCGGGCATGTGGACGATGTGACCCATCTATCGGAGCTGATCGAGCGAGGTCAAAGCTTCAATGCTGGGGATGTTGGCCTGAGCGAGAACACTGACGTTGGTGCGCCTATCCTGCCAATGGATTTGCAGGATCTTGCGGAGGCAGCTTTGGTGGTACCTCTCCAGTGCTTTGAGGTGCCTGCTGTACATGGTCCGTGTCTCTGAGGCATACAGCAGGGCGGGTATCACTGCTGCTCTGTAGACCATGAGCTTAGTGCCGGGTTTGAGATCCTGGTCTTCAAACACTCTCTTCCTCAGCTGACCGAAGGCTGCACTGGCACACTGAAGGCGGTGTTGGACTTCGTCATCGACGTCTGTCCTTGTTGACAGTTGGCTCCCGAGGTATGGAAAGTAGTCCACGTTGTCCAAGGCCTTGTCGTGGATTTTGATAATTGGGGGGCAGTACTGTGTGGCAGGGGCAGGTTGGTAGAGGACCTTTGTCTTATGGATGTTTAGTGTAAGGCCCATACTCTCGTACCCTTCGGTGAAGGTGTTGACGATGGTTTGGAGTTCGACCTCCGAGTGAGCGCAGACGCAAGTGACGTCTGCATACTGTAATTCGATGACAGAGGATGGGACGACCTTGGATCTGGACTGGAGGCGATGGAGGTTGAACAGTTTCCCGTTTGTTCTGTAGATTAGCTCCACTCCAGCGGGGAGCTTATTGAAGGTGAGATGGAGCATTGCAGCAAGGAGCAATCTAATAAAGTATAGACTGTGCAAATTCATTGACCACATTGTCAAAAGGAAACATTGCACAAACATCTCTTCCACATAATCCTAGATGAGGGACAACAGAAGAACCCTGAAAAAAAACACTTTAGAAAAGAACATTTAAGAAAATAACTTGTTAAAAATCACAGCAACAACTTCTACTTACATATTATCTTTAATGGAGAAAACATCCCAAGGCAGAGGGTGAAGGGGAGCAGAAAAAATAAGCAAAATAAATAAAGGAATCAACACTGAGCCATGGAGGGAGAGTCAAGAGAAGTGACCAAAAACTAGGTTAAAAAGATGGGCTTTGAGAAGATTTTTAAAGGTGGAGGGAGTGAACATTGGAGGGGGCGGGGGGGGGGGGCGGGGGTGATGGGGGGGGGTGGTGGGGGGAAGAGGTTTAGAAAAGGAGTTCAATGATTAGAGCCCAATGCTCAGTCACCAGTGGTGGGGTAAATGGAGGACAGGATGCCAGAGTCGGAGGACTGGAGGACGTATGAAGGGATCCAAGGCTAGAGGAAGTTGCAGGCAAGGCCATGGAGAGATTTGAAGACTAGGACACAGATTTTAAATTCATTGGCCCCGAGTTCGCGATCGGTATGACGGTGTACTCTCAGAGTATGCCGACATACCACCTTTGAAATTGACCGCAAGTTCGGGATTTCCGCAATTCCAAAACTTGCGATCTGTCAAGTTCCGACGGCACATCAGCTTCACTGCACCTCCTAAAGTGTTGGCGAAACGTTGGGCTAATTGCCCACCAACTGCGCATTAATTACCCTGAACATTTTTATGTCTGGTGCAAACAGGCACATGAGCCTGTTGCACAGCATAAGGGGAGGGGGAGAAGAGAAAATTGTATTAGCTTATGCTACAGCCCATAACAATGAGGCACTGGTTCATGTCTGAGCGGATGCAAATTTTGAAAGAAACTTTCATTTGTTCGAGTTTGAAAACAGAGCCCTTTTGTGTCACTGTCTTTGCTGCTCAGAAGTCTTTTGTAGTTTCGGTTTAATTATTTCCCAACTTCTATTTAGATAGGATTTAATTCACTTTCATGATTTCCTCATGTTATCAGACATTTAAGCCCTCAATTTTAGATTACCTAAATTAATCAAAAGTTAGTTAGTCTAATAGAGGAGAAACAAATTCGATAGGACTATCAGGGGGAGAAATTCTCCTAGAGGCGCTAATTCAAAAATGTTTGAAAAGTTAAACCTTTTCAAACATTTGAGAAATTCCCATTTTTTGCACCTTGGAGTGCAAGAGGTGGGGAATGTCCTGATCCGGGACGATGTGCTGTCACGTTGCAGGGGCTTGTCCCTCAATTAAAGGGAAGGGTTCCCCACTGCGAGCTCTGCATTTTTTTTGGCATGCGGGGTGTGGGACTGCCGTGCGATCAGCCCAGCCCTCAAGCCGGAGATGATGTTATGATCTCCAGGTGCAGGAGATCGGGGCGATACCCGGTAGCACCGCCGCTAACCTCCCACGGAATTTCGCGGGAGGCGCGGTTAGCGGTTGGGAGGGGGCGAAAAGCCATTTGCGTCCCATTAACGCCTCCAGTAGGACAGGGAGCCAATGTAGGTCAACGAGGACAGGAATGATGGATGAGTGGTTACAATCAAGTGGTACCCCTAACAATACCAGCTAACTTGAATAACTATAGTAACGATGGGAATTTCGCCCCCTAAGACTGCAATTATAGGTTTATGTTGTCATGGTCCCGATTTAAAGGGCTGATATTAATTCAGCTGCATGCTTTGTAGAAAAAGCTTCCTAATCGAGTTTTATGGTTTTAAGGATACCTTCAGTAAAAAGTATCTCCAGACGATTCAGTGTTTGATCGAATTCTATCAGTGGTGAAATCTTGGTTTCTGTATTAAATACTATTGCAATGATCAGAATTTATTAATAAAATAGCATTTCTGGCTGCTAAATAATTTTAAATGAGTTGTGGGTGAATCAGCAATCTCCTCTGTTTCCTGATTGGCTAAGAGTCAGGAAGTGAAAGGAGCACTGCCCCACGTGATTCCAGGTTCGCATACGCACGACGGCACGTCCCTGGGATCCGTGGGGCACTGCGCTGCGCACAACTCAGCATCGTTTGAAAGCAACTTCTCAAAGGGGGGTTCACACGAGGTAAGTGCGGATTTTGTTTGGTTGTCGGCAGCGAACTCCTTAGCTACGGCGCCGACCGCGAATTCAGGGCCAATGTTTTGTAGGACAGGGAGCCAATGTAGGTCAATGAGGACAGGAACGACGGATGCGTGTTTACAATCAAGTGGAACCCCCAACAACACCAGCTAACTTGAATAACTATAGTAACAATTATCACAGTAAGTGTTTGAGGTAAAGCTATTTGGAGATCATACCCATTTGAACAGTAAATATTGTCATATAACACTGTTCAGCTCTTCTCTAAATTTTGGCAAAATCATTCCCTCTATAGGAGAAACAGCCCTTTGAAGATGATCGTGACATTTCCAACAAATGTCTTAAAAGTTAAAAGCAGCATATCCCACAGGTAAAATTGTAATATTCCTGATCCAACTGATATATTTGTCAAGTTCACATATTTAAATTTTGTCAACGATCTTACTGGATCCTGAACTGATATTTCAGAGATCCTGGTCTGGTTAAGGACATGCCAGTAAAGGTTAATCAAGCTTTCTCTTTCAGAGACGTAATCTTTAGCACTTTCCTTTTTTATTAAAATTACGTATTGCTTGATCCGAATATTGTGATAATTGTGATCTATTTGAAAAGTGGGAAGCAAATTTAAGAATGGTATTTCTAATGCGAACTATGCAGCAAAATAACAACAACTTGCATTCATATAGTGTCTTTAATGTAGTAAATTGTCCCAAGGAACTTCACAGGAGGAGTATCAAACAAAATTTGACACCAAGCCACATAAGGAGATATTAGGACAAGTGACCAAAAACTTGATCAAAGAGGAAGGTTTTAAGGAGCATTTTAAAGGAGGAAAGGCAGAGAGGCTTAGGGAAGGAATTCCAGAGCTTAGAGCCCAGGGAACTGAAGGTACGGCCACCAATGGTGGAGCGATTAAAATCGGAGGTGCGCAAGAGGCCAGAATTGGAGGAGCGCAGAGATCTCAGGGGGTTGTAGGGCTGGAGGAGATTACAGAGATAGGGAGGGGCGAGGCCATGGAGAGACTTGAAAACAAGGAATAGAATTTTAAAACTGAGGCGTTGCCGGACCGGGAGCCAGTATAGGTCAGCGAGCACAGGGATGATGGGTGAACGGGACTTAGTCAGGGTACGGGCAGCAGAGTTTTGGATTGAGTTCAGGTTTATGGAGGGTGGAAGATGGTATACTTCATAATACAATCTTAATCATTTATAAAGTTAAGGTGTTCAGACAGACTATATCACAGCAAACCTCTTTTGCAGTTGGAATTATTGTAAATAATTTTAAATAACATACAAAGAATGCAAAGGTTTCTTGTTTGTTTAGCCTTGTGTACTAAAGGTGCCTTCAGGGATGACCCAAGAGGTGATCTCGCAGAACTTGATAGCTCGTGCCTGCACAGTAAACATTTCTGTAATACACTGTATTTGTCAAATCAGGCAATAATGGGTGAGCATGTGGCAGTTTATTGCAGGTTTTACTACAGGGCCATATACTTTTTGGTTCATTATTGGCATTAGATTGTGGTTGTAAACTTTTATTTGCAGGATGAAAACTATTTTCTGAGATCCACCCGATCCCACAACAGCAACTGCAATGCAGCACAATAAAATACTGTGAGGATCAGTGAAACTGTGCAAATATTGTAAATCTGATAATGCTTCTTTCCCACTTTCCTCATGCCAGTTTATAATCTGTTAACACATTAGAATAATTTTATACATTCCACTCCCCCCACCCCCCCACCAATAAAACCCAATTTCAAGATGCCTAAGCATCACGGCGACTGCAGTAATTACAAACTATCTAGTCTTTGCTGTTGACGGTGGTATGTGAGATTTAATTTACTATGGGTTAGAGCATGTACGGGCCTCAGGGAAGTCTTCCCATTGTTCCAAGGTGCATGAGTCATACAGGATTTAGCTCAGCATTCAGCTTGTATCCTAAGCACAGAGGTTTTTTTTGGTGGTCAACAAAGAAACTTGTGTAAAGCTTCATTCAAAAGGGGACTGACTGCCACCAGCTGAGGTCAATCTCGTCAGTTAGCATTTAGTCATCTATGAATAAGGCATGTTCATTCAAAGCTGTGCTGCCACATTTCCATCCGCTTGCCACACACGTTGATTATTTTTGTCCGGAATTTATAGTTTGATTTATCGTGAGCATGACATAAGGTTTATATTTATGTATAAAAGTACATTGTCAGACTAGAAGGCCTTCAGTATAATTCCAGTGTTGCTTCAAAAATTGAATAAATTAAAAGAGACACTAAGTACAACAAAAGCCATTACAAAAGGGGTTTTCTTCACATCTATTGCTGTGACTTGAATGCCCTATCTAATCTCACTGCCTGGTTGGCATGTAATTTGAACAGCCAATCCTGTAAGCAAAGCCGACCCATGCCTCTGTGAGGACACTCATAGTTTAGATAGGCAATACCAGTTGAGAAGCAAACTACACAAGTGCCACCACAAAAGTGTCATATTATACAAACATGAGACATTCCACAATTTCTGTTCTTAAAAGATTTTTAGTGCACTGGCCTGCAAGACGGAAATTCAGTTGTTTAGGTTGGGTGGTGTTCAACATTATGATGGCAATGGAGTTTACATTTCTCTTCAACTAATGATATTCTAAATAATGTCATTGCATTTTTGAAGCTGTTCCAAAGTACTGTTAAAATGAAGATTACTGCAGGCTCTGTGGCCTTGCTGGTTGCTCCATTGAGCTTTTGTCACACAAGGTGATGGATCTTGATTAACTGTGTTTTGATCATGTGAGGCTGACTGTTCCACCTGGGTCCTAGTTTGAGACCATATAATAAGGCCAGTGCTCCCAGCAGATCCTGTAGGACCATTTACAAACTTGAATCTCAGTTTTGGAAAAAAAGCAACCCAATAATCAGCAATGAAAAATATTTAAACGGTGGATAGAAAGGGTACAAATCAAGTGCTTTCCAGTAAGAGAAAAAAGGAGTTTATTAAAGGCTGAGGTTCCACGGATGAATAGGGACATTGGCTCAAATTTGAGACTAAAATAGAAATATTAGAAAGGGTCAGAAGGAATTTGAGTGAAAAATATAAAGAGCAATAAAACAAGCTTTCAATAGGCACATTAGTAGTAGTCATGGGTAATGCTGCTAAGAGATGAAGGAGGCAAGCTTGTAGTGGAGGGTGAGGGAATGATAGGGAATTAAGTAAGTATTTTGCATCAGTTCACACAGAGAAGGTGGATATTGAAGTTTTGAACACCCAGAGGTGGGTATAGAATAATTGATGGAGATTATTATTCAAAGCGAGCTGGTACTAAAGAAATCATTTCATCCTAAGGTAGACAAATCATTGGGACCATATGGTTCATACCCAAAAATCCTATAGAAAGGAAAACTGTGCCTAAGGATTCATGGGTGGCAAAACAGGAGAC
Source organism: Somniosus microcephalus (assembly GCF_052327205.1). Classification (NCBI taxonomy): domain Eukaryota; kingdom Metazoa; phylum Chordata; class Chondrichthyes; order Squaliformes; family Somniosidae; genus Somniosus; species Somniosus microcephalus. The sequence goes on along the minus strand of NC_140994.1, from coordinate 36,595,595 downwards.
AGAAATAAGCCAGGAAATTGTAGCCATTTAGTCTTAGTTCAGATTACTATAGTTTATAATATGGGATGAAATTACTAAATACTTGGAGAAACATGAGTTAATCAAATACAAGTCAGCATGGACTTCTAAAAGGAAGGTCGTGCTTCATAAAATTGATTAAATTCTTTGAAGAACTAACAGGTAGATAAAGGAAATGCCGTGGAAATGGTTTATATGGATTTTCAAAAAGCATTTGATAAGGTACCACATAAGAGAGTTATAGTAAAGGTAATGGCCCATAAAATTAAAAGCAATGTGGCCAGAAAGATGGTCGAAAGTGAGAAAGCATAGAATAAGGGTAAAGGGAAATTTCTCAGAAAGGAAAGGTGGGATGAGCAGTGTTCCCTGGGGTCTCTTATTTTATATACATATAAATGATCTGGACTTAGAAGTTGAGAGAATAATAACTAAATTTAGTTCAGTGGAGGCCCCGGAGCGGCAGCAGTGCAGACCTGTGTGGGAAGCGGCGGCGGCGGTACTTAAAGCGACCCCGAGGCGGCAGAGCAGCAGGTAGACTTACTAATCTCCAATCTCAGCTCTGAGAGCGGGCGAGAGAAGTAAAAAGTAATCGAACTGTGATGTCACCAGAAAACAGGTAAGTGATTGGTTGGTGAGTATTTTTCACTTTTTAAACTTAACTCTGTGGTTTATAGTTTCTAAGCTCTCTTTGTAAACCAGGGCCCTTAAATATACCATTTAACTAGTGTAATTGGTGGGATTGATTTGATTTAATTTAATTTCAATTAATTAAAGGGTAAGTCATGACAGGAGAGCCCGGTGCCGTGGTATGCTCCTCCTGCGCTATGTGGGAACTCAGCGACACTTCCTGTGTCCCTGACAACTATGTGTGCAGGAAGTGTGTCCAGCTGCAGCTACTGGCAGACCGCATTGTGGCACTGGAGCTGCGATTGGATGCATACTGGACCATTCACGAGGCTGAGGATGTCGTGAACAGCACATTTAATCAGTTGGTCACACCGCAGGCAAAGGTTGGACAGGCAGAAAGGGAACAGGTGACCAACAGACAGAGTACTAAGCACAGGCAGGTCGTGCAGGGGTCCCCTGTGGACATCCCCCTCTCAAACAGATACACCACTTTGAGTGCTGTTGCGGGGGATGGCTTATCAGAGGAAGGCAGCAGCAGCCAACTTCCCGGCACCAGGGGTGGCTCTGCTGCACAGGACGGGAGGAAAAAGAGGGGTAGAGCTATAGTAATAGGGGATTCTATTGTAAGGGGAATAGACAGGCATTTCTGCGGCCGCAAACGAGACTCCAGGATGGTGTGTTGCCTCCGTGGTGCAAGGGTCAATTTGACTCAGAGCGGCTGCAGAACATCTTGGAAGGGGAGGGTGAACAGCCAGTTGTCGTGGTGCATATAGGTACCAACGATATAGGTAAAAAATGGGATGAGGTCCTAAAAGCTGAATATAGGGAGTTAGGAGGTAAATTTAAAAATAGGACCTCAAAGGTAGTAATCTCAGGATTGCTACCAGTGCCACGTGCTAGTCAGAGTAGAAATAGAAGGATATTTCAGATGAATACGTGGCTAGAGGAATGGTGCCAGGGGGAGGGATTCAAATTCCTGGGATATTGGAACCGGTCCTGGGGGAGGTGGGACCAGTTCAAACCGGACGGTTTGCACCTGGGCAGGGCCGGGACCGATGTCCTAGGGGGAGTGTTTGCTAGTGCTCTGGGGGAGGGTTAGAAACATAGAAACATAGAAGATAGGAGCAGGAGTAGGCCATTCGGCCCTTTGAGCCTGCTCCGCCATTCAATGAGATCATGGCTGATCATCCAAATTCAGTACCCTGTCCCTGCCTTCTCCCCATATCCTTTGATCCCTTTAGCCTTAAGAAATATATCCAACTCTTTCTTGAATATATTTAATGAACTGGCCTCCACCGCCCTCTGTGGCAGAGAATTTCACAGGTTCCCCACTCTCTGGGTGAAGAAATTCCTCCTCATTTCAGTCCTAAATGGCTTACCCCTTATCCTTAGACTATGACCCCTGGTTCTGGACTCCCCGGCCATCAGAAACATCCTTCCTGCATCTAGTCTGTCCAGCCCTGACAGACTTTTATAGGTTTCGATGAGATCCCCTCTCAATTTTCTAAACTCCAGTGAGTATAAGCCCAATCGACACAATCTCTCCTCATATGTCATTCCTGCCATCCCAGGTATCAGCCTGGTGAATCTTCGCTGCACTCCTTCCATGGCAAGAATGTCCTTCCTCAGGTAAGGCGACCAAAACTGCACACAATACTAAACTAAAATGGCAGGGGCTTGGGAACCTGAGCAGGGGGACAGAGGAAAGGGAAACCAGGATAAAAGCAAAAGATAGGAAGGAGAAAAACAAAAGTGGCAGTCAGAGAAATCAACGGTTTAAATCAAACATGGCCACAGTAAATAATAATTCTAATAGGTCTAAGAGCGTTAAAAAAATAAGCCTGAAGGCCTTGTGTCTTAATGGGAGGAGCATTCGTAATAAGGTGGATGAATTAGCTGTGCAAATAGAGGTAAACGAATATGATTTCATTGGGATTACAGAAACTTGGCTCCAGGGTGGCCAAGGCTGGGAACTCAACATCCAGGGGTATTCAATATTCAGGAAAGATAGGCAAAAAGGAAAGGGAGGTGGGGTAGCATTGCTGGTTAAAGAAGGGATTAACACAATTGTAAGGAAGGATATTAGCTCTGATGATGTGGAATCTGTATGGGTAGAACTGAGAAATACCAAGGGGCAGAAAACGTTAGTGGGAGTGGGAGTGGTATATAGACCTCCAAACAGTAATGCGAAGGTTGGGGATGGCATTAAAAGGGAAATTAGAGAAGCGTGCAATAAGGGCACAGCAGTTATCATGGGTGACTTTAATCTACATATAGATTGGGCTAACCAAATTTGTAACAATACTGTGGAGGAGGAATTCCTGGAGTGTTTACGGGATGGTTTCCTGGACCAATATGTCGAGGAACCAACCAGTGATCAGGCCATCTTAGACTGGGTATTATGAAACGAGAAAGGATTAATTAGCAATCTTGTTGTACGAGGCCCCTTGGGTAGGAGCGATCATAATAAGATCGAATTCTTCATTAAGATGGAGAATGAAGTAGTTGACTCAGAGACTAGGGTCCTGAATTTAAATAAAGGAAACTACGATGGTCTGAGGCGCGAGTTGGGTAGGATTGATTGGGGAATGTCACTCAAAGGGTTGACGGTGGATAGGCAATGGCAAACATTAAAAGACAGCATGGATGAACTACAAAATTTGTTCATCCCAGTTTGGCATAAAAATAAAACAAAATAGGTGACTCAACCGTGGCTAACAAGGGAAATTAGGGATAGCATAAGATCCAAGGAGAGGACATATAAATTGGCCAGAAAAAGCAGTAAACCTGAGGATTGGGAGCAGTTTAGGATTCAACAAAGGAGGACAAAGGGATTAATTAAGAAGGGGAAAATTGAATATGAGAGTAACCTTGCAGGGAACATAAAAACTGACTGTAAAAGCTTTTATAGATATGTGAAGAGAAAAAGATTGGTGAAGTCAAGTGTAGGTCCCTTGCAGTCAGAATCAGGGGAATTTATAATGGGGAACAAAGAAATGGCAGACCAATTAAATTCATATTTTGGTTCTGTCTTCACAAAGGAGGACACAAATAACCTCCCAGAGATGTCAGGGAAAATAGGGTCTGATGTAAGGGAGGAACTGAAAGAAATCAGTATTTGTAGGGAAATGGTGTTAGGGAAGTTGATGGGATTAAAGGCCGATAAATCCCCAGGGCCTGATAATCTACATCCTAGGGTACTTAAGGAAGTGGCCCTAGAAATAATAGATGCATTGCTGATCATCTTCCAACATTCGATGGAATCTGGAACAGTACCCATGGATTGGAGGGTAGCTAACGTTACCCCACTATTCAAAAAAGGTGGTAGAGAGAAAACGGGGAATTACAGACCGGTAAGCCTGACATCTGTAGTGGGGAAAATGCTAGAGTCCATTTTAAAAGATGTAATAGCAGAGCATTTGGAAAACAGTGACAGGATACGACAAAGTCAACATGGATTTAGAAAAGGTAAATCATGCTTGACTAATCTACTGGAATTTTTTGAGGATGTAACTGGTAAAATTGATAAGGGAGAACCAGTGGATGTGATGTATTTGGACTTTCAGAAGGCTTTCGATAAGGTCCCGCATAAGAGATTAGCATGTAAAGTTAAGGCACATGGGATTGGGGGTAAGGTATTGACTTAGATAGAGAACTGGTTGGCAGACAGAAAGCAAAGAGTTGGAATAAACGGGCCTTTTTCCGAGTGGCAAGCAGTGACTAGTGGGGTACCGCAGGGATCGGTCCTTGGACCCCAGCTATTCATAATATATATTAATGATCTAGACAAGGGAACTAGATGTAATATCTCCAAATTTGCAGACGACACAAAGCTGGGTGGGCGTGTGTGCTGTGAGGAGGATGCTGAGAAACTCCAGGCTAATTTGGACAGGTTGGGTGATTGGGCAAAAGCATGGCAGATGCAATGTAATGTGGATAAATGTAAGGTTATCCACTTTGGTGGCAAAAACAGGAAGGCAGATTATTATCTGAATGGCAATAGATTGGGAGAAGGAGCAGTGCAACGAGACCTGGGTGTCCTTGTGCACCAGTCGCTGAAGGTAAGCATGCAGCTGCAGCAGGCGGTTAAGAAGGGAAATGGTATGTTGGCCTTCGTAGCGAGAGGGTTTGAGTACAGGAACAAGGATGTCTTGCTGCAGTTGCACAGGGCCTTGGTGAGACCACATCTTGAGTATTGTGTGCAGTTTTGGTCGCCTTATCTGAGGAAGGATGTTCTTGCCATGGAAGGAGTTCAGCGAAGATTCACCAGGCTGATACCTGGGATGGCAGGAATGACGTATGAGGAGAGATTGGGATGATTGGGCTTGTACTCGCTGGAGTTTAGAAGAATGAGAGGGGATCTCATTGAAACTTATAAAATTCTGACAGGACTGGACAGACTAGATGCAGGAAGGATGTTCCCGATGGTCGGGGAGTCCAGAACCAGGGGTCACAGTCTAAGGATAAAGGTAGGCCATTTAGGCCAGAAATGAGGAGGAATTTCTTCACCCAGAGAGTGGTGAACCTGTGGAATTCTCTACCACAGAAAGCAGTAGAAGCCAATTCATTAAATATATTCAAGGAGTTGGATATATTTCTTAAAGCTAAAGAGATCCAGGGGTATGGGGAGAAAGCAGGGACCGGGTACTGAAATTGGATGATCAGCCATGATCACATTGAATGGCGGAGCAAGCTCGAGGGGCCGAATGGCCTACTCCTGCTCCTATCTTCGATGTTTCTATGTTTCTATTTGCTGATGACACAAAATTGGAAGGTATGGTAAATTACATAGGATATACAGCAAAGAAACAGGCCATTCAGCCCAACCAGTCCATGCCGGTGTTTATGCTTCACTCGAGCCTCCTCCTGCCTTTCCTCATCTAACTCTATCAGTATAACCCTCTATTCCCTTCTCCCTCATATGCTTATCTAACCACCCCTTAACTGCATCTATACTATTCGCTTCAACCTGTGGTAGCGAGTTCCACATTCTCACCACTCTCTGGGTAAAGAAGTTTCTTCTGATTTCTTGGTGACTATCTTATATTGAAGGCCTTTAGTTTTGCTGTTCACCACAAGTGGAAACACTTTCTCTGTATCTACTCTATCAACACCTTTCATGATTTTAAAGGCCTCTATTAGGTCACCCTTCAGCCTTCTCTTTTCAAGAGAAAAGAGATCCAGCCTGTTCATTCTTTCCTGATAGGTATACTCTCACATTTCTGGTATCATCCTTGTAAATCTTCTCTGCACCCTCTCCAGTACCTCTACATCCTTTTTCTAGAAGGATGTTTATGAAGAAGATTGTGGAAGATTGCAGGAGGACATAGGTAGGCTAGTACAATGTGCAGATAAGTTGCAGTTTAATGTTGAAAAATGGGAATACGGTTTAGAAGTAGAATAAAGAAAAGGCATATATGCATTAATTGGTAAGATTGTAAATGGAGTAAAGGACCTTGGTGTGCAGTGCAGACTTGTTGAGCCAAAGGGATCATTTCTGTGCTGTAACATGCGATGGATTTATGGCACTGAGCCTCCTAATTGCTGTGCTTTTATGTGTGTGCCTGTGTGTGTATATGTGGAGGTTTATAGCCATAGCTTGGAACAACGCAGTCTGTTACCATAGCAAGACATGTGCACATGGTGATTGTGACATGGGGCATTGGCATACTGTTTCTCTAACTCATTATGACCAGCATGTTAAAGAAAAAACTAACAATATTACCATCATCATTTGGAAGAACAATCTCATTCCTGCAGCTGTAGAAGCTTGGCCCACTTACATAATTTGCATTTTGTGATGCAGGTGAAAAGCAGAACACAAAAATGTAGAGTAGCAATGATCTACAATTATTTGAAGCAATTGGAACTGCTTACCCAATACATTAAGATACCCATTTTATTTACAACATCAGTTCACTTACCAGACACACTTTCAATTAATTTTACTTTAAAATGCAGCAAACTCTTAAAGCTGCAATAATATTGGACAAGTTAATTTCCAGTGATAGAAGAAACTGAAGCAGCTGTTTGCTGATCAGATAACAGGGTAAATGTTCTATTTTGGTGAAATACTGGTGCCACGACGGACCTCGTGGCAATCCTGGAGATCAATCTCATTATATATGCATGATGAGCATTGGACCTGTCTGCAGGAGTTCACTGATAGCAGAAGGTAAAACGTTGTGTGTTAAAGGCTGCAGATGATGTTGAAAAGGCACCTTAATTGGTGCTGGACCCAGAAGGAGAAATGGCTGCAGGAAGGAGCAGCTTAACTCTGTTCGCGTCAAATACTCCTGGAACAGAGGAATTCCTATTGGAAAAGCAACAAAAAAAAATCCGGTAGCCAAAATCCTTGGGCAAAAGCTTCTTAGAATAACAACAAAAATAGCAGTGAAAATAACATCTAGCACAAATCTAAAGAAAAATGACACTTTTGGATAGTCTTTAAGCACAGCAAGTCTCTCTGTAAGCACCGACCTCCTGTCAGGGTCAGGCCAGAAAGTGCTTTCCCTCACGATCCATTTTATGCAGGTAAATTCAAGAAACCGCATGTCCCCAGTGGGAAGCTTGGGAAGTTGCTCCTAAACATCAAGGCCAAATCTTAATGACTAACTGGAAAAATGATGCCTGGCGCAGAACGGTTGGAACTCAAGCGAGATTGATGTCTGCTCATTTCTTTGACCCTCCAACGCCGCCCATTTCATTCTGGCACCACTGGTGCTGGTGACCGGAAAATTGCACCTAATATATCCAAGAACACAAAAAAAACAGAAAATATTGGGAGTGCACAGATGGTCAGTCAGGATCTGAGAGTTTTATTTTCAGATCTGCTGCATTTAGTTTGATTTTTATGTATATGGACATGCTGGATATTGTTTTCTGATATGAGGGAAGTAAAATGATGGGTGCAGCTTACATGACCTTAAAATATTAGAATCCAGTGACAATAATGCAATTGAATTGTATTTTTAAAAATTAAACAGTTAGGCAGGTTTTGTTTATGGTCACAGATGGCTCTCTCCACTTTCGCTGCGGTTCCCTGACTGATCAGTAGCGTTGCTTCGATCACAAAGCTACCAAACACGTCGAAAAATATACTGCAGTAAAAAAAATTTTTAAATTGCAAACTGTAACAAGTTGCTAGCTGCTCAGATGCTGAGCTGTCTTCTTTGAGGATGTAACGAGCAGGGTGGATAAAGGGGAACCGGTGGATGTGGTGTATTTGGATTTCCAGAAGGCATTCGATAAGGTGCCACATAAAAGGTTACTGCACAAGATAAGAGCGCACGGGGTTGGGGGTAATATTTTGGCATGGATAGGGGATTGGCTAACTAACAGAAAACAGAGAGTCGGGATAAATGGGTCATTTTCCGGTTGGCAACCAGTAACTAGTGGGGTGCCACAGGGATCAGTGCTGGGGCCTCAACTATTTACAATCTATATTAATGACTTGGGTGAAGGGCCCGAGTGCAAGTTGTGAGGAGGACACAAGGGCCTAGAAATTCAGTTGGCTGCGCCAGGCGTTAGCGCCTTAGGAGGAGCAGATCCCGAGCGCTAGGCGCTTAGCGCCCGGGCGCTGCGCGATCTGCGCCTCGCCCCAACTTCAGTAGACATTTAGCGCCGGCGCAAAGTCTTTGCGCGCGCTCAGCTGCGCGCGCAGATCATGACGTCATTTCGTCGTGCAACGCCCTTTGTGCGCCCGGAACCGGAACTTCACTCGCGCCGCCCCATTGTGCGCCGGGCGGCCCTAACGACTGTGAAGTGGAACGGTACACAGCCGAGGCGGGCCACGGGGAGCGCAAATTAAAGGGCACTTACCCTGCACTATAAATGGCAGCCATTTTGCAGCATTCACTCTTGTGCAACGGATTTTTGGAGAGAGACCAAGGAAGAGAGCTTACTGCTTTGGCCCAACACTAGGACAGGTCTTTTTGGCTTCAGGCCAGAGCTGTGCAATTCTCTTTGCCTTCATTGAGATCTCAGTGTTTGCCAGCATATTATGGGGGCTGCATTGGGTGCCAATGCTGAGTTTCAGCCTTATGTCGGAAGGGCTTACAGACGCCGTGAGAGAGTGGCAGCCCTGGCTAGACGCAGAGGGGGCAACAGGCGTCGCCAAGTGAGGCCTTACCCACCCAGGGTATACCGCCAGCAGTTCTCCTATCTCAACATGTCTGCCGCGCAGTGTGTTAGGAGGCTGCGATTCAGAAGGGAGGTGGTCACAGACATCTGCCAGCTGCTTCACAGAGATCTGCATCCACAGCTGATGCGCAGGACGTCTCTGTCGGTGGCAGTGAAGGTGACGGTGGCTCTCAACTTCTATGCCACCGGCTCCTTCCAATCCGCTACTGGGGACATCGCTAACATCTCCCAGTTCGCCGTGCATTGCTGCATCCGCCAGGTGACCAATGCCCTTTTCAGAAGGAGATGTCAATTCATCTCCTTCCCCATGACCCTGGACAAGCAGCAGCAGCATGCAGTGGGATTTGCAAGAATAGCGGGCTTCCCCATGGTGCAGGGCGCCATTGACTGCACGCATGTGGCTTTGCGGGCACCTCTGGAGCATGCCGAGGATTACCGCAACCGGAAGGGCTACTATTCCCTCAACGTACAGCTGGTGTGTGACCACAGGCAGCGCATCCTAGCTGTCAATGCCCGCTTTCCAGGCAGCAGCCACGATGCCTTTATCCTGCGACAGACAACTGTGGCTGACATGTTCCAGGCACAGCCTCACCCAAGAGGATGGCTTATCGGGGACAAAGGCTATCCTTTGTGTACCTGGCTCATGACCCCGCTCCGTGCGCCCACGACACCTGCTGAAGAGGCATACAACGAGAGCCATCAAGCGACCAGGAACCTCATCGAACAAACAATCGGCGTCCTGAAGCAACGGTTCCGCTGTCTGGATCGCTCCGGGGGAGCCCTCCAGTATTCGCAGGAGCGAGTCTCCCAATTCATCGTCGTTTGCTGCATGCTGCACAACCTGGCTATCCGCAGGACTCAGGCACTGCCACCTCACGTTGGACCACCACCTCAGGAGGAGGAGCAGGAGGAGCATGAGGAGGAGGAGGACGAGGAGTACCAGCCCAGGAGGGAGGCAGAAGGTCCAAGGGCCGCCCGTCGGCGGCTTATTGAACGTCACTTCTAGGCCCCCTGTCAGGGAATGGCTTGTGCCAATGAAAGAACATGATTGCAGCCGCTGCGCAAGCCCTCAGCCGGTTAAGGCAACAAACACTTCAAAGATCAAACATGGACAATGTGAATAAATAAAATGGTTTATTGTACAAACTCAGGGCCCTTCCCACATGAAAACCAAGAACACACGAAACCCCCAAAAAACACTCACACACATGAGTCACTCCCACAACCTGGGGAGGATTAACCAAAGATGTAAATAAAAATGGCCTCATCCTCGGCCTTCAAAAAACAGCCATTCCACAAAACACAACATTTGGACACACCCTCTACTTTGTGTCCCGCGAGGGCGATGCCCTCTGCAAACTTTGCCGGCCCCTGGACGCCCTGCTGCTCCTCCTCAAAGTGAGGCCAGTGGCTGCTGCAAGGCTGGGGGAAGGCTCCTGAGGGGCACATGTCGTGACGGCAGATGCCCTTGGGGGTCGGCCTAGACGAGGTCTGGCCCTCGAGGGGCCAGCTGGTGAATGCTGCAGCTGTGGCTGGCCAGCATCAGTCGCTGCAGCAGCTCGTGGCAGCTCCACTGGGGGAGTGGCAGTGGCGGCTGGAGGAATGGGGGCAAGCTGGCGGATGGCAGGCGCGCGCTGGTCGCCTGAGACACTGGCACTCGCCCGGGCCAGCACTGCAGCATGCGCAGCAATCTGCCGAGGGACAGACCGCTGTGCTGCTGCAGCGCGCCGGGTGCCCTGGCGATGCCGGGCTGACACAGCGAGTGTGGCAGCAGTGAGTGCCCGTGTTGCCCTGTTCTGAGACCGCATCAGAGCAGCCAGTGACTGCACAGCACCACTGATCACCTGGCCAGTCGCTGCCTGACCTGCCCCGAATTCCGCCAAACTGGTGGCCTGTGTGGCCCCGAATTCGGTCACACTCCGAGACAGGGACTCGATGGCCTCAGGCATCCGTGCCACTACCCCCATGAGCTCCGTGTGCCGGCGCTCCGAGTCCGCGGACATGTCCTCGAGGCGGCGCATCTCCTCGGCGTTGACCGTCTCCGGACTGGAGGCCGGACTCTCCCTCTGGGGAGAAGGCCGCCGAGCTGGCCGACCCTTCCTGCGTTGCTGGACGCCGCTGGGCCCAGCAATTGGACTCCCCTCCAACCCTTCCCCCCTCTGGGGAGAAGGCCGCTGAGCTTCCACCCCCCTCCCGCGTTTCTGCAGGCTGCTGGTCCCAGGAGCTACACTCCCCTCCAACCCTTCCCCCACGCTCCGCTCCAGGGAAGACGTCTCCCCTACAGTGGCATGGCTTGCCGCGGCTGAGGGTTCCCCTGATGGGCCGCCTTCCTCTTGCTCCTCCTCCTCCTCCTCTTCTGAGGGGCTGTCACTGGCAACTTCAGGGACCTCCTCCTCACCATCTGAAAGCAGGAAGGCACAAGAGTAGCTTTAGAGTGAGGAGAGGGCGTCAGCGAGGGATGCATGAGTGGTGGCATTCAGCGCATTGGTCGGACAGTGGCAAAGGATGTAGATCTGATGCGCAAGTGGGACGAGAGAGGTCCAAAAAATGATGTCCTTACCATTGGTGCCCAGAACAGGGTCGGCATCTCCAGATGCAACGGGGCCAATCACCCGGGCACCCATGATGCGCTCCACGCGCTGTTGCAGCTCGGTGAGCAGCTGGATCTGGGGTCCGCCTCCCCCGGTCACAGTCCGGCTCCTCTTATTATTGGCCAGCTTGGCCTGCAAGAGAAAGGACGGCCTCTAAGTACAGTGTGTAGCCCTGATCTTGTGTGCACTGCCTCCCATGGTCGAATAGCCTGGCCAGTGTGTAGCCCTGATCTTGTGTGCACTGCCTCCCATGGTCGAATAGCCTGGCCAGTGTGTTAAGTGTACAATGTGCAATTGATGTTCATGACTGACCCATAGCTGCTGCATGAGGGCTGGCCATTAGGGCTTTCAGGTCCCTTTGCCCATAATGTGAGGTGCACATGCAAGGATGAGGAGGACACTGGAAAGGGTACTCACCCTGACAATCCTGGCGAGGTCATTTAGTTTCTTGCGGCATTGTACCGCGCTCCTGGGGACCTCACTGTTCGATGTCACCCTGGTGGCGACATGCCTCCAGGCTCTCCGGTAGACGCGGGTTGGCGGCTTCCTCCCATTGTCTGGGAACAAAATATGGCGTCTCTTCTCAACAGCGTTAACCATGCACCCTCAGATCAAGCTCTGAAAAGCGCTGCGCTCGGTCACGGGCCTTCTCCATACTTTGAGGCGCTATATGGGTCCAGCAGCAGTGTTCAGGCCTAGCTGGAGGGCTCCAGTGTCCAGGGCGTGGCAGCAGACCAAGTCGACCCTTCCCCCTTAAGAGCTGGCCGGTGCCAGGGTGTCTGCTGTCAATCAAGAAATGGCCGCACCTGTGCTGCGCCCGGCCTCGGCGGTATCGCTCAGCACCTCCGGCTTAGCGCCTAAAGAGAGCCGTGCATCGCCAGTTTTAGCGCTCGAGCAAACTCTTAAGGCGAAGCGAATGAATATCAGCGAAGTGGCCTCGAATTTGCGCCGGGCGCAAACTTTAGCGGCCGCCCGACTTTACCGCCCCAAAAGTGGCTATACTGAATTTCTAGGCCAAAGAGTCTGCAAAGGGATGTTGATAGGCTAAGTGAGTCGGCAAAAAATTGGCCGATGGAGTATAATGTGGGAAAATGTGAGGTTATCCACTTTGGAAGGAAGAATGAAAAGGCAAATTATTATTTAAATGGAGAGAGACTACAAAATGCTGTGGTACAAAGGGATCTGGGGGTCCTAGTACATGAAACACAAAAGGTTAGCATGCAGGTACAGCAAGTAATTAGGAAGGCTAAAGGAATGTTGGCCTTTATTGCGAGGGGTATGGAGTATAAAAGTAGGGAAGTTTTGATGCAACTTTACAGGGCGCTGGTGAGACCGCACCTGGAGTACTACGTACAGTTGTGGTCTCCATACTTAAGCAAGGATATACTTGCATTGGAGGCAGTACAGAGAAGGTTCACACGGTTGATTCCTGGGATGAAGGGGTTGACGTATGACAAAGTTAAGCAGGTTGAGCCTATACTCATTGGAGTTTAGAAGAATGAGAGGTGATCTGACTGAAACATATAAGATTCTGAGGGGGATTGACAGGGTGGATGCTGAGAGGATGTTTCCCCTAGTGGGGGTATCTAGAACTAGGGGGCATAGTTTCAGAATAAGGGGTCACCCATTTAAGACGGAGATGAGGAGGAATTTCTTCTCTCAGATGGTCGTGAATCTTTGGAATTCTCTACCCTGGAGAGCTTAGGAGGCGGAGTCATTGCAAATATTCAAGGTGGAGATTGACAGACTTTTGAACTATAAGGGAGTCAAGGGGTATGGGGAGAGAGCGGGAAAGTGGTGTTAAGGACAAGATTGGATCAGCCATGATCTTATTGAATGGTGGAGCAGGCTCGAGGGGCTGATTGGCCTGCTCCTGCTCCTGTTTCTTATGTTCTTCAGGTACTAAAATACAATGGACTCATTGACAGTGTCTTTTGTAGCAACTGTAACAGGTTGGAATAGTCAACCCAATTTCTAATGGGTGTAAAATTGCCCATAATTCTGCACAGATTGCCACTCGTGCTCAGAGGCCATTAGACAGGCTGATCTGTGAAAAGGAAAAATTCAATGGGTGCTCCTCTGAGGTTAATCTTGGGGCTGAGTCGATCGGCTTTAATGTACAGCTGGCTATACTCCAGCTAGTTTGAGTTGTTCATATTAACGCTGTGGGGGGTGATGTTGATTTTGAAATTAGATAATGGGCGATAGGGAATCCGCAGGTCATTTTACATCTCTCCCAGTTGTTATTTCCACTGAAGTCCATATCCCCGTTTACACTGTTGCACCAGGTCAACGTTTCCCGCTGTGTGTCCAAAGTGTGTCCATTCCCTAGTAATGAGAACATTTACTGTGAATTTAAAGTAAAGTTAGAGCACCGGGACCAGAAACAGTAACCCAGGTCAATCTAAGGAAAATTGTGACGAGACAGGGCAATCCAAGGAAAATAGTGGCGAGACAAGGCAATCTAAGGAAAATCGTGGTGAGACAGGGCAATCCAAGGAAAATAGTGGTGAGACAAGGCAATCCAAGGAAAATAGTGGTGAGACAGGGCAATCCAAGGAAAATAGTGGTGAGACAGGGCAATCCAAGGAAAATAGTGGCGAGACAAGGCAATCCAAGGAAAATAGTGGTGAGACAAGGCAATCCAAGGAAAATAGTGGTGAGACAGGGCAATCCAAGGAAAATAGTGGTGAGACAGGGCAATCCAAGGAAAATAGTGGTGAGACAAGGCAATCTAAGGAAAATAGTGGTGAGACAGGGCAATCCAAGGAAAATATTGGTGAGACAGGGCAATCTAAGGAAAATAGTGGTGAGACAGGGCAATCCAAGGAAAATAGTGGTGAGACAGGGCAATCCAAGGAAAATAGTGGTGAGACAGGGCAATCCAAGGAAAATCATGGTGAGACAGGGCAATCCAAGGAAAATAGTGGTGAGACAAGGCAATCCAAGGAAAATAGTGGCGAGACAAGGCAATCCAAGGAAAATAGTGGTGAGACAAGGCAATCCAAGGAAAATAGTGGCGAGACAAGGCAATCTAAGGAAAATAGTGGCGAGACAAGGCAATCCAAGGAAAATAGTGGTGAGACAGGGCAATCCAAGGAAAATAGTGGTGAGACAGGGCAATCCAAGGAAAATAGTGGCGAGACAGGGCAATCCAAGGAAAATAGTGGTGGGACAGGGCAATCTAAGGAAAATAGTAGTGAGACAGGGCAATCCAAGGAAAATAGTGGTGAGACAGGGCAATCCAAGGAAAATAGTGGTGAGACAGGGCAATCCAAGGAAAATAGTGGTGAGACAGGGCAATCCAAGGAAAATACTGGTGAGACAAGGCAATCCAAGGAAAATAGTGGTGAGACAAGGCAATCCAAGGAAAATAGTGGCGAGACAAGGCAATCCAAGGAAAATAGTGGCGAAACAAGGCAATCCAAGGAAAATAGTGGCGAGACAAGGCAATCTAAGGAAAATAGTGGCGAGACAAGGCAATCCAAGGAAAATAGTGGTGAGACAGGGCAATCCAAGGAAAATAGTGGTGAGACAGGGCAATCCAAGGAAAATAGTGGCGAGACAGGGCAATCCAAGGAAAATAGTGGTGGGACAGGGCAATCTAAGGAAAATAGTAGTGAGACAGGGCAATCCAAGGAAAATAGTGGTGAGACAGGGCAATCCAAGGAAAATAGTGGTGAGACAGGGCAATCCAAGGAAAATACTGGTGAGACAGGGAAATCTAAGGAAAATAGTGGTGAGACAGGGCAATCCAAGGAAAATAGTGGCGAGACAGGGCAATCCAAGGAAAATAATGGTGAGACAGAGCAATCCAAGGAAAATTGTGGCGAGACAAGGCAATCCAAGGAAAATTGTGGTGAGACAAGGCAATCCAAGGAAAATAGTGGCGAGACAGGGCAATCCAAGGAAAATAGTGGTGAGACAAGGCAATCCAAGGAAAATAGTGGCGAGACAGGGCAATCCAAGGAAAATAGTGGCGAGACAGGGCAATCTAAGGAAAATCGTGGCGAGACAGGGCAATCCAAGGAAAATAGTTGTGAGACAAGGCAATCCAAGGAAAATAGTGGTGAGACAGGGCAATCCAAGGAAAATAGTGGCGAGACAGGGCAATCTAAGGAAAATCGTGGCGAGACAGGGCAATCCAAGGAAAATAGTGGTGAGACAGGGCAATCCAAGGAAAATAGTGGCGAGACAGGGCAATCCAAGGAAAATCGTGGCGAGACAGGGCAATCCAAGGAAAATAGTGGCGAGACAAGGCAATCTAAGGAAAATAGTGGCGAGACAGGGCAGCAGCATTCATAATAGTGATTGCTATGTTGTTGGGAACCAGGACCTTTTTTAACATTTATGTTGCTCCGATTCCACATCTTTCCGATTTATCCAGAGTCAGAGGCCACGATTTTATCAGCACTGAGAGGGCGGGTTTGGGGGTGGGTCAAAGGTTAAACTTGTTTTGATTGATGGCAGGGTCTGATCCCGCCGTCAACTTGCCTCCAAACAATTTTCCCAAGTGTCGGGCCCCCGATTTGCACATGGATCCAACACCTAGCGGCAGGAAGAGGATTAAAGCCAATTACCTGCCTGTTAACAGGTAGTTGAGAGTAGTTGACAGGCTATTTTTTAGTTTTGCTGCTTCTGCCTCGGGCTTCCTGACGTCTGGACACCACGCCAGGTAAGTGTGACATGTCGTGAGTCTGCTGTAATGTTTCTGCATTGATGACAGCTGTAGAAGTGGTGTGAAGGATCCAATGGTGCACTGGTGAGTCTCAGAGGTAAGAAAATGTTGGGAAAATCATTTTTAATGCATTTACACATTTCTTTAGGTAACAAGTTTTGAAAATGATGTCTAATGCCACCTCATTGGGAGAACCTCTCTCACCAGTGACAGATCACTTCTGTCACCTCACCTGCCATCTGTTCCAGCCTATGGAGGGAGTCATTAGAGAGCCTGGGTGCAAGAGCTCACCTTTGTATAGTGATTGTCAGTGTTTGCAGCACCTCAATGCTGTCAAACACTGAGAAATCAGCTGTCAAAAAAAAATTGTGCGTGGTTCCTTTAAGAAAACCAGCAGATGACGCATCATCAAATGACGTCATCTAACCAGCTTCCTCTTAATTGGCCAGCAAGCCCGCAGGGCGGGCTTGACAAGGTCAATCACCGTAAAATCACATCTGTGGGCCAGATGCAGTTGGGGGCGGGACTGGAAGCTGGAAACCACCTGACCTGCATCCATTGACAAAATCGCGGCCAGAAGGTCGCAACTTCTGTTGGGTTTTGCTGATCTGGAGCTGTTTCGGAAGTTGGCAATTAGGATCATTCATTGTGGTAAATAAGGGTTGAGTTTGTGGTAGATTTGAGTTTCGTGTTATTATTGTAAGCTTCAGGGAAACAACAGATTTCTGAAACAGAGTGGTCTGCTCCATGCTAATACCTGTATCAGTACTATTATGTGGGAAGAGGAGCTTTTTGATAATTGGGAAAGGTAAGCAGAAGTACTGCATGGCCCCACAAAAGTAGATTAATTATATCTGCATTCCTATTTACAAACTAAAAACCATAACACAATATTGGTTAAAAAAATCTTTTTATTTTGTGTGAGAACTCCTGAAAGTGGGGGGAAACTTAAAGAATACAAAGCATTCCTACTTTGCGGCAAGCGATGGTGTTGAGTACTTCCAGGTCAGGTATGGCTTAGGGTGGGTGCAGAGCAAGGCTCTTGTTCCAATACCTTGACATCAAGCTTAGAAAAACCCCAAACCCAATTAATCAGTGTGTACTCCCCACACTATCTGTCCAGCTGCTTCTCCGTGTGAAACTGCAGATTTAGTACCAATTAGTGGCAAATTTAGGGTAGTTTGTACTAGAGACTGATTTCCATTGGGAATGGAATTGATATTGGCAATGGCAATTTCATGTGAATTCAAATACGAAAGACCCAAGAAGATGTAAGATTCAAGTCCAACTTAGACCCAAAAGTTGAATAACAAATTGACTTTTGGGTCTAAGTTGTTCTAAGCATCATGCTACCCAGCCCCTCGGAAGGTTTCATGATTATGTAACAGCTTGGGGTTCTTTTTGGGGTCATCATTTTAAGCCATGGGTTGAGAGCATTGGTACTTCAACGTACAACACCGGTTCATGCCTGTGAATCCTTTCAACAACAACAACAACAACAACGTGCATTTATATAGCACCCTTTAAAGTAATAAAACATCCCAAGGTGCTTCGCAGGTCCCCAAGGGATCTCAGTTGTAGCATCAGGAAGACAACTGAGGATAAAACCCTTGGTCCAGATGGATTGCATCCACGCATTTTAAAAAAATCTATGGAAGAGATAGCAGAGGTATTACTACACATATTTAATAATTTGTTAGAAAAAGGTGTAGTGCCAGAAGACTGGCGGATAGCTAATGTAATACCTATATTCAAGAAGGGGGATTGAACATGTCCAGGGAATAATAAACCAATCAGCTTAACATCGGTGGTATGAATAATAATGGAATCCCCACTAAAGGAGAAAAAAGAACATCTAGAAACCAAAAATATAGTAAGGAATAGTCAACATGGATTTCAAAAGGGAAAGCCTTGCTTGGCCAACCTCATTGAATTTTTTGAAGAGGCAACAGAGAGAGTAGACAATGGTAATGCAGTAGATGTAATTTATCTAGATTTTCAAAAGGCCTTCGATAAGGTACCACATAATAGACTGATGAACAAGGTCAGAGAATGCGGAGTCGGGGGACAAGCAGCAGAATGGATAGCTAGCTGGCTTCAGGACAGAAAGCAGAGAGTAGGGGTAAAGGGTAGCTATTCACAGTGGCAGAAGGTGGGTAGTGGTGTTCCTCAAGGACCACTGTTGTTCACAATTTACATTAACGATTTAGACTTTGGAATCAAAAACACAATTTCTAAATTTGCAGATGACACCAAATTTGGGGGGGGGGTAGTCAATACTGAGGAGGACTGCAACAAATTACAGGAGGACATTAATAAACTTGCAGAATGGGCAAATAATTAGCAAATGAAGTTCAAACAGATAAATGTGAGGTATTACATTTTGGTAGGAAGAATAGAGAGGTCACTTATTATTTGGAGGGTGCGAGTCTAGGTAGGGTAGACGAACAAAGGGATCTCGGAGTACAAATACATAAATCACTAAAAGCTGCGACACAGGATAGCAAGGCCATAAAAATGCAAACCAAGCACTAGGGTTTATTTCTAGAGCGATAGAATTGAAAAATAGCGTAGTTATGCTAAACCTGTATCGAGCCTGGGTTAGACCACACTTAGAATACTGCGCACAGTTCTTGTCACCATATTATAAAAAGGATATAGAGGCACTGGAGAGGGTGCAGAGAAGATTTACAAGGATGATACCAGAAATGCGAGGGTATATATATCAGGAAAAGATAAACAGGCTGGGTCTCTTTTCTCTTGAAAAAAGGCTCAGGGGTGACCTAATAGAGGTCTTTAAAATTATGCAAGGTTTTGATAGAGTGGATACAGAGAGAAAGTTTCCACTTGCGGGGGAGAGCATAACTGGAGGCCATCAATATGAGAGAGTCACCAAGAAATCCAATAGGGAATTCAGAAGAAACGTCTTTACCCAGAGAGTGGTGAAAGTGTGGAACTCGCTACCACAGGGAGTGGTTGAAGCGAATAGTATCAATGCATTTGAGAGGCTAGACAAGCATATGAGGGAGAAGGGAATAGAGGGTTACGCTGATAGATTTAGATGAGGGAAGACGGGAGGAGGCTTGAGTGGAGCATAAACACCGGCATGGACTGGTTGGGCCGAATGGCCTGTTTCTGTGCCATATATCCTATGTGATTACCCTAATGAAGGCGGAAAGCGTAGCTCACTGTGACACACCCTCTCATTTGCTATCACACGGTATCCATCAAAGGGCAATTACCAAACCTCTCCACCAGGGAGTGGTGTGTGAAATGAGAGAAGAAAACCATTAATAGGAGGATAAAGCACATCACAAACAGAATAAAAACCATCAGTAGCCACACCCTGCTTTAAATTGGAATGAGGAGCTAACATCTATTCAAAACAGAATATTTAGTTTGAAGAGGGCAACCAAAATTCAATGAGGCTGCAATCAAAGAAAAGCATTACTATTATTATCCCTAATCTTAACAAAATCTATTTTTCTGCTCCAGAATGCAATAGATCATGTGACTGCGAATTCTGAGAATGCTGGCTAGGAATTGTAATTGAGATGAACTAAAATATTTGCAGTTACCATCAGAAACATAGAGTCTTTAATTGGTGAACACATTTTAATTCAATGCCATAATTAACAATGATTATAGAACACAACAATTGAAATGATACAAGTAGCAGTTATCAGTAGGTGTTTTTATGCTAGACTGATGACATCTTTATGCGTTCTGGCCTGCACATTATCAACACAGTTCCATTACTGTCAACAGCTTTTGATTTGAATACACGGATACCAATTACAAATGGTCTAAAAGTCAGGATTTTGTGAAAGGCAGCAATTTCAGCCATTTGCCAAATAAATACTCGACCCTGTGTAAACAAAAGCTTAAATGACGGGAAAGAAAGTGGATTCCAAAAGAGAGAACCTCAGGTGCAGATGCAAAATGTAGAGAAATCAATGACAGTGAAAGGTGCTGAAAGTAATTCTGAAAAGAGATGTGTATATAAAGGTTGGAACGGTTCCTGACAGCCCATGCTTTTGTATTGAGTGCATACCACAATGAGAGATTGCCGATATTTAACACACATTTTGAGTTTATCTCAAATATTTCAGCAACACTGGAACAAGGTGCTCAATGTATTTAGAAAGAAATTGGTAACATTTCATTTTGGTTGAGGGCCAGTGATTTTGAGTAACTTGCTTTAACTTATTCCTTCATTAGGTAGCTACTTCTGTAAAAACCATTGCCTCGGCCAAAGCTTGCTCCCATATGGGATAGATGTTCAAATATTATAGAGTTTGATCATTTAAAGAAAATATCATTTGTGAAAAGGTATTTGATGGAGTACTTGCAATTGAATATTACATACATCTAATTTATTTACCATTACATGACGTATTAATACTGACACTGCTAGTATATTTTTGTGATCTGGGTTTTCTCAGAGAATCATCTAAGGTTGGAAAGTAAAAAATAGGATTTGCAATGACCTGTGCCACCAAATTGCTGGCTAGGGGGACAAAGTCTAAAAATTCGAGCCAGGCCTTTCAGGAGCGAAGTTAGGAAACACTGCTGCACGCAAAGGGTGGTAGAAGTTTGGAACTCTCTTCCGCAAATGGCAATTTTAAATCTGAGATTGATAGATTTTGTTAACCAAAGGTGCGTATATGGAGTTAGGTCACAGATCAGCCATGATCTCACTGATTGACGGAATAGGCTCGAGGGCTGTTCCTAGCACACTAATGAAAGGAATGATTTGGTGCATACTAGTTGCTCACTGCTTCAGCAAGCAATGTTAGCATGCGGTACAACAGCTCAGGAAATATCTCATCCCCCCCACTAACAACAGAGGAGTTTTAAGAGGAATAAATCTTTCCAGAAAAAGAAATTGTGTTCTGAACAACACGAGTCCATGTGATTGGTGTTATCTTGACCTCATGAGTGCTTTCTGTTTATAATCAATCCCCACCCACATTTGTGCCTTGCATTTGAATATCGTGCCGTCATTTAGTACTGTAATATTTTCCTTAATCAAAATTGCTATCCCTCCTCCTTTTTTCCCTGTCTATTTTTCCTGAATACCTTGTACCCAGTAATATTAAGCATCTAATCCTCCCCTTTTTAGAGCCAGGTCTCAGTTATCACCACTACATCATTTTTCCACATGGCTATCTGCGTCTGCAGCTCACCAACCTTACTAACCACACTTCGTGCATTTACACACATGTACTCCAAACCCCTAATATATTGCAATAAATAATGGAAGCACAGTATCACCAATTATAATGTCACCTGAATCCCCCACCCTGATGAGATTACTACCTGACAATCACTCCAGAAATGCTAATGTCAAACAGAAATTGCTGTTTGCTTCTTGCAGCAGGTTACAGAGTGACTTAAGCAGGGACACCGAGTCAGTTGTTTGCTGTCCATTTATTCAATGATGTTGCATGAGAAAGGAACTAATGAATATAAGAATGCAGGAACCTAAAAAGGCCATTCAACCCTTCTAGTCCTATAGATAGAGAGAAAAGCAAATTGGGATTAAAACTAAATTATTGCAAAAGAATAGTTGCCTGTTGGATGCATATTCACTATTATAGAGACTGACTGGGAGGAGCATTCAAGGGAGGTCTGGTCAGATAATGCAGCTGCGATGTTTGGCACTCAACATCAGGACCTCATTGTTACATAGTTCCAGCAATGACACAAGCTAATTCTAAGTAACCAGCTGCATAGAACGGAAGGAATAATCTGTGTAACCTCACCTCAGCGAGGCTAAAGTTAACAATGATTAATTTTCCGACTTCACACTACTGGTGGGGTGCCTCGCCTGCCAGGGGTGTACGTCGGAAAATCAGGAACATGCTACACAGGCGTTTCCAACCATTTAAACGAACATCTGATAGATGTTAGCTAGCGACAGGCAGGGTTCCCGGCAGTCGCAGAATTACGCCTACATGCTGGTTTTGTCCTTTTTGACATTATTAAAAGGTAACATATTTAAGAGACAATACTGTTATTCACCTTAAACAGACTCTGGTCTGTGCTCTGGACCTAGATCATTTGTGGATTAAAGTAGTGCCATGGGAATTCTAGCAGAGATTGATTTATTGAAAAATCCTGGAGGAAATGGACTGCAGCTAACTATAGACTGATATTTGCTGCCCCCCACTGGAACACACATTATTAACATCTTCCTTGCATATAAATCAACATTTACAATTGATTACCATAACTGCTAATTAATAATTAGTTGACTGTGGTTTTATTCATTTATTTTTTTACACTATCATACTAATAGACCTTAATAACCTAATGAACCCTTGCACATCAATTTGTAACCTGTCAGCGAAAACTCATGGAACAGCACCTCATCTTCCGATTAGGTACTTTATAGCCTTCCGGACTTACTATTGAGTTCAACAATTTCAGATCATAACCTCGGCCCCTATTATATTTTTATATTTTTTATCCACACTTTTGGTTTGTGCCTTTTCCTTTTTTTTCCTCTCTCTCCCACATGGCAGCTGTCTTTCACTCTGCCAGCGCATTTCACACTTCATCTAGAGCCATTGTTTGTTTCGTTACCTGTCCTATTACCATCTCGTCTCACCTTGAATATCTCTTCATGTCTCTTCTTTCATCCCCTCCCCCATTTCCCAGCCCCCAAACTGCCTTTTAATCTGTTTCCTGCCTTTTTTTCTCAGTTCTGGAGAAGGGTTTCGACCCGAAACGTTGACTCTGTTTCTCTCTCCACGGATGTTGCCTGGCCTGCTGAGTTTTTCCAGCGTCTTCTGTTGTTATTTGTAACCTGGGTCCTGGCATAACTAACTACAGTCAGCCACATTTAAACAGTTATTCAGTCTGTCCCTCTTTCCCGATACCTGACAACCTTGAAAGATTATTGGAGTATTAAAAATCTTTGGGGAAATAAAATCCAAATAGCAAGATAGAATCACAACATTTTACAGCACAGCAGGAAACCACTTGGCCCATTGTGCCTGGTTTCTGAAAGAGCTCGCCCTTTAGTTCCATTCTCTTGCCTTTACCTGATGCCCTTTTAAAGTTGTAATTTTCAATAGCGCCAGTTTTCCGCCCCCCCCCCCCCCCCCCGGCCAAAGTTGAAAGTCACCCCTATAAAGTCCAAGTCAAACGAGCTGCTCGCAGTTGTCATTGCCAGCAGCAGGATACGGCCACACTCCATTTTTAAATTAATTCAGCTTTAAGACAATAATGATGGAGTTATGTTGTGCCATTCTGCAAGGAGCCGGGTAACAACTGATTATGCTAACTGCTTAGAATAGCCGTGGCAATGGTATCAATTTGGTACAAAGCATGTTGGCAGAAAGTAAAAACTGAATGAACTGTTAAAACTGTCCAAAATTTCATTTAACTGAAATCCCAGTAGACTGTCGTCTTTCTTAATTATTAAACAGTATCAGTTTTAACAAGGTGCAGAATAAAGGGGCATTGTAATTATGTCATATACATGTTCTGTTTGGGGGCACAGTAAACACTTAAAAGTGAAGCAGTGAAATTCCTTTGGAATGGTAAACAGATCAGAATAGGTGTTAGCAAATTGCAAGGCTATAAAGAACGTGAAGGGATGGATCTTACAGACCCCTAGTTATACAATTTAACTTTCAAGTTGAAAGACGTAGCTATATGGGCCAACCAAATATAAATAAATCCAGGTAGAGGAAGCTAGGAGGAGAGGCAAAGAAACTCGGGCAAGGGGCCTCGCTGCTGGGTCTATGCTTTCTAGGAAGAGGTGGGACAGGTGAAACCGATTGCTTACGACTACGATTAGGGACTCCAGCAAAATGGGGATATAAATTCAGTATGATTGGGTGGGGCATGATGAGGTAGCAGGATTTGTGTGAGCGTATATATTTATTTTGATAATCTTCAGGGAAATTTTACGCTACTTTGCAGACATTTGTTCAAATACCTGCAGATACATGCATAATAGGTGAAGAAAAGAGATCTGCGGAGTGTGCCAAATCGCCCTGGAAGCATTTACTTTCTGTGAGGCAATACTGGGCCAATGTATAATTCAAGCATGTGTTTCCATGATGCCTTTCATTTACAAGGGCATGGAGTCCATCCAAAAAACTATGGGAAAGATATTTTTCTTTTGGTTCACTTGACATCCTGACACTCACAGAAAGCCATCACTGTTCAAGAGTCTCCAAGCCAAGCTACCGCTTCTATTTACCTGATCTGGAGGAAACACCATCTCCCCTAGAGCACATGTCATTTACCCAAGCCTAAAAGCTTAGACACCCGTTTCAAGCACCAAGGCTCACGGAGCCCAAGGGTGCACAGGAATATTGGTGAAGTTTAACCTGTGGTAAACCACTGTCGTTCACTGTGTTCACTATTGTTGTTGTTGTTGTTGTTGTCGTTCACTCTTGTTTCACTGTTATACCTGACTATGCCTCAGCTGACTCCGCCCTTGGCTACCTGGTATAAGGACGGCTGCACGGCAGCTCTCTGGCATTCGGTCGTCCACTAGAGGCATAGTCCTGATCTGTTTGTAGTTGCATTCAGTAGTTAATAAAAGCCTGTTGTTCTGAACTCTACTCAGCCTTTTATTAGAATCGATAGCGCATCATAACCCGACAAGCAAATTAGTTTACGAGGCATACGTGGCATCTAAGGGGTTGTTTCAAAAGGGTGTCAGATGATGAATTAGATTATCACCCAAGACACTACAAGTTATGGTAAATTCTGAGTGTCAGTGTGTTACAGTGCCTCCTAATTTAGTGTCATCTGCAAACTTGGATCTCCAAGTTATTGATATATATGATGAAAAGCTGAGGGTTCCAGTACTGATCCCCGATGAACACCACTTGCTGCATCTTGATGATTAGAGTAACAAACCTTTTGTCCCTACCCTCTGTCACCTACCTCCCAATCAATTTCCAACCCATGTCGCAAGTTTGCCTCCAATTCAGTGTACTTTCATTTTTGCTAATAATCTCTTGTGTGGAACCTTATCAAATGCCTTCTGGGAGTCCATATAGACAACATCAATAGATACTCCCTTATCCATCATGTTTGTGACCTCCTCAAAAAATTCAACTAGATTAGCCAGACATAACCTACTCTTCACAAATCCAGGCTGACTCTGTCTGATCAGCTTATTCTGGTCTAACAGCTCAGTCACTCTGTCCCCGATGACAGATTCCAGTAACTGCCCCACAACTGACGTTGGACTGACAGGGTTGTAGTTACCTGATTTATTTTTCTTTCCCTTCTTAAAATAATGGAGAGACATTTTTAATTTTCCAATCCAATAGCAAAATTTCTGAATCTAGGGAGCCTTGGAAAATTATGACTAATGTATCTGCAACTTCCTCACCTATTTCTTTTATTATCCTGGGGTGGAAGCCATCAAGTCCTGGAGATTTGTCTACCTTAAGTCCTGTTATTTTCTCCATTACCATGTTTTTAAAAGTTCCTCCCCTTGACCTAGGGAGAAACATTGAGTAGTTTTGTCTCTTTTGGAAACACATAATTAAGTATAGCTTAGGGTGCATTTTTTGCATCTCAGAAACTGGTTCTAATAAATCTAACAGCTTCTCTTTGGTAATTTTATAAGTGTCAGTTGACTGAAATGAAAGTGTACAAAACAGAAGATACATGCTGTGTTTTTGTCTGGCTGCTATGAATGCTCATAGCTTGTGATGTTTAACTGAATAGGATCATAAACAAAAGATCCTTTTCCTGTAGAAGCTATTTTTCTAATGCCTTTCCTGTTAAAATCTGTTAGCAAATGTTGTTATTGGCATTGACCTGTAATAGGCTAATCTCCAGAAAATATTGCACCATGCTAACCACAAAAAAGAATGTTCTTTCAGTAAAATACCAGGCATATTTGCTTAAGTTCTCTGATTACAGTTTTGCACCATTGAAGTTTTATGTCTGTTTAGGTTAAAAGCAGGCAATGTCATTGTAGTAGGCAGAAATTTAAAACAAAACGCATTATGAATGTAGATAAAATAGACAAAGATTCCTAAAGATATCTCATACCTGCTTCAATAGATGAAATCAGATGGCATTCTCCATCTCCTTAGTGGTCCTACTTCCAAGGAAGCACTAGCTGAGACAATTCCCCCTATTACACACACACACACTCTAGGCCCTCATAATAAATACTCATTGATTGGGATTTATAGATTTCAGTTATAGATGGATATAATTTGCCTTGCCTCAGGGGGTGACCACACAGATTTAAAAGCTTGTTAGCACAGCTGTTGCACAGTAAAATATCTCCAGCAGTCCATGTGAGATGCAGAAGAGTTTGGTATACAATCAAGTTTGTACACAGTAGTTTAAAGTGCAACTTCTTGTGTAGTAAAACTACTTTACATTTATATCAAGATGCCAATGTCATATTCCTCCCTTTCCCTGATACTTAATACTCATTTTCTCATAAGGATACAATGAGAAAGGGCAGATCTGAAACCCATTCTTAAGGATAAGCAGCTAAAATACTTGGGTCAGAAAACAGCCAAAGGCAAGGGGGAAGGGTTTGGAAGTGGCCATATAATTACTTTCCATTAAACTAACAAATCACCAAGCATTGATCATAATTTTATAAATGTTGCAGTAAAACCATTTTGAGAAGCAATAAAAAAAAGTGACAAAAGTCAATTGTG
Organism: Somniosus microcephalus; assembly: GCF_052327205.1. Taxonomy (NCBI): domain Eukaryota; kingdom Metazoa; phylum Chordata; class Chondrichthyes; order Squaliformes; family Somniosidae; genus Somniosus; species Somniosus microcephalus. The sequence goes on along the minus strand of NC_140994.1, from coordinate 36,568,869 downwards.
TGTTTTAAGGAAATTCGTTTTTGATACTCCAACATAGCAGCTCCTTCACTATGTCCATTTAAGGACAATTGTCCAACCATAAGTGATTGTATGTTTGCAAAAAAAATCCTTACTGTTTCTGAAATGTTAAACACTAAGCTTGTATTTTGCGTGTAGGTAAATGATATGCACCAGAAGGTTTCAATTAATAAAAACTGTGAATGTTTATGCAGCTGTTCTCAATCCAGTGTATAAGAGAAGTAACACACAAATATTAACTGCTGAGACTGTGCATTTCACCACCTGCAAATTATTCTAAAAATTGTTGTGGATCTGAATTTGGAAAAACAAATCCTGTGAAAATAAATTGGAATTGCAGAAAGTCTGAATCAAACAGAGCCAGTAAATGCTATACAGATGTTATAGGTTACTTAATATCAGTATCTGAAGAAAAGCTACTGATTTCATCTTACACCTCACAAAAACCCTAAGTGAGCCATAGCAAAGTAGTTTTATTGTTACACTAGTTTTCAGAGCTGCCTTTAGCTGTTCTGGGTCCGGAAGGAAGATCCTGTTCCTCTGTTCCTTCCCCAACACAATCAAAGTGACATTGAAAGAGAATTTCTTCAAAACTCCCATTTCCTAGTCAGGACTTCAACCCTTTTTATCTGTAATTCACTCTACCTTTTTGTCATTTAGATTAGAGCCAAGAATTACTTTGTATATCAATGGCATTCTTATCCTTTGGGTGCTGCTAGTGTAGAGCTAGAAGCACACTAAGGCACCAGTTAATACAATTTGTTTCAAGAGCATCTGTTCTGTTAATACTAAATGTATGCCCAGAGTTCATTTTTGCCTTATGACACTCACTGTCTGTCTGTTCATTTGTCCCAAACAGATGATCTGGTGGCAGAATCATTCGTGTCTGCCTCGTAAGATTCCGAACAGCAAAAAGGACAGGGAATAGAACATGTGAGAGTTCCTCTGGGAAGGATGTCTTCTTACCTCCTCTTGTTCAGGACATAACTTTCCTTATGTTATCCAAGGAAACACAAGGGGGAAAAATTCAGGTGCTAATGGGGCGCAAAGCAACTAGCGCTTGGGCGCGGCGATGTTTGCGCCACTCGCGAAATTGACCAGACATTTTGCGGCGGCACTAAACATTACCACCACTATCTCCTGCGCCCGCAGATCGTGACGTCAGTCAAGCGTGCAATTCCCCGGTAGCGCCCCGGACCGGATATTGAGTGGCGCCCCCTGCCTTATCGCCTGCCTTTAACAACGACGGGTTGAGGGGAGCATTTTGCAGTCGGGAAGGGACTGGGGGAGCGCTATTTAAAGGTGACCGCTTCCTGCCTTTTTTTGTCAGTGACATTTTTGCACCATGCATTCTGAGAGAGACTTCTGGAGAGATTCAACGCTGTGTGAAGGAGTTTTGGATACTGAGCAGCACTTTGCAGGTTCATTTTGATTTGGCATTCCTTGCATCAATTTAGAAGAGACTATGGGGGCTGCACTCTGAGCTCTTTCCCTGGGCCTCTCCATTTGTCTTTCCAGCAGATTTGATGTACAGGTCTCTCCAGACAAAGATTCAAGGCTGCAATGAGCAGGGTGTGGATGGAGAGCAAGATCGACCCTCCCCTTTAAGAACTGGCCGGCGCCTGTGTGTCTGTGTTCCTTTGCTGACTGACATCACATGAGCTTCGCCAGCGCTCTGAGGTAGCACCTCACTCCTTGGCATTAGTGCCTTAAGAGAGGTGTGTAGCACCTGATTTAGCGCTCCAATCACCTCCAGGGGCGATAGAAGCCAAGTTTGCAGTCGGAGGCGATAACTAGCGCCAGGCCGATAATTGCGCCCCAAACGGGGCGATACCGAATTTCTCCCCCAAGGACTTTCAGTTATCAATAGTGGAGTGGCAATTGGTTTTTCCATTGTTTTTCGGAATCATATGTTTGCAATATTAACTTGTTCACAAAACCTGGACAAGTGGTCTGGATCAATTAAAACTGCAGCCTCTGCAGTGCCATTTTACCAGCTGATATTTAGTAAGGAATGACAGTAAAAGAAAAATGAAGGACTTGCATTTATATAGCGCCTTTTTCTGACCTCAGGACATCCCAAAGCATTTTACAGCCAATTAAGTACTTTTGAATTGTAGTCACTGATGTAATTTGTGCACAGTTAGGTCCCACAAACAGCAACGTGATAATAACCCAGATAATGTTTTTTAGTGATGTTGGTTGAGGGATATATATTGGCCAGGACACCAGGGAGAACTTCCCTGCTCTTCTTCAAAATAGTGTCATGGGATCTTTTATGTCCACCTGAGAGAGCAGACAGAGCCTCGGTTTAATGTCTCATCCGAAAGACAGCATCTACCGACAGTGCAGCACTCCCTCAGTACTGCATTGAAGCAGCAGCCTAGATTTTGTACTCAAGTCTCTGGAGTGGGACTTGAACCCACAACCTTCTGACTCAGAGGTGAGAGTGCTACCCACTGAGCCACAGCTGACAGCTAAAGTAAACTCACCACAATACCCAAATCAATCGGGACAACATTTTTTTAAAAAGTTGGAGGAGGAGACAAAATTAAGTGTTTGGGGAAGCAAGAGTCGGTGGAAATGGAAGAGTGAAAGGATAAACTGATCTCTACTGACTTCATCTTGCTTCTGCCTGACCTGTAGCACCTGCAGACAGATTGCTCCATTTATTCCTTGTTCCCATTTTGCTGTAACCCAAGTATCAAGATGTTGCCAATGAGTGAAATTAAGCATTGTTTCCTCTCCTTTCTTTATTCTTCAGTGAATGAAAGCAAAAAACACATTAGCAGCATCTACTATGACCATCAGGCAAAAATATAGAGAAATTAACAGGAAATGTTTGGGTTTTAATATAAAGCAGTTCTATAATGAGTGAGCTTTTGGTTCTTGAAATTATTGGAGTGATTTTAATCAATACAATTAAATCCATCCACACTAACCTTCACCTTCTTCACAAGAATAAATAATATAGTTATGGATCCATTAACCAGTCTGAAGATGTTAGGCGTTTTTAATGCAATATGTGATACAAGTAGAAGAATGGAAAGTGCTCATAAAAATTACCCAAGTGCTGACGGGTAGATTAGAAAGTCTTTCAAAAAAGCAATTCAAGTGGGATGAGAAGAATTTATACACAGTGATGCAGATGCTATCATGACTGAGAAATGTTAGTCCAAAGCGTAAACCATTCACAGCCATTAAACATTAAATAACAGTTTTCATCTCTTCCAAGTTTTTTGATGGGTATCTGAATGCTCAAAAGCTCTTCACTGTATATCATTCTGCTCTGTCATAAACTTTATAACTATGCTTTTAGCAGTGAAACAATAGACTAGTTTATCAGTTTTCCAACGGACATGGGAGTTATATTCTAGGGCTGTGAATGTAGCCTTCAACTTGTGTCCAAAGGTATACCTCAGGGGTCTTTTTTATGCTCTATACATTAATGATCTCCGTAAGATTTACTTCACGACTAAAATTTATACGTTTGCAAGTGATACTCATTATTCAGTAAACCCTTTGGCCTAGAAATTCAAGCACACCCAAAAATGGAACAATCGCTGTGCACGAATGGATAGGCCCAAAGTGCACCAAAACATTGAGCCTCAGACCGCATCATTCGAATCGACGAGCGGCGGACACCTAATGGGCATCTCCAGGTAGCTCATCAGCGAATAGGAGTTGAAGATCAAACGGTAGCATTGCCGACAGCGGTCCTCAGTTAAGTTGTTAAAGGGGATTGGAAGAAGGGAATCGGTGGCCGGGATCGAGAGGGAGGGTAGCAGCTGTGATCAGAGGGGGTCGAGGTCATGATTGGGTTGGGGAGGGGGAGCGGTGGCTGGCAGCGGTCCATGTGATTTTAATGTGGGTCCAGGAGGAACACACCTGCTCCTCATGCAGGTAAATATATTTTAAAATCTTTTGGTGGTGGCCTGCTACGGTCCCTTTAAGGACTGCCTGTTAGACCGTGTGTAGTCCACGTTTCCCAAAACACTGTCGGCACAGGCTGCATTAAGGCAACCCAATGATCCACAGGGGGCCTCAAACATGTGGTAGGTCCCTTATTTGCCTATACAAAGGGCCTAACACCTGTTTCAGGCACAGGCTCTGGATGCCTTTATTTTGCTTATACCAATATGGCGGGTAGCTCGTAATGAGCGTGCACTTCCTGTCTGCCATATGGGAGGATTAGAAGGCCATTTAGTGTCCAAAAAACAGATGTTGCGCATTCAAATTTCTAGACCCATGTGTCTGTCAGAATTTGGTATCCTCTCAAGGGAATTATTCTTGGTTTTTCAGGTGTTCTCTCATTTTCATCTGATCTTCAATTGTGATATAGAACAACTTCCTTCTACAGCGATTTACTTGTACTTCTTGCAATCTAGTATACTGTATGCGCTGCTCACGATGCGGTCTCCTCTACATTGGGGAGACCAAATGCAGATTGGGTGACTGCTTTGCAGAACACCTCCGTTCAGTAAGGGGGACCCCGAGCTTCCGGTCGCCTGTCACTTTAATTCTTCGCACCACTCCCACTCAGACCTCACCGTCCTCAGCCTCTTGCATTCTTCCACTGAAGCTCAGCGGAAGCTCGAGGAACAGCACCTCATCTTTCGATTAGGCACTTTACAGCCTTCTGGACTCAACAGAGACCCAGAGACAGAGTCTGAGAGACTGAGTCCCAGAGACAGAGCCCCAGAGTTCAAAAATTTCAGATCATAACCTCGGCCCCTATCATATATATATATTTCATCCACTTTTTGTCTGTGTCTTTTTTTCTTCTCTCCCACATGGCAGCTGTCTTTCATTCTGCCAGCGCAATTCACACTTCATCTAGAGCCATCCTCTGTTTCTTAACCTGTCCCATTACCACCTCCTTTTGCCTTGAATATCTCTCAATGTCTCTTAACCTCTCCTGCCTTCTATCCTATCACAGACCTTCCCTTTTGCTCTTTCATCCCCGCCCCCTTTCCCAGTCCCTGCACTTGCTTAAAAATCTGTTCCAGTTCTGACGAAAGGTCATCGACCTGAAACGTTAACTCTGTTTCTCTCTTCACAGATGCTGCCTGACCTGCTGAGTATCTCCAGCATTTTCTGTTTTTATTTCCTTCTACAGTACTTGTGTTACCACTCTCCCGAGATATTTGGTTGCCATTTTGAAAAGCCCATTATTAGAATTAGAAATTAAGCATGGTACTGGCCCCAAAAATAGAGTATTAAATACCATAGTGTGTTAAGAATAATCAATGAGAAATGGTATGTTGAAAAAAATTATAGATGAATGTCCTGGTAGAATATAATGCCAGAGAATGGAAAACAACAACTGCAACTTTACCCAGAATTCACACATGCAACTGGTGTCAAAAGTTGGGAAATCTTAATCTTTATTTACCTCCATGTAACCAGGCCAGACTGCTGGGAAATTATGACATTTCAACTAAATCTAATCAAAACATTATCCCAGTAATGAAATAGGGCCAGTGACACTGTAAATATTACAAAAATATCAATACATTTTGACATGGCATATTTTCTTTTAAAAGGGTGTAGTCTTCATTAAAAAGTGGCAAGCCTTTGTTTGCAAACATAAGATGTGATAACATTCAAAATGTCACAGAAGGATTTTGTAAGTGGAAACACATTGTTCTTATTTCTATTTTTGAAGTATTTACTGTGCTGGTGAGTCACAGAGCTATGAAGTAAAACTACTCCATGACAGATTAAAATGAGTAGCTTTCAGAATCTTATACTATAGGATAATGATTAAACCATCTGCTGCCATTGCATCAGAAAATTCAGTGCATATATAGAGAAAACACTAAAATAGTTGAACAACTTTATGAAGAATGTAATCCGGCGAAGTAAGACTCTCTTTTTCCATTAATTTCTCTTCTTTCCTGGTCTTACCTTGCAATAGACATTCTTCAAGGTGGAGGTCACTTGACCTGTTCCCAGTCCTCTGCCATTTCTGCTCTAGTCTCCTGGCTAACATTCTCCTTTCAACCAATACCACCAAGATAGTGAAAAAGAGAAAACGAAGAGGGGACCTGATAGAGGTCTTCAAAATTATAAAGGGACTCAATAAAATGGACATGCAGAAACTGTTTCCACTTGTGGGTGAGTCCAGAACAAGGGAATCAAGAATTTAGGAGGAATTTCTTTACACATAGGAACAGGAGTAGGTCACTCCGCTCCTCAAGCCTATTGCAGCATTCAATTAGAGCGTGGCTGCTCTGTACCTCAGATCTATTTATCTGCCTTTATTCCCTATCCCTTGATGCTCTTACCCAACAAAAATCTATCGAGCTGTCTTGAAAATTTCAATTGATCCAGCACCACATCCACACTTTCTTTTAATACCTTGGGGTGGGAACAATCGGTTCCTGAAGATTTGTTTATCTTAAGTCCCATTATTTTCTCAGCTACCATTTATTTCACTTATATTAAAACCACAAAGTTCCTCCATGTTCCCTTGGACTGCTGGTATTTTTTTCTCCTACTCCACTGTGAAAAAGGATACAAAGTTCTCATTTAACAAGTCTGCCATTTCCTTATTGTCCATTATAGTCTCACCTGCACCTGTCTTTAATGGGCCCGCATTCCCTTTCACCACTCCCTCTCTCAATATATTTATCAAACTTTTACTGTTGGTTGTAATATTCCTTGCAAGTTTTTTTCTATATACACTTTTTGCACTTCATTACTTTCTTTGTATCCCTTTGTTGCTTTTTATAGCTCTTTTATACAGTCTGCTGGATTTCCAATGTTCATAATATTTGTGTAAGCCTTTTCTTTTAGCTTACATAGAAACTTAGAAGATAGGAGCAGGAGTAGGCCATTGGCCCCTCGAGCCTGCTCCACCATTTAATGAGATCATGGCTGATCATCCAAATTCAGTACCCTGTCCCTGCTTTCTCCCCATATCCCTTGATCCCTTTAGCCTTAAGAAATATATCTAACTCCTTTTTGAATGTATTTAATGAATTGGCCTCAACTGCCTTCTGTGGTAGAGAATTCCACAGGTTCACCACTCTCTGGGTGAAGAAATTCCTCCTCATCTTTGTCCTAAATGGCCTACCCCTTATCTTTAGACTGTGACCCCTGGTTCTGGACTCCTCCACCACCAGGAACATCCTTCCTGCATCTAGTCTGTCTAGTCTTGTTAGAATTTTATAAGTTTCAATGAGATCCCCTCATTCTTCTAAACTCCAGCGGGTATAAGCCCAATCGATCCAATCTCTCCTCATATGTCATTCCTGCCATCTCGGGTCTCAGTCTGGTGAATCTTCGCTGCACTCCCTCCATGGCACTGGTTCTCCCTTATCTATTCTACCAGTTACATCCTCAAAAAATTCCAATAGATTAGTCAAGCATAATTTACCTTTTGTAAATCCATGTTGACTTTGTCCGATCCTGTCACTGTTTTCCAAGTGCTCTGCTATTACAACTTTTATAATGGACTGTAGCATTTTCCCCACTACCGATGTCAGGCTTACCGGTCTATAATTCTCCATTTTCTCTCTACCACCTTTTTTGAATAGTGGGGTAACATACCCTCCAATCCATGGGAACTGTTCCAGAGCCTATAGAATTTTGGAAGATGACCAGCAATGCATCTACTATTTCTAGGGCCACTTCCTTAAGTACCCTAGGATGTAGATTATCAGGCCCTGGGGATTTATCAGCCTTCAACCCCGTCAATTTTCCTAACACCATTTCCCTACAAATACTGATTTCATTCAGTTCCTCCCTCTCATTAGACCCTATGTTCCCTGACATCTCTGGGAGGTTATTTGTGTCCTCCTTTGTGAAGACAGAACTAAAGTATGTATTTAATTGGTCTGCCATTTCTTTGTTCCCCATTATAAATTCCCCTGATTCTGACTGTAAGGGACCTACGCTTGACTTCACATATCTATAGAAGCTTTTACAGTCAGTTTTTATGTTCCCCGTAAGCTTACTCTCATACTCTATTTTCCCCCTCTTAATTTGCTGAATCCTAAACTGCTCCCAATCCTCAGGTTTGCTGCTTTTTCTGGCCAAACTATATGTCCTCTCCTTGGATCTTATGCTATCCCTAATTTCCCTTGTTAGCCACGGTTGAGTCACCTTTTTTGTTTTATTTTTATGCCAAACAGGGATGAACAAATTCTGTAGTTCATCCATGCGATCTTTATATGTTTGCCATTGCCTATCCACCATCAACCCTTTAAGTAACGTTCCCCAATCAATCCTACCCAACTCGCGCCTCATACCATCGTAGTTTCCTTTATTTAAATTCAGGACCCTAGTCTCTGAGTCAAATACTTCACTCTCCATCTTAATGAAGAATTCGATCATATTATGATCGCTCCGCCCCAAGGGGCCTCGCACAAGATTGCTAATTAATCCTTTCTCATTACATAATACCCAGTCTAAGATGGCCTGATCTCTAGTTGGTTGCTCGACATATTGGTCCAGAAAACCATCCCGTATACACTCCAGGAATTCCTCCTCTACAGTATTGTTACTAATTTGGTTAGCCCAATCTATATGTAGATTAATGTCACCCATGATAACTGCTGTGCCCTTATTGCACGCGTCTCTAATTTCCCATTTAATGCCATCCCCAACCTCAGCATTACTATTTAGGGGTCTGTGTACACTGGTGTTTTCTGCCCCTTGGTATTTCTCAGCTCTACCCATACAGATTTCACTTCATCAAAGCTAATATCCTTCCTTACTATTGTGTTAATCTCCTCTTTAACCAGCAATACTACCCCACCTCATTTTCCTTTCTGCCTGTCTTTCCTGAATATTGAATACCCCTGGATGTTGAGTTCCCAGCCTTGGTCACCCTGGAGCCTGATACTGTCGTTTACCTCATTTGTTGACCATCACAGAGCGTGGTGAGAATTTGGAACTCGCTGACACATGGAGTAATTAAAGCAGATTACATTAACGCATTTAAGGGCCGGCTTTATGCATACGAGGGAAAAGGGAAGAGAGGGGTATGGGATGATGTAATTAGAGTGGGTGGCGACTTGTGTAGAGGGTATAAACACGGGCATAGACCAGTTGGCCCGAATGGTGTGTCACAGTGCTGTAAATTCTATATAATTCTATGTAAGACATGTTTAGTCACTCGTCTTATTGCTGTTTGTGAGATTACATAGGGTATACAGCAGAGAAACAGGCCATTCGGCCCAACCAGTCCATGCCGGCGTTTATGCTCCACTCGAGCCTCCTCCCATCTTTCCTCATCTAACTCTGTCAGCATAACCCGCTATTCCTTTCTCCCTCATATGTTTATCTAACCACCCCTTAAATGCATCTATACTATTCGCTTCAACCACTCCCTGTGGTAGCGAGTTCCATATTCTCACCACTCTCTGGGTAAAGAAGTTTCTTCTGAATTCCCGATTTGATTTCTTGGTGACTCTCTTATATTGATGGCCTCTAGTTTTTCTCTTCCCCACAAGTGGAAACACTCTCTCTGTATCCACTCTATCAAAACCTTTCATAATTTTAAAGACCTCTATTAGGTCACCCCTCAACCTTCTATTTTCAAGAGAAAAGAGACCCAGCCTGTTTATCCTTTCCTGATATGTATACCCTCGCATTTCTGGTATCATCCTTGTAAATCTTTTCTACACCCTCTCCAGAGCCTCGATATCCTTTTTAAAATATGGCAACCAGAATTGTATGCAGTACTCCAAGAGTGGTCTAACCAAGGTCAATACAAGTTCAGCATAACTTCACTACTTTTCAATTCTATCCCTTTAGAAATAAACCCTAGTGCTTGGTTTGCTTTTTATTAAGGCCTTGTTAACCTGTGTCGATATTTTTACTGATTTGTGTATTTGCACTCCGAGATCCCTTTGCTCCTCTACCCCATTTAGATTATTTTCCAAGTAATATGTGACCTCCCTATTTTTCTTACCAAAATGTAATACCTTACATTTATCTGCGTTGAATTTCATTTGCCAATTATATGCCCATTCTGCAAGTTTATTAATGTCGTCTTGTAATTTGTTGCAGTCCTCCTCAGTATTGATTATGCCCCCCCCCCCCCCCCCCCGCAATTTGGTGTCTTCCACAAATTTAGAAATTGTGTTTTTGATTCCAAAGTCTAAATTGTAATATACATTGTGAACTACAGTGGCCCCAGCACTGATCCTTGTGGAACACCACTTCCTACCTTCTGCCACTCTGAATAGCTACCCTTTACCCTACTAGCACAGGATGGTTTCTGTTTGCCAATGTAAGAAACCATTGCACTTCAGACAATAAATTACTTTTGAAGTGTCTTGAGATGTTTCAATGTAATAAGGTGCTACGTAAAAGCATGTAACATTATTGTAAGTGGCAGCGAGGTATGTGATAGCAGCCCAAGAAGACTCCACCATGAACTTTTGCCCCCATGGGAAAGAGCCTGACCTTTACTCAGCGCTGGCACAATGCATTTGACAATGCACTGTAGGAGAAATTTAAGGTTGCAAGCCCCACCCTCTCAATCCATAGTACCCTGCTCCTAGATGCTCTCAAAAAACACATCTATGTATCTACCTATTAAAAGACCATTTATAATATTGGACTATGTTATGAAATCCTGAGGGTGTTTGATCAAATGTTCATTGTTTTATTATCCAATATATGGGTCAAATGTATTGAGGGTATCAGGTGTCACTGAAGGATTTTTGGACTTTTCAATACCAGTTTTAAGGAAACTAAAGGATTGACTAGAACCCTGGATGCTAAAGGAACTGAGTTTGATTAAAAGAACTCTTTAACTGACTGTTCAAGGCATGCTGGGAAGGTTGACTAAATTCAAGAAGTGTTATGCAGAGACTGTCTGGAAGGCTAGATAAGGAGGCCTTGCGACACCGGGTGCTGGTTCGTAGTATCAGGCTGTGTCACCATGGGAAATGGAGAATGGAAAGTTACTGTAAAGCTTGTTTTTGTCAGCAAGAATGGTATAAGATCAGCCATTCTAACGTGAAAAAGAGGAAACAGTCCACGAGACAGACCAGAAGAACACCCAAACACCATTATTATTAAAAGGATTACTAACCTCTCAGACTCCCGCAGCGGAAGAATTACCCATTCTGAGTTTCAAGGTTGCACTTCTATTTAAGGTTGTATGAATCTCTATCTGTAAAATTGTTGCAGTTTAATGTTAATAAAACCAATTGGTTAGAAAAGTTTAAAGCCTTGGTTGATCTTACCTCTAATTACCCTAAAGAGTAAAGAATTTCTTTAAAAACCCACTACTATCCCCAGAAATGTTTGCTGAAGAAAGGATGTATTAATGTGGGCCAATGTTAGTTTTTAGTTGTGCATCAGCACGGTGATTACATCCATTGAGCATAAGAAGTCTGACTGAAGCTGTGGACCAAGACCTGTGTTTTACTGAGAGAATAAGGGCGCCACCTTTTGGTAAAACAACCAAAAACTATTAAATCGGTGAGATTTTTAATCCAATTTTAATCAGTTAGTAAAGAGTCTCAAAACGTGTATCCAAGGATTCAGGGGAAAAGTCTTTTCAAAGACATTTGAAGTATATTTTCTTATAATGGAATTGATGCAAAGAATTTTTGATCATGTGGACATTATCCGCAGATGTTGCCTAACCTGCTGCGTGTTTCCAATATTTTGTTTTTGTTTCAGATTTCCAGCATCTGTAGTTTTTGTTTTTTGTTTTCTGCAATTCGAAGTTAGTCCTAGCAATGGTTATTTTTAAGATTTCATCATCTTGAAACAATAAAAGCAATCCCATGTACTGGCATGGTGTCCTCCTGGCAGAGTTCCAGTTGTGAATTTATGTAGCATTAAAATGGAGGGATTAAGAAAAGCATTGAAAAATTTTCCATCTGGCTCACACGGCACTGTTGGGCTGGACAACCATCTCGCTCTTTCTCCACACTTGCATTCATATTCATTATTTTTTGTATAAAATTAGTTAGAAAATTGGGGCTGATCACTGCTGAGTGTGGAATTGGGGATTTAATAAACCTGATAAGGAAACACACTGATCGTGAAAGATCTTTACTTCGGCAGCACGTTTTCTAACTTTCTAATCCTATATTTTAACCAGTTTTTGAAAATTTGTTTATGGGACGTGGCCATCACTGGCAAGGCCAGCATTTATTGCCCACCCCTAATGCATAGCAGCATTACCTCCATGACTAGCTCCCTCTGCTACCTATACAATTATATAATCTAGTGTAAAGGCACCAACAGTGGAAAACAGCTACAAAAGATCATAACCCACTCCAAAATGCTGTGACCTTAATTTTTACAAATCTTCAAGTTTTCTACCTCCTCCTCTTCTGCTCCCAACCTCAATTACTGCTTTGTAACATTTCAGCTTGCTGCAGCCAATGAAGGACTTCAGTAATATCATAAGATAATGAATAAGCCCAATGTAAACCACACTAGCATAACATTAAATATACAGAGTGCAATGAGGCCAGTGTTGATATAGAAATCAATTCTGATAAAGAGACAATGATGATGACAGAGCTAGCCTACAATATGACCTGACAGCAACTTCTGAATTACACTGTAATCTGAACTACTGAATAGCAGAGGTCTAAGCTTGGAGTAGCTGAGTAGATTTTTAAATCATTCAGAACATACCAAAATACACTGGAGTTTATTTCAAGTTCAATGCTGTCTTGGTTAAATTGTGATAAGACAGGTGAAGATGATGATCGATCACAGGTTGCATAGTGAGTATTCAAATAAACCTGCAACAGATTTTATAGCAATTTATGGTGAAAAACAAGATTCACTTGAGGGTGTATTGACCAATTGTCCCTGCTGCACTGTAAACTAGTTACCATGGAGAACAGAAAAGTCTGCTCACGGAGACATTGGCCCCGATTTTCGGCTTGTGTGGGAAATGGTCGGGTTTCCCCGAATGTGGGGGTTCTGACACACATTAAAAAGTGTTAGCCAGCTCCATGCAATTTTCCCTCAAGTGGCCAATTAATTCCCAGCATGTGGGAAACCTTGCTAATTGTCCAATTGGAGTCAGAAATTCCCACAGTATGATGTCATCATTCGTGGTACTTTCAAGGTCCATAACAAGCACTGCATCCTCTGAAGGCTTCCACACAAACCATACAGGATGGCAGAGGAGCCTACAGCAGCTGTGGCCAGTGCCAGACCCCGAGCTGCCTCCAAATTCAATGAGGCTTCACTGCAGGCATTATTGGATGGGGTAAGGGCCCACAGGGAGGACCTCTTCCCTAGGCCAGGGAGGAAGAGGCCTCCCACTGAGACCAATGCTGCATGGATGCAGGTGTCAGAAGATGCCAACTCGCTGGGAGTCACCAGAAGAACCTTGGCATTACATCTCTAACTCCTTCCTTTACTCCCCCACAGTACCATCCAGAGCCCCCATCCTCACTGTGGAGGAGGAAGAGGCTGTGCAGCCAGACTCCTCAGGAAGCTCCAACCTCCGAGGGCGCAGCATCAGCAGAAGTAAGTGCACCCAGCACCAGCGCAGACACACCTCGGGGGGACCTTCGGGACATAGAGTAGTGTTGTCACCTGGTGTTTCACAGCTCACAAGTGAGCCTCAGCAGATTCTGGAGACAGGGACAACAGTGGAGAGTCCTCGTCGGAGGACGCAGGACTCTGCCAGCTCAGCTCAGCTGCATGTCGACCCTCTGCCTCTGGGTCCATCCGCAAGAGAAGAGGTGATGGATCTCCATGCACAGATGCAGGAGTCTCTGGCAGGTTTTGTCTCCAGGGTCGCTGTGAGTGCTGAGCAAATGGAGGAGTCCATAGCGACCATGAGCAGAGCCTTTGTGGAGTCATTGGTGCATGAACGCATCACCATGGAAAGGTTGGCAACCTCCATGCAGGAGATAACTCGCCAGGGTACGGAAAACATGGTGAGTGCTCATAAGAGAATGACATCTCTTGAGGAGCGTTGGCCATCTGTTGAACAGAGAAACCAGATCTTCATGGAAGTCCTTCTGAGTAGGACTGCCAGTGCAGAAACGGGTCCCACTGGCCCCCTAAAGCGCAGCAAGGTGCTCTCAAGCTACTTCCAAGCGCTGGCCCCTTCTGGCCTGTGCAGCTTCAGGTGAGTGAGCAGCAGCCTGGTGCTCATCCTGCTGTTCCTGGTTCTGCTGCTGCCGCCTCTGCTGTTGGAGATCCTCTAATGCCAGGAAGGGAAGGTACCAAAGGCCTCCCATGCTTCTGGCAGATGCCTTCGTTGAGGGGGCGCTGAGTTAGGGTGGTGAGAGGGGCTTCCCAGGAGCTCACACTGGAGAAGTGTGTGAGGCTCCAACTTTCTACAGCTGTTCCTAAGCCTTCAAAAAGTTCCCCCAAGCCTTCATCAACAAGGTCCTGCAGCCTGCAAATGCTGCCTCTTTAAATCTCTTCAGCCCTCATTGACCTCCAGCTGAAAGCAAGCAAGCCAACCGTTTTCACGCCAGCTCTCATCAGCGGGGTTCCCCGCAGGCGTGTTTGATGTGGGGAAAGCCCCAAAGTCGCATCGGCCCCGAAAAATCTACCTCAAGGAGGAAATAATTACTCATTACTGCTCCGACGACCAGTCCCGCCAGCGGCGGCCGGGACTGAGGCGGGTTGCGTAGTAACGGCAGTCCGAAAGTCGGACGGGGCGGGGAATCAGGTTGGGGGGGTCCCGACCTGCTTTTTCGCCGATTTTCGGCCCCCGGCCGCCTGGAAAGCCGCCCAACGGCGGCCAGAAAATCGACCCCATTACTTCTGGTTTAGACGGCACAATTTAAAGAAATCAAGTGATTTCAAGCAAATTCTGTGACCTGGAAGAAATATTTTGTTGTTAGAGGATCTTTAAAATGCAGTCCAGTGACAATTTAACATTGAAATAAAAACAGAAAATGCTGGCAATACTCAGCAGGTCACGCAGCATCTGTGGAGAGAGAAACAGAGTTAACGTTTCAGGTCGATGACCCTTCGTTAGAACATTCTGACGAAGGGTCATTGACCCGAAACGTTAGCTCTGTTTCTCTCTCCACAGATGCTGCCTGACCTGCTGAGTATTTCCAACATTTTCTGTTTTTATTTAGATTTCCAGCATCTGCAATATTTTGCTTTTGGACAATTTAACATTGATGGGCGTTTACTGAGGTCCCAATGCACTGTCAACTCAGCCCGTTTTTAAATGAACCAGCCCAATGAAAAAAGCCACTAATGAAGTTTGAAAAAAATTCAATAGCAATTTTATACCTTGCATGATAATGCTGATGCATTGGGGGCAGTCTACTTTGTAACATAAGGCCATTGCAATTAGATCCTTACATGTGGTGGGATCAATATAGTTAATTTGAAAACAAAAAGGATCAGTGTATAGGGTTCCCAACCCTCCCAGATTGTCTCAGTCTCGAGGAATTAAAGATTAGTTTCGTGGTCACTTCGGTGAACAATCTGGGAGAAAAAGCACATGGGCATAAAAAAATTTAGATGTGGGGAAATAAAGGCTGCTTGATTGGATGATTCCTGACTGTCAATCAGACAACAAAGAGTCGCTGCACTTTGCAATCCCATGGGACAGCAGCATGCTGAGGATGGATGCGTCAGGTGACCACTGGCAGGAGCGGGGCAGTTGGAGGGTGGTCATATGATGAAACCTCATCTACATTCAACCATATATATGCAACCCTCTCAGAGTATGATTGCACTTTTCAGACAGGATAGATTACTCAGGTGCTGTAATCATGCCAAGAATGATCTGTATTACGAGGAAGCTCACATACCAATACAGAAAAGTTAGATTGAGAACATTCTTCTTAAAGAACTTGAAGCACTCTCTCAATCCTTAATTGCATAAGCGTGTCTTCACAGCCACCAGAAACAGCATAGCCTGTGAGGGGCAATTGAAGGGGAATTTAGAAAAAAATTCTCAATGTATGCAACATTGGCAAGGATGTATTTCTAGTTGCCCTGAGAAGATGGTGGTGTTTTATATTAGTACTTTCTAGATACAAAGCAGCACATGCTGGAATTTAGCAGAGATGTATGAAGAGATAGAAATACAATTTCTTTAGTGGAGTGCAGCATCAAAAAGTTGAATACTCAACATTTATCACATTGCTGTTTGTGGGATCTTGTGTGCAATTTGGCTTCCACATATGCCTTCTTCTCCAGGTACCTGTAGGTCAGAATGATTAATGTAACTTTGTCAATCAGCCCTAGGAAAATAAAAGACAACCATTTGTCACTTTTTTCACCCTTACCTGCACTTACCAAGGCCATGATGGGAGAGGAAAGCACCTAAAGTAATGTATGTGGGCACTGATAAAGAGGGCAAACGTACTTTTCTGGTAGAAAATATAAGTAAAACAATACAGAGCCTAGAGGTTGAAAGCTGCAGTACTTTCTTAGAAATATTTCTCTTGTGATGGAACAGATGTAGTAAGATTGGTACCTATACTGAGGCATGATAATGTGCTATATAAATGCCAATTTTTTCTTTGAAGGTAGGCACCTGGAGATGCTTATATCGTACTATATTATGCCAAAAGGGGAGGATACAGTAGTTCCATCTTAAAAGGATAGGTAACTATATGGTGTCAGCCTTAGCTCTGTCGTAGCGCTCTCACTATGGGTTCGAGCCCCACTCCAGAGACTTGAGCACATAAGTTAGGCTGACACTTCAGTGCAGTACTGAAGGTGGCTGCACCATTCGAGGTGCCATCTTTTGGATGAGGTGTTAAAATGAGACCCCATCTGCCCTCTCAGGTGGGCATAAAAGATCCATGGCACTTTTCAAAGAGCAGAGTTCTCCTGTTGTCCTGGCCAACATTTATCCCTCAATCAACACCACCAAAAAACAGATTAACTGGTCATTCATCACATTGCTGTTTGTGGGAATCTTGTGTGCAATTTGGCTGCCACATATGTCTACATTACAACAGTGACTACACTTCAAAAGTAATTTATTGGTTGTGAAGTGCTTTGGGATGCTCGGGATTATGAAAGGTGCTATATAAGTAAAAGTTCTTTCTATAAGAACTGGCATAGTACGTATATTGTGCCATAAGGGGCGATCATATTGTTCCATCTTAAAAGGACTGGTGTCCATTTAGTTATTTTTCCTGTTTGTAGAGATAACCTACTACAGCAACTAAAGAAAAATATTAAACCCATTTCAGGTTGGGGATATTTGTAATTATACATCATGCATAAGAACATATGATTGGACAATTTACCTGCAGAAGCAGTCAAACTCACAAAGAATTTACCAGCACTTCAGAATAACAATATTTAAGTATTACATGGTGAGCGTAACACTAGGTACCAATAGGCAACATTTGTTAATTTAATTTCTCAGTATTTTACACCATTCTCCTCCTCCTCCCTTCCCCATCTTATCTTCAGACTGGAGGAATTCCATGTTCGAGACACTGTCCTGGTCAAAGTCACCTACTTCACCCTGTGTTACTGTGGTCTTGTCATTTCTGACCATTCCATCTTTCTTCACCACCTCTCCTTGATACATCTCTGTGGCACCGTCGTCACCTGGTTATATGTCCACCTGGTGTTGAACGTGCAATTTTCACTCTAGAGTTCTGTTTCATGTCTTTAATAGATTTTGGAATCAGCATTTCATAGCAAACTAAACACTGAATTATATACAAAGTGTAGCTATAGTAATATTTTATACTTCATTTTATAAACCACTTATGCACATTTCACATTAGAATAAATCTAGTTTTTCCAAGCAACAAACACAATTATTTGTGTATCGCTAAACAGTAAGAAGGCTCGAAGTGCAATTATACCCAGAAAACATTTCTAATCACATAATATAAGATGTCCACATCCTCTTGCCTAACTACGGAAATAACTGTCTTTTTTAGCATTTAAAATAAATCCTATCCGTCAGAGTGACAACTGTATGGACAATTTATCTTGTTGTCTATGGGAGCTTAGAAAAATATTACAGCCACGGTTATATTATAGAGAGGGATTTTATCCAGATTTTTCATCCATGTGGGAGCCATAAACAAAAGAAGCAAAATCCGCATGTATCAAAAGTTTCGATATACCAGAGAGCATTACAGTGAGAGACTATTGTACAAGATATTTTTACTGATTTTCATTGTGGAATAACAACTGGAATGTATTTTATTCAGACCACACAATTGGAAACTGCAACACAACATTCAAAATGCTATATGTTAGTCACCAACTGGTTCAATTAACTTTTGAAACTGTGGAGGGCCACTGTCATTTACAAGTCACGAAGCAGGTTTATCTTCTTTGCTCTGCTCCAGCTCTTTAAGTAGTTCAGCTCCTGCATCTCCTGCTTTTGTGGAAAAGAGAATCGCCCCTTCCTTTAGATTCAGCATCTTTAAGTATCTTGCATAATCTGCATATACTGCATCGTAACATTTCTGTGAAATCTTATTAAGGAAAATGCTTTAAAAGTACAACCACATTGCTATTGTGTAAGAATTAAAATTTAGCATGGATCATCCGACATGTATTCAAAATTTTCTTTTAAAAATAATTAATGGTTAGAATGTATTTTCAACCGATATAATTCTTAAATCAACAGCACAATCAACTAAAGATAATTATGGACTTACTCTATGTTTTCCTTTTATGTTGCCAAGCAGAATTATATAAAGATATAATCAAATTGTAGCATTCAATGCTGCATTTTAGGAATCAATAGCAAAGTACTCAATTCACACATAGTAATCTAACCAGGTTACATTACAATGTGCTGTATTTTGGGCAACTGTCCAAACACGTTACTGCAGAACTTTTTTTCCAGTTTAACAAACAGTAGTTACTGTTTACTCCTTTACATTTTGTAGAATCACAGAATTTACAGCACAGAAGGAGGCCCATTGTACCTGTGCCCATGCTCGATCTTTAACTGGAGCTATTGAATCCCAGTTTCTTGCCCTTTTCTCTGTGTCCTTTTATAGTCTTCCTTTTAAACTACGTGATTCCCTCAGCAATGGTGTTATTGTCTCTATCTCAATAGTCACTTATGGTATAGGATTTCATGCTTTAATAAACCTCTTGTAAAAAAAATTTCTTCCAGAAGAAAAAGTGAACACAGGGCAAGTTTGCACTGCCTGGGCTTTCCAGATTTACAGCAGAGACATATTTTGCATGTAGATTAATTCCACCTAAATAGTGAAACACTGAAAATACTGCTATCACTCCCCGTCATTACCTTTGAGTATTATAATAATCTAGGACAGTAAATTAATAAACATGCAACTTTACCAACAATATTGTAAAATCATAAATATCTGTGGAGTTGGAGCATGCATGTGCTCTATAATTAAGGTAATCTGTAAACCTGAGGAATGGTTGTGTTCCAGAGATCTTTACAATCCTAGCAACAGTGAAGAGTGGATGAAATGATGAATGGATCTCAGCAACACAAGAACACAAACCACATCTTCCCAAAATTGACCTCACTGTCAACACTTGAATATCATCCATTCTGTTTGGAAGAAATATTTATTTTTAACAAATTGACTTCTGTATCTTCTACGACGCATCAGAAAAAAATAAGATGCGTGGAACTGCAGTTTTTAAAAGGGTCCTTTAGTGTGAAAAGGGACGACAAAATACGTGAGGGACAGAGTGATGCAATATGTTCAAATCGTTCTGGAACTTGGGTTTGAACAAAGTTTAGATAGATGAGATAAAAGACACCATCAAGGATCTTAAATAAAACTTGTCTGGACAAGCAAATCTCTGGCCCCAGTAGTTGTGAGCCCATAACACAAGCCTGCCTATGGCTTGGTACTAATTGGGCAATTATACTTCGAGAGAGGCCACAATAATGGTTGGTTTGGAAAATGACAACACACTATAGTAGGGGATGTTTGCTGAGGTTGAGGTTAACTCTTTGCACTAGCACAAACCTAAATTAAGGTCTGAACAAATTATACTCCACTTGGCATTAACCAATTTTGTTTCAGCACGGTTTTAATTTTGGGGGAAAATATTTCACTACTTCAAACAAATTTCAAAATTAATTTAATAAAAAAATCTGTAAAAAACAGAAAAATGTAACATTTAGAGATAATTTCACAGTCAAAACTTAGTACTATTATATTAGCACGCCTGCAATTGGTGAGAGAGTTTAGGTAAACCACTGGAACTGAATTGATTGTTTTCCCTGCACAGAATCTACGCTACATTTAATACAAGAAGTGTAAAGTAGAAAAATGTCTTATTTTCCCAACTCCGTTACGTGATGAACACAAAATTAACCATTTTTTATAATTACATTTTATGTTAACATAAGAAATAAGAGCAGGAGTAGGCCATTTGGCCCTTCAAGCCTACTCCGCCATTTTCAATAAGATCATGGCTGATCTTCTACCTCATCTCCACTTTCCTGCACTATCCCCATATCCCTTGTTTCCCTTAATATTCAAAAATCTACCGATCTCTGTCTTGAATATACTCAACGACTGAGCCTCCACAGCCCTCTGGGGTAGAGAATTCCAAAGATTCACCACCCTCAGTGAAGAAATTTCTCATCTCAGTCCTAAATGGCCAACCCCTTATTCTGAGACTGTGGCCCCTGGTTCTAGACTCCCCAGCCAGGGGAAACATCCTCCCTGTATCTACCCAGTCAAGCCCTATAAGAATTTTGTATGTTTCAATGCGATTACCTCTCATTCTTCTAAACTCTAGAGAATATAGGGCTAGTCTATTCAATCTCTCCTCATAAGTTCAGTTTACTCATCTCACCAAGTGTTTGCTCGGTCAGTCCACCTTCGGAATGATTGAAGGACACGTGCGAAAGACACAAATATTCAGGTTTCGCGATCGTGCAAGTAGATCTAGGGCAGCGTGAGTCAACGTCCAAAAAAAGTAAAATGGTTAGACTGCTTATGGGACCAAGTGACACTAATGAATTGAAGAATGGATCTACAGCAGACCTGAATTTGTAACACTCAGTAACAAAAGACTGGAGAAAATGGAGGCATTTCAGGCTTGAAAGGAGGTATCTAAGGAGACCTGATAGGAGGTATATCAAATAGTGAACGGTGCAGAAAACGTACATATTGTTTCAAGTTGAAGGACAAGGAGGCACGAGTTGAAAAACAAATCCATGTCAGAAAGTTCTTCTGCACAGAAAGAGTGATGAACACATGGAATGCAGGACAGTGGAGGCAAAAACCTTGGAATAATTTAAGAAACAGTTGGACGTTGTGATCGACAGGATGTATGTTTTCTCTCGGTGGATGAGCTAAAATGGAATGAATAGCCTTCCTTAGCTTGTGATTTTGTGATAAAAGGCACAAAAAATGGGTGAACTTACATCAGCAGTCCAACCATGAAAATGTGATTTCGTCACAGATATATTCATTTTTGTACCATTGAAATTAAAAAGGATATTTGAATTTTCATTTATTTCAATAACCCCATATTTGAGACAAGCCTCCAAGAACAGTGCAGCTCTGTCAAAATATCGCATGCTGAAATTTAAAAAAAAAAATATATTTTTCCAGAAATATTTTAACTCATAAAACAGAAATAACACTGGAATGTTATAAAAATGAGTGAAGAATTAAAACTTAAAAAACAATTTTAGAATACTGTAATTAGCCTGTAATTTCAATTATCTAGCTTCTCCTTGGTTTGCAGAATTGCCCCTCTCTAAAGGGCTTCAGGTTGCTTCTACTTTTATTCTGGAGCTCATTCTGGAGTGTTCTTTCACAATCGTTTTGTGTGCATGCACAAGTTGTCTGCCTCCGGTGCTAGTTATAGCACATTTGTACATCATTGTGGCTCTAGCCCTGCTTTATGTACTTTCTTTTCACCATCAGCCTCCTTACTATTGCTTTCCATCCTACGCTCACTCCCTGGCAGCCAAGTGCAAACGCAGCTAGGGCCCTGCTGGTGCCTCAGGTGCAGCTGCCGCAAGAAACGCCTACAAAAGCACTACTGATCATGACTGTAAGCAGCATCAGTTACATCAGTTTCGGTTATCATCATTTTTGGACACCTGCCACTGAGCTCCAACAGCGGAACACAACAGCAGCTCAACTAGAATCTTAGCGTTCTGTAGGTTACTCACTAGATTTTAGAACTAAATTACAGGAAACTTTGGTTTATCCGGAGGTTAACTGTCCGGAATGCTCGAGCCACCAGCAAAAATCAGGAGCCGTTTCGTTAGGTTTTTTTTCTTTTCGTTGCTTTTTTTTCCACCAGTCAGGCTCTGCAAGGTCTCGCTGAAGCTGTTGCTAAGCTACAGAGACGCTTGCAAGGTACGGCCGACTGTTTAGAAGCTGTTGCTAACAAACAGGGTTTGTTGCCAGATACGGAGCTCAAAATCTCCGTATGTTTCAACATTAACGCTGGTTTGTCCGGCAGTTTTGATGGGACGGCAACAGCTTGGTCCCGTCGGTGCCGGATAGCACAAAGTTTCCTGTACTTAGTAAGTTATTCACATTTAATTAACCTACTAAATTACATAATTAATTTAGTTACATTTAATAACAAAGACACTTGTTGCATTTAATAATAGAATCATACAGCACAGAAGGAGGTCGTTTGGCCCATCGTGCCTGTGTCGGCTCTTTGAAAGAGCTATCCAATTAGCCCCACTCACTTGCTCTTTCCCCATAGCCCAAAAGATGTTTCCTTTTCAAGTATTTATGCAATTCTCTTTATTATTGAGCCTGCTTCCACTACCCTTTAAGGCAGTGCATTCCAGATCATAACTCGCTGCATAAAAAAAACGTTTCCACATGTTGCCTCTGCTTCTTTTGCCAATTACCTTAAATCTGTGTCCTCTGGTTACTGACCTTTCTGCCACTGGAGACAGTTTCTCCTTATTTATTATCAAAGCCCTTCAAGACTTTGAACACCTCTATCAAATCTCCTTTTAACCTTCTCTGCTCCAAGGAGATTAAATTACTCATTATATTTTGAAAAAAAAACTAAAGCAAATATGAATCAAAAAGTTCCTTACAAAAACGAATAATTACATTTCTGTTTGAATTTATTAAATTAATCCTTCAGTTCAAACCCATCTATCTTGCCCCTGAGCAATACTCCCCGTATCAACTAGTATTCTTTATAAATACACACACAAGTGCATTTTGTCTTAGTGGAAGCCACATTTCTTACCTGTGTAGCATTTCTGCAACTTTGCTAAAGCAGCCCAATGAAAGAAGGACTAGAATGGCTTTGGACTTCTGGTTCACCTGTGGTGAACAAAGATGATCCACCCAGCGTTTCAATACTTCTGCACACTCCTCTGTGTTTAGACGGACCTTTATTAAAGAAATTAAAAAGACAATTAATATATTGTATTGATATGTACATCTGATTAACAGGACGAGATGAGTCACAGTACATTCAAGGAGGTAATAGGGCACTCGCATGAATGTCTATGACCTTATAAGTATCACAATTTACTCAGATACGCAACCTTGGCAGATGAGAATAAAATTCAAATGATTCTTACACAGAAGACAGACATGTTTACTTGTTATGCATAAATCAGCATTTGCAATTTGCAAAAGTCTGCCATGAATTCTCAAATGCATCTATTGATACTTGTGCCTTGAAATGTAACTCCTCAAACAGTAGCAGAGATGTTTAACACTCTCATGTGAAATTCCTTTATCGGCTATAACACAGAAGTGCCAACCCATTTATTTAAAAATGGGTTGAAATAATGGAGAAAAGAAATTTCATATGAACAAGCTCATATACTAATATTTGAAAGAGGTGATTTCAAGGAATTATTGCTACATAGGCAAGAGCCTGTTGCTGCTTTCCATATGACATCTTCAGGACTAGATTTTTCTATGTTCCTAAAATACAAGTCATACTCTCCATTAATTATGGCATTTGGCACTTCTGATGAGTAACTGTCTTAACAATGTTTTGATCTGTGTTACCCAAATTTACAATCTTAGTTAGTACACATTTAAAGCTATAACAACTTTTCTACTAGCCCTGGCACAAGTTCCAATATGAAAAAGTAGACTTCCCATCTGAACTGGATGAATGTCTGAGAAGATTGACTTTTCTGATTCCCACGAGAGTGTAACAAGCTTTGCAGTACTCAATTACATGCAAGGCATTTTGCTGTGCAAAACATGCCAACATGCCATGAATTAATTAAAAGAGCAAATAAAGTTGTGATTAACAGAGGGTCTTTTATTCTGTTGCCTGATAACTGGATTTCGACTAGAACTTGTAATTGAAACAGATACCAAATAACTTTTCTGCTGAAACCAGTAATTAGAAACATCTGGCTTTCTAATGCTGGCCTGTCAGTGACACTTGGGTGAGCAACACGGGACACTGAAAACTGTTAATAGTACTATTTAAATTAAAAATATACATCATATTAAAAAATGAGCACTTCGGTTATTAGAACTAAGAGAAAAAAATGGAAATACTCAATTGTGCTAGCATGTGAAAAAGAAAAGATAGGATAATGGCCCATAACTTACAGTCCCCGTGACGATGTACGCTCAGTGTACACCGTCGTAAGCCTTCTGAAAGGCCCTGCAAGTTCCGGGTTTCCACATGCACTGCGCATGCACAAAAACCCGGAACTTGCAATGTCAAGGTACGCCTTGGCAGTTCATCCGAACCGACTAGAAATTCACTTTCGCTGTTGCAGAGTTGGGCTATTTACCCAACTACTGCCCAGCAATTGCCCACGAAACCCATACGGCTGGTAAAAGCAGGTGTAGGGCCTGCCTTCTTGCTAATCTTGCTAAAAATTTAATTAAAAAAAAAAAAACGATGCACAAACACTTAAAATTAGTTTATACAAATATTGGCCTGGATTAAAATGTTAAAATTATTTTTCAAAAAATTAAATTATTTGCTGTAATGAAGGGACTTTTAATTAAATTTGAAAATCAGAACATTTATTTTTATTACAGTTGTCTAAATTGTTTAATTATTCGAGGATTCCAGTAGGGTTTATGGGGATTCAGTTCGTGAATGGAATCCTCCTTTCTCATTGGAGGACCTGGCCCACGTGATCCCAGGGACACTTCCTACCGCCTGCGTCCCTAGGATCCGTGGGCCTTTAACCAGGCATACGCCTGGAGGCCCAGGACCTGAACTCTCCATAGCTGTGGAGCCAGGAGGTAAGTTCGTAGATCTTTCGCGGGTCGGAGGCATACTCCAGAGGTACACCTCCAAACACAAATTCAGGGCCGATATTTCAGCTGAATATTCTTTGTATAAAAAGGACTCTGTTGTCTTCCTATACCAATTCCGATGAAGGATTTCCAACCCTGAAAATGTAACCCATCTTTTCTCTTACCAATGTTAATATTTCAAGTAGATGCCAGTATTTATTTTTATTATTCGAACAGTACTCAAGAATAGGAAGGCATCTCAGATCACTTTACAGTTAAGACGACAAGAAGCACTGACTGCTGAGCAGGAGCGGACAGGGATAAATGGAAGGATTAGGGTGGAGAACTAATGGCACACTCAAATAGGAAGGCTTTGAGAAGAATTTTGAAAACAGGGAGTGAGGTGGTAAATTGGAGGCAATTATACAAGGAGTTCTAGACAGCAAGAGTGTAGTGGTTGATTGATCAGCCAATGGTGAAGCAGAGGGAGTGAACGACTGTTAGAGTAGAGGATCTGTGCATGAATGAAAAGTGGAGGTCACTAGGGCAGGATGGGGCAAGGCCTTGGACAGACTTGGGAGCAAGGACAAGAACTTTTAAGTTAACTAGGGCACAAGGAGCCAGTAGATGTTGGATAGGATGGGGCTGATAGGAGTACGGGACTTATGTGGATAAGGACACAGGTTGTGGTGTTTTGGATAAGTTGAAGCTAGAGAAGGATTGAGGCTGGGTGTCTGGATAGAACATGCAAGTAAAGTCAAGCTGAGGTGAGGAAGGCATATTCTAGGGCTTTGGCAGTGAAGTAGGGGTGGAGGTGGGTGCTGTTGCAGAGGTGGAAGAAATCAAACTCAATAAAAAGGAGCAGATGTGGGGATGGAAGCGGAGCTCAAGGTTTAGCAGATAGGCATGGTTCTACAACTTGTGACTCAGCTTGAGGTGGCAGCAGGGGGAGGTTAATGAAGTCAAGGCCAAGGCATTTAGGCATTGGCAAGAACCAAACAATATGGCTTCAGTTTTGCTGACATTAAACTGGAGGAAATTATTGGCTCATCCAAATCTTAAATATAGGAAAAGTAGTTGGGAGAGCTCAGCAACCTCCTTTGGCTCAAAGGAGGAGGTAGACAGGTGGAGCAAAGTGTCATCAGCGTACATGTGGAAGGTAACTGCATGCTTTTAATGATATCACCAAGGGAAAGCACATAAGTTGTGAAGAGGACTGGACCAAAGATGGACCCTTGGTATACATCTCAGGTGACCGTGCAAGCAGAGGGGAGGAGAAGCCATTGAAGGCAATGCAGTGCCTGTGTATGTACAGAACTAGGCAACAGCAGTCTCACGGAGGTGGAATGCAGAGGAGAGAT
Organism: Somniosus microcephalus; assembly: GCF_052327205.1. Lineage (NCBI taxonomy): Eukaryota > Metazoa > Chordata > Chondrichthyes > Squaliformes > Somniosidae > Somniosus > Somniosus microcephalus. The sequence goes on along the minus strand of NC_140994.1, from coordinate 36,542,396 downwards.
GCTGGCGTGATGGTCAACGATGTTGAAGGCAGCAGAGGGGTCAAGGAGGATGAGGAGAAACAGAAAATACAGACTGCTGCATCAATATTTGCTCTGTTGTGTCTAAAATGAATTATGAATCACTTACCTTTGCAAGCCATGCAGCTCGATTCCACTCTCCATAGGTCTGCAAGTATCGACAAGCATCCGCAGCTTTATCTATCAGACAAAGCAGCTGGACTCCTTCTGCAAGGATAACACAAAGTAAAAATACTCAAAGTACTGAAAAGACCAAATTAGGTGTACAGCATAAATATATCAGTAAATCTTTACAGATGTGAACAATTAAAATAGATTTCCTCACAGTTTCGTTTAAAAAGAAAATCCAATATTCAGGTAGGAAGGTTAAGCATGAACCAAAATGTTTTAGGCAAAACCGTACATGTATTAAGAATCCTTGGGGCCCCGGGCACCAAGAGCATTCAAGGCCCCTCTGCACCCCCGGCTACGGCAAGTGTCAGTATTTATATTGTCATGAATCTGCTGACTCTGCTTCACCCCCTCTGACAGTATTTTTAAATACTAGAATATTTTTATCCAGCTCTGCACTGGTGAGTTTTACTGGAACCTCCCATTTACACAGAGCCTCTAGCAAGCATCCAATATTTGGCTGGGGCCCCATAGGCCTGTGTATTAATCCACCGCTGCATTATAGAAAGGACATTAAAGCCAGAGAGCATATAGCTTAGATTCACCAGAATGATGCCAGAGATGGAGAAACTATAGCTAGAAGGAGAGACTTGAGATACTTAGACTGTTTTCACAGGAGCCAAGAAGGCCAAGCTGAGATTCTATATTCTTATATATAAATTACTAATGTTCAGATAAATGAAATATATACTGATGTCTTCAAGTGATGTAAAATGCTGAAGAGGTTTTCCCTTGAATTTTAGGCATCATAGCTTTGTGATTAGTAGGAAATATGGTAAGAAGCCTAATACTGACAGATTGGCTGGGGGGGGGTGGAGAGTAGAGTGCAATGGAGGGTGCACCTGGGTGCCATAACAAGTCAGCACACTTCCCTTGCACCTCTTGGACTTGGGTGCAACCAGGCTTGACTATTGGAATAAAAGTTTCCTTTCTGCCAGCCACAAAAGCTTTAGCAGGTGCTTTGATATTTTAATTCAAAGTGTGAAATGCATAACACTGCACGTGCAGAACGTTGTTTCAAGAGTGCTACCGCACGTTGGCAATGTGACATTTGGCAGGTCCCCAAAAAAGGACATGCACAGAACTGATTCTAACTGTAGAGTTATGTTTCTTTAAGCCACTTATGGGAGGTGGAAGTCTTTGGCTAAATCAAGATTTTTTTTCTTGAAACATCAAAATTTCAGATTCACTCAGGTCAAACACTTCCCCTTCCTCCTCCTTCTCACTCCTAGGAGCACCCAAAACTGCAGAGAGTATTCTAACTCCAGCCTAATCATTGCCTGCTAATCTTCCTTTTCATCTCCCCACTACACTTTCTATATTCCTCATGATTATCTGTAGTATTGTTAGTCCTAACGTTATAGAAGTCCTTTTTACTTTGTTTAGTTTTAATTTAGTTTATCCACAGAATTCTATTCTTTAATGCACTCCCTTCTCATTTTATGGTAACGTATTTGTTTTATACTTGATGCAGCTCACGTTTGGAGATATTCTGATATCCCAATTTGGTGTCCTTGCCAATATTTATCCCTCAATCAACATCACTAAAACAGATGATCTGGTCATTGTCACATTGCTGTTTGTGGGAGCTTGCTGTGCGCTAATTGGCTGCTGCATTTCCTACCTTACAACAGTGACTACACTTCAAAAGTACTTAATTGGCTGTAAATTAAGTAATTTTGAAGTGTAGTCACTGTTGTAAGCATATGAGGGAGAAGGGAATAGAGGGTTATGCTGATAGATTTAGATGAGGAAAGATGGGAGGAGGCTCGAGTGGAGCATAAACGCCGGCATGGACTGGTTGAGCCGAATGGCCTGTTTCTGTGCCGTATATCCTATGTAAAGCACTTTGGGATGTTCTGAGGCCGTGAAAGGCGCTATATAAATGCAAGTCTTTCTTCCTTTTATTGCTGATCTGTCGACCCGTTTGCTAACTTTTCTGCCTTAATTTGAGCCAGATCTCTTCTTATCTCCCTGTAGTTTGCCCTTTTCCAGTTTAGCACCTTACCTTTGAGTCTTCATTGTCCTTTTCTATTTTTACAGTGAACCTCAACTGAGTACAAGCCAGAAACTAATGGTGGACTTAGAGGTGCGAAGGGTGATGGAACGGTATTTTTTTAGACTCAGGAACAAAAAAAACCCCATGAGTGAAAGTCCCAAAACTGCAGCAGATGGCAAATGGATTTGCTGAGGTGCTGCTGGATTGGCTGAGGTGCTGCTGGATTGGCTGAGGTGCTGCTGGATTGGCTGAGGTGCTGCTGGATTGGCTGAGGTGCTGCTGGATTGGCTGAGGTGCTGCTGGATTGGCCAGGTCTGTTTCTGTCTGATGCTTGACGGAGAATGGTACTAGTGGGAATATAAATATAGAACACAATGACAACTCATTTTCAGAAGACAGGTGCCTGGCTGATGATGTGAAAAACAAAATTTGAGCTTGTTGAGACAAGATTAATAAAAATGGTACTTCTGGTGCCAAAGAATTAAAGAACATTTTTGTTACTGGCTATTTCCATTGCACTTTTAAATTATTTAGTTGTAAAATCTGAGTCAAACTATGTCCTGAAATGGAGAAAGTTCTGATCATCTCCCATAATCCATTGGCTGAGGTTTTAACATTTAATTCAGTTTACTAAACTTTTTCGACAGACTACCAAATATGACCGGTTCATTGGCTGTCTATGAAAATATTTTCAACACTCGTATGGATATCCAGTACAAGTAGTTTTTTTGGTGAGCGGAAGACCCTCTAGGATCTCCAGGTTTTTAACGTTTTTGAAGTTCAATATCTCTATGGTGCTTTGACCTACCTTGGATTTTCATCAGCTGCCACACATTGCATTGACTGGGAAGGGACGCCAAACCTGGGTAGTTTCCCCTTGCTTTTCTAAATAACATAACTGACCGGCAAACTCATTCTCTCGGGCCACTGAAAATGTTCGTTAGGATTGGCATTCCAATTTAAATCTCCACAACGAAAGCCAAAGGCAACATCAAAGCTGCTCTGGAGACTGCTATTTATGAAAAGCGCACTCGTAGAATTTTAAGTAAACCATAATGTGCCTGCTTGAATTTATCTCACAGTTAGAAGGTTACCTGCTAGCTTTCCATTCGCTATCATGTTAGTAGCTACCAGTTTTATGGTGCTCTGGGATGGACCCGAAGAAGTAATGGTAGTAACTAGACAAGCTTTCAGGGAGTCACAGTAATAGCTTGGATTCTCTGCACTTGTTTCCAGTAGCAACTGCACGGCCCTGTCCGTCTGTCAAACATAAACAGTGACATAATGAGGTCAGTCAGCACAAATCTTCGTGTGAAGAGCATATAGAATTTGTACCAATACAGCTATTTCCTGTATCAGGAGAGGAGCTAACTTAATACCAGAAGTGCTGACCTTAACAGAACCAAATCAGGAATGATGAATGAGGTGTTTCGAATTTAGTACATCTTTAAAGCCCGTGTCATTTGATGTGATTTGAGCTCAGAGCTCATTTTCCAACAGCAGTGTTGCTGGTTTACATCCATCTCACCCTGCCCACCAACAAAAACTACTAATCAGACAACTATAGCAAAGAAAACACATATTAAGGACTTGAACGTTTTAAACATTGATCAGAGTTTCACAGCTCTTTGACTCATGTACATCTATGTATTAAAAAAGTCTTGCTAACATTGCGCATCGACTGTAAGTGTCACACTTAGTTTCTGCCACACTTTTTTTGATAACACCCCATCTGTGATAAAACTGTCCCTCAAGTGACTGTCAGCAACACCAAGAAGTTCTCCCAGTATTGCTTAAGAACAAATTCCAATATATTTTACTCCGATTCTCTTAATTCCTGTAATTTATACAGTAATATTTTGACTTGCAAACAGAAGTTAGGCATTTAGCAGTTTATTACAAAGATTAAATGTATATGGCACCGTTGATGGTCAAGGAGGATGTGGATTTCTTACCTGGCCTAATAAGAGTAACTGGTCTGCGCATTTCCTTGTGTGATCATATGTTGTTCTTTTTGCCTCCTGCAGGTTAACTCGCTCAATCTGCGATCTCTATAAATAAAATCATTTTTTTTAAACTTGCAGAAAGATGAAAACTGAGCACAGTGAAGCCACTTTTCAAGAACATCTGATATTAACTGAGAAAAATCTTTCTTAGACGCAGAATATTCTCAAAACAGGATACGCCTGGATTATCATCTAGGTAAATGAAAGAAAAATGGGGCATTAAATAAATTATTTTATTATACAGGATGTTCTTGAGTCACTTTACTGTATTCCATTACAATGTAACCATACTATAAAACAGGCTGTTTTTCTATCGATGCTCCTTTTAAAATTCAACTACATAGATTCATGAAAACCTTCGGAATCCCTTTTTCTAATTTTGCTAATACATTTGTTTGAAACTGCAGCAAATATCTGGGAGAACTAACTTGTGAAATTTACTGAGCTCATCTGTAGCATGGCGATGAATTATCAGAAGATAGTATTAACTCCGGAAGTTATAGCATTTCTAATTTGTGTTAATTCACACCTTCAGGTGTAACGGTCCTCTAAGCCAGTTTAAGCAGAAAAAGTAAAGGAAAATTCAAAAAATGAAAACAAAATCAAGATATACTTCATGTTGCAATGACTTTAAAGCTGCTAATAATGTCACATTTCAGCAGCATGGCCAAAAAAAATATATAATGATATCCAAAACAAGAAATGAGCCGGATAAAGTGATAATACAGGTCCACCTTTCTGGTACGATAGCAAAATACTGCAGATGCTGGAAATCCGAAATAACAACAGAAAATGCTGGAAAAACTCAGCAGGCCAGGCAACATCCGTGGAGAGAAATTAGAGTCAACGTTGCTGTTCTAAATGGCAATAACTGCAGTGCTCCATTATCTTTAATATTAAATAACATTACTTTGAAAATCAGTTCTACAATTTAATTATTTCACCATAGTGTCAATTGTAACCAGAATATGTGAGCCATTTGATTTTGATGCGCAAGAACAACATGGGAATGATCAATCATCATGTTGATGTAATTCCTGCAATCTGCGTTATGGGGCACTGCAACTATTTGTTCAATAGGTTATATATTTTACTACACCACAACCATTCATTCTCATTATTGGGTGACTGAATTACAGATTTCAGTTTATGTACTTAACTCTTGAAGCACCTTATTACATATTTTCCATTTTACTTTCAGCCCAATTCCTGCAAAACTAATAAACTTTTATTTTGAAACCAGATTGCATTAAACATGTTAACGATTACCATGCAGTCTTCTCTACATTGGGGAGACCAAATGCAGATTGGGTGACCGCTTTGCAGAACACCTCCATTCAGTCCGTAAGCATGACCCCGAGCTTCCGGTTGCCTGTCACTTTAATTCTCCGCTCCGCTCCCACTCCCACCCTCGACCTTTTACACTGTTCCAACAAAGCTCAACGTAAGCTCGAGGAATAGCACCTCATCTTTCGTTGAGGTACTTTACAGCCTTCTGGACTCAACATCGAGTTCAACAATTTCAGACCATAACCTCTGACCCTAATTTTTTCCACACGGCAGCTGCTGCTGATGATGATTCTGCCATCGCCATTTACACCTCATCTAGAGTCATCTTTTGTTTCTTTACTTGTCCCATTACCATCTCTTTTTGCCTTGCACCATCATCCCTTTTGTCTTTTAATCTCTCCTGCCTTCCATCCCATCACAGACCTTTCCTTTTGTTCTTTCCTCCCCTCCCCCCCTTTCCCTGCCCCTGCACTTGCTTAAAAATCTATTACATCTCTAACTTTTTCCAGTTCTGACGAAAGGTCATCGACCTGAAACGTGAACTCTGTTTCTCTCTCCACAGATGCTGCCTGACCTGCTGAGTATTTCCAGCATTTTCTGTTTTTATTTCAGATTTCCAGCATCTGCAATATTTTGCTTTTGTAAAAGCATATTTCCTTTGATTACATCCAAATCATCACTGTTAATACTACAGAAAATCAAACAAATGTTTAATTAGGCTGAATCCAAGAATAAAAACATCAGATGCACTAGTATTGGAATGGAGATAAAGGAACATGGGAACAGGAGTAGGCCATTCAGCCCCTCGAGCCTGTTCCACCATTCAATGAGATCATGGCTGATCTGTATCTCAACTCCATCCACCTGCCTTGGCTCCATATCCTTTTATACCCTAGTCTAGCAAAATTCTATTGATCTCAAATTCAAAAATGATCAATTGAGCTGGCATGTACTGCTTTTTGTGGGAGAGTGTTCCACACTTCTGTCACCCTTTGCGTGAAGAGGTGTTTCCTAACTTCTTTCCTGAATGGCCTGGCTCTGATTTTAAGGTTATGTCCCCTTAACCTAGACACACCCCACCAGCCAAAAAAGTTTTTTTCTATCTACCCTATTAATTCCTTTCTAAATCCCAAAACCCTCAATCAAATCACTCCTTAACCTTCTATATTTCAGGGAATACAAGCCTAGTTTATGTAATCTCTACGCATAATCTAACCCTTGGAGACCTAGTAACATTCTGGTGAATCTGCACTGCCCTCCTTCCAAGGCCAATATATCCTTTCTAAGGTGCGGTGGCCAGAACTGTGCACAGTACTCCAGATGTGGTCTAACCAGGGCTTTGTATAGCTGTAGCAAAACTTCCTCCCCTTTATATTCTTGCCCTCTGGTTATAAAGGCTAACATTCCATTCGTTTTTTTGATTATTTTTTGTACCGGACTACTACATTTTAGTGATCCGTGTACACGCACCCCTAAATCTCTTTGGACCTCCACTGTTCCTAGCTGATCACCATAAAGATGAGCTTTTTATAGACTAGGACACCTGCTCATGGGAACTGGCCAGAAACAGAACAAGAGGACTTGGGCTGGGGTCCAGGAAAAATGTAAAGAAACATCTATAAAGGGAATGACCAACTAGAGAGCCGGTAGTTTGCTGGGCATTGACGTCACTCATGCGTCACAGGAAGGAAAAAATACTTCCCAATACAAAAGTGTTTGTAGCTGTAATTTGTATTACCTGGAAGTAGGAATTTTCACACAGTATGTCAAAGCAAATATCCAGTGGGCTTGCTTGGCTCTCTTGAACTGCATTTGGTAGAACGAGCTCTTTTCCTTTTGAGAAGCTGTACAAATAATGAGCAGCAACAGTCCAGAACTGCAGTTCTGACTCATCACCGAAAAGCCTACAAGAGAAAAAAGCATTGGAGTCACTAGGAGTATATCAACAGTACTGAAGAGCTATAACAAGGAGACACTATGAATATTTTTGCTAGATGTGGATTAGGCATGAATAACAAAAATCTCATCCTACAGTAAAAGTCTTTCTTCAAAGAAGGTAATTTTAATGGAAAGAGCACTTTTTCCCCTCACTGTGGTCTGGTGTTAACAACCATTTACATTTCTTAAATGATCATTGCACACAGAGATGTCTCAGAGCACCTTAGAGGGTGGTGGATAGTGAGCCAACACCGAGCAAGAGGGAGAAAGGCAAGAAGGTTAGGAGAAGGGAAAAGCACAGGAGAAGGTTCTTGAGGAGGCATTTGAAGGTCAGGAGGAAGGCAACAAGGATGTGGGGGGGGGGGGGGGGTGGACTGGGTGTGGGGAGGTGGACTGGGGGTGGGGGAGTACGTGCGTGGTGTGGATGTGAATGCAGGTGTGAGAGGGGGGACAAAGTGTCCGCACTTCCTGGAAGACTATTGATCAGTGTGTCTCAGAGTGCTGATGGTCCACAGTGGGGAAGGATAATTTGGTCAATCTCAGATGGTCGAGTGCCAACTACAGGCAGAGCTTCAGACACTGAAAATCGAAATCTTGGTCCTTCTGAAGCAGAAGTACACACATCCACAGTGATTAGAATAACAAGCCGTGGCTGCAATCATACAGGATGTCATTAGTGACTTTGACCAATGCTGTTTTGGTGCAGTGGGCAGGTGGAAGCCTGATTGGAGGATTGGTGGAAGAGGTGGGAGTATAGTTGCAAGGTAAAAATACATTCCAGGATTTTAGGAAGAAACTGAAGGGTCGAGTTAGGGCAGTAGTTAGAGGAGGTGAAGGGGCTAAGAGCAGAATTTCTGAGCAGGGTGGTGACGATAGCAGTTTTGAATGAATGAGTTAGGGATGGAACCATCGGAAAGGGACAGTTTAAGGTCAGTTATCACAGGACTGAAACTGGGTGATTGGGAGCTAGGACAGGAGATGGTCAAGGGAGCAGGACACTTTAAGGACGAGAGAAGTTTAATAACAATGGGGGAGGAGACAGAAGAGAGACTATAGAATAAAGGGTAGGTGTTCTGAGGGAGCGTGAACATTTGGGGCTGGGAGAGAAAGGGGCAGATCTTGATGGGGCAACAGAGCCAACACCCTTTGTTTTGAACATGAAAAATTCCATGAGCTCCTCACATTTTATGTGAGGACAAAGGTTGAAGGAGATAGGTAGTAGTGGCGAAGAGTTTAGAGTTGTTGCTGTTCTCCAGGATTAACATAAAATAGTGGGTGCAGAAAAGATTTACAAGCATGGTTCCAGGGATGAGAGACTTCAGTTAGGTGGATGGACTGGAGAAACTGGGGTTGTTCTCCTTAGAGCAGAGAAAGTTGAGGAGGTGTTCAAAATCATAGGAGTCTAGATAGAGAGAAACTGTTCCCATTGGCGGAACGGTCGAGAACCAGAAGTCACAGATTTAAGGTGATTGGCAGAAGAACCAAAGGCAACATGAGGAAAAGCTTTTTTTATGCAGCAAGTGGTTAGGATTTGGAATGCACTGCCTGAAAGAGTGGTCGAGGCAGATTCAATCGTGGCTTTCAAATGGGAATTGGAAAAGTACTTGAAGGGAAAAAAATTGCAGGACTACGGGAAAAGGGAGTGGGACTAGCTGACTAGCTTGAATAAAGGAGACTATGAAGGTATGAGAGCGGAATTCAGTAGAGTAGATTGGGAAAATAGATTACAGGGTAAGACGATACATGATCAGTGGTGTACATTTAAGGAGTTATTTTACAACTTCCAAAAAATATGTATTCCACTGAGGAAAAAAGGGTGTAAAAGAAGACAGCCATCCGTGGCTAAGTAAAGAAATTAAGGATAGTAGTCGACTAAAAACAAGGGCATATAAGGTAGCCAAATCTAGTGGGAGGATAGAGGATTGGGAAAACTTTAAAAGACAGCAAAAAATAACAAAAAGATTGATTAAGAAAGGGAAGATAGATTATGAAAGTAAATTAGCAAAAAATATAAAAGCAAATAATAAGAGTTTTTATAGTTATATAAAAAGAAAAAGGGTGGCTAAAGTAAATGTTGGTCCCTTAGAGGATGAGACCGGGAAATTAATAGTGGGAAATATGGAGATGGCAAAAGCACTGAATGAATATTTTGTATCAGTCTTTATAGTAGAGGACACTAAGAATATCCCAACACTGGACAAACAGGGGGCTATGGGGGGGGAGCTAAACACGATCAAAATCACTAAGGAAGTGGTACTCGGTAAAATAATGGGACTCAAGGCGGATAAATCACCTGGACCTGATGGCTTACATCCTAGGGTCTTGAGGGAAGTGGCGGTAGGGATTGTGGATGCATTGGTAATAATTTTCCAAAACTCCCTGGACTCGGCAAAGGTCCCGGCAGACTGGAAAACTGCTAATGTAACACCCTTATTTAAAAAGGGCAGTAGACAGAAGGCTGGAAACTATAGACCGGTTAGCCTAACATCTGTGGTAGGTAAAATTTTGGAGTCCATTATTAAGGAGACAGTAACAGGACATTTGGATAATCATAATTTAATAGGACAAAGTCAGCATGGTTTTATGAAGGGGAAGTCATGTTTGACAAATTTGCTGGAGTTCTTTGAGGAAGTAACATATAGGATGGATAAAGGGGAACCAGTGGACGTAGTGTATTTAGACTTCCAAAAGGCATTTGACAAGGTGCCACACAAAAGATTATTGCTTAAGATAAAAAATCACGGGATTGGGGGGTAATATTCTGGCATGGATAGAGGATTGGCTATCTAACAGAAGGCAGAGAGTTGGGATAAATGGTTCATTCTCAGACTGGCAATCAGTAACTAGTGGTGTTCCGCAGGGGTCAGTGCTGGGTCCCCAACTCTTTACAATCTATACTAACGATTCGGAGGAGGGGACCGAGTGTAACATATCAAAGTTTGCAGATGATAATAAGATGGGAGGGGAAGTAGTGAGTGAGGAGGACATAAAAAACCTGCAAGGGGACATAGACAGGCTAAGTAAGTGGGCAGAGATTTGGCAGATGGAATACAATACTGGAAAGTGTGAGGTTATGCACTTTGGCAGGAAAAATCGTAGAGCAAGTTATTATCTTAATGGCAAGAAACTGGAAAGTACTGAAGTACAAAGGGATCTGGGGGGGTCCTGGTGCACGAAACTCAAAAGGTTAGTATGCAGGTGCAGCAAGTGATTAAGAAGGCCAATGGAATGTTGGCTTTCATTGCTAGGGGGATAGAATATAAAAATAGGGAGGTATTGCTTCAGTTGTACAAGGTATTGGTGAGACCGCACCTGGAATACTACGTACAGTTTTGGTGTCCATACTTAAGAAAGGACATACTTGCTCTCGAGTCAGTACAAAGAAGGTTCACTCGGTTAATCCCGGGGATGAGGGGATGGACATATGAGGTGAGGTTGAGTAGATTGGGACTCTACTCATTGGAGTTCAGAAGAATGAGAGGCGATCTTATTGAAACATATAAGATTGTGAAGGGGTTGGATCGGGTGGATGCGGGGAGGATGTTCCCAATGATGGGTGAAACTAGAACTAGGGGGCATAGTCTTAGAATAAGGGGCTGCTCTTTCAAAACTGAGATGAGGAGGAACTACTTCACTCAGAGGGTGGTAGGTCCATGGAATATGCTGCCCCAAAAAGCTGTAGAAGCTACATCATTACATAAATTTAAAACAGAAATAGACAGTTTCCTAGAAGTAAAGGGAATTAAGGGTTACGGGGAGTGGGCAGGAATTTGGACATGAGTCTAGGTTCGGATCGGTCATGGCCTTGTGGGTAGCGGAGCGGGCCCAGGGGCCGTGTAGCCTGATCCTGCTCCTATTTTGTGTGTCTAATTCTGTTAGATTCAGGAGATGGTTCTGTGATAGTGGATTGGCGGTTAGGATCAGATCAGCCATGATCTTATTGAATGGCGGAGCAGGCTCGAGGGGCCGATTGGCCTACTCCTGCTCCTATTTCTTATGTTCTTAAGTGCTCTTGCAGAGGCAGCACGGGCTCGATGGGCCGAATGGCCTCCTTCTGTGCTGTAACCATTCTATGGTTCTATGATTCTAGTACAAGTAAGCTGTGGAAATTGAGCAATGGTAGAGATTAAGCTTCTCAATCCTTATTCAGCAATAGATTGACATGCTACTCACTTAAGCTTATGGATGTGAGACTTCATCGGTGTATTGGGGAAGAAGTGGAAATGGAACTCTGTCTGAGATCTACTGGAGACAAGTATGTTGAAAGAGATGTCAGGGAGGGCAATTGAGTGTGTGAAGGAGTTTTTTATTCCAGGGGCAGGTGGTCATGGTGGAGATATGAGAAAAGTATCTGAGAGAGCCTTTTCAATAACAGAGGCCTTGAAGGTTTTGAAGCCATATGTTATGACAGGACAGGGGATGTCGATGTGTTTCGATATGGAGGGCGGGATTAAAGGTGGTAGAGATGTAACTAATCTAGCTTAGTCCAAGTTACCTTGCTATTAGCAAGCATCTCTGCAGCAGTTGGAACTCTGGATCTAGAAGAAGATACTGGATGTCACTGTAAAGAAAATAGCATTAATATGCATGTATTACTCAATCACTTATAAGTAGACTGTAATAACATGTAGACAAAAGGATGGGATTTCTAAAGTGCCAATACACAACTGTAACGTTTGTGTGTTAAATAATACAAAATACACCATTTCAATTTTGTGGCATGGAACTCTTTATATAAAAAAAAGGTAGTTTCTACTCACTTTGACAAAGAGTTTAATTGTTCCAGCATAAGAAATTTTACTTCTTCACTTTCTGAATAATGACTGCAGGAAGCAGCAGAAAAAATGGTCAGGGTAAACATATGCACCATTCAGTACATGCTGGTACCACTTTAGCAATAAACAGCAGCATCAAATAACTGCATATAAATATACAATTGATATAAAATTAAGGTACAGAGAAATGACCAACTCTTAATGGCTTTAACAATATGTTGATATGTATTCAGTAAACATTCTTTGAACATCTCAACTAGTAAGCATGGTAACAGCGATGTACTTAAGTCACACAAAATATCAATTTCCCTTTAAAAATGTTAAATTTTCCAACCAACTTTGAAACAAAAAAGGGTTAGGATTGGTACATACTTACATTTGCATAATATCCAGTGAATACTGTTCATTCCATGGTTGGTGCAACAGGAAAGCTTTCAATACAAGACAAGATCTGGGAAGGAGGAGGTAAGGACACCAAAGTAGATCTACGCAAGAAAAGCACAATAAAAGTAATTACTCTCTACATGAAGCTTCCTCAGTGAGTCACCCACTCATAATTCTCATTACAGTGTGATCAATTAGTTGCAATGCCGTTATCCACATAAGCATTAGCCATGAATATTTTGCTGGGAGTTAAATCAAGTTGGGAGAGCAACAGGAAGCGAGTCCTGGTTGGAAGAGCAGCATGTAGTTGTGAAATATGAGGAAGTGTAGAAACATACTGAAATTGGCCCTTTAACCAACTGAGGCAATCACATCTCTGAACTCAGTGGAGGGGGTAGGGTAAGCATGCAAGTTATTGGGAACTTTAAAACAAGTGATTTTGGAAAGCAAAATATGTGAGAAATAAAAATCAATCAAGTGCAGTTCAATAATTACAAACAAAAAGATGTGGACACTCTTGGACTAAGTTGGGAAAACGCCAGGTGTCAGGTCTAGGTCAGAAGACCAAATGGAGCTGCGGTTTAATGAGAAAATCTTTTTGATAAAAGCCATCGGATCTTAAAAGTGCAAGAAAAATAAAAAAGGAGCAAAAGAAGAAAAATAAAGATATTGTGAATAATGGCAAAAACATTTAAATTTAGAACACCAGATGTTTCCCTTAAATTAATATATTATTTCCCGCAGCTTGAAAAAATAACACTATAATGACACACATACATGAAGAACTTTAAAAAAAAGTCTACCAATACACAAATATCTTGCAAACCCTAAAAATCATACAAATACCACCAAAAAGTCACAGGGGAAAAATAAAGAGACTTTCTTTAGTGTGCTTGAAAGGTAAATAAAAGTCTTGAGCATAAACCTATCCCTTTCCCTGAGCACAAGTGACTGCCTCTAACCTAATCGGAGAGGAATGAATAGAAAGATGATAGAAGATATTTGCTGTAGTGGTGGGGTTCCATCAGTAGGTGGAGTTCAGGCTGCACATAGGGAAAATAAATAATGTAGTATGATGAGGATTAACACCCATCCATCTGCTCATCATAGGTATAAAGGGTTTGCTATTTGTCTCTAATAATTATGGTCAACTATGCATTATTTATACAGAACATAAATAATATCGAGAACTACAATAGCACTTCAGTACTCAAATCAAAAGGATGCCGATTTTGTAGTTTAGTCAAAGAAAGTTAAGAAATAATGGCCTAGAAATTCACTATGGCCCCGCCAGCTGGCTAACGGCCAAAAGTTAGCGCTGGGCGCGGAGCCATGTGCGACCGTCCGATATTCGCTTTTTGCGCCCCAAGTCGGAACCGGCCGCTATTCCAGGGTGTGCCCGCCCCCGCTTGGGGCGCAGAAACTGAATTTCAGCGCTCTAAGTGCCGCTGCGCCACCCGATGCGGTGCGGCAGGCTGCGGTACTGCAGGCCTCCTCCTTCTCTTAAGGTGGAGGTGCCTGCAACGGGGAGATCGCCGCTGGATTGTGCTGGCAAATGAGCCCGGCACCACGGAGAAGTGCCGGGCTCGCGGAAAGCAGCCGGCAATGCCGCTGGGGGGGGGGGGGGGTGGGGGTTGGTGGAGGAGGCCGGGGAAGGAGGTGCGGGCAGGCGGCCGCCGAAAAAGCGGCCGGCCGCACTTCCACCTTTATGCGCCCCACTAAGGCTGCAGTAAGGCCCTGGTCTCCGGATGTTAGTAGCGGCCGCCACGGAGGAGGCGGCGGCAACTGAATATGGGCGTCGGGCTGGCATCGTGGCGGAAACGGGGCACTGCGCACACCGATGACGTCATCGGTGCCGGCGCAGCGCTACCGGCTACCGCCGCCATTACCGCCGAGCTCAATATCAGCGCAACCTCCTATACTGGCGCAGAAACCCTCTTTAGGCGGTAACTGGGCGCAAAGCTTGCAGCGCCTTACTGAATTTCTAGGCCAATGTATTTATGGTTCTGTACAATGCTGTAATAGTTTACTAAAAACCATATTTGCAAATATATGGAAACATGTATTTATAAAATGAGTCAGTTTGACTGACTCAAAGTGCTCTGATAGTCTGCACCTAACACCACTTGTGCTCAGTGCTTATTTTGAGTACTTATTTTCGGGGAAAGTGTGCCTTTATAAATGATGTTCTATTATATGCACTGAAGTGTTTTGCATTCGCAAAATGTTCCTTCAATTATTGGCACCTTAAGACCAATTTCTGCTGCCAGCCCAACTAAACTCTGTGGCAAGAGAATATAGATTCTTCAGCAGTTTCTGTGGCACATTACTCCGTGATTTATACGTATTTGTCTTTAAAAAAAAATAACAGCACCAATTTTTAAACTGAAAACACAACACAAGTTTAAAGAGAGGAACTTGAACTATAAACTTACACTAGCTGATGAGGAAGAGAGGAGACAATGAGATCAAAGCAGCAGAATAGGAGCTGAAGCTGGAGTAGCCAGTAGCAGTATAGGGAACATACATGGAGCAACCAGCCACAATCAACCAGTAGCAGAAGATGTTGTTGTTGGGGGGGGGGGGGGGGGGGGGAAAAAGAGAAGGAGGATGGAAATTAAGCTCAGCTAGGAACAGTGGCATCATCAAGAGCAATCATAAGAGCAGGAAAGCTACCGAGTTGGAGAGATGCAAGAGATACAGCTTGCTGCTACTGTATAAGCTTTTTAGTTAATCAGGAAGTCTTTGGGAAGCAGGAATGACAATGGGAGGTTTCGGATCAATTTAGTTAAAAGCCGACCAGATCCCTCGCACTGCTCCAACTCCCAATTGTGCTGCTTCTGCGAAGAGGGAGAAATTCTGCAGAATATTAGTTGCCCTAATCATTAGGTGGGGAGGTGACCTGACAGTTTCATTCCCATCCCATTACTTATACACCCTTATCCACTCTGCTAATCACGTAGCAACATTGGCAATGATCCTGCATCTTTTACTTGGATTCCTGCACTCCTAAATTAAATTTTAAAGAAGGTAATTCACCAATAGTGCTACATTATGGGAATTATGTCTTGGATGTGAAAGAGCCATAAGAAATTAATGTTCCAACCATGATCTCAATCAGCTGGAATGGAATTTCATAGGAGCATACATACCTGACACGCACTGCACTTTGTGAAATATAGAAAATACATTGCAGTTTGCCAAAGGATAGGGTTGTATATTCGAACGAGTTAACCTGACTGAACACAAGTGGTGTGTGTAAGGAGGCTTGGTTTACAGGTTGCATTTTCATATATAACAAGAACCCACCAGGGTTAGTCAAGTAAAAGAGTATGATGAAAGTACAGGTGAAGATGGTGTTGGAAAAGTCGAGCCTGCAGGTGACAAAGCCACAAGTAAGAGTTTCAACAGCAGTGGGGTTGAGGAGGCACACAGAGGTAGAAGTGGGACAGGTGACGGACTGGATGTAGTTTTGAAGCCCAGCTCAGGTTGCACTTGAACGAGCATTCAGGGTGACAGAGGGAACAGATGCTAAGGTGCAAAGTTTCTGGTGGAAGCTAAACAGGGTGGCTTCTGTTAGAAACTAGGGGTGCCTAAAAATGTAAATGGCTACATGAATAATACTGTTTTTAAATGATAAGTTTTGTTTTCCTGGATAGCTTGCATTAGAATTTGAGACAGTCTTTTTAATCAGTTAGATTAGGTGAAACATAAACATTCCACACAGGGTCCCATAGGATGGTCCTGCCAGGCTAGTTATCTGTTGCTTGTAAGTTAGGGTTTTGACTTTGTTAAGGTATCTTTAATTTGGCCAGTGAAGGCCCAACCTATGTTTCTTCCATTATTACTAATAACCATATTATAATTGTGGTAAACCACTACCACCATTACCCCCCACCACCCCCCCAAATCCAGCCCAGGTAGACTGATGCGCTATCAATTACTCATAAAAGACTGAGAGTTAAGAGAGTAACTAAAGGCTTTTATTAACAAAAGAATGAAGGTCTGCCTCGAGTGGTCGACCGGTCCAGAAATACAAAGGGCTGGGGAGCAGTCACCTTTATACTAGGACTTGTGGGAGGAGTCAGCCGAGGCATGTACACAGTGGAATACAAACAGTGGTTTACCACATTCACCCCTTGTTTAAAATTGAGTCCGGCGGGGTGAAGTGTATTAAAAGTTAGTGTATTGGAGTCTCTCCGGAGGTCTTGTCTGCCGCTGCGATCGGCGTGGCGACGGCAGGGGTAGTGGAGCTTCCGGCGTCGAGTCCTGCGTGGGCTGTGGCACAGGCGTGTCGTCCTCGTAGATGTCGAGCGGGTCGCGGGGCCCAGGCCTGCCGTCTGCTGGGGCTGGATATCGGATCGTGGCGGGGGGGGGGGGGGGGGGTAGTGAGTTACTGCGGCCCCCGAGGGTGCAAGGTCTCTTATGGAGACTGTGTCCTCCCGCCCGTCCGGGTATGCAATGTAAGCATACTGGGGGTTGGCGTGGAGGAGGTCGACCCTCTCGACCAGGGGGTCCGTTTTATGGGTCCTCACGTGCCTTCTCAGTAGGACCGGCCCTGGGGACGTCAGCCATGGCGGTAGCGATGTCCCCGATGTGGACTTCCTTGGGAAGACAAACATTTTCTCATGAGGGGTGGCGTTAGTGGCAGTGCAGAGCAGTGACCGAATAGAGTGGAGCGCATCGGGGAGCACATCCTGCCAGCGGGAGGTTGGAAGGCCCCTAGACTTTAAGGCTAGCAGGGCGGCCTTCCAAACTGTCGCATTTTCTCTTTCCACCTGTCCGTTCCCCCGGGGGTTGTAACTGGTGGTCCTGCTTGTGGCAATACCCCTAGTTAGCAGGTACTGACGGAGTTCGTCGCTCATAAACGATGAGCCCCGGTCGCTATGGATATAGCTGGGGAAACCGAACAGGGTGAAGAGGTCGTTCAGACATTTAATGACCGTGGCACTGGTCATGTCCGGGCAGGGGATGGCGAACGGGAAACGGGAGCACTCATCAATAATATTGAGGAAGTACACATTGCGGTCGGAGGAGGGGAGAGGCCCTTTAAAATCAACGCTCAGGCGCTCGAAGGGGCGAGTGGCTTTTATCAGGTGGGCCCTGTCTGGTCTATAAAAGTACGGTTTGCACTCAGCGCAGACTTGGCAGTTCCTGGTCATGGTCCTGACCTCCTCAATAGAGTAAGGCAGGTTGCGGGCCTTGATGAAGTGGAAGAACCTGGTGACCCCCGGGTGGCAGAGGTCATTGTGGAGGGCCCGCAGTCTATCGATCTGCGCGCTGGCGCAGGTGCCACGCGATAGCGCATCCGGGGGTTCATTGAGCTTCCCGGGCCGGTACAAGATCTCGTAATTGTAGGTGGAAAGTTCGATTCTCCACCTCAAGATCTTGTCATTTTTGATTTTGCCCCTCTGCTTGTTGTTAAACATGAAAGCAACTGAACGTTGGTCAGTGAGCAGGGTAAATAGTTTTCCGGCCAGGTAGTGCCTCCAATGACGCACAGCCTCCACAATCGCCTGGGCCTCCTTCTCAACAGCGGAGTGTCTGGTCTCCGGGCCTTGGAGGGTTCGTGAAAAGAAGGCCACGGGTCTCCCCGCCTGATTGAGGGTAGCGGCCAGGGCAAAGTCGGACGTGTCGCTTTCCACCTGGAAGGGGATGGATTCGTCCACTGCGTGCATGGTGGCTTTGGCAATGTCTTCCTTGATACGGTGGAAGGCTAAGCGGGCCTCTGCCGTCAAGGGAAAAGAGGTGGACTTGATCAGCGGATGGGCCTTGTCCGCATAGTAGGGGACCCACTGGGCATAATAGGAGAAAAACCCTAGGCACCTCTTCAGGGCCTTGAGGCAGTGGGAGTTCCATAAGGGGACGCATCCGGTCGGGGTCGGGGCCGATGACTCCGTGTTCCACAACACAGCCAAGGATGGCGAGGCGGTTTGTGCGGAATATGCACTTCTCCTTGTTATATGTCAGGTTCAGGAGTTGGGCGGTGCGGAGGAATTTTGCGAGGTTTGCGTCATGGTCCTGCAAGTCGCGGCCGCAGATGGTTACATTGTCCAGATATGGGAAAGTGGCCTGCAACGCATTTTGATCTACCATCCGGTCCATCTCCCTTTGGAAGACGGAGACCCCGTTGGTGACGCCAAAGGGAACCCTAAGGAAGTGGTAGAGGCGGCCGTTTGCCTCAAAGGCAGTATACTGGCGGTCCTCAGGGCGGATAGGGAGCTGGTGGTACGCTGATTTCAGGTCAATGGTCGAGAAGACGCGGTACTGCGCGATCTGGTTGACCATATCAGCTATGCGGGGGAGTGGGTAGGCGTCCAGCAGGGTGTAGCGATTTATTGTCTGGCTGTAGTCGATGACCAGGCGCTGCTTCTCGCCGGTCTTAACGACCACAACCTGGGCTCGCCAGGGGCTGGTGCTGCCCTCAATAATCCCTTCCTTCAGGAGCCGCTCCACTTCGGTTTTAATGAAAACCCTGTCCCCGGCACTGTATCGCCTGCTCTTTGTGGCGATGGGCTTACAGTCGGGGGTGAGGTTAGCAAACAGTGGGGGGGGGGGGTGACTCTGAGTGTGGAGAGGTTGCACCTGGTGCGCGGCGGGCAATTTGGAAGCTGCTGGCTGCGGACTGTGAGTGGGGGTAGGGGTCCACCATACGCCATCGTAACACTTATAAGGTGGCACTGAAAATCTAACCCCAGCAGGACGGCAGCGCAGAGGTCGGGCAGGACCAGAAGTTTAAAATGATCGTACACAGTCCCGTCTACTACGAGTGTCACCACGCAGTAGCCGCCGATGTCCGCCGACTGGGACTCGGAGGCCATAGAAATCCGCTGGTGCGCAGGCAGGACTGGGAGAGAGCAACGCCGCACCGTGTCGGGGTGGATGAAGCTCTCCGTGCTCCCAGAGTCAAAAAGGCAGATTGTATCGTGACCATTTACCTTAATGTCCATTGTGGAACTGGCCAGCTGGTGCGGTCTCGCTTGGTCCAGTGTAACGGATGCCAGCGTAGGGGTCGGTGTGTCGCTGCGGGTATCAGATGAGGCGGTGTTGGGGGCCTGCTGCGTTCCGGCTGTCATCCAAGATGGCGGCGTCCATGATCCCCATGTGGCTGGAGGCGTCCAAAATGGCTGCTGTACCGGTGGTTCGCACATGGCCGGGGAGGCCCAAGATGGCGGCCCGCATGGCCCACACGCGGCGCTGCTGGGGTTCGGGGTGGCTTTGGCCCTGCAGACGCTAGCGTAGTGTCCCTTCTTCCCGCAGCCCGAGCAGATCGCGTTTTTTGCCGGGCAGCGCGCTCTGGGGTGTTTTGCCTGGCCACAGAAGTAGCATTTCTGGCCTTGGGGCACTGCTGTCTGGCCTTGGGACACTGCTGCGGTAGTTGGGCCGTTGCTGGGGTGGCACGGCGCTATGAGGCGGTCCTACCGTGTCCCAGGCTGTCATTCCCCGCGGCGTCCACGGTGCAGAGGAGTAGGCATCCATGCCCCGGTAGGCTGCATCCAATGATAGTGCGAGTTCAGAGGCCTTGTTGAGGTCGAGGTCACTCTGCTCCAACAGTCGCTGTCGGGTGTAATTGGATCTGTGGCCCGCTACAAAAGCGTCCCGGATAAGTTCCTCTGTGTACACGGCGGCCTTTACATCCTTACAACCACAGGCCCGGCCAAGCACAGACAGTGCCTGAAGGTATTCCACGGTCGATTCCCCAGGTTGTTGTTTACGACTCCCCAGAAGGTGCCTGGCGTACACTTCATTCACTGGGCGCGTGTACTGGTCCTTGAGGAGCTTGATAGCGTCCGCGTACGAGGTCGCGTCTTGGATGACCGAGTACACTCGGTGGTTCACTTTGGAGGTCAGGACATCCAGTTTGTCCTCGTCCGATTTGATTGCTGCAGAGGCGGTCAGGAATTTTTCGAAACACTTAAGCCAGTGAGTAAACTTGGTGGATGAGTCCGCCTCCCGATGATCTAAGTCCAGGCATGCTGGTGTGAGGATCTTCTCCATTATAAAAATTTTGTTAATAAAATTGATGCGCTATCAATTACTCATAAAAGACTGAGAGTTAAGAGAGTAACTAAAGGCTTTTATTAACAAAAGAATGAAGGTCTGCCTCGAGTGGTCGACCCGTCCAGAAATACAAAGGGCTGGGGAGCAGTCACCTTTATACTAGGACTTGTGGGAGGAGTCAGCCGAGGCATGTCCAGGCATGTACACAGTGGAATACAAACAGTAGTTTACCACATAGACGGCATGCCGGAACCCCACGAGCCTTCACCGACCACGCAGACACCAGCATTAACATCGGATACTGCACCACCGCCGCCGCGCCGATCAGAAAGGCTTACGAGGCCTCCGGACAGACTGACATACCCGAACTGGTAGTACACTTCACCCCGCCGGACTCAAATTTAAACAAGGGGTGAATGTGGTAAACCACTTTTATCGTTCACTATCGTTACACTATGGTTATCACTGTTTATATCGTTACACTATGGTTATCACTGTTTACACTGTTGTATCACTACACAAGGTCACCTCTTGCCACGCTGTTATACCTGGGCTGACCACAGCTGACTCCGCCCATGGCTCCGCCTGCTTGCCCAGGTATAAAGGTGGTCGACTGGCTGGTATTCCTCCTTGTTGGATCCGATCACCCACGAGGGTGGGCTCTGTTATTTAGCCAATAAAAACCTATAGTTACTAACTTAACTCGTCGCTTTTCATGAACTGAATTGATAGGTATATCAATAATCTCCACAGATTTGTTAGATGAAGTTGAGATAGCCCAAGCAGCTGCAAGTTGCTATGTATTTTTGAAAGGGGAAAACAGTATAAAGCAACAGCTATTGAACACTGAAAGCAGCACGAAACTATAATTCATGGGAATGTAAAAGTTCTGAGAGAAAAGTTCACAGAAAAAAAGGGAGTAAGCCATAGACCTTACTTGTGAAGGTCAGAATGGTGAGATAATGACTGGCTAATGTGCGACCGCTCTGACTGGGGCCTTATACTTGCTGAGTTAAGGGGGAAGAGAGTAAAAAGAGATAAGTTGGATTCCAATGGAGGAACCTTCAAAATGTTAAAAAACAAGGATGAAGTAATGAGACCTTCTTTTGGGGAGGGCTTTCATACAGACACCAAGACAAAGAACTTGAGCTGTCATTGGTTGAAGAAGTTTTGGAGGAACCTCTATATGTTAAATGATCTTGTCAATAACTTGGCCTCAGGCCCACCCCTAAAAAGAGAATAAAAAGTGACACCCCAAGGGCTTGCACACAGACGGTGGAAGGGAGAGCCGAACAGCTGGTCGAACGCTCTTTTAAGAGTGATCCCATGCTCACCATCGAAGGCCCGAGAGAGAGGCCAGAAGCCAGAGAACTGTTCACGCATGCCAGCCATCTGTTTGATTGGGTCCGCCGGTACAAGCTGCTTGTCACGGTCGTATGTTTTTGCTGTATTACTAATGTGTTTTATTCCGTCCTAAACTCTGATTAAACACAATATACCCACCATATTGGTTTGCACTCGATCCTGTTTACCAGAGATACGTGAATCTCTACACTTCGGTCTTGACAATGTTGAATTGCAAAAGTTCTAACTCATCCATAATTTGATATTCGACAGCACAGCAAGAGTTATGTGATCAGGAGTGGCGATGAAGACAGGCATTGTTGACATACATACGGAAGCTGATTCCATGTCTAATGTCACTGAGGTGCAACATATAGACACAGAATACAAGGAGGTCAAGGATGGAAGGAGGCCACATTCCTGGTGTTCTGGTATGGTGTTCAGTGTTGGAAACTGCAGAGATGCCAAGAAGGATAAGGAGAGATAACAACCTATGGCCGCAGTTACAAAGAATGTTGCCAGTGACTTAGTCTTAGTGATTTGGGTGGGAAGGAAGCCAGATTGATGGGATTTGAACAGGGAGGGATGAAAAAGATAAGCAAGGAGTTGGGTAACAAGAATAATTTTCAGAACCTGAAAGAGGAAGGGAAAGTTAGAGTTGCTCTTTACCATTTATCACTAGAAATTACGGCCCGGATTTTGATTAATTAAGGATTACGCTGCTGGCATCCAAACTGAATGCGCACTTACCTGTTGCGAGGCCCCTATCGAAAAGTTGCTGTCAGATGCTACAGGGTTGAGCGCAGCGTAGTGGCCCACGGATCCCAGGGGCGCACTGTTTGCAGAAGCGTACCTGGGATCACGTGGGACGGTGCTCCAATCGGGAATCAGAAGGTCTCCCATTTTCCCCCTGCTAGATACTATGGTATTTTCTAGGGAAAATATAGCAGCTAATGTTGATAAAAGTTTCTATGCATTCTGTACCCTGAAAGGCCACCTGAAGATACTGAGGGGAGTAAAGGAAGTGTATTTTTATTATTTTTTTTTTATTTGCAAAACTGTCGATTTCCCAAACAGTCTCTCACGCTACCCAGTCTGGATTTGCATTCCTTTTCATGTATATCAAAAATGATTACAGGAAACTCTTTGGTATCCGGCACCGACGTGTTGCTGGTTGATCAAAAATTCCGGATGACGGAGAGGGTTATCTACTGAGGCTATTTTTTAACAAAGAAAAATAAAAAAAATCAAGAAATGTGCAGTATACAGTAATTGGGTACTGACCTACAGAATGTTGTTAAACGGATGGTGGAAGATACTCAATTAAGTACAGTATTGCCAGTTAATGCAATGCAATGACTACCAGCAGCGTGGGAGACACACAGTACCCCTGTAAAATGGCAGATCAGAAGAGACTACCGGCAGCGCGGGAGAGTCAGACTCCTGTTACAGGGGTATTGAGGTGTTCCGACTTCCGACAGCGCCAAGAAGCTGAGTAGTGGTAGTTTGGAGAACTACCCCCACTGACTAACTCGGCCACCGCGGGAGACTTGGACTCGGACACATTGCCGGTTATTGAGGTGTTGTTTTAGGAGTGAGAATTTTGCCGGTTAATAGAGAATTCCGGATATTTAGGTGCCGTTTAAACAAGAGTTTCCTGTACATGCTTTTGAAAGAAAAATGATCTCAGCAGCATTTGAGCAGTTCTTACAGAAGCTATACAGCACACATATTCAGTCATACCATGCTTTTACACTTAGATGTGAATTCACACCTGTTAAGTCCTGCTCATCTATTCTGTAACTTGCCGATTTCATTGCCATCTCCAGGACCCGGATACAGCCATCGTCTGAAGCCAGAACCACTTTATCAGAACTGCACCAATCTATATCGAGAACCTTGTAGTTGACATTCCGACCAGTCCTCATGCTGCTTACCATTTGAATCTTAAAACAGAATTTTCTAAACTGATTAATTATACAGGTATATATATTTTTTAATGCAGTTAAAGCCATTTCATTAAATTTATTTCAATAGTTTGTGTATTTGATCAAATGCATATTATGGGATATGTGACAATTTCAAAAAATGAAATAATAAATTTGACATAATGCTTGATGTGCTGTTACTAAATTATGAACTAGAACTTAACTTGCATGATACAAGTTTAAATCGTAAGAAATACTTTCAAAGAAAAGAGGAACAAGGGAAGATTAAACTACACATTTACTACCTCCTTGGTATCCCAGACTTCAGCCCCATCATTAAACATCACCAACAGCTTCAGGTTTCCCTTTCCAGGAGCAAAGCGGATCTTCTTTACCCAGCCACGGTGAGTAGGAATTCCTCTATTAAACAACAAAATAAATCCCATCAAATTCTAATGCAAAGCAAGAATTTTAATAATGAGCCTCAACATCAGCTTATTTTCAATAAAAAAAAATCAAACACATATTAAGACAATGATGCAGTGGAGAGTCACAACCAAGTAGTGTGGACCCCAACCCAAACCTCTGAATTGAACCCGCATCACTGTATTACAGCACGGCAAACACTGGGGCTGCGATCTTACCTACCGAGGCGGGTCCAGTGCGGCCGGGTCGGTGGCAGGGTGCGACCCCGCTGCTGGCTCCAGCCCGCTCTGTAGAGTGATCTTACACTGATTGGGCTTGTTAAGTCCGCCCAGCGCATTTCCCGGCCAACTGAAGGAAGCGGGTCTGATGACGTCATTTGATGATGCGTCATCAGCCGATTTCCTTAAAGGGACCATGCGCAAATTGATTTTGACAGTTGTGCTGTCAGTTTTCTACAGCATTGAGGTGCTGCAAACACTGACAAGCACTGCACAAAGGTGCATGGCTGCACCCAGGCTCTCCCATGACTCCCTCCATATGCTTATGGAGGGAGTCACAGCACACAGGGCGGTCCTCGTCCCTTCCCATAGGCGGAAGAGACCTCCCCAGGAGATCAACGCAGCCTGGTTGCACCTTGCACAGGAAGACACAAGCAGGGATGTCGTTAGGAGGACCAGGCTGCAGTGGTGCAAACCTTTCAATTATCTCAATAGATCATGAAACGTTACTGCAAAGCCACACTTAACCTCATCCTGCTGTGCCACTCATCACATCCCCAGCACTCTGCCTTCCCTACCCTACTTCTGCACATCCTTATTCACACCAACTTACCTTGCACCTCCACCCATCCCTCTCTATCTACATTATCACTTCCCCATCTCACTAGCCACCCCTCACATTCACCCTCATCCTTATCCAATCATACCAACTAATAACACACAAGGTTAGGCACTTGTGTGTTTTAGCCAATGTTCATGTGACGTTTCTATTAATGTGCTGTCAAACATTGACATTTTTATTTTCAACACTTTGCGTTCTAGGACAGATGTGTGTGCACATTCGGAAGTGGCTTTGAGAGTGGCAGCTGTCTCTCATTCTGCCAGCGCATTTCACACCTCATCTAGAGCCGTCTTTTGTCTCTTTACTAGTCCCAGCACCATCTTGTCTCGTTTTGAATACCTCTTAATGTCTCTTCACTTCTCTTTGTTCTTTCATCCCCATTTCCCAGCCCCCAAACTGGCCTTTTAATCTGTTTCATTCCCTGTGTTTTTTCAGTCCTGACGAAGGGTTTCGACCTGAAACGTTGAATCTATTTCTCTCTCCACAGATGTTGCCTGGCCTGCTGAGTTTTTCCAGCATTTTCTGTTGTTATTTCTTATTGATCTAAATTGCTTCCCCTGCCACTTGGTTTCGGGTCTGTTCAGCACTGACAGACCCAACATCTGGGAGATTAGCGTGGAAGTGGGTTGACAGTGGGTTCCCTACCCGCTGTCAAAAAATTTTTTCCCCACCCAACCCACCACCAATCGTGCCGCTGATCCCCCCCCCCCACCCCCATCGACCCCCCCGAAAAGTTGCTCCCTGGTTGTCCAAAATGCCGAAACATCACACTGCCTTAGGATAGTCAAACATTTTACTACTAGACGCAACATTCCAGAACTTCTAATATCCCTTACCTTGAAAGTCTAGCTTTTAAATCCCAGAAGTTCACATTCCCATCAACGTCTCCTAGTACCAGGATGTCTCCCTTCCATGCAATGCATGTAATGCTGCCCATGCTTCCCTGCAATTAGTTTTGAGAGCTATTTCAACAGATTGAATGTTTCAATAGAAAAACAAAATTGTACTACAGCAGCAAACTGCATTCTGGTGCATATACTATATACACACTGTAGATGGAAGATTAGTTGATGATTTCTGCTTATTACGTGATTTATAGAACCCTGTATAATTTTAGTAGAACTCAGTCTTCATACACTTGAGACTATGACCTTAACATCATACAGCGGCATTTATGTACTTTGTGATTTTAGCTTAAAGACAGCATTATTAAAGCATATATAATCAGTAAATTTAAAAATAACGAACATTTTGGGACTGAAAAGCTCTATTTGCTTCACACATCTAAGATCATTTCTTATTATCTGGACAGGAACTTTTATTCTAGTCTAATCCACAATTATGCTTCCACTGAGGATCATCTTGCTCATGCGGTGCAGCTCTGCTCGGGTAATTTGGTGATTCATTTCTTATTGCCTTGGACATGTCCAAGGCCTTTGACAGGGTCTGCTACCTTGCACTTCTCAACAAGTTAAGATCATTTGGACTCTTACCAAAGCTATGTTCATGGGTTCCCAGGCTCCTTTCAGACTGCTTTAATTGTACAACAGTTGGTGATTCATCCACTGACTTTTGAATTTAACTCAGCAGCTTCCCATTATGGGATAGGGAAAGCTATTTCGGATGAAACATTGGCTCAGATATTCCGATCCCTATGGGTGAATGCGTACTGTGTACCCACCCGCAGGGACATCGGAAATGCCGGTTTCAGGCATGCACAGCGCATGTGCTGAAAACCGGCATTTCCGATCTGTCAAGAAAGGTCTCGACAGATCGGACACCTGCCCTGGAGAAGGGCCTCTGCGGGCGGATAGTTCCGCTTTTTGGAGACCCTCCGCCCGCAGAAAACCCTTAGAAATCTTACGCCTGGTAAAAGCAGGTGTAAGGCCTGCTTTTACCAGGATAAGAGTTGACAAAAAGTAAAAAAAAAAAAATTTTTCACTGATTTATCATTTAAAATACTTTAAAAAATGGTAAGTTTATTTTTAGCCCTGTAAAAAACTTTAATTATTTTTTCAAGTCATTTTAAAAATGTGATTAAAAAAAAAAATTATTTAAAGTTTTACTATGTTTTTGGGGTGATCTCCATTCATATATTTGACAGGTCTTCCTGTCAAGTGTATGAAGGGAGATTCCCTTCTTTGATTGGCTCTCCATGGCCCACGTGATCCCTGGGACGCTGCGAACTACATGAGCCTCTGGGATACGTGGGCCCTGCGCACTTGCAGTTTGGAGAGGCCCAGGAGCGGAAACGTGTGCGTCCCGTTATCCCTCAGGTAAGGGCGTAGATTTTTCCAGATCGCAGGCCATTTTCACCATCAATCAGAGAATACAGAGCAGAGATATAAAAACAGAACCCACCCCTACTACAATAATCACCAACAACAGTTAATGAATTCCACAGTAAGTCACATTTAAGGCACAGTTGTGCTGACAGTATTAGACGGCCCCATTAAAAAAATACCAGAGTGAAGCTCATCGGTAATATCTAGTGCTGTTCGCATTTAAAGGGAATGTAATATTCTCATGGTGCTCTTATTTTGAAATAAAATTATAGATTTATTAATTCATAAATTTAAAAATCAAACTAAGTGAAATTGAAGAAAGCACTGTTGTCAGAAATTCACATGGGTCTCTGAAACATCAACATCTGACAAAAATGCTGTACATTGCATCGGTAAGTGCAGAAACTCATTAAAATGAATGCAGTACACACTCTACAGTGAAGAGTCTGCCATTTAAGAAACATTCCTTATAGATAAACACAAGTATTGCATGTTAAAAAACAATATGTAAGCATATCAGTTACTGTATAGGGAGGCACCTACAAATGCAACAAGAATTCATTAAAAACATCCTGGAAAGCTGCCGATACTTTACAATTAATTATACTACCCCTGTATAAAGA
The DNA here is from genome assembly GCF_052327205.1 of Somniosus microcephalus. Lineage (NCBI taxonomy): Eukaryota > Metazoa > Chordata > Chondrichthyes > Squaliformes > Somniosidae > Somniosus > Somniosus microcephalus. Next base: position 36,514,368 of record NC_140994.1, on the reverse strand, counting down.
AACAGGAAGCTAAACAGAAAACAAAATATTTCAGCCTGAAAAACAATTGGTAACCACAGCAACACTGTATAGCATAGCACCATACAAATGCTGAAGCACTTTATAGCCATATACAATCTAGGAATGGACCAGCATTTCACAATTATCCAGCCTATAAAGGCACAATGATTTGCACCGAAATCATTATTGAACTTCACTTTTGAGTGTGGCAGACCAGTACAACAAAAAAGAAATTAAAATAATTCCCTACCTCCAAAAAAAACCCCATGATTGGCTGTACGTGCATTTGAAATTATCACGAGAATTAATGCACTTATCAGGAAGCAGAGATTTAAAGGATTTCTTTCATAATACAGTCAGTGCCATGAGCACAGGCCCCGCAAAGCCCGAGTGACTCAGCCTCCTGCAGTCCATTCCATTTCTATTTCTAATTATATCTTTATGCCACTGGGTTTGCCGATTTGAATTTGGTGGAGCTGCCTGTTAGAAAGGTCAGTTCTCAGCAGTGTTCCCTCAATGGTGAACAAATCCTAAATCAACTAAAGCAGTGCTGAAAACAGAGCTTCCAGTCACCAGATCCAAATTCGAATGGTTAAACTCAGCTGCATTAAAAAATATAACTAGAAAGCAAAGCTCAGCACAAAATTGAACACAGCAGCCAAATTCAAACATGCAAAGACCCCACTCCAACAAAGGCAATCACCGAGCACCGCAATTGCTCTCCCTAGTAAGACACTGTTCAGAGAACACTTTCTGTTTCTGCAACAAAGTTTGCAGGACAGATCTCTCCTTGGAATAATGAATAAAAGCTTCGCTCTGCCCAATATGTATTTCAACCCAAACTTCAGAAGAACAGCCTTGATTACATCATCTTACTATTTTTTCAATTCACACACCATTCACCCTGTGGCTCCACTGTGACAGACTCAATAATCGGTCAGGCGGGGAGGTCAACAGCACTCCAGGATATGGCTAATGAACTGGAAGGCGAGAAGGACCAGTCACTGGGAGCTAGGATTCATCCCACCCAGCTTCAGATAATGCCAAAAGCCAGTGCTGATCCTGGAAGCTTACCAGGGCTCTGTCTGCTGGCTAAAATCCAGCAGCACTCCGACACACACTTGGGATTTCCTAAGCCTTGGCCTTACAAATCTGCACCTAAGCTCTGGGGTTAGGTGAGGGAGAAAGTGTGCAAATAGAAGCTCTGGTTTAGTGACTTTTAGGCAACTAAGGATGGGCAATAAATGTTGGCCTTGCCAGCGCTGCCCACATCCCATGAACGAATAAAAAATAAAGCACGGAGATGGATTTTCACGTGTATCAGACAAATGTCAAGCAATCTTTTGATTCTTTGACTGAAATCTCTAATTTAGTATCAATTAGGGTCAGCTTTTTGCCATGATCTCTTGCCCACTAGGAACTGGATTAATATTGGGACCTTTACAGATCATGGGCAGAGAAAACTCTCATCCCAACAGTCTGAGCTGGATTTTAACTCGGGTCCCTGAGGTGATAGGCCAGTGTCTAACTTACTGGACAACTCAGTCCACCTGGAAAGCACAGTTATAGCAGAACACAAGGAAGCATGGGTGGGGGAGCTAGAGAAAAGGTCATTTAGCCAATCAAGCCCAATCTTTCCACAGACTATGTACAGCCTACTCTATAATCTTCGGATGAATGATCTGCATAAATAATCCTTTATTCCTAAATGCAACTAGCATTTGAGAATATTAACCCAGTCTCGTATCTTTATATTCAACCTGTTGTTTCAATTATAAAAGATGCACTGCAGCAATTCGCCAAGGCTTCTTCGGTAGCACCTCCCAAACCCGTGACCTCTTCCACCTAGAACGACAAGGGCAGCAGGCGCATGGGAATACCACCACCTCCAAGTTCCCCTCTAAGTCACACACCAACCTGACTTAGAAGTATATTGCCGTTCCTTTATCGTCACTGGGTCAAAATCCTGGAACTCCCTCCCTTACAGCACTGTGCGAGTACCTTCACCACACAGACTGCAGCGGTTCAAGAAGACGGGTCACCACCACCTTCTCAAGGACAATCAGGGATGGGCAATAAATGCTGGCCTTGCCAGCGACGCCCACATCCCATAAACGAATAAAAAAAATAAACATCTAAATTCACCTAATGCTGTTCACTGATTCTAAATATTGAAACTTGTAAATTAAAATCCATGACAAACCCAAAATATCTAGGCACTACTATTAGTAACAGCACAGAATTTTGCATCTGCTCTTATTATACCAGATGGTTAATTGTCATTTCTACTTGTGGGTCATTTGGTAGGTCGTGCAATTTGACAGCACTTCAGCCAGTATGCAAAACAAACCCATTACTTCACAGCAAGAATTGCCCTTAATTGTACTTACATCTGGAGGAATTCTGGCCCCGTCCTTCACCAAGTTTCCTTCTACAGTGAGATGGAAGACCTGTCCATCGTTGTCAGTAAATATAAAGTGCTCACGTGCAGAAATATTATGGCTAATTTCAGCTTTACTTTCTGCCTCCTGCAGCAAACTGGAGAATTAAAATATCAGATTTATTGAATTCACAATCAATACATCTTAACCTTTATGATAATCATAATAATTCACGCATGGTGAAGTTAATTGACTTAAAAGCCAAATCACTTAAAAAGGCACACTATGGCACCATCATTCCAAGTACCAAATATAGCAGAAGTGGTTAACTAGAATCGGAGAGAAGCAAAACTAATGGTCTCTTCTCTCATCTCTTATGCAGCAAGAGATCAGTCTGGGGCTAGAACAGCTGGCAAATAAACTCATAGTAAAGAGAGGAATCTTGTTATGGCGGGATCACCAGTGTTATACATACTGGTATAGTAGACCCATGCACGCTGGTAATGCAGCCTCATTTTCTGGCCCCTGCCTGCTACCCGCTACACCCCACACCATCAGGGCCTTGCAAAATCAAACCTATTAACCCCAGCCATCCTTTCTAAGTCACCTGATCATAGGCGACTCAACGTTACTGGCTTCTGCATCAGAGACGACAGTTTGTCTGGCCATGGCTTCTCGAACTGCCAGCTGTTTTCTCCGCAGACTCTTCAGGTTGTGGGAAGGAGACCATTCCTGCAGATAAAGAAGCGTAGTGAATTCCACTGTGTTGTCAACCCATCTAAAAGAATATTCCTCATTTTCTTCTACACAATATATTAAACTGAGCCTATCAAAAGTCAGCGATCACTCTTCTACCCTTTATGTCACCGTCTAGGCATAGATGTCAGCTATAACATTGTCCCGCAATGACTACGACACACAAGGTGGCCATACAAGTCTTGCTGGATGTTTAAAAACCCCATACAGGGCTTTGGTGACATCAGTACACCTAGTGCTGGATGACGTGATTTCCAGTGGTGTGGGACACCAAATCTGGAATTTACTAAATCAGCAACACAGTCCTCAATTATGCATTTCCTCTACGGATTTATTTGATCAGATTTCTTATTAATTTGCGTTGGCATAATCAACACTGAAACCAAGATTCATGTACTTCTGGGAGTCATTCTAGAACATACTGTAATTCTGTGAATGTGTTAGTTTTTCCTGAAATGTTAGTAAAGCCACACAAAAGTGAACACAAATGATCTAGTTAGGAACTGAGGGAGCGACAGCAAATTTGCTGATGACACCAACCCGGGGGGCGAGGAGAGGGGAGTAGCTAATTTTTTACAAGATTTGTGAAAGTCTGCAAGAGGACACAGATAAGACTAGCAGGAGGGGCAGATAGGTGGTAGATGCAGTTAACTGTAGATGGATGCGATGTAATATATAAAAAACTATGGAAAAGTTGCAGTGTAGATTCAATAGGATGTTACCGGTAATGATTAGTTAGTTATGAACAAACACTCAAGAGGTTAGGGCTATTTCCACTGGAACCCAGAAAGTTAGGGGTGACTTGATAGAAGTCTTCCAAGATTATAATGGGTTACGATAGGGTAAATAACGATGCATTTTTTCCACTCGTCAGTGAAGGTATGAAAGGGCATGAATTTAAGATAATCACAAAAAGAATTAAAGATGAGGTTTAAAAAATTCTTTACACAGGGAATGGTTAGAATGTGGAATTCTCTGCCACAAACGTGTTGAAGAGGAGCCCATGAATTAGGGGAATCAGATAGCTGTTTGAAAAGAGGTATATTAAAGAATATGGGAGCAAACAAGAGAGAAGGATTAGACTAGATAGGTCATATGGAGAAAAATACCAATGCAGACTTGATGAGCCAAATAACCTGTTTCTGTGTTGTGACATTCTATGATTCTATGAAAATACTCATGACAATTCCGTCACTTTCTCATCTGTATTCTGCTAGTCTAATTAAATATGCAAATACTGGGCTTTATTTTAAGGAACAAACGGATCTTGATTGGATTTTAAATCTGAATTTTCAGAAGAGAAAAATTCAAAAAATATTTCTGGCTCAGTAACCATTATTAGAGATATTGATCCCGCAATACTTGATCAAAACCTGCTACATTAATGTTACAGAGTAAAAGCAGTTAAAAGTTTTTGCAAAAATCCAACATCTATTTATATACAACTTGTGGGGAAATTTTGACACGTCCGCAGGGCACAAATCAATTTGACTGATTCCTGGGATATTCAAACAATAAGAAACGTCTACTTATTTAACGGTCTCTGAGCAAATGTCTGCAATTTTCCCTCCTATTTCTTTCAGCAGTATGTTGCTTCCTTGCCCATCCCTCAATATATACTTCTACAAATAACATTTTTAACATAATAATTACCTAAAAAAAAACAATGTATGCTACTATATCCTCACTAATTTTCACTTTAACAGGCCACAACCCCAGGGTTGTATTCTGCTTCATTTTTAGATTTCTTATCCTTCTCCTTGACATTTTACCCATATTAATTCTCTGCCCTTCAATGTTGGTTTCATCAAATCATCACACACTAATTTTCCTTTGTTTGGAGCTCTGGGCCCTTTTCCCCTCTACCTGCCTTTCCACACGCTTATATTTTGAAAAAAATGTAAGATTCAAAGTAGATGTTTCTAACTTTCAGGAGAAGACCATCAAAGTGAAACAGCACGTGCACTCTAAGAACTGATAATAGCAGCTGGGTTTGAATCCTCAAATAGGTGGAACGGCACAGGAGCAGGAAAACAGTAGAAATTCCTCAAAGAATACAAAATATCCACACTTGTAGAGGTCGATTAATCATTTACTGACAAATAAACTACACATGTCCTACCACTTGAACTGTTTAGGAGCCTCCACACCCCAGCCCCCTTCCCTCAGTTTCTAAAGCTATCTTTGCAGCCATGTGAGAAGGCTCGTCAATCATGAGCGACAGGAATAGTGGGAAGAGGCTCCTACTCCTATTCATGCTAGAGGGAATTCCTGGATGTGGTAATTGATGTTGAGAAGAGAGAGATTTCTGCAGTTTACATCTGCAACCCAACTCCTGTTCCGTCACAGTCCACTTTCAAGATAAAAGATAAGTTGCTTTTCATCTTCATCACATCACATAACTATTAAGCATATGAGCTTAGCTGCAGGTGCTTGCTGCAAGAGCTGCCCTCTCTAGTTCAAAGCTGAATACAATGCAGCCTGTCCCTCTGCACATTGAGCAAGACCACAGCAAGCCAAAAAGTACATAACACCAATAGAAAATGCTGAGCATACGGAGATCTGCCAGAAAAGATAGGTTAGCGTGTTGAGTAGAGGCGCCCCTGACAGAACTCAGAGTCTCCATGCTCATCTTTTCTTATTAAGATACTGATAAACCTGCTGTGTATTTCCAGAATTTTCTATTTTTCTTTCCCGTATATGTAAAACAAGCTTTTTAAAGTTTTCTATGGACCTCCTGGATTAATCTATCTTTTTAATAGCCTGCCTCTATACATTAGTGTTCCTGTGGGATATGGTGGCAGTTTCAGCAGTCACATAAGGTTGCTGGCTAATTTCACCGAGGTGCAGTGTAGGTTACTGCTCTGAAATAAGGTATTGTAAATTGTTACGAGAAGGAGTTTTTTTTCTAGTTAATGACAAGTATGTATCCCAGGAGACACTTTCATACAGGAACTCTTCTTGCTAATAGCAAGTGTTGCCACCTTGTTAGTTCTTACGGTTTCAGTATGCATTTCAAATTTGGATCAGTTGATGCTCATTTCCTTATCCTTATTTTAATTGGGTCAATTCTTTTTGTTTTCAGGTGCATTACATTGCTTTTGGAATTTTTCTAGTGATTTTGAGTGTTATTTTTCATTTTGAAAACTATTTGTGTGGGAGGGCGTCTCACTTTCCTTACTGCAGCAATTCTCATTTCCAATGTGGGCTGAATTGTTTAGCTTGTTTCTTCCTCATTGTGAGTTATTCTTTGCTGAGTGCTGTTCATTTTATCAATGAATTAAATTTATCATATGTGAAATGTATTCTTAAGCAGTCTTTTATGTCGTCTTCCTCTTCAGCCAATTGGATTTGCTGTGCTTGAATGTGGCCTCTTGATAGTGTCAAAGTGAACATAACTTCTTATCCAGCAGCTTGTGATGTGTCTCCCTTGCCTGGCTCACTTTTTTGATGGAATGTATTTTTTTGTTTCTTCTATGTACACTGCATCATGACTACATCTGTGGATAACGGTTTACACAATCATTATGGTAGGGATCTGTTTTGCCATGCACACAGGGAAAACAAAGGAGAAAATCCATAATAGACCAAGACAGTTGTCAGAAAAAGGGCTACTTCCCCGCATCAGAAATGAATGCGTGCAAAAGACAATTTTCATTGAAAAACAGTGTAAAGCTGGGCTTCAAGAACACTTAAGGTAGTTCCAAGAGAAGACATTAAAATTCAACCAATTAAATCACAAAACAAATTCTCAAGCAGTGGCGCATACAGGACAGAACCATTTTAAAGACCTATTCCTTCTTGCTAATTTTCTCTGCCAATTTTCTTCTTCACCTACTCTCCTGAAGATGGACGACTCCTTCCTGGGATGCAATTCCATGGGGTGTCAGTTGCACTCCAGTATCTCATCCAGGTGGCATTATCATATGTGAACACTGGCAGAGCATCAGTCAGGCTTCACAGGTGAGCCCGATGCGGTCTGATCCCACATTCAAACACTTCCATCGGTGGTTGCTAGACAGCGATCAGGGGCATGAGTGCATATTGATTTCCCCCTTCCTATCCTAGGAGTGTAATTGTTGTATCCTACTGAGATCAGCTAAATCAGCACTGACCATGAACTGAACCTGCTGGGACCTTTCTGGTCTGCATGATTTAACTACTCCCGTGACTGTTTCCTAGCAATCAGAGCATAAATTTTGAAGTGTAAAAAGATTTTTAAAAATCTAATCGCTAATCCTCAGGGGCAACATTAATGTGGAGTTAAAATCTTCCTGTAGGAGTATGTTTGTGTGTGTGTGCTAGGCCGTTGTAGCAGAGCCTGGTCTCCAATCGTCTTGGATCCCCTTGCCATTGAACCAAGACCTTGCTCTGTCAAGCCCGTGTGGTAGCTTGTGTGCAACGGCCACCCCACGATAAAAGAATTCACGCCCTTTAAAATGAAGTTCGGGACCTGGAACGTCAGGACCCTCATGGACAACCCCAACCGCGACAGACCGGAACGCCGTACTGCTATCGTTGCCCGGGAGCTCAGATGTTTCGACATAGACATCACTGCCCTAAGCGAGACCCGGCGGGCAGGAGAAGGCCAACTCAAGGAGCAAGGCTGTGGTTACACATTGTTCTGGAAAGGCAAACCTGAAGAAGAACGCCGCCTCCATGGGGTCGGCTTCGCCATAAAAAATGAGCCAGTTGAACGTTTGAGACCCCCCCTTGTGGAATAAACGAACGCCTCATGACCCTTCAGCTCACCCTAGCCCGGAACCAGTGCACTACAGTTATCAGTGCATACGCCCCAACACTGGAAACCACAGACGAGACCAAAGAGGAATTCTACTCCAGCGTCGAACAATCCCTGTCCCGAGTCCCAATGGGCGACAAGCTGATCCTCCTTGGCGACTTTAACGCCAGAGTTGTAAAGGACGCAGACCTCTGGGGAGGTGCGATCGGCAGAGAGGGGGTAGGGAAAGTCAACTCCAACGGTACCCTCCTCCTGACGAAATGCTTAGAACATGGCCTTGTCATAACCAACACCTTGTTCCATCAAAGAGACAAGTACTTCATGGCAACACCCTCGCTCCAATCACCGGCATCTGCTGGACTACGTCATCGTCCAAGCGAGAGACCGCAAAGACGTCGGCATCACCCTCGACATGACAGGAGCTGATGACTGCTGGACAGACCACCGTCTAATCCACTCTGTCATCTCCATCAACGTAGCCCCAAAACAACGGCGGCAACAGAAGCAATGCCTCAGGAAAATTAACACTGGAGCACTCAAAGACCCTGCTAAAAAAGCCCTATTCAGCCTGCGCCTCACAACCAACCTGACGACTCCAGTGAATCTGACAGAGTGTCCACAGCGCCTGGTCTGCACTCAAGGCCTCCATAATCAGCACCTGTGAAGAGATGCTCGGTCACTCTACCAGGAAACACCAAGACTGGTTCGACGAGAATGACCAGGAGATCCAGGAGCTAGTAAGCTGCAAGTGCAAGGCCTCCTGATCTGGAAACAGCAACAGAACTCGAGAGCAAGAAAGCAGCTCTACAGACGCCTGAAGGCCGAGGTCCAACAAAAAACTCGCGACCTAAAGAACAGATGGTGGGTGGAGAAAGCGCAGGAGATCCAGTAGCTAGCCGACAACCACAACGTGCGTGGATTCTTTAGCGCAGTCAAGACCACCTATGGCCCAAGCACCCAAGGTCCTACCCCACTGCGGGCCAAGAATGGAGAGATACTCATCAAGGACAGAGAGGCAGTTAGTGCCCGCTGGAAGGAGCACTTTGAAGATCTCCTTAACTGAGACTCTGTCTTCGACGCGAGTGTCCTCAACTCCATCCCGCAGCATGCTACCCGCCACCACCTCAGCACAACCCCAGCCCGGCATGAGGTTGAAAAGGACTTTCAACAACTGAAGAACAACAAGGCCTCAGGAGCAGATGGAATCCCCGCCGAGGCGTTAAAACATGGCGGAGAAGCACTATTGGCGCGAATACATGAACTCATTTCTCTTATTTGGAAGGAGGACAGCATGCCAGGGGATCTCAGAAACGCCGTAATCGTGACCATCTTCAAGAAAGGTGACAAGACCGATTGCGGTAATTAGAGGAGTCTCCCTGCTGTCTGCCACAGGGAAAGTTATCGCAAGAATCCTCTTCAATTGCCTTCTCCCAGTAGCTGAAGAGCTCCTCCCAGAGTCGCAATGTGGATTCCGCCCACTAAGGGGCACAATGGACATGATCTTCACTGCGTGTCAACTACAAGAGAAATGCAGGGAACACCACCAACCGCTGTACATGGCCTTCTTTGACCTCACAAAGGCCTTCGACACTGTCAACCGTGAGGGATTATGGAGTGCCCTCCACAAATTCGGCTGCCCTCAAAAGATTGTCACCATCCTTCGCCTGCTTCACGACGACATGCAAGCCGTGATCCTGACCAACAGATCCACCGCAGACCCAATTCACATACGGACCGGGGTCAAGCAAGGCTGTCTCATCGCAGCAATGCTCTTCTCGATCTTCCTGGCTGCAATGCTCCATCTCACCCTCAATAAGCTCCCCACTGGAGTGGAGCTAATCTACAGGACAAACGGGAAACTGTTCAACCTCCGTCGCTTCCAGTCCAGATCCAAGGTCATCCCATCCTCTGTCATCGAATTACAGTATGCAGACGATGCTTGCGTCTACGCTCACTCGGAGGTCGAACTTCAAACCATCGTCAACACCTTCACCGAAGCGTACGAGAGCATGGGCCTTACACTAAACATCTGTAAGACAAAGGTCCTCTACCAACCTGCCCCCGCCACACAGTATTGCTCCCTGATTATCAAAATCCAGGACGAGGCCTTGGACAACGTGGACCACTTTCCATACCTTGGGAGCCTACTGTCAACAAGGGCAGATGTCGATGACGAAGTCCAACACCGCCTTCAGTGTGCCAGTGCAGCCTTCGGTCGCCTGAGGAACAGAGTGTTTGAAGACCAGGACCTCAAACCCAGCACCAAGCTCATGGTCTACAGAGTAGTAGTGATACTCGCCCTCCTGTATGCTTCAGAGACATGGACCATGTACAGCAGGCACCTCAAAGCACTGGAGAGGTACCACCAACGCTGCCTCCGCAAGATCCTGCAAATCCATCGACAGGATAGGCGCTCAGGCCAACATCCCCAGCATCGAAGCTTTGACCACGCTCGATCAGCTCCGATGGACGGGCCACATCGTCCACATGCCCGATACAAGACTCCCAAAACAAGCGCTGTACTCGGAGCTCTGACATGGCAAGAGAGCCCCAGGTGGGCAGAGGAAACGCTTCAAGGACACCCTCAAAGCTTCCTTGAAAAAGTGCAACATCCCCAACGACACCGAGGAATCCCTGGCCCAAGACCACACAAAGTGAAGGAGAAGCATCCGGGAAGGTGCCGAACACCTCGAGTCTCTTCGCCGGGAGCAAGCGGAAGCCAAGCGCAAACAGCGGAAGGAGCGCACGTCAACCCAAGCACCCCACCCACCCACCCCTTCAACCACCGTCTGCCCCACCTGTGACAGAGACTGTAGGTCTCACATTGGACTCATCAGTCACCTGAGAACTCATTTTTAGTGTGGAAGCAAGTCATCCTTGGTTCCGAGGGACTGCCTAAGAAGACAAGAAGATAATTAAGCGCTCCGAGTTACAGCACATCACCTCCTTAACGACAACTAGCTTACTGAAATTGTACCATGTTTAGCAATTTTACATTAATTGAAATAAATATATATATATATATACATACACACACAACCATACAAGCAGCACAATTTTCCAGAAAACTTTTATATTGCCGATGGTAAATGGGGCCCATACCAATGCCGTTACTGCGGGAAAGTTCTTTGTCATTTCACGAAGGAGAGTGCAAGTTCTAATATCCCACAGTTCCAAAGGTTTGTCTCTGAACACCACAACCAAGAACTGCCTAAATAAAACAAATATATCATCCTTTAGGTTGGATTGACATGGTCTAAATGCTATTTTCAGCAAGACATTTATCATATAAACTGCGACTTTTAGTGAATAAGTAAAACCAGCACATAAATCTTTGCAAAAAGAGCCAAAGATCTATTTAATCATTTTGTAATTTGATTAAGTAACAACGCATTTGCTTAATATTTATCTAATCAATATGGACACATCTATGAACCTCTGCTGCTCTGCCCTTCAGAGGTATCATCAGCCCAAGATCAATGACAATGTAAGTATCGAGCTACAAAAAGTGCGAGCGACAGTGCTTATGCACAAGAATGAACATGCACTATATTCTCAAATTTAAGTACTGTAATTAGCATGGTGTCTTTTAAGTGATTCAGCTATCAATAGGATTAGCCAACAACATTTCCAAGGTTAAATACCACTGTTCATTCTACCTCTAAATATCCGATACAGTGCTGTGAACAAAACAGCAGTGGGGCAAGTGAGCAATTTTTAATACTATAAAAACAGAAGGCATGAAAGCTCAAGGTTAAGTGGATAATAGAGCATTTTGGAACACAGCCATACTTACTTCAAATGGGACACTTTAATCATTTCTATTGGTGGTTCGTCATTGCCTCGTTCACCTCTAAATGCAATACTTCTTCCTAGGAAGTAGAGTTATTTACAAAGAATCAGAAAATCAAACCCCATGGAATAGACAAAAACTAATGTAATTGACCTGCCAAATCTCCCACATCTCAATCTATTCCATTGCATGCCGTCTGCTGATCAACAGTAACAGAATCAAACCGCATCTCAATAATTTGATAAATAATGTCAATCTGAGGTATTCTATGAAACTACAGCAAACTAATATTTTTGAATGGCATCAATCAAATCATGACAACTTCTCGAATGAGGTTTTTTGTTTTGTATTTCAAATACATGTCACGCCACACATTCTTGATTTATACATATATTTTACACCATTGTACTCCCAATTTCTGATAATATTCTTGCACCAAGATTAACAAGATAATAACATTTCTACCTATAGATTTAGCACACAAGCACATTTATATACACAGAGACTCATATTTTTAAAAATTGTTCCTTGCACTTTAACTTATTAGGTCTCTTAATATTGCCTTCCACTGCAATGCTTCTTTGTATGTCAGATTTATATGATTGAACCCCTTATATTTGATGCAGTTCTATATTGTTGTCAGTGCTCTGGAAAGCACCCCATTTACAGTATGGGTAAATCCCTACGGCACTGGCAGCAACTCAAGCAGCTGTTGAAAGACACAGTAACAACTTTCTGGTTATGCACCTTCCAAAAGGCTAGAGAAATTTCTATACAAAGCTACCAAGTTAAAAGATACATTGCTACATGCTCAGAAATAAGAGCAGACTGTAAAACTAAAGGTAGCTAGCTATTTATGCAGCTCACTGGAACTATTATTGTGACCTCCTTCAGCTTAGTGTCACTGCCAAGATCAAAGCTACAAATGCAACAAAGAGCAAGCATCACCATCAGCATGCAAATTAGTTATAATGAATTAATATTAATACTTTTGGGCCTATTTCTAGAGATTTGGTTATTTTTAATGGTTTGGGAAAGTTGCAAGACACCCAAATCAGTGGAAACAGTCATGCTTCAGTTACGTTAAGGGATCAGAGTACTGTATGTTTTAATTTAGACCCACGTTGACCTTCAAACATAGCTGTTGTTGTACCATTTTGAATAACAGTCTTATTTTTGGTTTATGAACCCCCAACTGCCATCCAAAGCAGCCCAATACAGGACATGACCAGAATGTGCATCAAATTTTGCATAGAAAAGAACGTGAAAAAAAACTGTAGTTTGAAGAAAAATTCGTATCAACATAATGAAACAGCGGAAGACTTCCCACTAATACACAATTTATATTAATGAACTACTTGATTAGTGTCACCATTTTAGAAATATAACTTTTGAATAAAAAACAATCTTTTCTGGAAATATGAAAAAATGGTTTACAAATTGAAAAAGCTCCCATTTTCAATCTAAATACACAAAAATCCATTAAGTAATGATAGCTCTGTGAATCTGGAAACACTTTATAGACATTATGAAACTCATTCGTGCTGCAATGCAACAAAGCTTAATAAATTTCAATGACATTAACCTACTGGAATATCTATAAAATACATTTCATGGATACAATAGTTAAGATATTTTCTTATATGGTAAAAACCACTCCAGATTATTTCAAATATATTCAAACAGTATTGAGATTAACATTTTCTTTCATCTCTTCAGGGCATTGCTGCACGTTAAAACATTAGGAGAACTCACTTTATTAAAATGATTAATACTACTGAGAAAAAAATTATACTCCTCTGCCTGAAAAACATAAGCTTGCGCTCCAACGGTCTGCTTTTTTCAGCAATATAAATTCTCCAGTAAAACTGAAAGATGCAAAATATAAAATAGGACATTTTCAGCATCTCTCTTCAATTCCATAGATAATATGCAATAGCAAAAATTGGCTGGAATTGAATACAACTTAAACAAAAGAAAAAGATTTCTTGGATCTAGTTGCAGTCATCATTCTTTGAACATATAAGTCAGTCCCCCATGGAGTTTCACGTAGGGAGTTAAGAACCTGTGCAGTATTCAGGTCAAACATAGTTGAAGGCTGGGTGATAATTGGAACCAGGCAGATGGAGAGAGGGAGGGGAAGTGGAGGGCAATAGGGAGGGCACGAAGGGGAAGAGTAGGAAAGGAGAAGAAAAGGAGGGGCAGATGAGAGAAGAATAGTGGAGGGACAGAGGAAATTAGGAGAGAGGTAGTGGAGGGGAGAGGGGAGTGAGGGGGCAAGGGAGTGAGGTATAGAGGAGGGAAGGGCTAGGGGAGAGGGGGAAGTATGGGCGAGGTGGGGCGCCATTAATGGGGCAGGGGGGGCAGAAGGAGGGGATTGGGCACAAACTGCCTGTCTGTCCTAACCACCCTTTCATAAAAAACAAGGAATCAAGGATATATAATCCCAAAGTGGAGACAGCTATATCCTGATGTAGCTGGATTTAATTTCAGTCTACTGACAATCCCTTCTCTTACACTTTTTAACAGCAATCAGGCTCGGACTAGGAACAAGATGACTGTCAATTCTCTTAGCCATGGAAGGTTGCATGAATAGAGAGAGACAAAACACTAAACACAAAAAAGTAAATTCAAATTACTTCAGAGGAACTTGTCCCAACTTTGCTACAAGTTCACAAGACTAGAGGAACAATTAAGAACAGTGTCAGTTAAAAAGCTGGAAAGTTCCTTTTAATTGCAAACAAAATTTATCATAAAACCTCGCATTGAACAATAGCATTTCTATATCAAGACCCTTCAATTTTGTACTTTTCTTCAACGAACCATTAGGTTTGTCAGCCTATGAATAATTCAAGGGGTAACTGATCATTCATCGTTAATTTCAGTTGTGCATAATATCATTCAGCAGCAAATTCTGTTCTCCTGACCTGTTGGTAGATCTACCAGCTGTAGTTCATTCCGCACTAATCCCAGGTTGTTCGGTGTTGAGGTGGCAAAAGAAAGAAAACTGGCCAGGCTTGCCCACTCAATGCCCCTATACGAAGTCCAAAAACAAAGATACAAACTGTGAACTTGTACTTAATCTCAATTTTATCATAAAGCAACTTTAGGAACACATTAATGGAGCTCAGCTGCACTGAAGTTAGCAACTCATTGCATTAACCTCCAATTATATGGCAGTTACAGCATTTTTTTGAGGCAACAACTACTTGCATTTATTTTGTGCCTTTAATTAAATAAACCGTCCCAAGGCGCTTCATAGGAGAGTTATCAAATGAGGTAACTGCTACATAAAATAGTCACAGCAACCTGCACATTTCTTTTTTAGTGCTATGGCCAAAAAGCGGCTTACATATACATTTTACAACTGACTAGGAAGTAATGTCTTCATCACTCTGCTCAGTCCTAGATAGACCTCATAGGTCGATGACCTACATTACAAGCAATTACTGCCTACATTGCATTTCTGGACTTATAGCAAGCATTTGGGGGAAATTTTAACCCCAAAAAACAGATGGGTTGGGGTCAGGTGGGAGATTAAAGTGTTAAAAATCTGAATCCCGACCCCCAACCCACCCACTTCCGATTTTAACAGAGGCGGGGCAGGGGGCCAATCCGCTCCCAGGAGGCAGGTTGGCACTTTAAATATGATAATGAAGCTGGAAGCCTCGGATTTAACCTGCTTTAACTGTGGGGTTCCCAGGCCTCGGGATTCCCGGCAGTTGCAGCAAGGTGAGAATAGCCTTGGGGAGCACTTCTTGTGGGCTGGAAGGGGCAGGAGTGCTTCCCCCAGGCCCCCTCAAGCTCCCCCACCATCAGCACCCCCCACATAAACCACTCCCTCTGGGGCCAGACACCCCCCACCCCCGGGTCAGGGCTCGCACCTACCTGGGATTGCGGCCTCTTGTTCCCTGACTGTCTAGAAGCCAGCCTGTCAATCAGGCTGACCTCTGGGCGGGGAACCTGCCCATGACGTCACACGCACGCTGTAGAGTTAAAACTCCACAGCGTGTGGGGGAACCTGGAATTACAGGTTTTCCCGAGCTCTACCAGGCCCCCCAACTCACGGGGGGGGGGGGGGGGGGGGTTTAAAAGCAAACATTCTGGCCTTTGTGTCTATTTCCTCTGATTTACAAACTATTTTAAATAGTATGAAAGTAGAAGTTTAGACTGAACTAGTTCAACACTGTTAGAAACATAATTCATATATCATGCAGTAAATTAAAATATGTCTATTGGCCCAGATTTTGCGGTCAACGGCCCTCGCCGGTGACCTCAAAGAAAGCTGCCCACAAAGATTTAGCAGGCTCTGTGGCGTGGATTTCCCCTATTCCGAGGTCAGTTTCAATCTGGGGCCAGCTATTGGGGATCTCTGGTGCCCAGCAACAATGATGTCATCAAGCAGGTTGAGCAGCCATTCAGAGTGAAGAATTTTCAGACAGCAAACCAGGAAGTGAAAAGTACTGATTATCATTCACTTTTTAATTATTTTACAGAGATAAAGATTGGGGCGTGTACATGGGATTAAGGTAGAAGCTAAAATATCATAAACTTTAACAAATAAAATAAAAATTAATTTTTATTATTTTAAAAATCTATGGAATTTTTATCATGGAATGGAGGGAATGACACTCCACAATTATAAAATTAGTTTTTATGGGCCAAAGAGGTTGTTCAGCAGTAATTGTAACTTAGTATGCCATTTAAAAACTCAGTTACACCTCATTCAACAAGGCTTAACTTTTGCAACGGTTTTTACAGCGAAAATAGTGTGTAAAAAGTTGAAGTTGGCACCAAATCTCCAATTGCTGTGTTGATTGCATCTGCGAAGACTGCAACAGCGCACCCTGTGGAGGAGCAGGGTATCACTGACAGCAACTTCTGGATTTCCGCATTTAACTGCACATGTGCAGACAGCCGAAGTTGCTGTCAGTTTTACACGGTAATGATGGTGAACGCTGACAGTTTCACCGTCATTACAATCGCATATTCCGAGCCACAAAAAGCAGGACAAATCCAACCCAGCCAATTACCGCCCCATCAGTCTACTCTCAATCAACAGTGCCGTTAAGTGGCATTTACTCACCAATAACCTGCTCACTGATGCCCAGTTTGGGTTCCGCCAAGACCACTCTGCTCCTGACCTCATTACAGCCTTGGTCCAAACATGGACAAAGGAGCTGAATTCCAGAGGTGAGGCGAGAGTGACTGCCCTTGACATCAAGGCAGCTGAGTCTGGCATCAAAACTGAAGTCAATAGGAATCAGGGGGAAAACGCTCCACTGGCTGGAGTCATACCTAGCACAAAGAAAGATGGTTGTGGTGGTTGAAGGTCAATCATCACAGCCCCAGGATATCTCTGCAGGAGTTCCTCAGGGCAGTTTCCTAGAGCCCCAACCATCTTCAGCTGCTTCATCAATGACCTTCCCTCCAACAGAAGGTCAGAAATGGGGATGTTCGCTGATG
This sequence comes from Somniosus microcephalus, assembly GCF_052327205.1. Taxonomy (NCBI): domain Eukaryota; kingdom Metazoa; phylum Chordata; class Chondrichthyes; order Squaliformes; family Somniosidae; genus Somniosus; species Somniosus microcephalus. The sequence goes on along the minus strand of NC_140994.1, from coordinate 36,497,231 downwards.
GCTGTACAGTGTTCAGCGCCATTCACAACTCCTCAGATAATGAAGCAGTCCATGCCCGCATGCAACAAGACCGGGACGACGTTCAGGCTCGGGCTGATAAGTGGCAGGTAACATTCGCGCCACACCAGTGCCAGGCAATGACCATCTCCAACAAGCGAGAGTCTAGCCACCTCCCCTTGACATTCAATGGCATTACCATTGCCGAATCCCCCACTATCAACATCCTGGGGGGGGTCACCATTAACCAGAAACTTAACTGGACCAGCCACATAAATACTGTGGCAACAAGAGCAGGTCAGAGGCTAGGTACTCTGCGGCGAGTGTCTTGCCTCCCGACTCCCCAAAACCTTTCCACCATCTACAAGGCACAAGTCAGGTGTGATAGAATACTCTCCACTTGCCTGGGTGAGTGCAGTTCCAACAACACTGAAGAAGCTCGACACCATCCAGGACAAAGCAGCCCGCTTGATTGGCACCCCATCCACCACCTTAAACATTCACTCCCTCCACCACCGGCGTACCGTGGCTGCAGTGTGTACTATCTACAAGATGCACTGCAGCAACTCGCCAAGGCTTCTTCGGCAGCACCTCCCAAACCCGCGACCTCTTCCACCTAGAAGGACAAGGGCAGCAGGCGCATGGGAACACCACCACCTCCAAGTTCCCCACCAAGTCACACACCATCCTGACTTAAAAGTATATCGCCGATCCTTCATCATCGCTGGGTCAAAATCCTGGAACTCCCTAACTAACAGCACTGTGGGAGTACCATCACCACACGGACTGCAGTGGCTCAAGAAGGCGGCTCACCACCACCTTCTCAAGGGCAACTAGGGATGGGCAATAAATGCTGGCATTGCCAGTGACACCCAGATCCCATAAACAAATTTTAAAAAATGTATTACTGTAGTGAGCCAGCAATGTTGCTGATTAGTCTGTAGTACCAGCTGCTTACTGTTTAACCAATCAGATTGCAACCACATGATTCCACTGACCAATTAGGTCCCCAGAAGAACACAATGCTGAGAATCCCTTGTTCCCCCCACCCCCCATTAGTAGCAATTAAAAGAAATATTTCTAGCATTCTGCTCGTTTAACAAAAAATCTCCCCATGTGTCAGTGTAAGAGTGGGTGGGAGAGAGAGAGAGACACTGGGTGAGTGCCAAAGAGAGAAGTACAGAAAAAAGAAAGAAACCTAATTAAAAATTATTGCGATAACAAGAGAAACCAAACATCTGCCAATCTAGAAAAACATCCAACAATAATTTACCTTTAATTGACCATACGATTTATTTATACTGCTTCCTCATAGGAAGTGTAATTAAGGAAAAGGTCAGGTTAGCAGCTCCAGACCCTGAATTGTTCATAGGCAATGCCACAGAAAATCAGCTGGCCATTTAAAATTTATTTTTAATCGATTTAAATGTATGTCCTCTAGTCCTACTGGCCTGATAACTTGAATTAATAGTCCACAGTTACCTAATCTATGCCATTTAATGCTTTATAATCCTTGATGAGGTTTCCCTTAACCTTCATCTTTCTAGATTGTACACCTCAAGGTTCCTTAATCTTTTCTCATAGCTCATCATATTTACACTTGGATTACTTAAGACTCTAAGTTAGAAAGAAAGTTGTAAGATATTAAGCATATATATATATATATATTTAAAGTTCCAATGGTCATTCTCTTCTTAAAAAGTTAGCATATAGCTTGCTATGTTTTCTGAAGTAATTTCCTGAATATATCTAAACTGTCAGACAATCATTATATGTAATCATCACAACAGATGGTTTTCCATTTGGCGGTTCCAACAGAATCATATTAATTATGCTTGCCTGAGATTTTTTTTAAATAATAGAGGACAAGCTTTTGTCTTTTGAAGAAATGTTTCTCCTTTACTCGTTCTCAATAACCTGCATCATGATCAAGAGCAACCTGCTGAGAAGCCTCTCTGAAATGCTAGGAAAGGCATGTGGACGTGTGCACTCCTGAGAAAACTAACCATTTTATTTTCCCTCTTTTCCTTTACAGAAAATAAACCTATCTTCTAATTGCTGCCTCACCACAGTGGTACATCTGAAATGATTAATGGAGGAGGCTGGGTAGCACAGAACAGGTCAACTTGAACAGAGTCCTGGTTTGTATGGCTTTGTGTTACATAAGGCAATACATTTGCTAACTAAGCCACTAGTGGATGATGCAAATGATCTTAAATAGGTCTTGGACTATTTATATTAGTGCAAACCTCACATGGGTATGGTTAGTAACTAAAGGAAACTTCTCCATTATGAAATGTCAAAGACATCAACTGCAGCCATGCTTTCACAGTAATTACATATGCAAAAGCAGGTTTGAGAATTTGGAAAACAGCTGCTGCTAACATTCCGTCTGATGGCATTTCAATGCTCCACTTTTTTTTATTTGCGGCAAGGCACGTGACTAGACAGATGTTTGCTGGAAATGCTAGTAATGTGGAACAATGTTGAAGCTCCAAGGGAAAAACGCAGGGTCACCTTTCAAAATAGGGAGTCAATTTTGCATTCTTTATGCTAATCCTGTTAAATCTGTGTCTAACACACAGCTCATTCATACTGAAGCCAATGACACCTTAAGTGTATCTTTTGCACTACTTTAGAAAACTCACACGCAAGGAATTTCTACACTGAAAATCTTACTTGACTTCGCAGGAATGAATACTTAATTCCTTGTGTAACAATCCGCTAGTAAGATGATAGATCAACACAGATCCGTTGCTAGTACCTGAAATACATATTGATTAAACAGTTAATGGACATGTTTTTATGTATCTAGCAATGAAATAATAACCACACCAATACTATTTATAAAGAAAAATTTTGTTGTCAACTAATTGATCAAAGACAAAAGATGTGTTATGTTGGCTCACCAAGTATAATCCAGTGATATCCACTGAAGATCAACTCTTGGTTATAATCATATCCACTGTGGTTAAGATCAATTCTACAAGATCAGAAATACTAAGCCATAGGATCTAGTTGACGGCTCAGCAAGTTTATCCAGTGGCCAGATGAGCCTTATCGCATCAAACCTGGGGCCTGCTAAGCCAAGAAGGTCCTATTTGATCACCAGTCTCTGCTACATTAGTTGATCTCAGTTGGGAGATCAGCAGGGTGTTACAATTGACTTCAGGCCACCCTGGTTAGGGAACCAAAAACAAAAAGCCAGAATTCCTACTACTGATTGCTATCCAGCAACCCCTGCCAGAAGTCTGTATGTGCAGACATTGGGTGGGAACAGGATCGGGATTGGCACAATGATCACCACGGTCGAATAGCCTGCCGGTATTCACCGTCAAGATCCACACATGAATAATGGTCTTACGCAAGCTACCACAGGATGACCAGTGCTGATGGACTGCACCCAACAAGCAGCCAATGCCTTAAAAAAAGGAAAAGCAGGGATGGGGAGAAAAGGAAAATTGCCAGGGAAAAAAAATGAAGCATAATTCTAGTTTGGTGACTTAAAGAGCTCCAGAGTAAAAGGTATTAAGAATTAATTGCTATACAATGTAAATCTAATCAACTTACATTGCAACTTGTCACTTCACTGTATTTTTATTAGTTTGAGTTGTGCAATGTGGCATGTAACAGACCGTTCGAACATGCATTTTAAAACACAATTATACAAAACATTCACATTATCAAATTAACCTCTTTAAAAATATGTTTTTAATCATCACGTTTTGCATTCTTGTAGTTCGTTTTTGAATGAAAGAAATGATCTTGACTATATTTGAAACATAACCTGCTCCACATAATATACCCCAAATTTTAGCCTTCTTAAGGTTAAGCATTTGAGATATTAGCAATAATCATTTACAAAGCTGCTCACTCCTGCGTTATAATAGAACAAGGGGGAACAGATGTTGGGGATTGTGGTTCTTGACAAAGTAATTTAGTGAAATAAACATACTTTACAAAATAATGAAAGTTGATACAATTTTTGTTTTTATACAGCTACAGCAGCAAGAGTTTCTTGTGGAAAAAAAGGAAATTATGGATTACTATAAACGGGACCTTTCTATCATCTTTTGTTCAAACAGTCATTTCTACTTAATCTTAATAACATAGTAAACCCTACATCAAGTACTCACCTACAGCCAACAAAGGTTGATAGCTCTTTATGTTCTTGGTAGTGAGTGGTGGACACATTCGTATGACAAACGGTGGCAGTGGGAGACCTGACAACAAACCAGTCAGTAGGAACTTCAGTTGAACCTCTTGTTGGTACGGAACTCTAGGCTGCTCTTCGCCTACCACTATACTTCGTCCTATCAAAAAGACAAATTGTGAGAATAGAACATGTGGTACATCAAAACAAGTTATCTTAATCTTGTACAGCACTGATGAGGCCAAAAACTCAGAGGATTGATGGTTATAGGGAGAAATGTAGAGACAATCAAATATACCATAGTCAGTTTTATTCTTGATTAGGTCGCATTTCAGGAGTGCAGGGGCCATGTGCTGGCTCTCAGGGATTATATTACTATTTCCACTCCTTTATCCTAGTGGTACAATCATGGATTCTTTAAAAACTGAGCTAGCTCATGGGCACTGGTCTCTTGGAATCCAATCTAAAACAAGCATAAAACCATCTAAAAACAGCACAATGGTTACTGTGCAGCTGAGACCAAATACTTTTTTTTGTTCATGGGATGTGGGCGTCGCTGGCAAGGCCAGCATTTATTGCCAGTCCCTAGTTGCCCTCGAGAAGCTGGTGGTGAGCCGCCTTCTTGAACCGCTGCAGTCATTGTGGTGAAGGTACTCCCACAGTGCTATTAGGAAGGGAGTTCCAGGATTTTGACCCAGCGACGATGAAGGAACGGCTATCTACTTCCAAGTCAGGATGGTGTGTAACTTGGAGGTGGTGGTGTTCCCATGCGCCTGCTGCCCTTGTCGTTCTAGGTGGAAGAGGTCGCAGGTTTGGGAGGTGCTGCCGAAGAAGCCTTGACGAGTTGCTGCAGTGCATCTTGTAGATGCTACACACTGTAAGCCATGGTATGCTGGTGGTGGAGGGAGTGAATGTTTAAAGTGGTGGATGAGGTGCCAATCAAGCAGGCTGCTTTGTCTCAAGAGTTATAATGGCACAGAAGGAGGCCATTCAGCCCATCGAGTCCGTGCCAGCTCTCTGCAGAGCAATCGAGTCAGTCTCATTCCCCCGCTCTATCCCCATAGCCCTGCAAGTTTATTTCCCTCAAGTGCCTATCCAGTCTCCCCTTGAAAACATAGAGGGCTAAAAATTGGGTGGCTAGCGCCACCTTTTAGCGCCTAAAGAGGCAGTCAGTGGCTGTAGTGCCACTGGCTGCGCCTTCCGCCATATTCAGTGGGGGCGCTAATGGTGGCGTTAGCCTGTTGCGCTGCACCTCCACCGATGACGTCATCGGTGTGCGCAGCGCCCCATTAGCGCCCCGATCGCGAAATTTGTTTGTGAACGCCGCTGTAGCGCCGTTCGCAAACAGCGCCAGGTTCCCGGGGCCTTGCTGCGCCGGCAGAGGCGCAAGTTAAGGTGGAGGTGCGGGGCGGCCGCCTGCCAGCACCTCCGTCCCCGGCCTCCTGGTCCCCGCCACCCCCCCCCCCCCCCGCGGCAATGCCGGCTGTTTCCCGAGAGCCCGGCACTTCTTGGTGCCGGGATCTTTTGCCGGCACCCGTGATCGGGGCTCGCGCTGTTGCAGGCCCCTCCCCCTTAACAGTGGGAGGGAGGCCTGCACTTTCAGCGCCTAAGAGGGACGCGGAGCGCCTCGAGCCACGCCCCGTGTCCCTCTTGGGGCGCTGAGGCTGAATTTGCGGCGATCACGGCGCAAATTACAGCGCCCAGGCGAACTTTGCGCCACTTGGGCGCCTCAGGCCAATTTCTAGGCCAGTGTGTCTCCGCTTCCACCACTTCAGTCGGCAGCGAATTCCAGGTCCTCACCACTCGCTGCGTAAAAAAGTTTTTCCTCAGGTTACCCCTGTATCTCTTACCCAAAACCTTAAATCTGTGTCCCCTAGTCCTTGTACCATCAACTAGTGGGAACAGCCTTTCCTCGTCTAGCCTATCCAAACCCGTCATAATCTTGTACACCTCTATCAAATCACCCCTCAACCTCCTTTGCTCTAATGAAAACAAATCCAGCTTCTCCAACCTGTCCTTGTGGCTAAGATCCCCTATCCCCGGAACCATTCTGGTAAATCTCCTCTGCTCCCTCTCAAGGGCCATCACATCCCTCCTGAAGTGTGGTGACCAGAACTGGACGCAATACTCCAGTTGTGGCCTAACCAGCGCTTTATAAAGATTTAGCATAACTTCACTACTTTTGTACTCAATACCTCTTTTTATGAAACCCAAGATCCCATATGCTTTGCCAACCACTCTCTCAATATGTCCTGCCACCTTCAGGGACCCATGCACATTAACTCCCAGGTCCCTCTGTCCCTGCACACTCTTTAAAACTGTGCCATTAAGTGTATATTGCCTCTCCCTGTTCCTTCTGCCAAAATGCATCACCTCACACTCAAATTCCATCTGCCACTTGTCTGCCCATTCTACTAGCCATGCTGAAGGTAAGCATGCAGGTGCAGCAGGCGGTTAAGAAGGCAAATGGTATGTTGGCCTTCATAGCGAGAGGATTCGAGTACAAGAGCAAGGATGTCTTGCTGCAGTTGTACAGGGCCTTGGTGAGACCACACCTTGGGTATTGTGTGCAGTTTTGGTCACCTTATCTGAGGAAGGATGTTCTTGCCATGGAGAGAGTGCAGCGAAGATTCACCAGGCTGATACCTGGGATGGCAGGAATGACGTATGAAGAGAGATTGGGTCGATTAGGCTTATATTCGCTAGAGTTTAGAAGAATGAGAGGGGATCTCATTGAAACTTATAAAAATTCTAACAGGACTAGACAGACTAGATGCAGAAAGGACATTCCCGATGGTAGGGGAGTCCAGAACCAGGGGTAACAGTCTAAGGATAAGGGATAAGCCATTTAGGACTGAGATGAGGAGGAATTTCTTCACCCACAGAGTGGTGAACCTGTGGAATTCTCTACCACACAAGGCAGTTGAGGCCAATTCATTAAATATATTGAAGAAGGAGTTAGATATATTTCTTAAGGCTAAAGGGATCAAGGGATATGGGAAGAAAGCAGGGACAGGGTACTGAATTTGGATGATCAGCCATGATCTCATTAACTGGCGGAACAGGCTCGAGGGGCCGAATGGCCTACTCCTGCTCCTATCTTCTATGTCCCATTGCAGTCGATTGGTATCATCCTCACTGTTTGCCATACTCCCAAGTTTGGTGTCATCGGCAAATTTAGATATTCTACTCTGTATTCCAATATCCAGGTCATTTATATACATCAAAAAAAGCAGTGGCCCCAGCACTGAACCTTGGGGAACATCACTGTCTACCATCTTCCAGTCTGAAAAACAGGCATTTACCACAACTCACTGTTTTCTGTCCTTAAGCCAATTCCTTATCCAAGCTGCCACTGACCCACCTATTCCATGAGCCTCAATTTTGTTAACCAGCCTTCCTAAAATCCATGTAGACAACATCCATTGCATTCCCTTCATCGATCCTCCCTGTTACTTCATCAAAAAATTCAATTAGATTAGTCAAACATGATCTGCCTTTTACAAATCCGTGTTGGCTCTCCTTAATTAGCTTATGCTTCTCCAAGTGCCTGTTAATTTTGTCCTTGGATGGTGTCGAGTGTCTCGAGTGTTGTTGGAGCTGCACTCATCTAGGCAAGTGGAGAGTATTCCATCACACTCCTGACTTGTGCCTTGTAGATGGTGGAAAATAATTGGCCAGGGTTGATTGGGGGCTGCAAGATTAACTAGAGGCTCTTCGGTTTCACTTTATTACCCAAGAAATTTTGCAAAGCTTTCCTCGAGGACGTTCAATGAGTAAAATTTATGATAAGGTAGACTGAACATAGTTTGTGGAGGGGAAAGGCTTGATGGGCTGACTGGCCATTTCTTGTCTCATGCTTTCTTATGTTTTTAAATGGTTACCCTGCAGAGATGTGAATCACTCTGTTAACTCGAAAAAGGTACAATAACCCCACTATCAGTTAATGCCACTGAATAAAATTAGTGGGAAAAAAGTGCACTGTTAAATTTATACAAGTACGCAGAGTATTGGTCATTCTTTTAAACTGGAAAAAGGCAGTTTGGAGAAGTATTCAAGATTCTAAGGGATATAAATAAACTGAATCAAAAGTAACATGTTTTATTATAATCACAAACTCTACAACAATAGGTTATGGATTTACGGTCAGTAGAGGAAAGGTGAACAGAGACATTTAATTACTTTATACAAATAAGTGAATATATGGAACAGACTGCCCAGAAAAGGCTGTGGAGGCAGATGGTATGGACAAATTCAAGAGGGAAATGGTTAAATATTTGGCAGGCAAAGCAAGAGTATTTTTTAAACTTTTGAGATCAGCCAGTGCTGTATATTACTCCGATCTTATTTAATGATGTTATTAGTGTGGAACATAGGTACTTTGTGTAGATACCTACAAAGTATCTATCCTAACCTACTTCAAACTGGCCCAGTTAGTAATACTCTTGTCTATGACGAAAAAGATTATGGGTTCAAACCACACTCTAGGAATCAAGCTCATAATCTAGGCTGAATATCTGCCAGTAATGAGGAAGTGCTGGAATATCAGAGCCTCCTTCTGCTTGTTCTGATGATTCAGGTGGGCATTAACGATTCCATTGTACTATTCAGATGAACAGTGAGTTCCCCAAATGCACTGGTCAACATTCTTTCCTCAATCAACATCACCGTCATGATAAAAAATCTTGAAAATAAATATCTATAGCCATCTAACTATCTTCTAATCCCAACACAACTCTACCAAGAATGAGTGTGATTTATTTATTAATTTACCAGGGTGAATGAGAGACTGATTTATTTATTCATTAATTTAACAGGGTGAGTGAGACTAAAAAATCATGAATAGGCATTTCCACTTCCTGATTGGAGCACCACCCTACGTGATCTCAGGTATGCGTACGCACACGCTGCGCCCCTGGGTCACTACGTTGCGCTCAACTCCGCAGCGTCTGACAGCAACTTCTCGAAGGAGGGTTCCCAGCAGTTAAGTGCACATCCCGTTCAGAGGTCGGCAGCGTAATCCGTAGGTACACCGCTGACCACAATTTCAGGGCCGTTATGTTTTCCCACATCATTGGTTTGCATTGCTTGATTTAAACAAAATTACTTGTAAATATCCCACTTCATTCCAACCTTATTTTATTTGCTGGGCCTGACTATCCTCGTAGCATTCTCTTTGAAACCTGTCTGCCTGTATCTCTGTTGCTGACTTCTTTCGATCTCACCCGTTTACAAACTTAGATGAACCAGAGACTTACCAACACAATGGATTCAAGGTGTTTATTGGTTGCTTATTGTTTAAGGTTTATGAGAAACAATATCAAAGTTAGATCATTAATATTTTAATAACCTATTATCTCCGTGCTCTTTTTAAAAATTGGTATGATTACCATTTGCTTTAAAAGCTCAACATTTTTAAAGGTAACTCTTTCCTTCAAAACCGTTCTATTGAAAATCGGTCAAACAAATTGCAAAACCTGACTGCCCTCTATAAATGCATGTTCTTTCTTTCCATACTAGAAGGGACAACTGTGCGACAATACAGATATATACATCTATATGTAGCATTTAAGATCATGTCATTAAAATGTACTTTAAAATAAGACTGGAAGAGGGAGTTACTTTCAGCATAAAGTACTTGATTCAATCATTTGAAACTTTAAAAAAAAATTGTAGGAAGCCTTGAACTGTAGAAACACTCACTTCCACATTTCTGGACTCGGTTAGCAACTGCTCAGCTGACTTTTAATTATGCAATTGTCAGCAAGTGGCTCCACAGAAAATTAGCGATTGGCCTCCTTTTACATCTAAGACGCCAACTAACGAGGCATCCAACCTGGAAATGACAGTACCAGCCAAATACATAACCTGCATGATTTCTTATTGAGTCACTTGCTGGAAATCGTATCGCTGATGCCAATTCAGTAACCATTTCCCATCTGAGTGTAGAGACTCTCTAAACAGAGCAGGAAGGGGTAAAGGGAGTAGGCAAAAAAATGAAACTTCAAGTGCTTTCAGTAAAGTAGATTTTTATAAATATAACTTAGATTTGGAGTGCTTTATATTAAAGGTAGGCCCCTTGCACCCCTTTTCCCGCCCTCTTACATCTATAAACTTAACTTCTCTTTTATATGTCTGATTGAAGAGTTTAAGCATCACCAGGGCTTGAAGAGAAGTACTTTTTTCAAATCATATTTAATATGTTACCGCCAATGAATCCATAGGAAATCATGCAAATCAGCATCCACTGCTGTGTGTGTTACTAAGGTAAAAGTGGACCAGAATGTTACACAGTTACCTATCATGTTATCCAAGGAGAGATCTGGGAGCTTCTTTTGTTGAGTGCCCACAGGAATTCCACAAAATGAGACTGGACAGTACAAAGGAGAGGCTGTGGAGCTTGAGTAACTGTTACAAATGGAAAACAGCAACAAATAACTCAAACAATAAAACAAATTAAAATACCAAGCATAACAAACTACAACATCTTTAGCCATCATACATTCGCCAGGGTTGACATGGAAATAGAGATAAAGAATGAAAATACGCTAGTCAACTAAATGACAAATGAAGAGATACTTTCAAAAAAAAAAAATTACAACGGGAAAGTTAATTTCACTGCTAAATAGTATAAGGTGAAAATGGGAGGTGTAATAGAGTAGCACACTTCTTTTACCTCTCTGACACAGTTTCAAATTAAATCTAGATTCATGAGGTGGGCCTGCACATTCTGCTGGCTGTAATGTCCTGCACGAAATCGATTTGGGCTGTCTGGTCCAATTCTTAGAAGGCACAAATCCACAGCACACAACTACCCACTGTTCAGTGCTAATTAGCAATTTTCTGTGTGCAGCCCATGACACACATATTCTTGGGGCACTCTGCCAGTAATACTGGAGCCGGTGCAGTATTACTCCAATGGCCAGCAATATAATTTGGTGGTTTTACAGGAACAAAGCAGCCAAGTGAGAATGTTAGTAGCTCTGCATTAGGATTTGAGCCAAATTCACAAAACCCATGGGAATAAAAAAAAAAATACATTAGCCTCAGAGAAGCCAGAAGAATAATTGGTGCTTTTCTTAGATTGGGATTAAAGCACATTGTTGACGCTAAGTCGGCAAGAGGGAGCCTCACTATATATCTACAAGTGCTAACTAACTTGACTGGGTATCACAAGTAAAAAACCATTCTATTCTTCAGACATCACATTTTAGCATAAATAAATCAAAAAAATATTAATTTCAAAAAGTATCACTATGTTTCCATAACTATTTACTATTTAAAAGCTCCTCAATATAGCTTTTGAGTTTTCAAAATGCTTTCGTTATTTCCTTCAGGGGCTGCTCTTTCAAAACTGAGATGAGGAGGAACTACTTCACTCAGAGGGTGGTAGGTCCATGGAATATGCTGCCCCAAAAAGCTGTAGAAGCTACATCATTACATAAATTTAAAACAGAAATAGACAGTTTCCTAGAAGTAAAGGGAATTAAGGGTTACGGGGGGCGGGCAGGAATTTGGACATGAGTCTAGGTTCGGATCGGTCATGGCCCTGTGGGTAGCGGAGCGGGCCCAGGGGCCGTGCAGCCTGATCCTGCTCCTATTTCATGTGTCTAATTCTGTTAGATTCAGGAGATGGTTCTGTGATAGTGGATTGGCGGTTAGGATCAGATCAGCCATGATCTTATTGAATGGCGGAGCAGGCTCGAGGGGCCGATTGGCCTACTCCTGCTCCTATTTCTTATGTTATGTTCTTAATTATAATCTGACCATTAGTACCATCAATCACAAGGACAATTTGTTGACAGTCAATTGCAATTATCAGACTTGTAGTATCACTGTACGCATCAGTTTTAGCACGTAGTCTATAATTCAAAGCATTCAAGTTAAATTAGAGTATGGAATACATTACCACAAGTGGCTATTGAAACACAGTCGATCACAAGATTTAAGAGGAAATTAGACAAACTTGAAGAAAATTATTAAAGGCTTTAGGGAAACAGCAAGGAAATGCGATGTGGATCGCATACTGGCAGAGGCACAATGGGCCAAATTGCTTCCGTTTGTACTGCAATAACTGTTTAATTTATTAACATTTAAAAATGTATGGGGCAGAATTTGCGGTCCGTATGATGGCGTACTCTCAGAAATGGACAGCAAATTCAGGATTTCCGCACGTGCTGAATCCCGAACGTGCGATGTCAAGTTCCGACTTAACAGGTCATCCGCTCCAATATTGAAATCCTAATTGCTGCCACAGTTGGGCTAATTGCCTACCAACTACCCAGCAATTACGCATGAAAATTTTACAGCTGGTACAGGCACAGCAGCCTGTTTGCACAGTGTAACACCTTTAATTCTAACTCTCTTTGTCCTTTCAGCTTTAGAAAGGGTCCAAGTTTCTGAAAGTAACCTGCTCCCTATCCATTCATGTTGTCACCTCCCATCACCCCTCCAAAAAACCCCAGAAAAGTTGAGGAATTAATAGGGTGTCTCAATTAAAAACAACTATTGGAATGCTATATATTTTCAAGATATAATTTTAATCATTGATTACTTTCTCTAAAGAAAGAAAATATCATTTTATGTAGAGGGATATGGTAGAGGGCAACTTTGTTAGAATGATCGCAATGTAAAAAATGTTATACCCGAGTATAAAAGTTTAGATAATTAGCGATTTTATTGTGGATCTGCTAGAACATTCGAGTTTTTTCCCTTCCCTAAGAAGTGCAATTGCATTCTTCCTGCAAATGTTTGCAAATATATCTAAATGTTTAATTCAGTGTCAATTATTACCAGCTCAGGATTAATAAACATGTAAATGAATTGCTAGCCTCTAGGACTACAGTGCAGTAAAACAGAGCTGTTTCCTTACACTCTGAAGGAATCAAGCCCCTTACCATTCTCAGCATGCTGGATGCATCAGGTACCTCAGAGCTTTATGCTGCGCTCCTGGGCTCCATGACGCTTTACGCTGCACACAACTGCAGCGTCTGACAGCAAGTTTACGTGTGGGGCCTCACATCAGGTTAAGTGCGAGTTCCTTTCGGAGGTCGGTGGCGCACTCCGTAGCTACGCCGCCGACCATTAATTTCAGGGCCATTATGTTTGGATGTTTTCTCCTATAGCTAGGACAGAGTAGACAAAGATACCTGCAATAAGGTTTTGGTCCCAATAGGTTGGATTTCAGCTCCCACATCATCACTCTGCCATCACTGACAATCAAAGCAGCAGAGTTTTCATTGACAGGACAGCACACCATGTTAAAAGGGCGAACAGTCTTAGTAACTCTGATTGCATCACACTGACAACGCAGATCATAGGTAAGCTCCTGAACAGGCTGATCTGGATCTAAAAACAGCAAGAAAAATGTTATTTCAAATGAAAGAAATTCCTCTGAAAGCAGAATAATTAAACTATGTCTAATCAGTATGTAATTTGCCTCCATACTCCAAAAATATGAAATGCTTTAGGTTGTACCGAGGATGTGATAAGGCTATATATAAATGCAAGTTATAGAATCATAGACATTACAGCACAGAAGGAGGCCTTAACTGGAGTCAGCTACTCTTACACTATTTCTCTGCCCTTTCCCATTTATATATTATTAATTCAGTTTGTCCGGTCATGTTTCCATTTAAAATAGTCCCAATGAGGTTTTCAGAAGTAATCAATCATTACTTATCCTTTCAAAACCTTTTATAATTAATATGTCTATTATATTCCCCTTAACCATCTCTGTTCTGTGACACAATTTTTCAAGTCTTTCTTAATAACTATAACCTCTCATTCCTGGTATCATTCAAAGGAATCTTCATGATACCCTTTCCATGGTGCCAATATCTTTGCTGCGTAAAACAAAACACAGTATTCCAACTGTGGCCTAGCCAATGTTTTGTGCAAATTCAGGATCATTTCCTTTCTTTGGTATTCAATGCTCCTGAGGGTTTAAACTAAAATGGCAGGGGGTTGGGAACCTGTGCAGGGAGACAGAGGAAAGGGGAGCAAGGATAGAAACAAAAGACAGGAAGGAGAAAAGCAAAAGCAAAAGTGGAAGGCAGAGAAATCAAGGGTGAAACTCAAACAGGGCCACAGTACAGAAAACTCTTTTTTATCCGTGGTGCCGGTTTATCAAAAAGTCCGGATTACAGAGAGGTATACTTACCAAGCTACAGGTGCAGGAGCCCCGGTTACACGGCACTTGTGCAGGAGTCCCGGTTACACGGCCACAGATCCAGGAGTCCCTGTTGCACGGCCACAGGTGCAGGAACCCCGGTTACACGGCCACTAATACAAAGTAAAACTTAACTGAACCTACTACTGAATTTTACCGGTTAAGAGAGATTTCCGGATATTTAGGTGCCGGTTAAAAGAGAGTTTCCTGTACATAATAATTCTAAAAGGACTAAGAGTGTTAAAAAGTCAAGCCTGAAGGCTTTGTGTCTTAATGCGAGGAGCATTCGTAATAAGGTGGATGATTTAGCTGCGCAAATAGATGTAAACGGATACGATATAATTGGGATTACAGAGACATGGCTCCAGGGTGACCAAGACTGGGAATTCAACATCCAGGGGTATTCAATATTCAGGGAGGACAGGAAAAAAAAAGGAGGTGGGGTAGCATTGCTGGTTAAAGAGGAGATTAACACAATAGTAAGGAAGGATATTAGCGCTGATGATGTGGAATCTGTCTGGGCAGAGCTGAGAAATACCATGGGGCAGAAAACATTAGTGGGAATTGTATACAGACCCCCCCCCCAAACAGTAATGCTGAGGTTGGGGATGGCATTAAATGGGAAATTAGAGAAGCGTGCAATAAGGGCACAGCAGTTATCATGGGTGACTTTAATCTACATATAGATTGGGCTAACCAAATTAGTAACAATACCGTGGAGGAGGAATTCCTAGAGTGTATACGGGATGGTTTCCTGGACCAATATGTTGAGAAACCAACTAGAGATCAGGCCATCTTAGACTGGGTATTATGTAATGAGAAAGGATTAATTAGCAATCTTGTTGTGCGAGGCCCCTTGGAGAGGAGCGATCATAATATGATAGAATTCTTCATTAAAATGGAGAGTGAAGTAGTTGACTCAGAGACTAGGGTCCTGAATTTAAATAAAGGAAACTATGATGGTATGAGGCACGAGTTGGGTAGGATGGATTGGGGAACGTTGCTTAAAGGGTTGACGGTGGATAGGCAATGGCAAACATTTAAAGATCGCATGGATGAACTACAGAATTTGTTCATTCCTGTTTAACATAAAAATAAAACAAAAAAGGTGACTCAACCGTGTCTAACAAGGGAAATTAGGGATAGCATAAGATCCAAGGAGAGGACATGTAATTTGGCCAGAAAAAGCAGCAAACCTGAGGATTGGGAGCAGTTTAGGATTCAGCAAAGGAGGACAAAGGGATTAATTAAGAGGGGTAAAATAGATTATGAGAGTAAGCTTGCAGGGAACATAAAAACTGACTGTAAAAGCTTCTATAGATATGTGAAGAGAAAAAGATTGGTGAAGTTAAGCGTAGGTCCCTTGCAGTCAAAATCAGGGGAATTTATAATGGGGAACAAAGAAATGGCTGACCAATTAAATACATACTTTGGTTCTGTCTTCACAAAGGAGGACACAAATAACCTCCCAGAGATGTCGGGGAACATAGGGTCTAATGAGAGGGAGGAATTGAATGAAATTAGTATTTGTAGGGAAATTGACGGGATTGAAGGCCGATAAATCCCCAGGGCCTGATAATCTACATCCTAGGGCACTTAAGGAAGTGGCCCTAGAAATAGTAGATGCGTTGCTGGTCATCTTCCCAAAATTCTATAGACTCTGGAACAGTTCCCAAGGATTGGAGGATAGCTAATGTAACCCCACTATTTAAAAAGGGTGGTAGAGAGAAAACGGGGAATTATGTAAGCCTGACATCGGTAGTGGTGAAAATGCTAGAGTCCATTATAAAAGATGTAATAGCAGAGAACTTGGAAAACAGTGACAGGATCGGACAAAGTCAAAATGGGTTTACAAAAGGTAAATCATGCTTGACTAATCTACTGGAATTTTTTGAGGATGTAACTGGTAGAATAGATAAGGGAGAACCAGTGGATGTGGTTTATTTGGACTTTCAGACTTTCAGTAAGGTCCCGCATAAGAGATTAGTATGCAAAGTTAAAGCACATGGGATTGGGGGTAAGGTACTGTCTTGGATAGAGAACTGGTTGGCAGACAGGAAGCAAAGAGTTGGAATAAACGGGTCTTTTTCCAAGTGGCAGGCAGTGACTAGTGGTGTACCGCAAGGATCGGTGCTAGGACCCCAGCTATTCACAATATATATATAAATGATCTAGACGAGGGAACTAGATGTAATATCTCCAAGTTTGCAGACAACACAAAGCTGGGTGGGCGTGTGTGCTATGAGGAGGATGCAGAGAAACTCCAGTATGATTTGGACAGATTGGGTGATTATACTGCATTTGCCATGCATCTGCCCAATGTGGATAAATGCAAGGTTATCCACCCTCGGTGGCAAAAACAGGAAGACAGATTATTATCTGAACGGCAATAGATTGGGAAAAGGGGAAGTGCAACGAGACCTGTGTGTCCTTGTGCACCAGTCGCTGAAGGTAAGCATGCAGGTGCAGCAGGCGGTTAAGAAGGCAAATGGTATGTTGGCCTTCATAGCGAGAGGATTCGAGTACAGGAGCAAGGATGTCTTGCTGCAGTTGTACAGGGCCTTGGTGAGACCACACCTTGAGTATTGTGTGCAGTTTTGGTCACCTTATCTGAGGAAGGATGTTCTTGCCATGGAGAGAGTGCAGCGAAGATTCACCAGACAGATACCTGGGATAGCAGGAATGACGTATGAGGAGAGATTGGGTCGATTAGGCTTATATTCGCTAGAGTTTAGAAGAATGAGAGGGGATCTCATTGAAACTTATAAAATTCTAACAGGACTAGACAGACTAGATGCAGGATGTTTCTGATGGCCGGGGAGTCCAGAACCAGGGGTAACAGTCTAAGGATAAGGGGTAAGCCATTTAGGACTGAGATGAGGAGGAATTTCTTCATCCAGAGAGTGGTGAACCTGTGGAATTCTCCGCCACACAGGGCAGTTGAGGCCAATTCATTAAATACATTCAAGAGGGAGTTAGATATATTTCTCAAGGCTAAAGGGATCAAGGGATATGGGGAGAAAGCAGGGACAGGCTACTGAATTTGGATGATCAGCCATGATCTCATTAAATGGCAGAGCAGGCTCGAGGGGCCGAATGGCCTACTCCTGCTCCTATCTTCTATGTTTCTATATATAAAACTCAGAACCTATTTGCCTTTTTCATGGCCTTTCCAGCCACTGCAACACCAATTTGCATTTATATCATTCCTTTAATGTAGAAAACATCCCAAGGCACTTCTAAAAGCACACTACCACTTTTAAAGATCTATGTATCTGCACCCTTAGGTTTTTTTTCCCCACCCTTAAGACTTTTACCATTTAGGGTATCTTTAATTTCAGTGTGCCCCCTCCCCCAAGATATACTACTTAAACTGAACTGCATCTGTCACCCATCTATTCACTCCACTAACATATCTATGTCTATCTGTAATGTCATAAATTCACCCGCATAGATCATGTGCTATAATTTTAAAATCAGGAAACTTCCATTCGTTCGCTCCCAATTACAAGAGGACTTTCTTCATCTCTAAGTGGGTTTACCCCATCTTTGACTGTCCCTTTCCTTCTCACTTGCTTAGAAAACTTCTGCTATTCCCTTTATGTTGACCATCAATCTATTTTTTCCCTTTGTGAGTCGGAATACACTCATTAACTTAAGCTTATTGGCTTTAAAAATGGAAATACATGCACAAATGTGGCTTCGTTTCAGTTTATGAAATCTGGTATTGAATCATAAGGATGAATTGAAAATTGTAGCATAAATGCTAAGTTTTTTTTTTAATTCAAAGAAAATGCATTTTAAGTAGAGAATTGTGTGTCGCCTTGAGTATTATTAGTGGATCCCATGATTCCTGTTGAGTATAATAATTTTTACAGTGCATTAGAGAGTTATTCACTGATGGTATAAAACATAACAGGTACCTAGAAATTATTACAAGGTAATGACCTAATAAATGGCTTCAGTTGACAAATTTAACAAGCAGTTTATAGTGCTGAGAGGCAAAACGTATTTTATTTGGATTGTGAGCATCGGATTAGAGGACATAGTTTTAAAACAAACAAATCTCAAATCAGATAAGAAATTAGAAGATTTAGAAGAGGGAATGGAAAATGGAGATATGTCATCTGTGGAGGGCAGCTGGCCAGGATTAGAAAGATGTGGGGAATATATATTTTGCTTTTTTTCCAGTTCTGACGAAAGGTCATCGACCCAAAACGTTAACTCTGTTTCTCTCTTCACAGATGCTGCCTGACCTGCTGAGTATCTCCAGCATTTTCTGTTTTTATTTCAGATTTCCAGCATCTGCAGTATTTTCTTTTTGTATATTTTATATTATATATATTTTGAGATTTTACTTGATTAACTTTTGGGATCAAAGGGTGTTTATATCGAATTCTCTCTGGAGGTATTAATAGAAAAGCAGAGCCGACAATGCAGCAGATTGTACATGGTCTGTGAAAAGAGTAGGGCTGATACATTGAATAGTCTTGTATATTTTCTCATCATTTTCAACTGAACACTTAAGATTAGCATAGAAACATAGAAGATAGGAGCAGGAGTAGGCCATTCGGCCCCTTGAGCCTGCTCCGCCATTCAATGAGATCATGGCTGCCTTGAAGTCATTCCAAGGTATCAGTTAAGCTTGATAACATATACTGTTCACTTTATTCAATGAGAAATAATTTGCAATTTGTTGCCTAGTAACTCTATGATTGACACACATGCTCACCCTGCTCTTCACTGGAGAGAGCCAGTGAATTGGAATTTGATCGACGGATTCTTAGTGTAATACAGCCATTCTCATGAAGACAGAATAAAGCATCCCGCTGGCGACAAGGAATGACCTGGGACAAAAAAAATTAAACAGTTTAAAAACCATCTGTTGCTCTGAGCAGTGCCGTATATGGACGTGGGAGCGTACTGGAACTGGGTGTGTGCTAGGATTTCATAGAAACTACTGTGCATAAACTGAAAATATTACAGGAGAAACAGAATATGATAGTTTTCAATATGCTGGATTCTCAAGAATAAAGTCAAAAATAGTGATTTCATTTACATCTAATATTTGTCATCATCTTTACAGCAGTATCTATTATCAGGAAACAGCCAGATGGTATCATTATTACATGTGCTCAAATTATAACCACAGAAACTGTGATTACACTGGCAGGGTGCAGTGAACAAATTCAGACAGATATTTTCAAAGACTACAAAGTTCAACTCAACCTCAAAAGGCAATAATGAAACTGAACCAGTACTCAATCCTTCATTATCTAAAATTGCAATCATATAGCCATCAGATTCTCAATGCAGTCCTGATTTTTTAATACCAGAAGTGAGAGTGCAGGAACTGACTGTTATAATCCAGAAGTACAAGTTTTCTTTCCTTTTGATCTTTCAGATTTCAATACAAGATATACAAATACTGCCAACTCCAACTTCATTAATGATATCAGAAAAGACCTAACTCCACAAAATTGTAGTAGTTAAACAGTTCTATATTCATTCTGAATATAACAAGGTCAGTAGAACTTAGTTACCTGTAGAAAGGGAGCTCCTGTTCTCTCAATAGCCACTATGGCTACAGTTTGGTTTACTTCCAAGTCAAGGATCAGGATTTCTCTGGGGTACAGCAGCAGCATATGATTCCTCTTGGATGGCAGATAGGACAACTGCAGACAGTCATTCAAAGTTACAGACTCGGCACTGAAATAAATCAGGTGAATAATAAAATGCTATGTTAACAGAAACTTTGCATTCATTACCATATGATTAAAAAGTAGAGCATGGTGTATTTTCCCCAAATAGCTACAGTCCTCCATGCAATTGGCAGCATCTCACACTGAAGAATAGTACTCCAACTGAAGCCAGAAAACTTCAATGTCATGCACTCCTAGACTATAACCATCTCGGCTGATACTTCAGTGGAATACTGAGGGAGAACTCTACTGTCAGAGATGCTGTCTTTCAGTTGAGACGTTAAACTGAGGCTGTCTGCCCTCTCAGGTGGATATAAAAAACCATGGCACTATTCAAAGAAGAGCAAGGGAGCTCTCCTGGAAAATATTTATCTCCCAACCAACATCACTAAAACAGATTATCTGGTCATTTATCTCATTGCGGTTTGTGGTGCAAATTGGCTGCTACTTTTGCTTATATTACAATTGAAACTACACTTCAAAAAGTACTTAATTGGGTGTAAAGCACTTTCGGACCTCCTGAGGACATGAATGAAAGCTCTATATAACTGCTCCTCTTCTAATCATGCTGTCAGGTTGTCAATATCACATTAACACAAAGAATGGTCTACTTGTTCCACAATTTCATCCAAATCACCTCGTATTTTCAGCAACTTGCTACATAAAACATTTAAAAACCTAAACGTACAAGGCCAAGTCTAACTGACAGCAGGTAACCTGCCACAGCAAATTATGGACCAATATGTTTAGAGTTTCAATAATGGTGCAATTTAAATTGTCAATACAAACCCAATCGAATTCCCCCTCCAGGCCCACTGGGAAGAAATGCTAGTTGTATTTTATTTCCCTTTCCTATTGTAATATTCAGCAATACACTTATAGAATTCTTATTAAGATGACATATCCAGTGCTTAGTTGAGCACTGAAGCATAAAAAAATATTTGCGCTATTTTGGTCTCATATTTATTGACGAACAAACCAGTTTAGCTATGTATGTGGGAAAAATGCTAAATCTCTAATAGGTACTTAATTTTGAAGTACTGGGAGCACGGTCAGCAAAGCTTATTGAAGTATTATAAAATTAATATATAAACAGTATTTCATCATAAATATTATGCCTTAATCTAATAAGTCAAGCTACAAGAAACTTGTACAAAATAAAAATCAATGCAATTGGAAGTAACATATTGTATAATTGTAAATACAAAGCCATGACAAAACTAGAAATAAATGTTAAAATAGTTTAATTACTGAATACTGTTTTTTTTTCTACCTTTCAAAATGCACATTTTTAATCATGCATGGGGTATTGTATACATTTCTATATTGCTAAATATCTCTGAATATGAAAGCTTGTGGATTAATTAGGGAAAGATATTCTAATTTTGTTACTGTTGGGCTCATTAATGCACATGACATCAGTGCTGAGGAAATCAAATTTAAAAACAAGCTTATGGGTCGAGAGGGGAATTTTCAGTGAAGAAATGTTATCTCAACAGAAAGGAAAAAATGGAAACAGAGCTTGCAAAATGTAACATTTTATCTTCAAATGCAACTTACTTGGGCTTTTCATTAGTGATGAGGATTTTCACTTTGTTTAAGGCTTTCTTGGCACCAGTGGTTGCTGGTTTTATGTGGGCGGGACTTGAATGAGGACTCGATATGTAAACCTTCTTCCCCGAGCTGCTGGGCGCTTTGGATGGTGAAAAATCTGAGACAAACACTATACCCTCACTGGTCAACACTACAAATAGGAAACAATGGAAAATATTTTTCATCTTAAAAAGCTTCAAAATGTTTTATTACAAAATATTGACTTTTAAAAAAACCTTGTTCTGTAACAATTATTTTCTCCCTTCCGAGTTACAATGCAATATATTTTACCTAAAAATAACAATATGCTCTCCAGCCAGCCACCAAGAGAGCGACAAAAAATGCCGGTGGCAACTTCCCAGTTAATTTCTCCTCTCTGCAGAGAAACACTTCATCTTCACTCAGTGCTTCCCACCAATAGATTAACTCACTAGGTGTTAAATTATAACAGTAAGCATGTGTGCCATTTTCTATGGCACAGCAACTTGGAACACCGAACATATTGGGCTAGCTTCACAGCAACATGTTCAAGACTGAACACAGACATTAAAATAAGAGTGTTCCAATATTCTGTCATATAGCCCCCATATATAAAAAGCAGGCTTTATTTCAAGTTTGCATTGTAGCCTTTTAAATTAATTTGAAAACTACTGTTTCCAGTGGCTGGAAAGAGTTATTTGCGAAAACATCAGTCTTGCGTGTCAGTGAGTAGCACTCTCACCTTTGAATCAGAAGGTTGTGGGTTCATGTCCCACTCCAGAGATTTGAGCATAAAAATCTAGCCTGACCCCTCAGTGCAGTACTGAAGGGGCACTGCACTCTAGAAAGTGGCATCTTTCGGCTGAGTCGTTAAACTGCAGCCTCGTCTGTCCTCTTAGGTGAACGCAAAAGAACCCATGGCACTATTCGAAGAGAAGGGAAGTTCTCCCTGATGCCCTGGCTACTATTTGTCCCTCAACTGACATCACTAAAACAGATTATCTGGTCATTATTTTATTGCAGCTGTGGGTCCTTGCTGTGCCCAAATTGTCTGCCATGTTTCTCTACATTACAATGGTAACTCTTCTTCAAAAGTACTTCATTGGCTATAAAGCGCTTTGGGACGCTCTGAGATCGTGAAAGGCATTATATAATGCAAGTTCGTTCTTTCTTACTTACCTTAGTGTCACCTCTGGAAATGTTTCTTCTACGAAAAGACGATCTCCAAATAGATGTTACCTAATGTAGGGTCCAATACATGTGCTCTTACAGTCTTAGCCTAATCTACACCGTAAAACAACTCCATTTTCAGCACCAGAACAGCAATACAAGACGGACGTTCTAATCATGAAATCATAGAATAGTACAGCACAGAAGGAGGCCATTAGGCCCATTGAGTCTGCACCAGCTATTTCGAAGAGCAAGCCAGTTAGTCCCACTCCCCCGCTCTTTCCCCATACCCGTGCAATTTTTTCTCCTTGAAGTATTTATCCAATTCCCTTTTGAAGGCTACTATTGAAACAGTTTCTCTTTATTTACTCTATCTAAGCCCTTCATTATTTTAAACACCTCTAGCAAATCTCCTCTGAGCCTTTTCTGCTCTAAGAACAACCCCAGCTTCTCCAGTCTATCCACGTAACTGTAATCCCTCATCCCTGGAACCATTCTAGTAAATCTCTTCTGTACCCTCTCCAAAGACTTCATGTCCTTCCTAAAGTGCGGTGCCCAGAATTGAACACAATACTCCTGCTGGGGCCGAACTAATGTTTTATATAAGTTTAGCATAACTTCCTGGCTTTCGTACTCTATGCCCCTATTTATAAAGCCCAGGATCCCATATGCTTTATTAACTGCTTGGTTAACCTGTCTTGCTGCCTTCAAAGATTTGTGCACAGACACCTCCAGGTCTCTGTTCTTGCACCCCCTTTAAAATTGTACCATTTAGCAGGCATTGTCTCTCCTCATTCTTCCTACCAAATTGCATCACCTCACACTTTTCTGCTTTGATTTCATCTGCCATGTGTCCGCCCATTCCACCAGCCTGTCTATGTTATCTTGTAGTCTAATACTAGCTTCCTCACTGTTTACTACACTTCCACGTTTCGCGTCGTCTGCAAATTTTGAAATTGTGCCCTGCACCCCAAGTCCAAGCCATTAATATATATCAAAAACAGCAGTGGTCCTAGTACTGAACTTTGTGGCATGCCACTGTATACCTCCCTCCAGTCTGAAAAACAGCCATTCACCAAAACTCTATTTTCTATCCCTTAGCCAATTTTGTATTCATGCTATTACTGCCCCTTTTATCCCATGGGCTTCAATTTTGCTAACAAGCCTAATATGTGGTACTTTATCAAACACCTTTTGAAAGTCCATATACACATCAACTACACTGCCCTTATCCATCCTCTCTGTTACCTCATCAAAAATCTCTAATCAAGTTAGTCAAACACAATTTGTCCTTAACAAATCTGTGGTGTCTCGCCTTTATTGGTCCATGCTTGTCCAAATGGCTGTTAATAATCTGGGAGAAAATTATTTCTAAAAGCTTCCCCACCACTGACATTAAACTGACTGGCCTGTAATTGCCAGGTTTATCCTTCTCCCTTTTTTGAATAGGGTGCAACATTTGCAATCCTCCAGTCCTTTGGCACCATCCATGTCTGAGGAGGATTGGAAGATTGTGGCCAACACCTCCGCAATTTCTAACCTTACTTCCCTCAGCAACCTAGGATGCATCCCATCCGGACCGGGTGACTTCTCCACTTTAAGTACCGCCAGCCTTTCTTGTACCTCCTCTTTATCTATTTTTTATCTCATATAGTATCCCAGCAACCTCGTTTACCATAGATTTGGCAATGTCCTCTTCCTTGGTAAACACCAATGCAAAGTACGCAGTACCTCAGCCATGTCTTTTACCTCCAATAGATCTCCATTTTGGTCCCTAATCGGCCCCACCATTCCCCCGACAACCCTTTTACTGTTAATATGCCCATAGAAGACCTTTAGATTCCCTTTTATGTTAACTGCCAATCTATTCTCCTACTGTCTCTTTGCCCCTCTTATTTCCTTTTTCACTTCTCCTCTGTACTTTTTATATTCAGCCCGATTCTCCCTTGTATTATCAAGTTGACATCTGTCATACGCCGTTTTTTCCGCTTCATCCTACTCTCTAACTCCTTTGTCATCCAGGGAGCTCTGGATTTGGTCACCCTCCCTTTCCCCCTTGTAGGAATGTAACTAGACTGTACCTGAACCATCTCCTCTTTAAAGGCCGCCCATTGCTCCATTACATTTGTGCCTGCCAGTCTTTGACTCCAATTTACCCAGGCCAGATTCCTCCTCAGTTTGCTGAAATTAGCCCTCCTCCAGTTAAATATTTTTATTCTAGATTGCTCCTTGTCCTTCTCCATAACTAATCTAAACCTTACAATACTGTGATCACTATTCCTGAGATGCTCCCCAACTGTGACATTCTCCACTTGACCCACTTAATTCCCCAGGACTAGATCCAGCAATACCTCCTTCCTCATTAGGCAGGAAGCATATTGATCAAGAAAATTCTCCTGAAGACACTTCAGAAATTCCTCCCTTTCTCTGCTCTTAACAATCACTAACCCATTCAATACTGGGGTAGTTAGTCTCCCATTATCACTACACTATAGTTCTTGCACCTCAGTAATTTTTGTAAATCTGCTTCTCTATCTCCTTACCACTATTTGGTGGCCTATAAAATTACACCAAGTAGTGTAATAGCTCCTTTATTGTTTCTCAATAAAGTAATACAGCTACTTACACAAGTAAATGTAGACTGCCATCTGGACTGTGAAAACCAGCGTTATTCTGAAGATTGTACATCACTGGGTCGGGAACTGAGCTCAGGCAGAAGAAAGCTGTATACATATTTACACATGCGCAAAGCTCCACTCCCCAGCCTTGAAGCTTTTAGTATTTTGGGAACTGGCAAGAGAACCCACATTCTTATAATATAAAGACTATGCAGTTAGCTTAGAAAGGGTCCAGGCTGTCTAACTGCTTATGGCTTGACTTATCTCATCAGAATATGACACTTCTGAACCAGAAATTGGCAAAATACTGTTTAAATTAGTTTTTGTAATACTTCAGTAGCTTTGCTGATACACTGATCCCAATATTTCAAAGTAAGTGCCTTATATAGGAGATTTTTAAAACCTCCTCCCCCACCAGGTATGAATAATTGAACTGTTTCATCTTAACCATTAAATGTGGACCAAAGTAGTACAAAATAAATAGACATGCGCAGAGCTCTCTTTTGACTGAGTTCAGTCCAAGATAGAGCAGCAGGTTTAGCATATGTCAGCCTTAGAATACTGATCTGGCACTGAAGCTGGTATAGAACAAAATAGTCTGCATTTGCAGCATCACAGGAATGGCCAGTGTGAGTGAGAAATAGCACAGAGGTGCAGTACAGTAGGGGCTGGTAGGGGTTTATCTAGGAATTGGCCATGAAAATTGAGGCAAAAGTTCTATTCCCCATCAATACAAAATTGGAAAAGTCACACAGGGACAGACAGGAGGTGGTCACTGGGACTGCCTCCAACTTGAAGATAAAGTAGAAAATATTCCTTTCATAACCTTAGGAAACATAATGTTGCTATAAACTGCACACCACATTACAGAGGCATTTCTTGGCCTCGAAGGACAGCACAAAAGAACATTCCACAGTTAGCTTCCATAATGACGGTGTCCTAGAGTATTCCTGACAAAACTACATCTCTAGGTTTTTCTTTATTAAAAATGTATTTTGTTATAAAAAAAGTTAAGATTTTTAAAAATATATATACACATTTATGACTGAACTCCCAATTGGAGCAACCATTTTTCCATCTATTACCAAATCTTATGGAGTTGGAAAAGCAGAAACAGATGATGTTTCACCACAGTCAAATGTTCCCAACACCCTAACTATTCAATGTATTCAATGCAGTATGTCTCGGACACAGACAGTTTCAAAATTTGTTTTCAGGTTTATAGAAAAATAAACTTGCAGCATTATTCTTCTGAATCCCCAAGACAGGGATTCCCTCTAATAATCACTCAGGGTTTAATATTTAATCCACCACATTTTAGTTACTGTAAATTACTAAATTGTGGCAGATTATGTACCATCATCGTTGTTTTACAGAAATCATTGCAACCAGCAACAGGAGGATGTTCCACTGTAACAGTAGGTCAAGTTTTAATCCTGCCTTGCCAAATGAACTGCACCCTTTTGCATACACCAGATTAATACCTTCAATTTAAGGATCAAGTTAAATCAACTTACATGCTAGATTTGATAGCTCAAAGGGATCAAACGAAAAGGAGAGTATGTTTTCTGCATAACTTTTCTTCCACAATTTGGTACCAGTATCTGCATTCCAAAGAACAATGTAGTTTGGTGGATGAACTGCTAATAGGAGGTCCCGAGAGGCATCCTGATTCCATAGCCACTCCATGTCTAATTGCAAGAAGGAAACAGCAAATGTCAGTAACAATGTTTCCTTTATGATTGAGAACAGGAACATGGATGAGTTTTACAGCAATATATAATTTAATCATGGTATCTGAAAAAATCTAATATTGTAGAGACAGGGTGGCACAACTGTTTAGCATACCGTCTCACCTTTAGGACCTGGTTCAACTCCAGAGCAGACCAATAAATGATTATTCCTCTCTGTTGACTGTAAAAGGTACAGGAAACTCTTTTTTTATCCGGCACCGACGGGACCGGCATGGTGCCGGTTTATCAAAAAGTCCGGATTACAGAGAGGTATAGTTAAAAGGTACGAGAGTTCCGTACACAGCAACAAATCCAGGCTTCCCTGTTGCTTAGCAACAGGTACAAGAAGCCCGGCCACAGGCCAAGCGTCCCTGTTGCTTAACAAGTGCAGGAACCCGTTACACAGCCACAGATCCAGGAATGGCCACTAATATGAAGTCAAACTTACCTGAACCTAGTCCTGAATTTTGCCGGTTAACAGAGATTTCCGGTTATTTAGGTGCCGGTAAATCGAGAGTTTCCTGTACTATGCGAAACAAGATTGAGTAGTTTCAACCGTCCTGTCCACCGATCCCCTGGTACAGTGCAGGCAGAACTCCATCACTAATTCTTACATTTACAAAGCCAGCACTCTGCAATCAAAGTGTATCTTCCATGGTAAGCTTTTAAATAAACACAAATGTATTGTTGCTGATTTGTTTTATATGTAATTTGCTTTAATTATCAGTTGATAAACTGATAATGAAAACAAACATGAGCTCAAGGGGTTATTAAGAGTCCCAACAAACCAACTGCTCCCTTTCCACCCCATCCGAAGAAAAAATAGAATTTACAGAAAATTCTGTTAGATATTACAGGTACTGGGAAATTAAAAGCAAACAGCAGCTGAATGTTGGAGAGAACTACAGAAACATTCCAACATTGTTCAGGATCAAAATAATGGTTTGCCCAAGACTTTTAGTGTGGGTCATTGTACAAAAAGTTCTCCTCGAATTCTTCAAGTTGCAATTTACAAAATACAAATGTGATTGAGAATGTAAAATCCCAATTCACTGAGCTGGGAGAAATAACAGAGGACTGTATTGTATTGAAATAGTTTTATGCGGTTTTTCGTGTGCAATCTGCCTCCTGGTCCCAGGGTAACGTTATCAACAGAATTTCAAATAAAGTCAAGCATTTTCAGTTGAATGTTACAACAAAATCCTATTCATTAATCAGCTTCAGCACTCGGCATCATGTTATGCCAACATTCTAATCTGCTAAAACTCAGTCAGTACACATCCATACACTTATTATTATTTCAGTATCTACCCACATCTCATTGTGCACTGGACAGGACAACAAGATAAAAGTTTGACTTGTCTCATAAATTCTTCCATAGGACAATATTTATTAACTAAAACCATCATTCATGTAGTTTTATGTTCTTTAATGAAAATATTTTATGCCCTGTGGAGACCTGCAGCACAAAACCAACACAAGTTGATCCAAATTATTAAACTCGTAAAAGGATTTACCATTTCTCCAGAAAACCAAAAAGGCCGAGTTAGAGATTAGAACCTAGCCAGGTTGTTGATGGATTGACATTGTGCAAAGAACAAATACGATATTTCATGAATATACAATAGAAATGCTTACAAGTGCTCATGGCTACACCTACGTATTTTGCCTATAAAGGTATCTTATTCTGGAAATTTCAATTATCCCAACAATGAAGCCCAAATTTAGGAAATATAGTACAGCTGAACAGAGGAGATTGTGATAGGCACACAAATTGATCAACGCCATCACGTCAGGATAAAAACAACTTCTGCTTTAAAAAAAATTACATATAAAACTAATTAATACCTAGGACTGATTAAAACTAATTACAGGAAACTTTGGTTTATCCGGAGGTTAACTGTCCAGAATGCTCGAGCCGCCGGCAAAAATCAGGAGCTGTTTCGTTAGGTTTTTTTTTCTTTTCGTTGCTTTTTTTTCACCAGTCAGGCTCTGCAAGGTCTCGCTGAAGCTGTTGCTAAGCTACAGAGACGCTTGCAAGGTACGGCCGACTGTTTAGAAGCTGTTGGGGTTTGTTGCCAGATACGGAGCTCAAAATCTCCGTATGTTTCAACATTAGCGCTGGTTTGTCCGGCAGTTTTGATGGGACGGCAACAGCTCGGTCCCGTCGGTGCCAGATAGCACAAAGTTTCCTGTAATACCTAGGACTGATTATAAAACAATCTTGTACACGAGTTCAGACTGCAACTTCATTACAAAGATGGGAGGGAAAGCAGTGAGTGAGGAGGACACAAAAAACCTGCAAAAGGACAGACAGGCTAAGTGAATGGGCAGAAATTTGGCAGATGGAATATAATGTTGGAAAGTGTGAGGTTATGCACTTTGGCAGAAAAAATCAAAGAGCAAGTTATTAACTAAATAGAAAGAAACTGCAAAGTGCTACAGTACAAAGGGATCTGGGGGTCCTGGTGCATGAAACACAGAAGGTTAGTATGCAGGTAGAGCAGGTGATCAGGAAGGCCAATGGAATCTTGGCTTTTATTGCAAGGGGGATGGAGTATAAAAGCAGAGAAGTCTTGCTTCAGTTATACAGAGTACTGGTGAGGCCACACCTGGAATATTGTGTACAGTTTTGGTTTCCATATTTAAGAAAAGATATACTTGCTCTCGAGGCAGTTCAGAGAAGGCTCACTCGGTTGATTCCGGAGATGAGGGGGTTGACTTATGAGGAAAGGTTGAGTAGGTTGGGCCTCTACTCATTGGAATTCAGATGAATGAGAGGCGATCTTATCGAAACATATAAGATTGTGAGGGGGCTTGATCAGGTGGATGCGGGGAGGATGTTTCCACTGATGGGTGAGACTAGAACTAGGGGCATAATCTTAGAATAAGGGGCTGCTGTTTCAAAACTGAGATGAGGAGAAACGTCTTCACTCAGAGGGTAGTAAATCTATGGAATTTGCTACCCCAGAGAGCTGTGGAAGCTGCGACATTAAATAAATTAAAAACGGAGATAGACAGTTTCCTAGCTGATAAGGGAATTAGGGGTTACGGGGAGTGGGCAGGGAAGTGGACGTGAGTCTAGGTTCGGATCAGCCATGATCCTATTGAATGGCGGAGCAGGCCCGAGGGGTCGTATGGCCTACTCCTGCTCCTACTTCTTATGTTCTTATTACTATTTATTGGTTCCCTGGATGTGATGACACTGGCAAAGCCAAACTAATTGCTTATCACTAGTTGCCCTGTGAATGATGGTGGGCCTCCTTAAACCATTGCAGTTCTTCTGGTGACAGTGCTTTCACAATGGTGTTAGGTAGGGAAATCCAGGATAGTGATCCAGTAACACTGAAGGAATAGCATTATATGTCCAAGTCAGGATGGTGTGTGTCTTGGAGAGGAATCTGGAGCTGTTGTTGTTCCCAAGACATTTCTGCTCTTGTTCTTCTCATTGGTAGAGATCGGAAGGGAGGGAGGTGCTGTCGAAGTAAGCTTGGTGAGTTGCTGCAGTGCATGCTGCCGTTATAGTGCATCAGTGATGGAGTGTGGATATTGAGTCCACTGAAAAGGCAGTAATTTGTTCTGTCCTGGGAAGACATTGGGCTTCCAACAACTTGCACTGATACAGCATCTTGAACATTTAGAAACATCTGAAGGTGCTTCACAGAGGCGCAAGGAAGAAATGGATGCCAAGTGAAAGAAGGAGATAGTACGAGGGGTGAGCAAAAGTTTAGTCAAAGAAGTGAGTTTTAAGGATGGTTTAAAAAAAAATAGGGAAGTGGAGAGAAGGAGGGGTTTAGGGAGGGAATTCCAGGACATAGTGCATAGGTGGCTGAAGGCATAGCTTCCAATTGTGGGAATGCAGAAGAATAGATAGTTCAAGCATTTGGGGGGGGGGGGGTTGTAGTGTTGGAAGAGATTACAGAGGTAGGGAGGGGGAAAGCCATGGTAGGATTTAAACACAAGGATGGGAATTTTAAATTTAAGGCACTGGAGGACCAGGAGCCAATATAAGTCAGCAGGGGCAGGCATGATGGGTGAGCGCAAAAGGATATAGGCAGTAGAGGTGTTTTGGATGAGCTGGAGTTTAGAAGGCCATCCAGGACAGCATTGGAATTGGCTGGAGGGGACAAGGGCGTGGATTAAGGTTTCAGTGACAGATGGGCTGAGGTCGGCAATTTTATGGAGGTGGAAGCAAGCGGGCTTTGTGCTGGAGAGGTACAGGATTGAAAGCTCAGATCAGGGTCGAATAGGATGCCAAGGTCACAGTCTGGTTCAGCCGGAGACAGTGGCTGGGGAAGGGGATGGAGTTGGTAGCAATGGAGCAGCGATTGGGACAAGGGCGGTGAACCACTCATCACAGAGTACCAGTCTTTGCCCTACTCTTATAGCCATGGTGTTGATCCAGGTAGCTGTCTGCTCAATGGTAACCCCCAAGATGTTGATGGTGGAGGACTCTGTGATGATGGTGCCTATAAAGCTCAGGGAGAGGTGTCAGGGTCTTTTCTTCTTGGAGATGCTTGTTGCCTGGCATTTGAGTGGCTTGATATTGCCTACCACTTGTTAGCCCAAGCTTGTATTTTGTTGGTCTGGGCTTGGCTGCTTCATTATAAAAGAGAAGTTGTGAATGGAACTGAACACTATGGAATAGTCAGTGAACAGTCCAATTCCTGACTTTGTGATTTAGGGAAGGTCATTGATGAAGCAGTTGAAGATGGTTGTGCCAAGAATACTTCCGTGAGAAACACCTGCAGCAGTGTTTTGATGCTGCAGTTGACAACCACGACCATCTTCATGTCAGGTGTGATTCTAGCCAAAGAAGGGTTTTCCCTTTCACCCCCAATAACCTCAGTTTTTCTAGAATTTCTTGGTGCCATACTCGGACAAATGCTAGCAAGGTGTCGAGGGAAGCTACTCTCACCTCTCCTCTGGCATTCAGTTCTTGCGTTCCATTCTGGATCAAGTTTGCGGTGAAATCTGGAGTCGAGTGGCTCTGACAGAACCTGAACTGAGCATTGGTGAGCAGGTTATGGATGATTAGGTGCCACTTGATGGCACTATTGAGGACTCCCACCAGCACTATACTGATGATCAGCAGGGCGCTAATGGGTGGGACAGCAACTGGCTGGGTGTGATTTATCCTTTTTTTTTTTTTTTGGATAGGACATGCCTGGGCAATCTTCCACATTGTTGAGTAAATGCCAGCATCATAGCTGGACTGGAACAGCTTGGCTAGAGGGATTGCTACTTCTGGGGCGCTGGTCTTCAGCACTGAAGCGGGATGTTGTCATGGTCTATGGCATTGTTGTGTCCAGTGCACTCAGACACATGGAGTAAACCAGATTGGTTACACACTGGCATCTATGATGGTTGGTTCTTCGAAAGGAGGCAGAGTAGGATTGTCCACTCGGCACTTGTGACTAAAGGCGTTTGCAAACACTTTGGTCTTGTCTCTTACACTTGCATGCTGGGCGCTACCATGGTTGAAGGTGGGACCATTAATGAAGCCTCCGCCTCCCATTAGTTGCCCGATACAGTAAAATTGGAGAACTTTTAATAATTTTCAAATACACTGTAAATAAACTACAATCTGGCCTAAAATGAGAATATGGTATTTCAAAAACAAATTAAGAGGCATTATCACACCATCATTTTATCAGTCAGAGCAAGTCATTCTAACACTATTAAACTTCAATATGTAAACCGTCAGGTAAATGAAGTGAACGTAGAAGCAGATTTAAAAACCCAAGAGAAATAGTCGGCGAGAATTAGCAGACGATGAAAGCAGAAGCTCGTTAAATAAAAGCTTGCTGTTGTGGGGACTCCGGACTTGAACTTCTGAAACCAGCTCTAAAATACCTGTAGGTCAGAGAGGCGCTTGGGCACGTTTCGAACCCCTATATATTTAAAAGGCGGCTCAGCAACAAAGAATAGTCTACTACAACATTAGCATCACAGTGCATCCGTGTAGAACTCACTAGGCTTGCGCTACACCAGCTTCGATCAAAATTTGATCTCTTACCTTGAATGGGTTTGGTGTACTCCTGAATCTCACATCGAGCTACTCCTGTAGCCACATCCCAAACTATGATCTTTCCTACGCTATCTGCAGATGCCAGACGCAGGGAATAGGGAGAGCCAATGTTGTGGTGGTAGTTTTCTCTAGCCCATTTTACCTGTGAAAATTAAAGCAGACCCTGAAATTAGACATAAAAACAGGAAAATGCTAGAAATATATTGTGTGTCACTCAGCAACTGTAGAACAGGCAAGTTATGACATTTTGGGTGTGTAACCCTTCATCAGAGTTCAATTTAGACTGGTCAGCCATTAGACAGCAGGACCAATAGTTGCCAAAATAAACCAGACTGGCAGCAGATTAAAAACTAAATACATTACACGAATAATGACTGTTGGAATCAGCTAGTGGAAAACCTCTACAGGAAACTGCCTGTATGCTAAAGTTCAACATAATAAGCATAAATGGATGTCAAAGTACATTCACCTAGGTAAGATCTTTGAACACCACCACCAACATCAATAAGATCTACATTATTGGCAAGCATGTTCTAAATATTGAGCAGTCCATAGTTACTGGGTTCATATTTACAGTCCACAGCTCTAAACACAACTGAAGTACACGCTGCAAACATAGATTTAGCCTCTGGCGAAAGTAACATCTTCTACCCTAGGTGCCCGCTTTGCGGAACACCTCCGTTCAGTCCGTAAGGGTGACCCCGAGCTTCCGGTCGCCTGTCATTTTAATTCACCGCTCCATTCCCACTCGGACCTCACCACCCTTGGCCTCTTGCATTGTTCCACGGAAGCTCAACGTAAACTCGAGGAACAGCACCTCATCTTCCAATTAGGCACGTTGCAGCCTTCCGGACTCAATATCGAGTTCAACAATTTCAGATCATAACCTCGGCCCCTATTACATTTTTACTTATATTTTTTTCCACCCCTTTGTTTTGGGTCTTCCCTCCCCCCCCGCCCTTTTCCTTTTTTTCTCTCTCCCACATGGCAGCTCTGTCTCATCCTGCCAGTACACTTCACACCTAATCTCAGCCGTCTTTTGTCTCCACTTGTCCTATTACCATCTCGTCTGGTTTTGAATACCTCTTAATGTCTCTTTTACTTCTTTTGTTCTATCACAGCCCTGCCTTCGATCTATTTTATTTCCTTTCCAGTTTTGAAAAAGGGTTTCGACCCGAAACGTCAACTCTAATTTCTCTCCACGGATGTTGCCTGGCCTGCTGAGTTTTTCCAGCATTTTCTGTTGTTATTTCGGATTTCCAGCATCTGCAGTATTTTGCTATCTTCTACCCTAGCTCAGGACTCTCTTGAAATGATGGGCACCATAGCTCTAAGAATTAAGTTAAGCATCCACTAATTAAGATTACACTTTGTTTGCTTTGGTTAGTAGAAGGTGGGTTTTTTGAAGGAGGGCTTTATTATAACTCATTATTAAGCAAAGTTAACAGTATGAAGGAGAGTGTTTTATGTTCCTATGCAACATTTAAGAAGAAAAGGCCACAGGTTGCACTATTAGTAGAAAGTAGCCTCTCAACTATATAATTTTTAAAACTGAATGTTATTTCCAACCTGGAAGGAGTTTTCTCCAAGTTAGTCACTCACTTTCCCTTCCACGGTGGCCCACCATTTTACAACTCTCTTTGCCCCCACGGCTGCTCTGTTAATGCAAATTATGTGAGCAGCCCAGTGGATTAAGTATATATATTTTTTGTGTGGTTTAAGTATATTACGGGCAAGAGGATAATCTGGGAAAGAGTAGGGCCCATTAGGGACCAAAGTGACAATGTGTGTGTAGAGCCGAAAGATGTAGGTGAGGTTTTAAATGAATATTTTGCATCTGTGTTCACTATGGAGAAGGACGGTGTAGGCATAGAAATCAGGCAGGGGGATTGTGATATACTTGAACAAATTAATATTGAGAGGGAGGAGGTACTAGAGGTTTTAGCAGGCTTAAAAGTGGATAAATCCCCATGCCCAGACAAGATGTATCCCAGGCTGATGTGTGAGGCAAGGGGGGAGATTGCAGGGGCTCTGACACAAATTTTCAGAACCTCTCTGGCCACAGGGGAGGTGCCAGAGGACTGGAGGACAGCTAACGTTGTACCAGTATTCAAGAAGGGTAGTAGGGATAATCCAGGGAATTACAGGCCAGTGAGCCAAACATCAGTGGTAGGGAAATTATTGGAAAAAATTCTGAGGGACAGAATTACTCTCCACTTGAAGAGGCAAGGATTAATCAAGGATAGTCAGCATGGCTTTGTCAGGGGGAGATCATGTCTAACCAATTTGATTGAATTTTTCGAGGGGGTGACTAGGTGTGTGGATGAGGGTAGTGCAGTTGATGCAGTCTACATGGATTTCAGTAAGGCTTTTGACAAAGTCCCGCATGGGAGACTGGTCAAGAAAGTAAGAGCCCATGGGATCCAGGGCAATTTGGCACATTGGATCCAAAATTGGCTTAGTGGCAGGAGGCAGAGGATGATGGTCGAAGGTTGTTTTTGTGACTGGAAGCCTGTGTCCAGTGGTGTACCGCAGGGATCGGTGCTGGGTCCCCTGCTGTTTGTAGTGTACATTAATGATTTAGAGATGAATGTAGGAGGTATGGTCAGTAAGTTCGCAGATGACACGAAAACTGGTGGAGTGGTAAATAGCAAGGAGGGAAGCCTCAGGCTACAGGACGATATAGACGGGTTGGTCAGATGGGCAGAACAGTGGCAAATGGAATTTAACCCTGAAAAGTGAGGTGATGCATTTTGGGAGGACTAACAAGGCAAGGGAATACACAATGAATGGTAGGACAGAGGAACCTTGGTGTGCATGTACATAGATCCCTGAAGGCAGCAGGACAGGTAGAAAAGGTGGTTTAAAAGGCATATGGGATACTTATATTCTATGCCTCAGCTAATAAAGGCAAGAGCAGGGAAGTTATGATGGAGCTGTACAAAACGCTAGTTAGGCCACAGCTGGAATACTGTGTGCGGTTCTGGTCGCCACACTATAGGAAGGATGTGATTGTATGGAGGGGGTGCAGAGGAGATTCACCAGGATGTTACCTGGACTGGAGCGCTTCAGCTATGAGGAGAGACTGGACAGGCTGGGGTTGTTTTCCTTGGAGCAGAGAAGGCTGAGGGGGGACCTGATTGAGGTGTACAAAATTATGAGGGGCATAGATGGGATAGGTAGAAAGGAACTTTTCCCCTTAGTAGAGGGGTCAATAACCAGGGGGCATTGTTTCAAGGTAAGGGGCAGGAGGTTTAGAGGGGATTTGAGGAAAAACATTTTCACTCAGAGGGTGGTTGGAATCTGGAACTCACTGCCTGAAAGGCTGGTAGAGGCAGGAACCCTCACAGCATTCAAGAAGCATTTAGATGAGCACTTGAAACGCCATAGCATACAAGGCTATGGACCAAGTGCTGGAAAATGGGATTAGAATAGACAGGGCTTGATGGCCGGCGCGGACACGATGGGCCTCTTTCTGTGCTGTATAACTATGGATCTTGAAGCTGTTATCACCCATACTCCCATACACTACTCCAGGCAAAAGTAAAGCATTACACACATCACAAAAAATACAGCCATGACCAAATCCTACCAAGCACACAAGCACAAGTATCAAAATTAGCAAAAAGCAACACAATAAAATACTCCATCACCCAAGATTTAACTTGCAAACTAAGATCAACTCAAATAATAGAAAAAATGCAGCCATTGAACAGCAGCCAATGGGGTGCACAGTATTGGATTATTATACAGATGGGACAGCCAGATAAGAGAAATCTATGCCTCGGAGCCCATGATTTGCAATCTACACTTAGTTCCATTGACTTGGTTTAGTGATAACAATAAGCTGATACTTATCCAGGCCAGATTATATTATTCAGCTATGTTGTGTTCTTTACTTCTTGAGCACTCGGGAGATATACTTTTGGGGATAGATTTTATTTTTGGGCCCCCCCAAGACCAACTGGTCAAGGATGGGTAAACAGTAAATCTTCTTCAGCCTTAATAATGATCAAACCGCAATCCCCCACGATTGGCAGTATTCGTTTTTGCATACGTTCATCGATTTGGGAATCCTTCATACCTTCAAGAATGCTGATAAATCTCACATTGTTGCATCAAAGATACCCTCCCCACACACACACATACACACACACACAGGAAGTAGAGCACAAAGTAGTCTGATGTGATCTCTGTCTCTGAAATCAGCACAGTCTTTCACACAGATCTCCGATGGATATTGTAATACTGCAGATCCCCTTAAAAAGCAACGGGTGAACTTCTTGACTTTTTAGATGATGGTACTCGTTAATGGGATCCCAAAAATCACCAGCACGTTTCTCTCCATTTATCATCTTCCTATTGGTTCACTGTCAATTATACTTGCTAGCATAATAATCATTTGTATTTCAACAAACTTTCACTGCACAAGTTGATAGCTCAGAGGGCAAAAGGGTTATAGAAATAGTAACTAACCATTTTGTTACCATCTGCTGCTCATTTGCCACATCCCCCCCCCCCCCCACTAACTCATACATTTTTATTTTTACTTCCCACACATGAATTATTCTGAGGACATAGATATCATTAAATATCTGATTTATTAAATATTAAATATCATTGCAAACCTTTGGAATTCTCTACCCCGAGAGCTGTGGAGGCTCAGTTGATGAATATATTCAAGTCAGAGATCGTTAGATTTTGGATACAAAGGGAATCAAGGGATACAGGGCTGCGGGAAGCTGGAGTTGAGGTCGAAGATCAGCCATGATCTTATTAAATGGCGGAGCAGACTCAAAGAGCCGAATGGCCTACTCCTGCTCCTAATTCTTACGTTCTTATGCTCTTAGTTCTTATGCTCTTAAAGAGCACACAATCAGTCAAACCTATTAGTTTTGTTTGAATGATAAACACAGTGCAAAATATCATCACTTGATGCTGTGCATATTTAAAATCTGACTAGCAGCTGATGAATGTTAACTGGCAATTTTTCAGAACAGCGTTAACTGCTTTCAGGGAGATGCCAAACACTGAAATCAAAGCAAAATAC
Organism: Somniosus microcephalus; assembly: GCF_052327205.1. Lineage (NCBI taxonomy): Eukaryota > Metazoa > Chordata > Chondrichthyes > Squaliformes > Somniosidae > Somniosus > Somniosus microcephalus. The sequence continues at coordinate 36,459,034 of NC_140994.1, read as the reverse complement.
ACAAATGTTGAAAATCTGAAATTAAAACAGAAAATGCTGGAAACACTCAGTAGGCCAGGCACCATGTGGACAGAGGAAAGGAGGATAAACATTTTTGGTCCACGTCCCGAAGCGTTAACCGTACCTTCCTCTTTCCAAAAGGTGCTGCCTGACCTGCTCTGTGTTTCCAGCATTTTCTGCCAAACACCGAATCCATGATCAGCTGCACAAGCCAAGAATAGAATAACATAAAATCGCACTGACAGAACAAATTATTGCAAGTTACTTTGAGCCTCGTCACTACTGAAAATGAAATTATCTGAAGGAACACAAAGGCCCAGATTTTGTGGTCAGCAGCAAACAGAGTGCTAGCTGTCCATTACACTTACACTTGCCCACAGACTTTCTATGGGCTTTTGCACTGGAACCTGCAGTTATTAGAAATCAAAAACAATGCCTTGCCCTCTATGGGGGATCTGGAACCTGTGTGAACAGGGCAAGCAACTGCGCAGCTCCTTAACCAATCAGATTGAAAAATCCTTACTGAGACACACATATTTACTGGGGCGGGGAAAGGAGTTCCGATCAGAAGTCCGGGTTTCCTCAAACACTGTGGAGTCTTAACTAGGTTCGCGTTCTTTTTTAATGGCCTCATTAACCTGTGTCGCTACTTTTAGTGATTTGTGCATTTGTACTCCAAGATTCCTTTGCTCCTCTACCCTATTTAGATTCTTATTTTCCAAGTAATAGGTAACCTTCTTATTTTACTTACCAAAATGTCATACCTCACACTTATCTATGTTGAAATTAATTTGCCAATTATATGCCCATTCTGCAAATTTATTAATGTCTTCTTGTAATTTGTTGCAGTCCTCCTCAGTATTGACTAACCACCCCCCCCCCCCCCACAATTTGGTGTTGTCCGCAAATTTAGAAATTGCACTTTGATTCCAAAGTCTAAATCGTTAATGTAAATTGTGAACAAGTGGTCCCAGCACTGATCCTTGTGGGACCTCACTCTGAATAGCTACCTTTTAGCCCTACACTCTGCTTTCTGTCTTGCAGCCAGCTAACTATCCATTCTGCTACTTGTCCCAACTCCGCAAGCTCTGACCTTGTTCATTAGTCTATTATATACAAGTTAAAACACTTTTCAAGAACGAAATACGATATGAATTAAATCCTCTCGGTTAGAGCTGCAATTCCTATTTATTTGAGATTGAACATCAATACTGGATAGTATTCTTACCAGGTTATCACTAGAAAAACTGAAAGGTTTCTTACAAATACTACAACAGAAAAGTGGAAACACTGAGTAATTAATAGTTAAAGGAGCAGTATGCTTGCCTTTTATACTAAAGAAATTGCTAAGGGTTTTCTTTTAACATTTGCCAACAGCAGTATCCATTTTAGCAAATCTAATTATTTGCTACTAAAGTATTGCATTACAGCATGAGTGTACTTCAAATCTAGCCTATATCCTTTCTAATAGGTCAAGTTTTAACTGGAAAGAAAGGAGAAGAACTGGAGTTATCCTTGATGCTGGATGTGCAATATAATGTGCTTGTCCGACATACAATTCTGGATGAGCAAAAATGTTCTCCAATTAAATATTGGGAAGACCGAAGTCATTGTTTTCTCGCCCCGCCACAAACTCCGTTCCCTAGCCACTGACTCCATCCCTCTCCCTAGCATCTGTCTGAGGCTGAACCACACGGTTCACAACCTTGGTGTCATATTTAACCCTGAAATGAGCTTCCGACCACATATCCGCAGCATAACAAAGACCGCCTACTTCCACCGCCGTAACATCGCCCGTCTCCGCTCTTGCCTCAGCTCATCTGCTGCTGAAACCCTCACCCATACCTTTGTTACCTCTAGACTTGACTATTTCAACGCACTCCTGGCTGGCCTCCCACATTCCACCCTACGTAAACTTGAGGTCATCCAAAACTCGGCTGCCTGTGTCCTAACTCGTACCAAGTCCCGTTCGCCCATCACCCCTGTGCTCACTGATCTACATTGGCTCCCAGTTAAGCAACGCCTCGATTTCAAAATTCTCATCCTGGTTTTCAAATCCCTCCATGGCCTCGCCCCTCCCTATCTCTAATCTCCTTCAGCCCCACATCCCCCCACCCCGAGATATCTGCGCTCTTGAGCATCCCTGATTATAATCGCTCAACCATTGGTGGCCGTGCCTTCTGTTGCCTAGGCCCTAAGCTCTTGAATTCCCTGCCTAAACCTCTCCGCCTCGTTACCTCTCTTTCCTCATTTAAGACGCTCCTTAAAACCTACCTCTTTGACCAAGCTTTTGGTCACCTGCCCTAATTTATCCTTATGTGGCTCGGTGTCAAATTTTTTCGTCTTAAAATACTCCTGTGCAGCGCCTTGGGATGTTTTACTACGCTAAAGGCGCTATATAAATACAAGTTGTTGTTGTTAAAAGCAACGTATTGCAAACAGTGAACAATAATGATTACCTTCACAACATTTGCTTTGTGTCGTTCCAGAACCTGAATTGTCTGCGATGTGCATGGATCAATGATCAATACAAGTGAATGGCAGCCATGGGCAATTAATCCTTGCCAACCCCTGGAAGAAAAAAACTGCAGTTAATTATTTAAAGACAGAAAACAACACGATATAAAAAACATTCACCTAAGTTTCACCAATGCAATTTCAGAGCTATTTTTTTTTAATTAAAAAAAAAAGTTATACCTCCAAATCAAGCTGCCAATCAAATGTTAATTTTTTGTAATGTGTGTGTACTGTAGAATAAAAGACATCACTGCCTTGATTCAATAGAAATGGTTATGTGGATATCAAAAATATGTTAAGGTTACCCTTCTGGCTACTCAATTACCTTTAGATTGTAAATCACACTGTATAAATTAGGGATGTGTCTGAATTACAGAAGCTAGATTAATCCAAAACATTCCCAATAAGTGAGTAGGGCCTTGTTAACTTCAAGTTGTACATTTCACTGGAAAAAAAACTGCTTTTTAAAATTTGTTTTGTCCTTGATTTTGTTCATGTCACACACATGCTCAGAGCTCCATTGTCATTGGCAGAGCACAAACTGGGAGCTGGCAGTGTCGGGCACGGTTATATTGCATTCTAAGAGACCAGGAGCTGCAAAGGGTGGTTTGCAGTCAGCAGCATCTATTTTATGTGAACTGCAAATTGCCTGAGAGAACTGAGCACGTGTGGTTACAAGCATGAGCTCTGCTCACAGACAGTAAATTTTAAACGTTCAGACACGCGGTCAGGAGAGTCCACTTTTCTGAACATTATAAAAGCCTCTGGTTAAGGTTATGAAGTGCCCAATAAGTCCAAAGAAGCCTAAAGATGGTTTTAAACCCAGCTTGATGCTGCACTGAAATTATCTCTCATAGGGTGTTTTCCCGAACAGTGCAAGGTGGCCCCACCAAGAGCATCTCAACTAGCTGCCTTTCAGTCAGAATGGGACCTGACGCCGGAGTTATACCATCACTCTTTCATCACTGCAAGGCAGAAACTCTCTTCATAGCAACACGAAAGAGACTCTGCACCTTAAACCAGCACTGCCAATTCAGACAATAGCAAAATACTGCAGATGCTGGAAATCTGAAATAACAACGGAAAGTGCTGGAAACACTCAGCAGGCCAGGCAGCATCGAGGAGAGAGAAACCGAGTCAACGTTTTGGGTCGAACCCTTAGTCAGAACTGGAAAAGGTTAGGGAGGAGAGATTTTTAAGCAGGGGCAGGGAGGAGGGGAGGAAAGAACAAAGGGAAGGTCTGTGATAGGATGGAAGGCGCGAGAGATTGACTGACAAAAGGGATGATGGTGCAAGGCAAAAGGAGAGGTAATGGGACAAGTTAAGAAACAAAAGATGGCTCTAGATGATGTGCGGATGATGATTGCAGAAATATTAACAGCTACCATGCGAGGAAACAAGAGAAAAAAATATATAAAGAAATACAGGGGCCAATTTATAGTCTGAAATTGTTGAACTCTATGTTGAGTCCAGAAGGCTGTAAAGTGCCTAATAGAAAGATGAGGTGCTGTTCCTCGAGCTTACGTTGAGCTTCGTTGGAACAGGGCAAGAGGCCGAGGACGGAGAGGTCAGAGTGGGAGTGAAGCGGTGAATTAAAGTGACAGGCGACCGGACGCTCGGGGTCCCCCTTACGGACTGAACGGAGGTGTTCGCAAAGCGGTCACCCAATCTGCGTTTGGTCTCCCCAATGTAGAGGAGACCGCATCGTGAGCTACAAATACAGTATACTAAATTGTAATTAGTACAAGTAAATCGCTGTTTCACCTGGAAGGAGTGTTTGAGGCCCTGGACGGTGGGACAGGAGGAGGTAAAAGGGCAGGTGTTGCATCTCCTGCACTTGCATGGGAAGGTGCTGGGCGAAGGGGTGTTGGGGGTGATAGAGGAGTGGACCAAGGTGTCGCGGTCCCTTCGGAATGCTGAAAGAGGGGGTGGGAGTGGAGGGGAAGGTGTGTTTGGTGGTGGGATCACGCTGGAGGTGGCGAAAATGGCAGGGGATGATCCGTTGAATGTGGAGGCTGGTGGGGTGAAAGGCGAGGACCAATTCAGAGTTCCATCTACAAGTATTGGTGCTCTAATATAATTGGCTACTTAAAATCAACACTTTTTTTTGTCCACATAGACGTTGATCTATTTCAGTCAGGCAAAATTAGCATAGAATTCCCAATCCTAAAATCTCATTGGTTATGGAGATACCCTGTTGGTTGACCTGTTCACACCAGGTCCCAGATGCCCTGTTCCACTCAGTGCACCGTTATCAACTTGCACTTTCAGCAACTTTGTGGGCATCAGTTTTTTTGAGCTGAAGGGGCACATCTAATGAACGACAGACACCGTTAGATACCCTGCTACAGCAAAATCTGGCCCAATAAACCGGACTGAGCAACCTGAAAGTAATTCTTGATCATTAACTTTTCACATTTCATTTACAACGAAGACTAAATTGCTGTATCAGTTTCCATGTCAATGATCAGCCTCATTAACGATCAAGATCAATAATCCCAACAGTAATAATCTGCAACATTAACTCCATGTTTTGAACCCTATATTTTTTTAATCAGAGAAATATATACATCATGGATTTAGAGCACAACAGATATATTAAGGATACAGTAAAATTGACAGCAATGACCATTTTCTCTAAATTCAACACACAAAATGACCTCTGTGTTTTGGATTAAATGTTTATGCCTCTGTCCTCTCCCCAATCAGAGGTAGCAGTTACCTTACTCAGTGCTACAGTAATCCATCATTTTAATCTAGTCAATTCTGTGCTGTGCTTAATTATTTAACAGGTTATTTACTAATGCATTACCCTTCAAAACGCCTGAAAAATTCAATTATTCAACGGCAGAAATATTCAAGTCATATGGTCTCTTTTAGGTATTTATAGTACATCTTGGTACATAGACTTTTATTTTGAACTAGGGTCCTGGAGGGAAAGTGGAGGAGTCCCTAACCTTGTTATAAGGCACAGCAAATGACTAGACCAGTAGAAAGGTTCAGATTTTTCACACTAGTCATCATAGCACAACATCTAAGTAGTCAAAATGGGCCCTATCCCTTGAATCACATTTGTGTTGATTTGCAGGATGGGTAATTTTATGATTCACGAGACCTATAATCTGGCCAAATAAAGCAGTTATTTATCATTTGGATAACAAACCAAAAAAAATTTGAATGCAAGAGGCACGGTCAGATCTGCCCTCCAGAGTCCAAATCGGGTTGCTCTCAATGTTACAACTTGAGTTAAGCCATTAGTTCAGAAAAATATAATGAATATTAGCTACAAAATCATAAAACTGTGTCCCTAAAATGAGCTTAAGGTCATTTCTGGCACCAACAACAATCTTTTCAAAACCAGCGGAGTTCCAATTTCATTCCCCATAATGCAAAAGGCTGCTACTGAAAAATACAACCATACACTCGGATGACTGCTGGGAAGTTAAGGCAAACTGCCATCCCAATTAAACCAGAAGAATGCTTTGATAGAGTTGTAAGAGTTAGTGCCAATTTTAAAATCCAATAATCATATGCAACTGCTCTACATCCCTGATCAGATTCAGGGTTAACATGACATATCAAACAGGAAAATATCACCTGACAAAAAAGGTCTTGACAAAGGGTTTGACCCGAAACGTTGACTGTTTCTCTCTCCACGGATGTTGCCTGGCCTGCTGAGTTTTTCCAGCATTTTCTGTTGTTATTTAGGAAAATATCACCCTATCCTTAACAAACATATTGATCTTCTGGCTGTGGCTCATTATGTCCTCCCTCTATGAGCTCAGGTAGCATGATGGAAAATCTAATTAATAGAACATGCCTAGATCATTTTTATTAATAAACCTCAAAGCAACTGAATACATAAACAATTAATAGAATGTATAAAGTTAGACAACAAACATGGCCCACAAATAGAAAATGGCGAATGTTCTCTAGTGGCATACCGATGAGCTGCTGTCTAGTATACATTTTTGCAATTTAAAAAAAATATTGCTTAATTTCTAGCTTCAGTTTTCTCCAGCTCTCCAAGCAAGGAAAAAAAAGACAGAAAGTATTCACCCAACTCCAGGTTATCAGGAACAAACTGGGTTTGTTTCTACAGTCTGTTACAATCCAACAAAGGGGGAGGGGGAGGAGAAGAGGAGAAAGTCGATGTCCCAGGTAACAGGATCAAGTTTCTCCTTTACAAACATACAGACTGTGGGGTCTCAGAGAGGAGAGGGAACAGCGCAAACATCCCTATCAGTGACTATGGGCATTTTTTTCCCCTTAAAGCACTGAGATGGGGAGTGGTCCAACAGCTTCTGCGCAGATCATTAAGCCAATACAAATGAAAAAGACCTGCATTTATATAGTATCCCTCATGACCTCAAGTCGTCCCCAAAGCACTTTCCAGCCAATGGAGTATTTTATTTTTTTGAAGTGGAGTCACTGTTGCAATGTAGGAAACACAGCAGGCAACTTGCGCACAGCAAGCTCCCACCAACAGCAATGTGGTAATGACCAGATCATCTGTTTTTGTTATGTTGATTGAGGGATAAATATTGGCCAGGACACCGGGGAGAACTCTCATGCTCTTCTTCGAAATAGTGAAGGCAGACGGGGCCTCAGTTTAACATCTCATCCAAAAGACGGCACCTCCGACCAGTGCAGCACTCCCTTGGTACTGCACTGAAGTGTCAGCCTAGATTTTTGTGCTCAAGTCTCTAGAGCGGGACTTGAATCCACAAACTTCTGATTCAAAGGTGAGAGTGCTACCACTGAGCCATAGCTGACAGCCATTTTTGGATTCTCTGATGGAAAACTTTAGACTCATTTCTTCTACAGTAATTATAACATGCTACATTTTTTTGTCTGAGTTTCTGCATTTTGTGATACATAAATCATGCTGTTAAAAATGAATTGCAAAAATAACAGCAAAATGACTATTTTCAAAGGATAAATGTCATCCCAGTTTATAAAGACCACAAAACCTGGACAGCAGTGTTTTAACTCTACATTCATTTTTGCAAATACTGTAATCGTTCCACCATTGGCAGCCGTGCCTTCAGCTGCCAAGGCCCTAAGCTCTGGAATTCCTTCCCTAAACTACTCTCTAATTCAAATTCAAATCGCTTTATTGGCATGATAAGGTACATCTTATGTTGCCAAAGCATCAAAATACATTTATGGTTGAACACATAAACGCAGTTCTATTCATACATTGTATAAACAGGTATATCCCCGAGTGTATAAATATACATTCGCATTTTTTATATATACTCTTTTCTTAGTTTACTGGTCGTCCCTCTGTTCATGGCAAGCTGTAACATAGTGTGCCGCCAGTGTTACACAGCTTCTCTCTTCTCCCAGTAGGTATGGGAGTTTTTGGTTGTCATTCAGATTTCTGAATTCAGGGCATATTTGTGAGAATTTTTGGTACTCTCTTTCCTCCTTTAAGACGCTCCTTAAAACCTCTCTCTTTGACCAAGCTTTTGGTGGTAGAGAGAAAATGGGGAATTACACATCTGACATCGGTAGTGGGGAAAATGCTAGAGTCCATTATAAAAGATGTAATAGCAGAGCACTTGGAAAACAGTGACAGGATCGGACAAAGTCAACGTGGATTTACAAAAGGTAAATCGTGCTTGACTGGTCTGCTGGAGCTTTTTTGAGGGTGTGACTGGTAGAGTGGATGGGGGGAGAACCAGTGGATGTGGTGTATTTGGACTTTCAAAAGGCTTTCGATAAGGTCCCGCATGAGAGATTAGCGTGTAAAGTTGGGGCACGTGGGATTGGGGGCGGGGTATTGACTTGGATAGAGAACTGGTTGGCAGACAGAGAGCAAGGGGTTGGAATAAACGGGTCTTTTTCCGAGTGGCAGGCAGTGACTGGTGGGGTACCACAGGGATCGGTCCTTGGACCCCAGCTATTCACAATATATATATTAATGATCTAGACAAGGGAGCTGGATATAATATCTCCAAGTTTGCAGACGACACAAAGCTGGGTGGTCGTGTGTGCTGTGAGGAGGATGCCGAGAAACTCCAGGATGGTTTGGACAGGTTGGGTGATTGGGCAGAGGCATGGCGGATGCAATATAACGTGGATAAATGCGAGGTTATCCACTTTGGTGTCAGAGACAGGAAGGCAGATTATTGTCTGAATGGCAATAGATTGGGAGAAGGGGAAGTGCAACAAGACCTGGGTATCCTTGTGCACCAGTCGCTGAAGGTAAGCATGCAGGTGCAGCAGGCGGTTAAGAAGGCAAATGGTATGTTGGCCTTCGTAGCGAGAAGGTTTGAGTACAGGAACAAGGATGTCTTGCTGCAGTTGTACAGGGCCTTGGTGAGACCACATCTTGAGTACTGTGTGCAGTTTTGGTCGCCTTATCGGAGGAAGGATGTTCTTGCCATGGAAGGAGTTCAGTGAAGATTCACCAGGCTGATACCTGGGATGGTAGGAATAATGTATGAGGAGAGATTGGGTCGATTGGGCTTATACTCGCTGGAGTTTAGAAGAATGAGAGGGGATCTCATTGAAACTTATAAAATTCTGACAGGGCCGGACAGACTAGATGCAGGAAGGATGTTCCCGATGGTCGGGGAGTCCAGAACCAGGGGTCACAGTCTAAGGATAAGGGGTAAGCCATTTAGGACAGAAAGCAGGAGGAATTTCTTCATCCAGAGAGTGGTGAACCTGTGGAATTCTCTACCACAGAAGGCAGTAGAGGCCATTTCATTAAATATATTCATGAAGGAGTTGGATATATTTCTTCAGGCTAAAGGGATCAAGGGATATGGGGAGAAAGCAGGGACAGAGTACTGAATTTGGATGATCAGCCATGATCGCATTGAATGGCAGAGCAGACTCGAGGGGCCGAATGGCCTACTCCTGCTCCTATCTTCTAGGTTTCTATGTCATCTGCCCTAATATCTCATGTGGCTCGGTGTCAAATTTTGTTTTATAACACTCCTGTGAAGCCTCAAAGCCTCCTTGAAAAAGTGTAACATCCCCACCGACATCTGGGAATCCCTGGTCCAAAACCGCACAAAGTGGAGGAGAAGCATCCGGGAAGGTGCCGAACACCTCGAGTCTCTTCGCCGGGAGCAAGCGGAAGCCAAGCGCAGGCAGCGCAAGGAGCGCACGTCAACCCAAGCACCCCACCCACCCGCCCCTTCAACCACCGTCTGCCCCACCTGCGACAGAGACTGTAGGTCCCGCATTGGACTCATCAGTCACCTGAGAACTCATTTTTAATGTGGAAGCAAGTCATCCTCGGTTCCGAGGGACTGCCTAAGAAGAAGTGGTGCCTTGGAACGTTCTACTACATTAAAGGCACTATATAAATACAAGTTGTTGTTGTTGTTATGTGGGCAGTGTGTTGAAAGCAAGAAAGGTCCAAATAAAATTTTCTACTCTTGATAACTGGTGACAGCATCTAATATTCTCTAGTCAGGTAAAGTACTGCACAGACTGTGGAATGATATAAACATTCTTAAGCGTCCTCTGCACCAACCAAACTGCCTGAACAACAAAGTCCAAATTAGACCAATGCAATATATCCAGTTCTACATTCATTAACCTTATAGCCCCCTTTGCAGCAACAATTAGTTACAAATGGGTTAGCAGTTTTATAATACGGCCTCACTTCTGGGTTGGGAACTAAATAGTTAGCAGCCAAGCGAATTTCACTTAGGAATCCAACAGCTTTCAAAATGAGAAGATTTCTGTCTTCCCCATCTGTCCTGAACTTGAACACAGTTACCAAATGGGAAGGCAGCATTTTATCTCCCCATGTTAAGCTACCTTTTGTGAAAGATTCTTTTTCATATTAAAAGGCATCACATCGAAGTAAAAGTCAAACGGAATACATTTTCCATCAGCAGCACATATAATCTAAATGCTGCATTCACAATAAACCTTGTTCATTTCATGGAGCCTACAACTCATTCAGATAAAATTATCCTGTGTTGATAGAAACAACAGTGCCTGGAGTGTCTAAAATGCGATTTCAACACAGCGGTCGGTGCACTAAAAGTCAATCCATTCCGTTAGAAAAAGGAACCCAAGAACATGGCATAATGCAGCTACTCATTTATATTGTGCAGAAAAAGTTTAAAACACTGAGCAAACTCATCTTCAATGTGCATCCTCTTTGTTTAGCCATACTGTATTGCTTCCATAAGAGTCTTATATTAAAAATATATTTATTGCGCTTCCAGTGATGTCTATTTTTGTCTTTTTTCCTGATCCCTAGAGGGTAAGCAAGCACCAAGCAAAATTGCCACTAATTTGGCATCTCACATATGGGGAAGGTCGCATGGGAACAGAAGTAGTACCGTACTGGTGCAGTAAGGAATGCATTTCGAAAGTTGGGTCAAGGCACATTCTTGGAGCAGAGCAGATGATCTTTTCCCAGCATCTAACCCATGCTGTAACTGACCTTAAAGTGCTTGATGGTCAAATTTCCCAGCATTACGTAAGAAGAGCGAGCAGGAGTGGGCCATACGGCCCCTCGAGCCTGCTCCGCCATTCAGTAAGATCATGGCTGATCATCGACCTCAACTCCACTTTCCCGCCCGGTCTCCATATCCCTTGATTCCCCTAGAGTCCAAAAATCTATCTCTCTTAGCCTTGAATATACTCAAAGACTCAGCATCCACAGCCCTTTGGGGCGGAGAATTCCAAAGATTCACAACCCTCTGAGTGAAGAAATTCCTCCTCATCTCGGTCTTAAATGGCCTACCCCTTATCCTGAGACTATACCCCTAGTTCTAGACACTCCAGCCAGGGGAAACAACCTCTCAGCATCTACCCTATCAATCCCCCTCAGAATCTTGTATGTTTCAATGCGATCACCTCTCATTCTTCTAAACTCCAGAGAGTATAGGCCCAATCTACTCAATCTCTCCTCATAGGACAGCCCTCTCATCCCAGGAATCAATCTAGTGAACCTTTGTGGCACCGCCTCCAAGGGAAGTATATCCTTCCTTAGATAAGGAGACCAAAACTGTGCCCAGTACTCCAGGTGTGGTCTCACCAAGGCCCTGTACAATTGTAGCAAGACTTCCTTACTCTTATACTCCAACCCCCTTGTAATAAAGGCCAACATGCCATTTGCCTTCCTTATTGCTTGCTGTACCTGCATGCTAGCTTTCTGTGTTTCTTGCACGAGGACACCCAAATCTCTCTGAACACCAACATTTGAAAGTTTCTCACCATTTAAAAAATATTCTGTTTTTCTATTCTTCCTACCAAAGTGAGTAACCTCACATTTCCCTATATTATACTCCATATGCCACCTTACTGCCCACTCACTTAGTCTATCTATATCGCTTTGCAGACTCTGTGTTCTCCTCACAGCTTACTGTCCCACCTAGCTTTGTATTATCAGCAAACTTGGATACATTACACTCGGTCCCTTCATCTAGGTCATTAATATAGATTGTAAATAGCTGAGGCTCCAACACTGATCCTTGTGGCACCCCACTAGTTACAGCCTGCCAACTTGAAAAAGATCCATTTATCCCTACTCTCTGTTTTCTGTCCGTTAACCAATCCTCTGTCCATGCTACTATATTACCCCCAACCCCATGAGCCCTAATCTTCTGTAATAACCTTTTATGTGGCACCTTATCAAATGCCTTTTGGAAATCCAAATATACTACATCTACTGGTTCCCCTTTATCTACCCTGCTAGTTACATCCTCAAAAAACTTGAATAAATTTGTCAAACACGATTTCCTTTTCATAAAACCATGTTGACTCTGCCTAATCATGTTATGATTTTCTAAGTGACTTGATACCACTTCCTTAACAATGGATTCCAGCATTTTCCCCGACGACTGATGTCAGGCTAACTGGCCTGAAGTTCCCTATTTTTTCTCTCCCTCCTTTCTTGAATAGCGGTGTTACATTTGCGACCTTCCAATCCGCTGGGCCTCTCCAGAATCTAGGGAATTTTGGGAGATCAAAACCAATGCATCCACTATCTGGGATTATGATCCCAGTCACGATAAGCATAAACAAACATTCACCTAAAAGAACTCCTTTCCTGTGGAGGAAATGATTGATCTCCACTTTCTACCTTCCTTTGATAGCATAACCAAAAATCAGTACTTCCTGCTTGAAATTACCAGAGGAATTAAGCTTCACAGTGAGGGAGCTGAATTAACACTGGTACAAATTATTCACCTCGCATTCATTAGGTTCAAAAACTCCTCCAACTTATTACCTAAGGACATCTGCAATCACCAATTAACAAAAAAAACAGAAGTAAATGGCTATTATATTTTTATTACCATTTCACTTTTAAACAGTATGAATGGCAACAGTTTCTCTTTAAAAGAAGACACCTTACCATCAGCATTCATTTTTAAAATTGTTCTTTTTCATGCTGAGAATAAGCAATGAGCACTGGTGACATGGGAAAGAAAATAACTGGGGTATAAATAAGGTCTTGTGCAGTAGCGCAAAATAGGCGCTATCACTCCACCCAATTTTCTCTTCCATGTCTTCAACAGAAAAGAAAATCGGGCGGAATGCAAAACAGGCTGCTGATCGGTGTTCCTCCAACTCTGGACTCTTGTGCATCCCTGACTCCTTTTACCCCACCATTGGTGACGAGGTCCCAAGTTCTGAAATTCCCTTCCTAAATCCATCTGCCTCACCGCCTTCTCTCTTCTTTTAAGCCCCTACGTAGAACCCACCTCTTTGACCAAGCTTTTAGTCGCCTCTCCCAATATCTCCTTTGAAGGCTCGGCGCCGATTTTAGTCAGATTTTTTTTCCATTCTCGGGAAATGGGGGTCAGTGGCAAGGCCAGCATTTATTGCCCATTCCTGAATGCCCTCGAGAAGGTGTTAGTGGGCCTTCTTCTTGAACCGCTGCAGTCCATGCACTCACACAATGCTGTTAGGTAGGGAGTTCCAGGATTTTTACCCAGTGCGATGAAGGAACAGCAATATATGTCCACGTCGGGATGGTGTGTGACTTGAAGGGGGACTTGGAGGTGATTTTGTTTCCATGCACCTGCTGCCCTAGAAGCCTTGGCGAGTTGCTGCAGTGCATTCTACAGTTAATACACACTGCAGCCATGGTTCGCCGATGGTGGAGGGAATGGTTGTTTAAGCTGGTGGATGGGATGCTGATCAAAAGGGACTCCTTTGTCCTGAATGATGTCGTGATTCTTGAGTGTTGTTGAAGCTCCACCCATCCAGGCAAGTGGCGAGTATTCCATCACACACCTACTTGTGCTGTGTAGGTGGTGGAGAGGCTTTGAGGAATCAGGAGGTGAGCCACTCACTGCAGAATACTCAGCCTCTGATCTGCTCTAGTAGCTACGGCATTTATGTGGCTGGTCCATTTGCGTTTCTGGTCAAAGATGATCTCCAGGATGTTGATAGTGAGGGATTCGACGATGGTAATGCCAGTGAATGTTAAGGGGAGGTGTTAAGAACCTAAGAACATAAGAAATAGGAGCAGAACTAGGCCATTCGGCTCCTCGAGCCTACTCCGCAGTTCAATAAGATCATGGCTGATCTGCAACCTCAACTCCACCTTCCCACACTATCCCCGTATTCTTGGTTCCCTTAGCATCCAAAAATCTATCAAGCTCTGTCTTGAATATACTCACGCCTGAGCATCCACAGCCCCCTGGAGTAGAGAATTACAAAGATTCACAACCCTTTGAGTGAAAAAAATTCTCCTCATCTTAGTCCTAAATGGCCAACCCCTTATTCTGAGACGGTGACCCCTAGTTCTAAACTCCCCAGCCAGGGGAAACGTCCTCCCAGCATCTACCCTGTCAAGACCCTTAAGAATTTTATACGTTTCAATTAGATCACCTCTCATTCTACTAAGCTCTAGGGAATATAGGCCTAGTCTACACAATCTCTGCTCATAGGACAACCGCACCCGCCCCCCCCATCCCAAGAATCAGTCTAGTGAGCCGTTGTTGCACTCCATCTAAGGCAAGTATATCCTTCTTTAGGTAAGACGACGAAAGCTGTGCACAATACCCCAAGTGTGGTCTCACCAAGGCCCTATATAATTACAGTAACACTTCTTTACTCTTGTACTTTAGTCCATTTATAATAAAGGCAAATATACCATTTGCTTTCCTAATTACTTGTGGTACCTGCATGTTAACTTTCAATGATTCGTGTACAAGGATACCAAGGTCCCTCTGATTACCAACATTCCCCAATCTCTCACCATTTAAAAATATTCTGCTTTTCTATTTTTCCTACCAAAGTGGACAACATCACTTTTTTTTTTTATTCGTTCATGGGATGTGGGCGTTGCTGGCAAGGCCAGCATTTATTGCCCATCCCTAATTGCCCTTGAGAAGGTAGTGGAGAGCCGCCTTCCTGAACCGCTGCAATCCGTGTGGTGCAGGTACTCCCAGTGCTGTTAGGGAGGGAGTTCCAGGATTTTGACCCAACGACGATGAAGGAACGGCGATATACTTCCAAGTTAGGATGGTGTGTGACTTGAAGGAGAACTTAGTTGGTGGTGTTCCCATGCGCCTGCTGCCCTTGTCCTTCTGGGCAGTAGAGGTCGTGGGTTTGGGAGGTGCTGCCGAAGAAGCCTTGGCGAGTTGCTGCAGTGCATCTTGTAGATGGTACACACTGCAGCTACGATACGCCGGTGGTGGGGAGTGAATGTTTAAGATGCTGGATGGGATGCCAATCAAGCGGACTGCTTTGTCTTGGATGGTGTCGAGCTTCTTGAGTGCTGTTGGAGCTGCACTCATCCAAACAAGTGGAGAGTATTCCATCACACTTCTGACTTGTGCCTTGTAGATGATGGAAAGGCTTTGGGGAGTCAGAAGATGAGACACTCGCCACAGAATACCCAGCCTCTGACCGGTTCTTGTTGCCACAGTATTTATGTGGCTGGTCCAGTTAAGTTTCTGGCCAATGGCGACCCCCCCAGGATATTGATGGTGGGAGATTTGGTGATGGTAATGCCAATGAATTTTAAGGGGCGGTGGTTAGATGCTCGCTTGTTGGAGATAGTCATTGCCTGGCACTTCTGTGGCGCGAATGTTACCTGCCACTTATCAGCCCAAGCCTGAATGTCATCCAGATCTTGCTGCATGCGGGCATGGACTGCTTCATTATCTGAGGAGTTGCAAATGGCACTGAACACTGTGCAGTCATCAGCGAATGTCCCCACTTCTGACCTTATGATGGAGGGAAGGTCACTGATGAAGCAGCTGAAGATGGTTGGGTCTAGGACACCACTGTGGTAAACCACTTTTATCGTTCACTATCGTTACACTATAGTTATCACTGTTATATCGTTACTCTATGGTTATCACTGTTCACACTGTTGTATCACTATACGAGGTCGCCTCTTGTCACGCTGCTATACCTGGGCTGACCACTGCTGACTCCGCCCATGACTCCACCTACCTGCCCAGGTATAAAGGTAGTCGACTGGCTGGCATTCCTCCTTGTTGTATCCGATCACCCACGAGGGTGGGCTCTGTTATTTAGCTAATAAAAACCTATAGTTACTTTCTTAACTCGTCGCTTTTCATTGGATGAATTGATAGGTATATCAATTTTATTGGCTAAATTT
Source organism: Somniosus microcephalus (assembly GCF_052327205.1). NCBI lineage: Eukaryota > Metazoa > Chordata > Chondrichthyes > Squaliformes > Somniosidae > Somniosus > Somniosus microcephalus. The sequence continues at coordinate 36,442,947 of NC_140994.1, read as the reverse complement.
TAAAATGTCGACACCGGAGCAGTCAAGCGACCAGCCAGACGCCCAGCTACAACAGCCACAGCAGCCGGCCTGGCTGCGAGCCCTCAGACCACCGTACCTGGATCTAAACCCACAGGCAGCAAACTCAGCCCTCGACTTCGAACACTGGCTGAGCTGCTTCGAAGCCTACCTGGGAGAATCCAGCGTGCCTCAGAAATCCATGCTAAGAGTTCTGAACGTCCAAGTGAGCCCTAAAGTATTCGCACTCATCCGGGACCTTAAAACATACGAAGACGCCATCAACCGGCTGAAAAGACAGTACCAAACCCCGGTAAATTCCATGTATGCCAGACACCTCCTAAGATCCCGCCCGCAACAGCCAGGAGAGCCCGAGGAGGAATTTTTACGGGTGCTACAAGCACTCGGCAGAGACTGTAACTTTAAAGCGGTAACGGCGGCAGAAAATACTGAAGACAATGTCCGCGATGCCTTCGTGAAAGGCCTGCGGTCCGACTACTCACGGCAAAGACTACTGGAAGCAAGGGACCTCGACCTGGACAAAGCTGCAGCCCTAGCTCTCTCTCTAGAGGTGGCCCATCGGGACCTCGAGGCATACTCAAGGTACTGTAACTCGCGACCCTGGGACTTGGGACCGACCCCGACACCCCCCGCAGCAACCCCCCTGGGACCTACCTCAGCGTCGGCGTCCCGGACCCGATCGAGACCGCCACCCCCGGTACCGGCTCCGACATCGGACCCCCGCGATCGGGCCGCCGGCTGCTTCTTCTGCGGCCAGGTGAAACACCCGAGGTCGCGCTGCCCAGCCAGGAACTCTACCTGCTCAACCTGCATGAAGAAAGGCCACTTCGCTAAGGCCTGCAGAGGTGGATCATCAGAGGCCAGCAGTGCCTCATGCGAGCTGTGGGGGCGGCCATCTTCCTTCAAGGCAACAGAGGCCAGCATCCCCACATGTGAGTCATGGGGGCGGCCATCTTTGATACAGGCAACCGACAGCAGCAGTGCCTCATGTGAGTTATGGGGGCAGCCATCTTCTCCGCCATTTTGTCCAACCTCGTGGGAGACGCCATTTTACCCACCACGCCCGACCGCCACCGTGCCTCTAGACCCGACTACCGCCTCAACCGCAGACTACAACAACTCGCTCAGCTATACACTAGCCTCCGTCACACTGGACCAGGCCCGCCCGCATCACCTGTCCAAGTCGATGATGGACATCAAAGTAAACGGCCACGCCACGACCTGCCTGTTCGACAGCGGAAGCACGGAGAGCTTCATCCACCCAGACACGGTGAGCCACTACTCCCTCCCTGTCCTGCCAACGCGCAACCGGATCTCGATGGCATCGAGGTCACACGCCACAGACATCAGCGGCTACTGTGTTGTGACCCTGTCGGTTAAGGGTACGGAGTATAAAAATTTTAAACTCCTCGTCCTGCCCCAGCTATGCGCTGCCGTCCTACTAGGCCTAGACTTCCAATCCCACCTCCAAAGCGTCACGCTAGCATACGGCGGACCCCTCCCCCCACTCACAGTCGCCAACCAGCAGATTTTAAACCGCCCACCGCGTAACACCTGCGGCCTATCCACCCTCAAGGTCCCGCCACCTTCCCTGTTCGCTAACCTCACCCCCGACTGCAAACCCGTCGCTACCAAGAGCAGGCGGTACAGCGCCGGGGACAGAGCTTTCATTAGCTCTGAGGTGCAGCGTCTCCTGAAGGAGGGCATCATCGAGGGGAGCACCAGCCCCTGGCGTGCCCAGGTCGTGGTCGTTAAGACCGGCAATAAAAACCGCCTGGTCATCGACTACAGCCAGACCATAAACAGGTACACCCAGCTGGACGCATACCCCCTTCCCCGCATATCTGATATGGTCAATCAGATTGCGCAGTACCGGGTATTCTCCACCATCGACCTTAAGTCGGCCTATCACCAACTCCCTATCCGCCCTGAGGACCGCCAGTATACAGCCTTCGAGGCGAACGGCCGCCTCTACCACTTCCTTAGGGTTCCCTTCGGCGTCACCAACGGGGTTTCGGTCTTCCAAAGGGAGATGGACCGGATGGTTGACCAGAACGGGCTGCACGCCACGTTCCCCTATCTAGATAACATCACCATCTGCGGCCGCAACCGGCAGGGCCACAATGTTAATCTGGAGAGATTCCTCCGTACGGCCCAACGGCTGAACCTCACCTACAATAAGGATAAATGTGTGTTTAACACCTCGCGCCTTGCCATCCTCGGCTGTGTAGTAGAGAACGGAGTCATCGGCCCCGACCCCGAAAGAATGCACCCCCTCATGGAGCTACCCCTCCCCCACTGTCCAAAGGCACTGAAGAGAACCCTGGGGCTATTCGCCTACTATGCCCAATGGGTGCCCAATTATGCGGACAAAGCCAGACCCCTCATGAAGTCGACATCCTTCCCCCTTACGGAGGAAGCGTGCGCAGCCTTCTCCCTCATTAAGGGAGACATTGCCAAGGCCACTATGCACGCAGTGGATGAGTCCATCCCCTTCCAAGTCGAGAGCGATGCATCCGACTTCGCCCTAGCCGCCACCCTTAACCAGGAGGGGAGACCGGTGGCCTTCTTCTCAAGGACCCTACAGGGCCCTGAGATCCGACACTCGTCGGTCGAGAAGGAGGCCCAGGCGATTGTGGAGGCGGTACGACGCTGGAGGCACTACCTGGCAGGCAAACGATTTACCCTCCTTACCGACCAACGTTCGGTCGCTTTTATGTTTAATAACAAGCTGAGGGGCAAAATCAAGAATGACAAGATCTTGAGGTGGAGAATCGAGCTCTCCACCTACGATTATGATATCTTGTACCGGCCAGGTAAGCTGAACGAACCCCCCCGATGCTCTGTCACGAATTACATGCGCCAGCGCGCAAAGTGATAGACTTCAGACCCTCCACAACGACCTCTGCCACCCCGGGGTCACCAGACTTTACCACTTCATTAAGGCCCGCAACCTGCCCTACTCCATCGAGGAGGTCAGGACCATGACCAGGAACTGCCAGACCTGTGCCGAGTGCAAACCGCACTTCTTTAGGCCGGACAGAGCAAGCCTGATCAAGGCCACCCGCCCCTTCGAGCGCCTGAGCATCGACTTTAAGGGGCCCCTCCCATCCTCTGACCGTAATGTGTACTTCCTCAACATTGTTGATGAGTACTCCCGTTTCCCCTTTGCCTTCCCCTGCCCAGACATGACCAGTACCACGGTCATTAAATGCCTGAACGACCTCTTCGCCTTGTTCGGGTTCCCAAACTATATACATAGTGACCGGGGCTCCTCCTTCATGAGCGAGGAACTCCGTCAGTTCCTACTAGCGAGAGGTATTGCTGCAAGCAGGACCACCAGCTACAACCCCCGAGGGAACGGCCAGGTAGAAAGAGAGAACGCGACGGTATGGAAGGCCGTCCTCTTAGCCTTAAAGTCTAAGGGCCTCCCAACCTCCCGCTGGCAGGAAGTCCTCCCGGCAGCGCTGCATTCCACCCGGTCACTACTTTGCACTGCCATCAACGCCACCCCCCATGAACGAATGTTTGCTTTCCCCAGGAAGTCGACTACGGGAACCACGCTACCAACCTGGCTGACCTCTCCGGGGCCCGTCTTGCTGCGAAAGCACGTGAGGGCCCATAAAACGGACCCCCTGGTCGAGAGGGTGGACCTCCTGCACGCCAACCCCCAGTACGCCTATGTGGCATACACAGACGGGCGGGAGGACACAGTCTCCTTACGAGACCTCGCACCCTCGGGCACTCCGGAGACACCACCTTCACCCCCCCCCACCACCCCCCCAATTCCAGACCAGGTAGACGGCATGCCGGAACCCCACGAGCCTTCGCCGACCACGCAGACACCAGCATTAACACCGGATAATGCAACACCGCCGCTGCGACAATCAGAAAGGCTTACGAGGCCTCCGGACAGACTGACATACCAGAACTGGTAGTACACTTCACCCCGCCGGACTCAAATCTAAACAAGGGGTGAATGTGGTAAACCACTTTTATCGTTCACTATAGTTATCACTGTTATATCGTTACTCTATGGTTATCACTGTTCACACTGTTGTATCACTATACGAGGTCGCCTCTTGTCACGCTGCTATACCTGGGCTGACCACTGCTGACTCCGCCCATGACTCCACCTACCTGCCCAGGTATAAAGGTAGTCGACTGGCTGGCATTCCTCCTTGTTGTATCCGATCACCCACGAGGGTGGGCTCTGTTATTTAGCCAATAAAAACCTATAGTTACTTTCTTAACTCGTCGCTTTTCATTGGATGAATTGATAGGTATATCAACCACCCCGAGGAACTCCTGCAGCAATGTCCCGGGGCTGAGATGAATGACCCCCAACCAACACAAGCATCTTCTTTGTGCTAGGTATGACTTCAGCCAGTGGAGAGTTTCTCCCCCCCCCCCCCCCCCCAATTCCCACTGACTTCAGTATTACTAGGGCTCCTTGATGACACGCTCGATCAAATGCTGCCTTGAAGTCCAGGACAGTCATTCTCACCTCACCTCTGGAATTCAATTCCTTTGTCCATGTTTGGACCAAGGCTGTAATGAGGTCTGGAGCCGAGTGGTCCTGGCAGAATTCAAACTGGGCATCAGTGAGCAGGTTATTGGCGAGTAAGTGCCGCTTAATAGCACTGTCGATGACACCTTCCATCACTTTGTTGATGATTGAGAATAGACTGATGGGGCAGTAATTGGTCAGATTGGATTTGTCCTGCTTTTTGTGGACAGGACATACCTGGACAGTTTTCCACGTTGTCAGATAGATACCAGTGTTATAGCTGTACTGGAACAGCTTGGCTAGAGGTGTGGCTAGTTCTGGAGCACAAGTCTTCAGTACGACAGCCGGGATGTTGTCGGGACCCATAGCCTTTGCTGTAACCGGTGCACTCAGCAGTTTCTTGATATCACGTGGAATGAATCGAATAGGCTGACGACTGGCTTCTGTGGTGGTGTGGAGCTCAGGAGGAGGCCGATATGGATCATCCACTTGGCACTTCTGGCTGAAGATGGTTACAAACGCTTCAGCCTTGTCTTTTGCACTCATATGCTGGGCTCCACCATCATTGAGGATGGGGATATTCATGGAGCCTCCTCCCCCCGTTAGTTGTTTAATGGTCCACCACCATTCACGACTGGATGTGGCAGGACTGTAGAGCTTTGATCTGATCCGTTGATTGTGGGATCGCTTAGCCCTGTCTATAGCATGCTGCTTCCGCTTTTTAGCATGCATGTGTTGCAGCTTCCCCAGGTTGGCACTGCATTATTAGGTACGCCTGGTGCTGCTCCTGGCATGCTCTTCTACACTCCTTATTGAACCAGGGTTGGTCGTCTTGCTTGATGGTAATGGTAGAGTGGGGGATATGCCAGCCCATGAGGTTACAGATTGTGGCGGAATACAATTCTGCTGCTGCTGAGAGCCCACAGTGCCTCATGGATGCCCAGTTTTGAGCAACTAGATCTGTTCTGCATCTATCCCATTTAACACAATGGTAGTGCCACACAACACGATGGATGGTTTCCTCAGTGTGAAGATGGGACTTCGTCTCCACAATGACCGTCATGGACAGAGGCATCTGCGACAGGTAGATTGGCGAGGACGAGGTCAAGTAGGTTTTTTCCCTTGTGTTGGTTCTTTCACCACCTGTCGCAGGCCCAGACTGGCAGCTCTGTCCTTCAGGACTCGGCCAGCTCAGTCAGTAGTGGTGCTACCGAGCCACTCTTTGAAGTCCCCCACCCAGAATACATTCTGCGCCCATGCTTCTTCCAAGTGGTGTTCGACATGGAGGAGTACTGAGTCATCAGCTGAGGGAGGTAGGTGGTAATCAGCAGGTTTCCTTGCCCATGAGACTTCATGGGGTCCGGAGTCAATGTTGAGGACTCCCAGGGCCACTCCTTCCCGTCGGTATACCACTGTGCCGCCCACCCCTGCCGGTGGGCCAGGACATACCCAGTGATGGTGATGGAGGAGTTTGGGACATTGGCTGAAAGGTATGATTCTGTGAGTATGTTGCTTGACTAGTCTGTGGGTCAGCTCTCCCAATTTTGGCACAAGTCCCCAGATGTTTTTTTTTATTCGTATATGGGATGAGGGCATCACTGGAAGGCCAGCATTTATTGCCCATCCCTAATTGTCCTTGAGAAGGTGGTGGTGAGCCGCCTTCTTGAACCGCTGCAGTCCGTGTGGTGAAGGTACTCCCACAGTGCTGTTAGGTAGGGAGTTCCAGGATTTTGACCCAGCGACAATGAAGGATCGGCGATATACTAAGTCAGGATGGTGTGTAACTTGGAGGTGGTGGTGTTCCCATGTGCCTGCTGCCCTTGTCCTTTTAGGTGGAGGATGTCGCGAGTTTGGGAGGTGCTGCCGAAGAAGCCTTGGCGAGTTGCTGCAGTGCATCTTGTAGATGGAACACACTGCAGCCACGGTACGCCGGTGGTGGAGGGAGTGAATGTTTAAGGTGGTGGATGGTGTTCCTATCAAGCGGGCTGCTTTGTCCTGGATGGTGTCGAGCCATCTTGAGTGTTGTTGGAGCTGCACTCATCCAGGCAAGTGGAGTATTCCATCGCACTCCTTACTTGTGCCTTGTAGATGGTGGAAAGGCTTTGGGGAGTCAAGAGGTGAGACACTCGCCGCAGAATACCCAGCCTCTGACCTGCTCTTGTTCCCACAGTATTTATGTGGCTGGTCCAGTTAAGTTTCTGTTCAATGGTGACCCCCAGGATGTTGATGGTGGGGGATTCAGCGATGTTAATACCGTTGAATGTCAAGGGGAGGTGGTTAGACTCTCGCTTGTTGGAGATTGTCATTGCCTGGCACTTCTGTGGCACGAATGTTACCTGCCACTTATCAGCCCAAGCCTGAACGTCATCCAGGTCTTGTTGCATGCGGGCATGCACTGCTTCATTATCTGAGGAGTTGTGAATGCTGCTGAACTCTGCAGTCATCAGTGAACATCCCCATTTCTGACCTTATGTTGGAGGGAAGGTCATTGATGGATGAAGCAGCTGAAGATGAAGCTGAAGACACTGCCCTGAAGAACTCCTGAAGCAAATTTCTGGGGCTGTGATGATTGACCTTCAACCACCACAACCATCTTCCTTTGTGCTAGGTATGAGTCATAGAGTTATACAGCACAGAAAGAGGCCCTTCGGCCCATCGTGTCTGCGCCGGCCATCAAGCCCCATCTATTCTAATCCCATTTTCCAGCACTTGGTCTGTTGCCTTGTATGCTATGGCGTTTCAAGTGCTCATCTAAATGCTTCTTGAATGTTGTGAGGGTTCCTGCCTCTACCACCCTTTCAGGCAGTGAGTTCCAGATTCCAACCACCCTCTGGGTGAAAATCTTTTTCCTCAAATCCCCTCTAAACCTCCTGCCCTTTACCTTGAAACAATGCCCCCTGGTTATTGACCCCTCTACTAAGGGGAAATGTTCCTTTCTATCTACCCTATCTATGCCCCTCATAATTTTGTACACCTCAATCAGGTCCCCCCCTCAGCCTTCTCTGCTCCAAGGAAAACAACCCCAGCCTGTCCAGTCTCTCTTCATAGCTGAAGCGCTCCAGCCCAGGTAACATCCTGGTGAATCTCCTCTGCACCCTCTCCAATGCAATCACATCCCTCCTATAGTGTGGCGACCAGAACTGCACACAGTATTCCAGCTGTGGCCTAACTAGCATTTTGTACAGCTCCATCATAACCTCCCTGCTCTTATATTCTATGCCTCGGCTAATGAAGGCAAGTACCCCATATGCCTTTTTAACCACCTTATCTACCTGTCCTGCTGCCGTCAGAGATCTATGTACATGCACACCAAGGTCCCTCTGATCCTCTGTCCTTCCTAGGGTCCTACCATTCATTGTTTTATCCCTTGCTTTGTTAGTCCTCCCAAAACACATCACCTCACACTTTTCAGGGTTAAATTCCATTTGCCACTCTTCTGCCATCTAACCAACCCATCTATATCGTCCTGTAGCCTAAGGCTTCCCTCTATGTACATGCACACCAAGGTTCCTCTGTCCTACCATTCATTGTGTATTCCCTTGCCTTGTTAGTCCTCCCAAAATGCATCACCTCACTTTTCAGGGTTAAATTCCATTTGCCACTGTTCTGCCCATCTGACCAACCCGTCTATATCGTCCTGTAGCCTGAGGCTTCCCTCCTTGCTATTTACCACTCCACCAGTTTTCGTGTCATCTGCGAACATACTGATCATACCTCCTACATTCATCTCTAAATCATTAATGTACACTACAAACAGCAGGGGACCCAGCACCGATCCCTGCGGTACACCACTGGACACAGGCTTCCAGTCACAAAAACAACCTTCGACCATCATCCTCTGCCTCCTGCCACTAAGCCAATTTTGGATCCAATGTGCCAAATTGCTCTGGATCCCATGCGGGACTTTGTCAAAAGCCTTACTGAAGTCCATGTAGACTACATCAACTGCACTACCCTCATCCACACACCTAGTCACCCCCTCGAAAAATTCAATCAAATTGGTTAGACATGATCTCCCCCTGACAAAGCTATGCTGACTATCCTTGATTAATCCTTGCCTTTCCAAGTGGCGACTAATTCTGTCCCTCAAACTTTTTTCCAATAATTTCCCTACCACTGATGTTAGGCTCACTGGCCTGTAATTCCCTGGTTTATCCCTACTACCCTTCTTGAATAATGTTACTACGTTAGCTGTTCTCCAGTCCTCTGGCACCTCCCCTGTGGCCAGAGAGGTTCTGAAAATTTGTGTCAGCCAGTGGAGCGCTTCTCCCCCCCGATTCCCATTGACTTCAGTTTTACTAGGGCTCCTTGATGCCAGACTCGGTCAAGTGCTGCCTTGATGTCAAGGGCAGTCACTCTCACCTCACCTCTGGAATTCAGCTCCTTTGTCCATGTTTGGATCAAGGCTATAATGAGGTCAGGAGCTGAATGGTCTTGGCGGAACCCAAACTGGGCATCTGTGAGCAGTTTCTTGGTAAGTGCCGCTTGATAGCACTGTCGATGACACCTTCCATCACTTTGCTGATGATTGAGAGTAGACTGATGGGGTGGTAATTGGCCGGGTTGGATTTGGCCTACTTTTTGTGGACAGGACATAACTGGGCAGTTTTCCACATTGTCGGATAGATGCCAGTGTTGTAACTGTACTGTAACAGCTTGGCTAGAGGCGCAGCTAGTTCTGGAGCACAAGTCTTCAGCACGACAGCGAGGACGATTTTGCATAGTCCACTGGGCTGGGTGTGCTGTTGTCGTGTCCATAGCCAGTGCAGAGGTTGATATCGGGTGGTCCATCCGGTTTTATTATTGTTTTTCGTAGCATTTTTTTAAACCACTCAGTGGCTTGCTAGGCCATTTCAGAGGGCAGTCACAGTCTGGGTCTGGAGTCACATATAGGCAGAGTTCCTTCCCCAAAGGACATTAGTGAACCAGATGGGTTTTTAACGACAATCCAATAGTTTCATGGTCACCATTACTGATACTAGCTTTTTATTCCAGATTTATTTAATTAACTGAATTAAATTCCCCAGTTGCCGTGGTGGGATTTCCAGATCATTAGTCCAGGCCTCTGGATTACTAGTCCACTAACATAGCCACTATGTGACCGTTCCCACGTTATAGTCCTCCACATTATATTGCCTGCCATGTTCTTGCCCACTCACTTAACCTGTCTATATCCCTTTGCAGCCTCTTTGCGTCCTCCTCACAACTTAGGCTCGCGCCTGTTGGAGATAGTCATTGCCTGGCACTTAAGTGGCAAATAACATTTGCACCACACAACAGCCCAAGCTTGGATGTTATCCAAGTCTTGCTGTAGGCAGGCATGGACTGCTTCATTTTCTGAGGAGTTGTGAATGAAGCTGAACACTGTGCAATCATCAGCGAACAGCCCACTTCTGATAGGATGGAGAGGTGGTCATTGATGGAGCAGCTAAAGAGAGTTGGGCCTAGGATGCTGCCCTGAGAAACACTGCAGTGATGTCCTGGGGCTGAAATGATTGGTCCCCAACACCCACAACAATCTTCCTTTGTGCCAGGTATCACTCCAGCCACTCTCTCAGGAGGAGAGCTTTCCCCCTCATCCCCATTAACTTCAGTTTTATTCAGGCCCCTTGGTGACACACTCACTCTAATGCTGCCTTGATCTCAAGGGTAGTCACTCTCACCTCACCTCTGGAATTCAGCTCGTGCCCATGTTTGGACCAAGGCTGCAATCCAGTCTGGAGCCGAGTGGTCCTGGCAGATCCAAAACTGAGCATCGGTTATTGGTGAGGAAGTGCTACTTAATAGCACTGTTGATGACTCCTTCCATCACTTTGCTGATGATGGCGAGTAGGCTGATAGAGTGGTAACTGGCCGGGTTGGATTTGTCCTGCTTTTTGCAAACAGGAACATACCTGGGCAATTTTCCACATTGTCAGATAGATGCTAGTGTTGTAGCTGTACTGGAACAGCTTGGCAAGAGGCGCAGCTAGTTCTGGAGCACAAGTCTTCAGCACGACAGCCAGGATGTTGTAGAGGCCCGCAGCCTTTGCTGTGTCCAGTGCACTCATCTATTTCTCGATATATTACATGGAATGAATCGAATAGGCTGAGGACTAGTATCTGTGATGGTGGGGACGTCAGGAGGAGGCTGGGAAAGGTCATCTGCTTGGCACTTCTGGCTGAAGATGGTTGCAAACCCTTCAGCCTTGTCTTTTGTACTCAGTCATGTATAGGTAAGGACAGCAGCTTTCCTTCCCTAAAGGACATTGTCAATGACAATCCAACATTTTAATGGTCACTTATACTGATACCAGCTCTTTATTCCAGATTTATTTATTTATTTATTTTTAAACTGAATACACCTCTTTGCAGCACCTTGGAGTGTTTTTCTACATTATAAAAAAGATGCTATATAAATGCAAGTTGTCAATGTTTCACGTACCCAGGTTGATCGAAGTGCTTCACACCCAATGAAATACTTTTTGAAGTGCTGTCACTCTTGTAATGTCGGGAAACACGGTAGCCAATTGCACACAGCACGGACCCACAAACAGCAATTAGATAAATAACCAGGAGAGGGTTGATGAGGGTAGTGTGGTTGATGTTGTGTATATGGACTTTCAAAAGGCGTTTGACAAAGTACCATATAATAGACTTGTAAGCAAAATTAAAGCCCGTGGGATTAAACGGACAGTGGCAGCATGGATACGAAATTGGCTAAGGGACAGAAAGCAGAGAGTAGTAGTGAACAGTTGTTTTTCAGGCTAGAGGGAAGTATGCAGTGGTGTTCCCCAGGGGTCAGTAGTGGACCACTGATCTTTTTGATATTACCTGGACTTGTGCATTAGTCCCACTCCCCGGCTCTGTTCCCATAGCCTTGTCATTTCTTTTTCCCTTCATTTAATTTAAATGAAGTTACTGGATAAAGTGGAATTGAACTTCTCTTGTCTAAAAGGGAGAACATTAGCTGCTGAAATAGCCACTTTAATTGCACCTCTTGGCCATTTCTGCAAAGAATTTCACATATGCCTTTTATAATACATAAATGCCGGGACACATCACTTCAAGTATTTATCTAATTCCTTTTTGAAAGTTATTATTGAATCTGCTTCCACCACCCTTCCAGGCAATGCATTCGAGATCACAACAACTCACTGTGTTAAAAGAAAATCCTCATGTCGCCTCTAGTTCTTTTGCCTATCGCCTTAAATCTGTGTCCTCTGGTTGCTGACCTTTCTGCCACTGGAAACAGTTTCTCCTTATTTACTCTATCAAAACCCTTCATGATTTTGAACACCTCTATCAAATCTCCTCTTAACATAGAAACATAGAAGATAGGAGCAGGAGTAGGCCATTCAGCCCTTCGAGCCTGCTCCGCCATTCAATGAGATCATGGCTGATCTAAGGAGAACTACCCCAGCTTCTCCACATAACTGAAGTCCCTCATTCTGCACCCTCTCTAAGGCCTTGGCATCCTTCCTGAAGTGTGGTGCCCAGAACTGAACACAATGCTCCAACTGAGGCCTAACCAGTGTATTATCTGCTCAAAACTATACTTTTCTCAGCAATCAATAAAGAGTGGCCAATCTCTGTGGTACACCTGTCATTCCAGCATTTTTCCAATGGTTGTGTTTTTTCCACAGATCAAAATGATAAATTATAATAGCCATGCATATAAAAAGGAGTTTAATAGTGGATTTAGGTATTTTGAGAAAAAATAAAAGATGGAATTTGCAATCAATTTAAGAGCATTTCTTGCCATTATCTTTAATTTCCCCAGGCTGCATACCTAAGAATATCCTGAAACAGATGTGTGTTCTTATGTAACTGTGATAAAGCTAATAAGTTTTGACAGTTGAATTATGTCTGTATACTCAAGTTTAACAAAAAGCTAGAGGCAAATTGGTACCTGGTTTGCCAAAATATAATTTCTAAACTGCACATAAGCGTGCACTGTGGTGTGGCCCAGCATTTATTGTATTATAAAAAGGCATGTGTGAAATTCTTTGCAGAAATGGCCAAGAGACGCATTTAAAGCAGCGATTTCAGCACCTAATGTTCTCCCTTTTAGGCAAGAGAAGTTCAATTCCACTTTATCCAGCAACTTCATTTAAATTAATTCCCTAGAACATGGACACTTGCCATTTATTACTAGTCCTGGCCGCTGAATGGAGTTTGATTATTGGAGCTTCGGGTTTAACATTCGCTTTTACCAACAAAAAAAATCACTCACTTTACAATACTCTTAAATGACAGTCCCGGCAGAGATCGGCTGTTGGCCTGACAACTAAGGAACCGCCTAAAATAAATAAAGCACTGAAGCTGAATTTTCTGCACAACTTGTATTCCAATGTCACTGTGCTGAGCTGAACCTCAGACACAGGTCAGTCGAAGTGCAAGGCCCAGGGCGCCAGCAGCCTCACTCACCAGTCCACCGCCCCTCGGTTCTGGCCGTTCAAAGTCCCCGTTAAGGTCCTGGCGGAGAGTTTGATATTCACGGTGAACTGCATCATCCTTTTTCTTTTTTTGGAAACCGAACCGTTGCTTCGAGAAAAGATCTCCGCCCTGCAACAGGTCGCCCGTTCCCTCAGGCCGACTCCAACTTCCGGGATTCCATGCCATGTAAACAGGAAGTGACCGGCCCGGCACATTCGCTGCTCCTATCGGGTCCGCTTCCTCCACCGAGCCCGGCCATCCCAGCACTGGCCAGCGGGGAAGAAGGGGCGCTGTTCCCACCACAGAGAATCAGCTCCAGCTCCTGTCCTGCAAACCTTCTGCTGTTATTGGGACGAGGAAGCTTGGAAACTTCATTTAAAAAGTTTATCTTTTAAGAGTTTGCTTCAAAATATTTGCATCACATTCTAAACCCAAACTCTCATAGCTCATAGCTAATGCAGGACTTTGGGGAAGTTGTTTAATATTTACTGTGCAACTGCGAATGGGACAGCAAGTTCAAACTTATTGCAGAGTGATACTGAAAGATACAGACCTCACCTCAGATATATTTGTAATGCTAGTTACTTATCACTTTGCTACATTACAGCAGTGACTACACTTCAAAAGTACTTCAATGGCTGTAAAGCGCTTTGGAACGTCTTGAGGCACTATATAAATGCAAGTCTTTCTTTACAAAACTTGCTTAAAATGCATGTATAGCCTGTTAGATCCATGTATCTTGATGTTGTGTCCTTCAATAATTAGACAAGAGACTGCAGGGAATGATCAACAGGTGTTTACTGAATGAGGGTTACTCTAGAACTAACTATTCAGATCCCTACTCAGGGTTTATATACAGGTGTGGTCACTGCCGGTACTACAGTATACAGGAGCTGTAAAAAGTAGTTCTCCCCTTAATAAAAAAGGTACATACATTACAATTCCTCCCCTTTTAGATTAACAGTACCATAACACTCATTTAACAATTAAATATCAAACTAATTACAATTAACACTTTTAACATGCAACATTAGCTGAAAATAGTCTTATTTATAAATTCAGTCTTTGGGGAGGCTTCCTGATCCTTTCTGGATAGCGCCTTTCCCGAGTGTCTTGCTCTTGGTGCGGAGGCGATTCTGGCCCCGTTGTCGGTTGGTTCATCCGCTTCCGATGCTACTGTTTCTGGGGTAGATGCTACCTGTACGTCGGGTTCATCACCAGGTACGTATGGGGGAGACATGGGGTTGACTCGTTCCTGTGACTCTAGGATCTGGTCAACATGGCATCTCACAATGTTCTCCCCAACATCCACTGTGTCCATTAGTGGCCCCTGCCATGTGCATGTCGTTCCTGGTTGCCATTTCTCTGTTCGGTAGTCGCGGGCCAAGACTGGTTGCCCTACATTGAAGCTCCTTGTCGGCTTCTCATTGATGTGCTGGAATTGCTTATTCTCAACATCTCTTCGTACATTTGGTCTGAGCAAATCCAGACGAGATCTCAACCTTCGGTTAAAGAACATCATGGCTGGGGCCTGGTTGGTGACTGCATGTATCGCATTTCTGTAGGCGAACAGGAAATTGTCCACCTTATGCTGCAGTGGAATGTCGTCATCGCACATGGCCTTTACTGCTTTTTTAAAGGTTTGTACGAACCTCTCAGCCAATCCATTTGTGGCTGGATGATACGGGGCGGATGTGTAATGCCTTACCCCATTCCTTTTCATAAATCTTCGAAACTCTTCGGACACAAACTGTGGTCCGTTATCAGAGCAAATCTGCTCTGGCAAGCCGTTCCTGGCAAATATGGTCCGTAGGACTGCAATAGTTTTCTCCGTGGTGGAGGAGGACATTTTGATCACCTCAGGCCATTTCGAGTGCGCATCCACGGCTATTAAAAACATTGAGTCCATGAATGGACCAGCAAAATCAATATGCACCCGTTGCCATGGAGAGGAGGGCCACTCCCATGGGTGTAGAGGGGCATGTGGTGGTGCATTTTGGAGCTTCTGGCATCCTGAGCAGCTCTTTGTCAGGTCCTCGATTTGCTGATCGATCCCCGGCCACCACACACAAGCCCTAGCAAGGCTTTTCATTTTCACCCCTCCCAGATGACCTTCATGAAGCTCATTGAGCACTCTCTCCCTTAACTTGGGTGGAATTACCACTCGGGATCCACACATCAAGGTCCCCTGGCATACTGACAGCTGTTCTCTTCTGGATGAGAATGCTGGCAACAGTGAGTCGCCATGTGCTGGCCATCCCTTCACCGTCAAATCATATACCCGAGACAGTGTCGGGTCATTTCGGGTCTCCTTCTCTATACCAGCGTTAGTTACTGGCAAGCATTCAATTATAGTCGAATGAAATATTTCGACAGGATCCACTGCTGGTGCTTCCTCCGCAATAGGCAGTGGCAGGCGTGATAGCCCATCAGCGTTTCCATGCTGTTTCGTGCCCTTATACTCGATTTCATATTGGTGCGCCCCTAGAAAAAGGGACCATCTTTGTAGCCGTTGCGCAGTCATCACCGGAACGCCCTTCTTTGGATTAAAGATGGAGACAAGTGGTTGGTGGTCAGTCAGCAAGGTGAACTTCTGCCCGTGCAGATAGTGATTGAACTTTTACACTCCCCACACCAGGCTGAGGGCCTTCCTGTCAATCTGGGCGTAGTTACGCTCGGCTGAGGTTAGTGACCGAGACGCAAAGGCTACTGGCCTCTCCGAGCCGTCCGGGAATTTGTGCGACAGCATCACTCCAATGCCATAGGGTGATGCATCACACGCCAACCGAATTGGTAGTGCTGGGTTGAAATGAGCCAACACCTCTTTTGATGTGATCAATGCTTTGCTCTTCTGGAAAGCTCGTTTACATTTGTCACTCCACTTCCATGGTACCCCCGTTTGCAGTAGGGTGTTCAGTGGGTGTAGTGCGGTAGACAAATTCGGCAAGAACTTATGGTAGTAGTTCACCAGCCCGAGGAATGAACTCAGTTGTGACACATTTTCCGGTGCTGGAGCCTTGACTACTGCCTCAATCTTTTCAGGGAACTTATGTAACCCCTCTTTATCAATAACGTGGCCACAATACGAGATCTGCTTCTGGAAAAACTCGCATTTGTGGCAATTAGCTCGGAGCCCATATTCCTTCAATCTAGTGAGCACCTGCTCCAGGTTGGCGAGGTGATCACTCATTTTCGCCTGTGACCAGGATGTCGTCCAAATAACACTGGGTCCCTGGAATCCCTTGCAGGACTTGTTCCATTGCCCTTTGCCAAATAGCCGGAGCTGATGCTACCCCAAACACCAGCCCGTTGTATTGGTAGAGACCTTTATGGGTGTTGATTGTGAGGTACTGTTTCGATGCTTCTTCTACCTCCATTTGCAGGTACGCCTGGACCAGATCAATCTTAGTGAAGCGTTTCCCTCCAGATAGCAAGGCGAAAATATCTTCAATCCACAGAAGCGGATATTGTACAGTGTGAAGGACTGGGTTCACTGTCACCTTAAAGTCCCCACAGATGCGAACCTTCTTTGGTTCCCCAGGCGTATTACTCAACAACCTCTTCATTACAGGAACGATGGGTGTAGCCCACTCACTCCAGTCCACTTTGAACAGTACTCCTGAACGTTCCAAACCTTCCAGCTCTGCTTCGACGGCTGGGCGGATCGCATAAGGTACCGGTCTGGCCTTAAAAAAAACTTTGGGCTTGCATTTTCCTCTATTTTGATCATCGCTGTTATGCCTTTTAGTGTTCCGAGTCCCTGCTGGAACACTTCTTGTGTGTCAGTTAGCATTTTTGACAGTCGTCCAGGTGTGACGTCGTCATCCTTTTTGGCATCTACAGTCAGTGCTTGTATGGAATGCCAATCTAGCTGTATCTTCCGGATCCATTCACATCCTAGTAATGGTGGTCCTCCATCTGGCAATACATATAGGTCCATTTTTGGTGTTTCCTTGCCGTTATATATAACGTTCACCCTTATTTTTCCTTTGGGATAGACTTTTTGCCCCGTGTACGTCTTCAAGACAATCTTTGTATCTCTCAAGGGTATATGTGAGAATAGCCGCTTGTAGTCCCTTCGGTTTATGACTGTTAGGGCTGATCCTGTGTCCAATTCCATTTTCACTTGGACTCCTGCTATCTTGAGCGTGATCCAGATAGTTTGGTGATCCTCCATTTTGATCACATTATGTAGTTTCAGACAACCCAGCTCCTTGCTTCCGGAGTCTGTATCACTTTTCTATTCGTCTGAACTACTCTCCGTCACCATATGTACCTTCTTGTACTTCTCCTGTGGAGATTTCTTGCTGCTGGTTTTCTTTCCCGACCTGCAGACTCTTGCTATGTGTCCTACTTTTCCACACTGTCTGCACACTTTGTCCTTGAACCAGCAATCATTATGGTCGTGTGTTGCTCTGCCGCAGCGATAGCACTTCACTGTTCCGTATGACATTTCATTTGTGCCATATTCTTGCGGTCTCCGTGGTATCTCTGCCGCGCCCCGTGCTGCTGCTTTGTGTGATACTGCAATGCTGAAAGCCTTGTCCAGCGTAAGATCCTTTTCTGATAGAAGCCGTTTCTGGGTTCCTTCACTTTGAAGCCCACACACAAACTTGTCCCTTAAAGTATCTGCTAGTCCCGTTCCAAACTGGCAGTGTTTCGATAGCTTGCGCAGTTCCATTAAATACTCAGCATTACTTTCATCTTTATGCTGATTCCTTTTGTGAAACTTAAATCTTTCTGCTATCAGCAGCGGTGTGGGGTTTAAGTGGTCCTGTAGGATTGACACTATGTTTTCAAAATCCTTTTCTACTGGCTTCTCTGGGGTTACTAGGTTTCGTAGTAAGCCATATGTTTTTGCACCCATTGAATTCAACAATACCAGCGCTTTCTTGTCATCTGGCACTTCATTCGCCTTGCAGTATACTTCTATGCGTTCAACATATGTCGTCCAATCTTTGACTTCATTGTCGAACGCTGTGATGCTGCAGCGAGGCCCAGAGCCCCGAGACCGGAGAGGCAGTGGAGCTGCGAGGGATCACCAGAGGCGGCAGAGGATAAAAGGAGCAGCCCGAGGCAGCGAGGCCCAGAGCCCCGAGACCGGAGAGGCAGCGGAGCTGCGAGGGATCACCAGAGGTCCGACCAATCCAGGTTCCGGGAGAGAGGTAAAAAGTAATCCAAGTGTGACGTCACCAGGAAGCAGGTAAGTGATTGGTTGGTGAGTATTTCTTTTATTACAAGCTTAAATTCTGCGGTTTATATTTTCTTGGGTCTCTGTGGTGTAGTGGGGACAGTTGGTAAATAAGCACCCTAGAGTATATCTTTAACTGGTGGTATTGAATTAATTTAAATTAATTAAAAGGGGTAGGTCATGCCAGGAGAGCCCAGCCCTGTGATGTGCTCCTCTTGCTCTATGTGGGAATTCAGGGACGCTGCCAGTGTCCCTGATGACCACGTGTGCCAGAAATGCATCCAGCTGCAGCTACTAACGGGCTGTATTGAGGCGCTGGAGCTGCGGATGGATGGGTTGTGGAGCATTCATGATGCTGAGAGGGTCGTGGATTACACGTTTGATGAGTTGGTCATGCCGCAGGGTAGGGCTGCACAGGCAGAAGGGAAATGGGTGACCACCAGGCGGAGCAGTAGAAGCAGGCAGGTAGTGCAGAAGACCCCTGTGGCCATCCCCCTTTCAAACAGGTATACCAATTTGGATACTGTTGAGGGGGATGACTCACCAGGGGAAAGCAGCAGCAGACAGCTTCCTGGCACCAGGGGTGTTGCTGCTGCTCAGGAAGGGAGGAAAAGGAGTGGGAGAGCAATAGTGGTAGGGGATTCTATCGTAAGGGGAACAGATAGACGGTTCTGTGGCCGTAGATGTGACTCCAGGATGGTTTGTTGCCTCCCTGGTGCCAGGGTCAAGGATGTCACTGAACGGCTGCAGGGCATTCTGAAAGGGGAGGGTGAACAGGCAGAGGTCGTGGTTCACATTGGGACCAACGACATAGGTAGGAAGAGGGATGAGGTCCTGCAACAAGAATTTAAGGAGCTAGGTAGCAGATTAAAGAGCAGGACCTCAAAGGTTGTAATCTCTGGATTACTCCCGGTGCCACGTGCTAGTGAGTATAGGAATAGGAGGATAGAGCAGATGAATGCGTGGCTAAAGAGTTGGTGCAGGAGGGAGGGCTTTAGTTTCCTGGATCACTGGGCCTGCTTCTGGGAAAGGTGGGACTTGTACAAGTCGGACGGGTTGCACCTGAACCAAAGCGGGACAAATATCCTTGCGGGGAGGTTTGCTAGCACTGTTCAGGGGGGGTTTAAACTAAAATGGCAGGGGGTTGGGAACCTGAGCAGGGAGACAGAGGAAAGGAAAACAGGGATAAAAGCAAAAGATAGGAAGGAGAAAAACAAAAGTGGCAGTCAGAGAAATCAACGGTTTAAATCAAACGTGGCCACAGTAAATAATAATTCTAATAGCGTTAAAAAAACAAGCCTGAAGGCTTTGTGTCTTAATGCGAGGAGCATTTGTAATAAGGTGGATGAATAGGCTGCGCAAATAGAGGTAAACGAATACGATTTGGTTGGGATTACAGAAACGTGGCTCAAGGATGGCCAAGACTGGGAACTCAACATCCAGGGGTATTCGATATTCAGGAAAGATAGGCAAAAAGGAAAGGGAGGTGGGGTAGCATTACTGGTTAAAGAAGGGATTAATACAATTGTAATGAAGGATATTAGCTCTGATGATGTGGAATCTGTATGGGTAGAATTGAGAAATACTAAGGGGAAAAAAACATTAGTGGGAGTGGTATTTAGACCTCCAAACAGTAAGGTGGAGGTTGGGGATGGCATTAAAAGGGAAATTAAAGAAGCGTGCAATAAGGGCACAGCAGTCATCATGGGTGACTTTAATCTACATATAGATTGGGCCAACCAAATGAGTAACAATACTGTGGAGGAGGAATTCCTGGAGTGTTTACGGGATGGTTTCCTGGACCAATATGTCGAGGAACCAACCAGAGATCAGGCCATCTTAGACTGGGTATTATGTAACGAGAAAGGATTAATTAGCAATCTGGTTGTACGAGGCCCCTTGGGTCGGAGCGATCATAATATGATCGAATTCTTCATTAAGATGGAGAATGAAGTAGTTGACTCAGAGACTAGGGTCCTCAATTTAAATAAAGGAAACTACGATGGTCTGAGGAGCGAGTTGGGTAGGATTGAGTGGGGAATGGCGCTCAAAGGGTTGACGGTGGATAGGCAATGGCAAACATTCAAAGACCGAATGGATGAGCTACAGCATTTGTTCATCCCAGTTTGGCATAAAAATAAAACAAAAAAGGTGACTCAACCGTGGCTAACAAGGGAAATTAGGGATAGCATAAGATCCAAGGAGAGGACATATAAATTGGCTAGAAAAAGCAATAATCCTGAGGATTGGGAGCAGTTTAGGAGTCAACAAAGGAGGACAAAGGGATTAATTAAGAAAGGGAAAATAGAATGAGAGTAAGCTAGCAGGGAACATAAAAACTGACTGTAAAAGCTTTTATAGATATGTGAAGAGAAAAAGATTAGTGAAGTCAAGCGTAGGTCCCTTACAGTCAGAATCAGGGGAATTTATAATGGGAAACAAAGAAATGGCAGACCAACTAAATTCATACTTTGGTTCTGTCTTCACAAAGGAGGACACAAATAACCTCCCAGAGATGCCGGGGAACATAGGGTCTGATGAAAGAGAGGAACTGAAAGAAATCATTATTTGTAGGAAAATGGTGTTAGGAAAATTGATGGGACTAAAGGCCGATAAATCCCCAGGGCCTGATGGTCTACATCCCAGGGTACTTAAGGAAGTGGCCCTAGAGATAGTAGATGCATTACTGGTCATCTTCCAGAACTCGATAGACTCTGGAACGGTACCCATGGATTGGAGGGTAGCTAATATTACCCCACTGTTCAAAAAAGGTGGTAGAGAAAAAGTGGGGATTAAAGACCGGTAAGCCTGATATCGGTAGTGGGGAAAATGCTAGAGTCTATTATAAAAGATGTAATAGCAGAGCACTTGGAAAGCAGTGACAGGATCGGACAAAGTCAACATGGTTTTACAAAAGGTAAATCATGCTTGACTAATCTACTGGAATTTTTTGAGGATGTAACTGGTAAAATAGATAGGGGAGAACCAGTGGATGTGGTGTATTTGGACTTTCAGAAGGCTTTCGATAAGGTCCCACACAAGAGATTAGCGTGCAAAATTAAGGCACATGGGATTGGGGGCAAGGTATTGACTTGGATAGAGAACTGGTTGGCGGACAGAAGGCAAAGAGTTGGAATAAACGGGTCGTTTTCCGAGTGGCAGGCAGTGACTAGTGGGGTACCGCAAGGATCGGTCCTAGGACCCCAGCTGTTCACAATATATATTAATGATCTGGACGAGGGAATTGGATGTAATATCTCCAAATTTGCAGACGACACAAAGCTGGGCGGGAGGGTAAGCTGCGAGGAGGATGTCAGGAAACTCCAGTACGATTTGGACAGGTTGGGTGATTGGGCAGAAACATGGCAAATGCACTATAATGTGGATAAATGTGAGGTTATCCACTTTGGTGGCAAAAACAGGAAGGCAGATTATTATTTGAACGGCAATAGATTGGGAGAAGGGGAAGTGCAAAGAGACCTGGGCGTCCTTGTGCACCAGTCGCTGAAGGTAAGCATGCAGGTGCAGCAGGCGGTTAAGAAGGCAAATGGTATGTTGGCCTTCGTAGTAAGAGGGTTCGAGTACAGGAACAAGGATGTCTTGCTACAGTTGTACACGGCCTTGGTGAGACCGCACCTTGAGTATTGTGTGCAGTTTTGGTCACCTTACCTGAGGAAGGACGTTCTTGCCATGGAGGGAATGCAGCGAAGATTCACCAGGCTGATACCTGGGATGGCAGGAATGACGTATGAGGAGAGATTGTGTCGATTGGGCTTATACTCACTGGAGTCTAGAAGATTGAGAGGGGATCTCATCGAAACCTATAAAATTCTATCAGGTCTGGACAGACTAGATGCAGGAAGGATGTTTCTGATGGCCGGTGAGTCCAGAACCAGGGGTCATAGTCTAAGGATAAGGGGTAAGCCATTTAGGACTGAAATGAGGAGGAATTTCTTCACCCAGAGAGTGGTGAACCTGTGGAATTCTCTGCCACAGAGGGCGGTGGAGGCTAGTTCATTAAATATATTCAAGAATGAGTTGGATATATTTCTTGAGGCTAAAGGGATCAAGGGATATGGGGAAAAGGCAGGGACAGGGTACTGAATTTGGATGATCAGCCATGATCACATTGAATGGCGGAGCAGGCTCGAAGGGCCGAATGGCCTACTCCTGCTCCTATCTTCTATGTTTCTATGTTTCGGCATTTTTGGGTGTGGTTAGACTGACTTAAAATGGCATCTCCCGCGCTTTCCTTTCTTCCCCGCTGTGGCTTAAAATGGCGTCTCCCGCACTTTCCTTTCTTCCCCGCTGACGCTGCTCGGCCCTTGAACACCGGCTGCGCTCTGCTCTCTCTCGTTGACGCCGCTCGGTCCTGAACGCCGGCTGCACCCTTTGCGCTCTACCCTCTCTCCCCCGTCGATGCTGCTCGGCCTTTTTCTGTGCCGCCGCTGTCCGGGAAGGGTCTGCGCAGTACCTGTTGCCAGCCCGTTTCGCTGGACCACCGTGACTGGAAAGCCAAGCCTGGCTCTCGACAGCCTCCCCTGCGATGCTCAAATCTCCGCTGGATGACTGGGGGGTTTCCCGTGGTCGACGCCCGTGCTTCTGGACTCGGCCTTCTTCCACTGTTCTCCAGGAGCGAATTCCTGGGAGGTGATGCAGAGTTGCAGGTAGGTTTGAATCTGCTCGTCGCCAATGTTAGATCCGTGTATCTTGATGTTGTGTCCTTCAATAATTAAAGAGACTGCAGGGAACGATCAACAGGTGTTTACTGAATGAGGGTTACTCTAGAACCAACTGTACAGATCCCTACTCAGGGTTTATATACAGGTGTGGTCCCTGCCGGTACTACAGTATACAGGAGCTGTAAAAAGTAGTTCTCCCCTTAAAAGGTACATACATTACATGTATATATGTATAGCCCACTCCCTGATCTTTATTTTTTGCAATTGTTTGTGTGGTGTCGGTAGACCTTCCCTTGCCACTGTTCCATGCAGGCTCTGGCTTGAGAGCTAAAGTCCCTCAGATCTTTAGGTCTGCATGGCTCTGGTAGTAGAGGGCATTCTAGGAGATGCTCCATTGTTTGAGATGCCTCTCCACAGTCACAGTCGGTAGTGTCAGTTTGGCTGTATCCTCACTTCTGCATGAGGGTTCTGCAGCGGCCAACACCAGTCCTGAGGCGATTGAGACACAGCCAAGTAGGCCAAGTCTCACTGGCTCCCGTTGGAAGAAATTCCTCTGGATCAAAAGATAGCTTGTGTCTGCAGATCCTTTGACCATGCATCTAGTCTACAGTTGTGGGGATTACGTTCCAAGGGCTGGCCAGCGTGTAAGAAACTGCTCCTGGACTGGAGCCTCTTACTTGCTGGCTCGTGTTGAAAAAGTGGATGGCGGGGATCACTTGTCTGCTTTGACCTTTCCACTCTTGATGAAACGCGCCTTCTTTTGAAAGATGGGGCAATACCAGCCAGCAGGTAAAGATCATCCACCGTCATAGGTTTCAGGCAGCCAGAAATAGCTCTGCAGGTGGCGTTGAGGACTGTGCATGCGCGGGAAACTGGCACTTCCGTTCCTCTGAACGAAGGGGTTCAGAGGTCGAACGCGTGCGCGGGGGAGGCTGCGCATGCGCATCGAACGTCTTTTTTTTTTTTTTTAAATACAGATTTTCCTGGGATCGTAAGCCTGCAGAATTTAGAAATGTAAAAAGCAGGCGTTGGCCTGCTTTTTACAAGGTAAGTGGTGAATTAATTAAAATTAAAACATTTTTTCCACAGGTTTATTATTTTTAAATACTTTAAAGCAAGGTAAGTTTATTTTTAGCCCCGTTAGAATATATTATTTTTTTCAAAAATTTAAATTATTGTTTAAAATAGTTATTTCATGTAATTTATAGTTTATTTAAAAAATGTGATTTAAAAAAAAAATTATTTGAAGATTTAGTGCTATTATTGGGCCGTAGTATTTATAAGTCTTGACAGCTCTTCCTATCAGACTTATGAATGGAGCATTCCCTGCTCCGATTGGCTGCCCATGGCCCACGTGATCCCAGGGGAGGCATCAAACTAACTGCGCCCCTGGGATACGCAAGCACTGTGCGCCGGCAGCTGGACTAGGCCCCGGATCGGAATTCCACGGGGGCCCCACAGCTCAACGGCCGGCGCGCAAGGTAAGTGCAGGTCGGGGGCTTGCACCCGCGGGAAGCCCCCAACCCGAATTTCTGGGCCATTATGTCCTGAGACCCACGGTGGAACTTTCACCCATCGATACCACCTAGACAGCTGGTGTAAGTTAGGGTAAACTGGGGGTAAAGTTCATGGAATGCAGGACGAGGTAATGGTGCAGCTGAGGGAATACAGTGAGATACCGTAACATGAAGTTAGGAAGACGCTGGGCTGATCATACTGCCACTGAGCTCAGCAAGGGTTCAGTGCTAGGACAAGAGCGAGCCTGGGGCAGATTTAACTTGGTGAGAAAGGGAAAAGAGGGAAGCAGCGGAGGTAGCTGAATGGAGGGTCTTACCTTAGTGATAAACAAGTCCATGAGCTCCTCACACTTGTTGTTGGATGTGAGCGTGAAAGGGGTTTAAGGAGAGGATTGATAGTGTGGAAAAGAAGCTGAAAGTTATATTTGCTCTCCAGGATGATCCTAGAGTCGTAGATGGTTTTGGCAGAGGAAAGTGTGATCCAATAGTGCTTGAAGTGGTCCAGCCAGATCTGGTGATGGATGGCTCAACCAGTCAAATAGGCTCAAATCTGCACCCCTTAGACATGAGGGAGTGAAGATGGGGACCATAGCGGGGGAACAACTTGGATGGGAGAGAGTAAAGTTTTTGCTGGGAGCAAGGACATCAAAGGTAAGGTCTGGGTTGAGAAAATTGACAACTGCAGAGGTATCTTGTAGACAACCAGCACATTGATGGAGTGGAAGCCTTTGAAGTTCATGAAAGCAAAGGAATTACATGTATAAGCCATCAATGATGCCCTGGACTTTCTGGAATCCTGCCATCTGAAAAAAAAATGCAGCACCCTCTCATTCTGCTGCTTTTTGTTCACGGGGAAGGTAAATAAAATCTTTGCCCTGACAACACATCAATCATCTGCTTTTTACATTTGTGAAATGAAGATTAACTGTCTCTTGTGGTAGTTTGGAATGAGCAACAAGCATAAAAGGTTTAGGATTGTGTTAACCTTGACTGCCATGGGCAGTTCTGGCCCTGTAGTGGATGTTGGCTGGAAGTCAGTTTGCATTTCCTCACTGCCTCTCGAATGAAGCACAACCTGCAAAGACAGTTTTCCTGAGACAAACAGGTGGGTAGGCCTCTGCCTATAGATATGGCTTTGATGTAAGCAGCAGGTGCGGGCAATCCATCTCAGGTGTCATCTTAGCTCTCTGGCATTTCTCCTCCTCTTCATCCTAATAGCACAAAAGATAATGGGAAACCCATTGGAATGCCCATGTTTTAAGTTATAGGTGATGCAACTAAAGTGATCTCAGTCAAAACTCTTGTACGAAAATGTAGCAAATAACTTGGCAGACAAAGAGGAGCAAAATACTTTGTACCACAAATCTCTAATTAAAGTTTCAAATTCCAGCACTCCGAAATCTTTTAGAATTTGACTGCTGACCAACTTTCCCTGCAAGGCCCAGTTTACATGAGTGAAACTAATACACATCACATTTCCAGTGAGAATTTAATTAGCACTCATCTACATATTAATACTGTAAAAAAAAGTTCTCAACTGTTTTGAACGAGTGGTTTGTTTGCCTGCCTTCCCAGAACTGTGTGTGCAGCCCATACTGGGTGGAGCAGCAGTGATCGGGTTCTCCAACTGGTATCCAGACACCCAATTGCCTGTTCTATGTTACTCCAGTGGTGTCTAGAAGTTGGCACTTGTACCTGTGAAACAATTATGCCATTTTACCAACATTCAGAACCTAGCCCACACAATGTTAACAAAGTGACTTAAGTCCAGAGCACATTAAATTGTTTTGCATTAAATTCAGGATCATACCCGAAACTCAGGACATGTAGCCACCCCAACAAGAGAAATTCGCCTAAGAATATTAAAAGAAAATGTAACAAAAATCCCCCTCTGCCTTTTATCTGTTTCCCTAAATGTAATAGTCTAGGACAGACTACCCAGAAGATGTTGCTTCAGGTGAAAGTATATTGCCTGATCTCTTTTGAGCTAGGAAATTCGTCCAATTCATTTTTGAATGCTTCACTGAAAAATGCATTTACTGCATTCAATCATAAATTGTGTAGCTGCACAGTTTTCCCAGCATATCATCATGTCTCCTGGTTCTGTTCTAATAATTCTGACCAAATGCCTCTACATCCACTTTGTCAGTTCCCTTGATTGTTTTAAATACTAGAATCATTCCTTCCCATTTTTTCCAAAGACAGCTAATTAAATGCCTTGAGCCTCCCCTCGCAGTTCAATTATCGAATACCTGGAATCATGTTTGTTGCCCTATTTTTTCCTACTCCTGTCCTTTCACAGTGTGGTTGCATGAAAGTTTCATAGAAAGCCTTGTTCCTTCCTTAGATGTATACAGTACTTTGAAAATTGACTTATACACCCCCAACACTCTTTGCTTGAACATGTTTGTTCCTGAGCCCTGGAAATCTAGCCCTTGAAGCCCAGGCAACTCAGTCCTATTTGTACTTATTTGCTGGATTGTCCATATTGAATTTTATGGGCCTGGAGGTTTAGAAAGGACTCCATTTAACATTGTTAAAATCAAGATTTGTTTGTTCCCATTAATTTGCATAGATCTCCAGTTGTTGATAATTTGATTCAAACTTTATAGTTTTCAGTGATCTGTGTACATGGACACCCAAATCCCTTAGCTCCTCCACAGCTCCTGGTCTCACCATTAAGAAAATAATCCAATTTGTCTTTCTCAGATCCAAAGTGAATGACTTCACACTTCCCAGGTTGAACTGCATCTGCCATTGTTTTGCCCACTCACTCACTTTGTCTATGTCCATTTGTAACTTTCTGCTCCCATCCATACAACTTACTGTGCCTCCTAAATTAGTGTCATCTGCAAACTTGGATATACAACTCTTTATTGTTTTATCCAAGTCATTAATATATATGGTGAAAAGCTGAGGCCCCAGTACAGAGGAAACACCAATTGTCACATCTCATCAATCAGACAATGTTCCCATTAACCCCACTCCCCGTCTCCTTCCTCCCAAACAATTACCAACCCAGGTCATAAAGTTATCTCCAATTCCAGGCATCTTCATTTTCGTTAATAATCTCCTGTGCGGAACCTTACGAAATGCCTTCTGGAAGTCCATATGCATAACATCCAGACACACTCCTATCCACCATACTAGTTACCTCCTCAAATACTTCAACTAGACTAGTCAGACATGACCTACCTTTCACTAATCCATGCTAACTCTCTTTGATCAGCTCATACTTGTCCAAGTATTCAGTCACTCTGTCTCATGTTAGATTCCAGTAACTTCCACACAACTGATGTTAAACTGATGGTTTCCCCTTCCCTCCCTTCTTAAATAATGGAGTGACAGTTGCTATTTTCCAATCTGAACGCTGATGCATTGAAAGATTTCCCCCCTTTATGTTAAATTTTTGATAAGTACATATGACTCACAGTTATAATCACCTTCCTCAATGTAAGTAACAGTTTGTGAGATGTTCAGTCACACGCGGTGCCCTTTTATCCTATAGGTGCTCCTATACATAATATATTCATGTGGAGGATGTATTGACCTTTCAGCAAAAGAAAACCAATTTACTCTTGTCAGTATTGTACTTGCATTCATGTCTTTTGTGAATAGCATACGAATCATTTCACATATTGTGGTGGCAACAGTGTGGCAAAAACTTACTGGTGCCTCTGTCTACATCAGTATTGTACCAACACTCATTTTATGTGACATGCTCTGGCACATAATAAACAAATGATGTCAATCATATTAACTTAAGTCTTCTGATGTAATTTTAGTCTTGGTCTGAGTGTGATCATACAACAAATCATAATACAGAGCATGATATAAATTAATTGGATGTATCTTTCCGCCTTTTCCCACCGTCCTTTCATAACTGTCTTAAATGGTGCTTAAGTTCTGCAACATAAATTGTTTATCACTGTGTTAAAGTTATGTTGGTATATTAATACTGCCTAAAGCTGCTTTACCAACTGGACTTGTTTGAACATTGTGTAAAAATTGACAGTTGGAATATTGTCCCACATTTACACAAACCAAATTCACCCACTGGTTTTATTACATTCTCAAAGTATTCAAATACATTTTAGGTGTGAAGTGCCTTCATGAATCCATGTCCGATTTGATTCAATGCTTTGACTTTTAATTTGTTTTTAGAATCTGCATTATTTCTTGTAGAATAAGTTCCAGTAATGGTTATAATGTCCCGGATTATTTTGCATGATGTTCTCTTGTATCCTTCCCAACTCCTCTATCACGGTTTGTCAACCAAACTCTGGGGAAGTCTGCAATATAATTTAATCATCTCTTTCTCCAGCTAATGGTACAATATTAAGCCTGATGATATTGTGGTTTTTAGTGCTCAAGTTCTCCCTAACCAAGAAAAGACTTGCGATTTGTATCCTCCCTCTCTCACATGCTCTCCTTATTTCTTTCAAACAAATTTGATTTTAAACTTTCACTGGTGATAAACAAGTCAAGAAAGTTAGAACCCGCTCTCCCTCCCCAACTCGGCTTTTGCATATTTCAATGCAGATATCAACAGAGCCGTCATCTCAACAAGATTCACTTCTTTTAGACAGCCGTCAGATTCTCTCACCAGTAATGTTGCCCATTGCAGTAACTTATCCAGTTCCCTCTGAATATTAGAAACCTTGCTATATGAAATTCAAATCCATCCATAGGTTTTATTTCACTCTTTGATTTTGTGCATGCTTCCCTACCATCAGTACCTTTTATTTTTGCACAATTATCCCCCACATCCTTCCTAATTCCTCCATCATGGCTTTACAACCAGCTCTGGGGAAGTTTGTGATATAATTTAATTATCTCTTTCTACAGCCTTCTTTTTACGTAGGAACACTCTCGTTAAAATGATCCCTATGATCAGGCTCTCTTTTCGATCTTTATAACTTGACTAATAATTACCAGATCTCCTTTGTTTATGGGTCTTTACTCATTCCTTTTCTTTATGAGTTCTTCATAGAACATCAAAAGCCCTTGAACTGCACATACATCAATATAAATCACATGGCACAGACATTTGCCAGTGTGTATGCTATTCCATGCAGAAAATCCACTGGATTATATTTAGACAGACTGAAATTATTTTTCTTTCCATGATTTGTCCAAGGAGGTACTAGATCCAATTTAGGATGCCTCAGAAAACTCCCCCAATGTGTAAAAGCACCACCTGGTGTAGTAATATGTCAAACAGACCAGAGGGTGCCAGCTTTGATATCAAGTCTGTGATGAGCTAATTGATGGTTAAACAGGGCATCAGTTGAGGCAATACAATTGGCCTCAGCACTCCAGGTTAGGGAGAGAGAAGTCAGCAATGGTTCCTGCTCGTAGTTGCTATCTAGTGACCACTTCTGGAAAGTGTGGATGTTGAGCGAGAACAAGATCAGGAGCAGGCTCAGCTGTGATGCTGTACACAGGAGAATAGCCTACAGGCACTCATTATCTAGGCTCCCACATAAAGAATTGCCACTTGGGTGAGGTACCGGAGGGCTAGTGGAATCAATAGAACTGTATCCCAGCCAAGAGCAGAAAGAATTATATTACGCCAGTCAATCTTTCAAGGCATTGCACATGGGGAGTCAAGCTCAATTGTAGTATTTAGGTGACACAGGGTTCAAGGGCAGCGGATAATTAGACCAAAGCACACAGATATAATTCAATCCCCATTTTAAAAATCATACATTTTGCCCTTATTTTTACAATTCCATTAAAAATAAGTGTAGTGTATGTACTTTGCAGAAGGAACTATATTCTGCAGCCCCTGTATACTGCAGTACCAGTAGTGACCACCCCTGTATATAAGCCTGTGTAGTAACTTTGCATAGTTAGTTCCAGTTTGTCTCCACTCAGTAAAGACCTGTTGTAACCAACTCCTGCAGTCCATGTCTCAATTACACACAGACATAATACCGGCGACGAGTAGATCCGAACTCACCTACAGTTCTGCACCACCTCATGGGGATCCATCCCTGAAGCAAAGTTGTTAGAGGTCGAGGCCAGAAGGAAGAAAGAAAAAAAAAACAGAAGAAACGGGCGTCGACCATAGGCAACCGCCTCTGATTCATCGGAGTTGAAGATTTGCAGGAGAGGCTGTCGAGAGCGGGGCTTGGTTACCCTGTCCATGGTGTTCCAGCTAATCGGGCTGGTGGCAGGTAGTACACTCATCCTTCCTGGGCTGCGGCGGGCTAGAGCTCGATCGGGTGGCTTTTCAACGGGGCCGAGCAGCGTTGTCGGGAAGAGAGAGAGAGAGAGAGAGCGTTGTCGGGAAGAGAGAGAGAGAGAGAGAGAGAGAGAGAGAGAGAGGTGGAGCACACAGGGGGGCGGCCGGTGCTACGAAGCCGGGCAGCGTACAGACCCGAGAAGAGGGAGGAAAGTGTCCCGTAGGGTTGCTCTGACGACGGGAAAATAAAAGAAATTAGAAGCGCAGAAAGCCGCGAGGAGCTGCAGTTTGCCACGGGAACCGCGGAGAGTGGCGTTAGCAGCAGCGCGGGGGAGAAGTGCGCGAAGACCATAGGGCGTCGCCATCAAGGCATAAAAACGCCAGCAACAGCACTAGCAGCAGCGGAGAAGACAGAAAGCGGAGGTGCCATTTTGTTAAATCGGGGAAGAAGGCAAAGCGCGGGAGGCGCCATCTTAGATTTCCAAGATGCCAAAGACTGGCAATATCACTGCCTTCGATAATGCAATAGAAGACTGGACCACGTATGTGGAAAGAGTCGAAGTATATTGCAAGGCAAACGAAGTAGCCGATGAGAAAAAGACATTGGTACTACTAAACTTAATGGGCGCAAGAACGTACAGCCTATTACAGAACCTGATCAATCCAGCCAAACCAATGGAGAAGAGTTTTAACGAAATTGTTGATATCCTACAGGAACACCTAAATCCTACACCGCTGCTGATAGCAGAAAGATTTAAATTCCACAGGAGAAATCAGCATAAAGATGAGAGCAATGCTGATTACCTTACGGAACTATGCAAGCTATCAAAGCACTGCCAGTTCGGAGCAGGACTGACAGATACTCTATGGGACAAATTTATCTGTGGACTCCTGAGTGAAGGAACCCAGAAGAGGTTACTCTCAGACAAAGAGCTGACGCAAGATAAGGCTTTCAGCGTGGCAGTGTCATACGAAGCAGCAGCAAGGGGAGCTGCGGAAATACAGCAAAAGCCACAGGAATACGGCACCCACGAAATGGCACGGGGATTTGAAAAATGTTATCGCTGCGGCAGAACAACCCATGACCAGAAGGACTGCTGGTCCAAGGACAAAATATGCAGGCAATGCGGAAAGATGGGACACATTGCATGAGTTTGCAGGTCTGGGAAGATGACTAACAACAACAAAAAGGCTACTAAGGAACAGTACAGGAAAGTACAAAAGATGACGGACAGTAGTTCCGAAGACCAGAGCAGCGATAGTGAATCCGGGAACAAGAGACTAAGCGGTCTCAAACTTTACAACGTAATCGCAAAAGAGGATCACCGAACCATTTGGGTCACCCTCACAATAGCAGGGTCCCAAGTCAAAATGGAATTGGATACAGGATCAGCCCTGACCGTCATGAATCGACGAGACTATGAGCGACTATTCTCACACATACCCTTGAAAGAGACATCCATTGTCTTGAAGACGTATACGGGGCAGAAAGTATACCCCAGAGGGAAAATAAGGGTGCCTGTCGAATACAACGGCAAGGAAATACAGAAATTGTATCTGTACAGACTGCAAGATGGTGGACCACCGTTATTGGGACGTGAATGGATCAGAAAGATAAGTTTAGACTGGCACTCCATTCAGGCACTGACGGTGGCTGGTAAAAAGGATGAAGACGTCACACCTGGACGATTTTCAAAAATCTTAGCTAACGCCAAAGAGGTATTTCAACAAGAACTAGGAACTCTTAAAGGCGTAACTGCCTCGATAAAAATAGAAGAGAATGCAATTCCCAAGTTTTTCAAAGCAAGACCGGTACCGTATGCAATTGGCCCAGCCGTCGAGGCAGAGCTGGAGAATCTAGGCGTGTTATCTAAGGTAGACTGGAGCGAGTGGGCGACACCCATCGTTCCTGTCATGAAGAAAACATTAAACAATAAGTCTGAGGAGCCAAGGAAGGTTCGCATCTGTGGGGACTTCAAGGTGACGGTGAAACCAGTCCTTCACACAGTACAATATCCTCTCCCGAGGATAGAAGATATTTTCGCCTCACTATCTGGAGGGAAGCGTTTTACAAAAATTGAACTAGCACAAGCATATTTGCAGATGGAGGTTGAAGAATCCTCTAGGAAGTATCTCACGATAAACACTCACAAAGGTCTTTACCAGTATAATCGACTGGTATTCGGAGTAGCATCAGCTCCGGCGATATGGCAAAGAGCGATGGAACAAGTCCTGCAAGGGATTCCGGGGACTCAGTGTTACTTGGACGACATCCTAGTGACAGGTGAAGATGACAGTGAACACCTTGCCAACCTAGAGCAGGTACTCACTAGACTAAGAGAACATGGGCTACGAGCCAATCGCCCCAAGTGCGAGTTTTTTAAGAAACAGATATCGTATTGTGGCCACGTGATTGATGAAGAGGGGTTACATAAGTCCCCTGACAAAATTGAAGCGGTGGTTAAGGCTCCAGCGCCTGAAAATGTGTCGCAACTGAGGTCATTCCTCGGATCGGTGAATTACTACCATAAGTTTTTGTCGAATTTGTCCACAGTTCTGCACCCACTGAACGCCCTACTACAAACTGGAGTAGCATGGAAATGGAGCGATGAATGTAAGCCGGCCTTTCAGAAGAGTAAAGACCTAATCACTTCAAGAGAAGTATTGGCTCACTACAACCCATCACTACCGATAAGACTGGCATGTGATGCGTCTCCCTACGGCATTGGAGCGGTACTGTCACATAAATTCCTTGATGGTTCAGAGAGGCCGATAGCTTTTGTGTCACGCTCGTTAACTTCAGCCGAGCATAACTACGCCCAAATTGACAGAGAGGCCCTCAGCCTGGTGTGGGGGGTGAAGAAGTTTAATCACTACCTGCACGGTCAGAAATTTACTCTACTAATTGATCATCAACCTCTTGTCTCCATTTTCAACCCTCAGAAGGGCGTCCCGATAATGACAGCACAACGGCTACAGAGGTGGTCCCTTTTCCTAGGGGCACACCAATATGACATCGAGTACAAAGGAACTAAACAGCATGGGAATGCTGATGGATTGTCACGCCTACCGTTGCCGACGGTGGAAGAAGCACCTGCAGTGGATCCTGTGGAGATATTCCACTCGACCATAGTCGAATGTCTACCTGTGACGAATGCAAACATAGAAAAGGAAACACGAAATGACCCGACACTCTCCTGGGTCTATGATTTAACGGTGAAGGGATGGCCAGCACATGGCGAACCACTGTTGCCAGCATTCTCGCCGAGAAGAGAACAGCTGTCAGTGTGCAGAGGAACCTTGATGTGTGGATCCAGAGTAGTAATTCCACCCAAATTGAAGGATAGAGTGCTCAATGAGCTTCATGAGGGTCATCTGGGAGGGGTAAAAATGAAGAACTTAGCCAGAGCGTTTGTGTGGTGGCCGGGAATCGATAGAGAAATCGACGAGATGACCAAGAGCTGTACAGGATGCCAGAAGATCCAAAACGCCCCACCACAAGCCCCTCTACATCCATGGGAGTGGCCCTCATCTCCATGGCAAAGGGTGCACATTGATTTTGCTGGTCCATTTATGGACTCGATGTTTTTAATTGCGGTGGATGCACATTCAAAGTGGCCAGAGGTAATAAAAATGTCCTCAACCACCACAGAAAAAACTATCACAGTCTTACGAACCATATTCGCCAGAAATGGGCTGCCTGAACAGATTTGCTCCGACAATGGACCACAGTTTGTGTCTGAAGAGTTCCGGAGGTTCTTAAAGAACAATGGTGTTAAGCATTACACATCCGCCCCATATCATCCAGCCACCAATGGATTGGCTGAGAGGTTCGTTCAAACATTCAAGAAGGCTATCAAGGCAATGTGTAATGAAGACATACCCCTACAACACAAGGTGGCTAACTTCTTGTTTGCCTACCGGAATGCGACACATGCGGTTACCAACCAAACTCCAGCCATGATGTTCTTCAATCGAAGACTACGATGCCGCTTGGATTTGGTTAAGCCAAACATCAGAAGAGATGTGGAGAACAGGCAGTTTCAGAATATGAATGAAAGGCCGACCAGGTGTTTTAAGATAGGTCAACCAGTTTTGGCCCGGGAGAAACAGGCAGCACAGAGAAATGGCAGCCAGGAACGATCTGCACATGGCAAGGACCCCTAATGTATACCGTGGATGTTGGAGAGAGCATTGTAAGACGCCATGCTGACCAGATTCTAGAGTCACTGGAAAACGTCAATTCCACACCACGATCCGATACACCTGGTGATGAAACCGAAGTACCAATTGCATCTACCTCAGAATCGGTGATATTGGAAGCAGACGAACCAAACGACGACGTTGATCCCGAATCAACTTTGCCAGAAGAACCTGATACCCCAAAGAGGCGTTATCCAGACAGAATCAGGAAGCCTCCTCAAAGACTGAACTTATAATTGCTTAACTTCAGCTAATGTATCTAGCAACTGTAATTGTAAATATGTTATTTAATTATTAATCGAATGTTATGTACTGTTTAGCTAAAAGGGGAGGAATTGTAGTGTATGTACTTTGCAGAAGGAACTATATTCTGCAGCCCCTGTATACTGCAGTACCAGTAGTGACCACCCCTGTATATAAGCCTGCATAGTAACTTTGCATAGTTAGTTCCAGTTTGTCTCCACTCAGTAAAGACCTGTTGTAACCAACTCCTGCAGTCCGTGTCTCAATTACACACGGACATAATAATAAGGGCCTAGAAATTGGGTATAGCCCCTCTTGAGGCGTTAGAACTGGCGCTGCGCAAAGTTTATAGCCAGACGAAACTTATCGCCGCCTGGCGCGATATTGGGTTGCATCGCCCCTAAAGGGGATTGAGGCGCGAATTCAGGCGTTACACGGGACTCCTAAGGCGCTAAACTTCCGGCGCAACCCAATATCGGAGCGGACGGGCGCAGCGCAGGTGCTCTCAATTACTGATGACCACGAGACTTCCAGGCGCCGGCCAGCTCTTAAAGGGGTGGGTCAGTCAGCTTCAGCATCCACACTCTTCGCCTTGCAGGCCTCAGAATCGGCGCAGGCCCTTCTCTGGCGCTAAAAACTTGGACCAGATGGAGAAGGTGAGACAGAGAGCAGAGCGCTTCACCAATGAGGCTCTGGAGCAATTGGTGGCCGCAGTGGAGTGCCGGCGAGATGTTCTCTACCCAAACAATGGCACGAGGCCGAATCATAAGGACTACCAACGAGCTTGGAGGGATGTATGCCAGAGGGTCAACTCCAGCAGCATGGTGACCAGGAGCCCTGTCCAACGCAGAAAGAAATTCAACGACCTCACTCGGGTCGTGAGGGTGAGTGTTGTTTCTGCAAACTTCTGCATCCCTTCATTTGCACCTGACTTTATGGCTACAGGGTGGGCTGTGCCCCATTGGCCATCTGCCAGCAAGCACCCATGGCCCTTTCTGGGCACACACATGCACATTTGACTCAAGGCATCATGTAAGGGCTCTTGCACCATGGGGGGCATGAGATGATCACTCAGGGCATCATGTAACATAACTTCCCCTCCTTTCCCCTGCAGTCCAAGCTGGCGAGGATTGGCAAAGACCAGCTTCGCACCGGTGGAGGACCTCCACAAGTGGTCACTCTCACGGATCTCGAGGAGAGAGTCCACCAGATTCTTGGAGGACGTCTGAGTGGTCCTGTAACCACTGCAGCTGCCAACCCCATTGTCGACAGCGATGGTAAGGTTCTCACCTTTTACAACTGTCTCCTTCCACTTGTTCCCCCCGCCAGCATGCTTTCTCACTGTGGACCCATGTCATAGCCTTGCCGCAATCTGGCATCCCTTGCTGCCAAGCTGTCTTTTTGCTAAAGCCATGCTTCCACCTCCCTGCTTTCAGATGCTGCATCACCAGCTCGGGAGCCGGGCCCTCAAGCTGCCAGTGCCAGTGCCTCCGAAGGCTCAATGAGAAAATTACTGTCCAACAGAAGGTCAGCAACTCTCTCCAGCAACGATCAGAATGGCCAGCCCAAATGGCTGCAGCTTTTATACTAGTGCTGTTCCCTTTAAATAGCGCCCCCCGAGTCCGAGAAGGGCCTGGGAACGCTCCATCCAACTGTCACTAATAGCGCCAGGCGAAAAGGTTGCGGGCGCCACCGAATATGCGGTCCGGGGCGCCAAAAAGGCGTTGCACACTGAAATGACGTCATGATCTGCCTGCGCCCGTGGGCGAGCGAAAAGAGTTAGCGCCGGCGCTAAAAGGATACTCAATATGGGAGGTGGCGCTATATTCACTGCGCCCACCCGAAAATTGGGTAACGCCCCAATTCTCGGGATCTTTAGGCGCTAATCGCTGGCGCTACCAACCGAATTTCTAGGCCAAGGTGTCTCTAGTTTTCAAATAATGGGGGAGGGAGGGATTGCCTCTGTACTTTAGGTCTAGCGAAATTGTAAACCCATTCATAAAAGAACTACATTTCAATTTCATTACATCTAACACACAGAAGAAATCTTCCCTTAATATATCAGTAGGCTATACCCAGCTGCTGTAGATTGCAGGGGGAAACTTTATTCTGCATCCAATCCACGCTACGTTTGACTTGGGAATTTTATCGTAAATACTGAATGTATACATGAAAACAACGTTGAGTTTTCAGCAGTGGTACAGCTCACTTCGATAAGTGCAAAAATTAATTGCCTGGCTCTAAAGAGGTGAAGTGGTCATATGATTATTTTAATGACCTGTTTGGAGATTATTCGGCATATCTGAAGGTGATGGTCACTTCAGGGTATGTACTATCTGCAACTAATCTCTTAGCTTGATCAAAATTAATTTTAAAATGCTATAAATTGTTACTGTGCTAGAAAATACCATTTTTATGTGACTTTGGACAATGACTTACTGATGCCCACAATTATTCAAACCAGGATCTGAAAAGTACCAGTGTTGAGATACTGCGGCAAACGTGGGAGTCGAGACCAGAGTTAGTGAAACACAACTGCTTTAATCAACCTCATGGCAAAGAGGAACTGGAAAAGCCCGCGCAACCACTTAAATACTCCCCAGACAGGAAGTGCTCCCGGCAGCCTGTCCCTGCGGGAAACAAGTTGCTGGAGGAAAGGGCCCCCGGCTGGGGGCGTCTGCTTAAACTGTCCGTGCCGCCGTGAGCGGATTATGTCCAGTGGTGGCGTGTCGCCACAGAGCTCCCCCCAGAATCCGCTTAGGAGGAGTGGACGAGTCGTGACGGTGGTCTAATGGTTCTGCCGGAGCGGCTCTGAGTGGTCGCCGGTCTAGTTGGTGGGGCCGGGCGATTTGCCGCCGGCTGTGCTGGCTTGCTGGCAGGACGGCCTCTAGTTGGAGGTCGGGCCACGGGGACCTGTTCCCCTGGTTCTGTGTGTGCTGGTTTGAGCCGGTCGATGGAGACTGTGTCGACCCTGTCGCCGAGTCGCAGCTTGAAGGCCTTGTCCCCGGTTTGTAGTACCTCGTACGGTCCATCGTACGGGGGTCGCAGGGGTCCGCGGTGCGCGTCGTGTCGCACGAAGATGAAGCGTGCCTGCTGTAAGTTTGGCGGGACGTGAGGTGCGAGTTCGCCGTGTCGGTTGACCGGAAGTGGGGCGAACTGTTGAGCGGAAGAGAAAGAGTTGAGCCGCTGCTGTTCGGCCGACCAAGGCGTGGTAGCCTCCGGAAGGAATTCGCCTGGGACGTGCAGCGGTTGTCCGTAAACGAACTCCGCTGCCGAGGACTGGAGGTCTTCCTTGACCGCGGTGCGTAGTAGCACCCACGGTAGGCGGTCAGTCCAGGTACTGTCCTGCAGGCCGGCGCGGAGTGAGGCCTTGAGTGACCTGTGGAAGCGTTCACACAGCCCATTGGCCTGTGGGTGGTACGCCGTGGTTCAGTGGAGCGTCACCCCGAGGTTGCGTGCTGTGGCCGTCCAGAGTTCGGAGGTGAACTGGGCACCTCTGTCGGAGGTTATGTCGGCTGGTATGCCGAACCTTGCGACCCAGGTGTTAACGAATGCCCTGGCGACGTCGGCTGTGGTGGTGGAGGGCAGCGGCACTGCCTCAGGCCAGCGTGTGTAGCGGTCGACCATCGTGAGGAGATAAGTTTGGCCTTGCGATGGCGGCAGAGGACCGGCGATGTCGACGTGTACATGGTCGAAGCGGTGGCTGGGTACCTCGAAGTCTCCCAGGGGTGCTTTTGTGTGGATGTCAGAGCCATTGGCTGCGGCCAGCGTGATACCCCGTGCGCCGCGTTGGATTTCGAGGGCGGAGGCGGGGGTGATGCTGTGCTGGGCCCCTGTGTCGCACAGAAATCGGCGGTTGGTGCTGTCGTCGGTGACGTACAGTAGAGGCCCCTTTAGCCCCGCGGCCATCGTGGGGGCCGGTGCGGGGGGGGATTTGAAAGTGCACGGTGGCGTGCAGCGTTGGGCCCTAGTGCCAAAACGGGTGTGGTGGTAGCAGTGACCCGGAGTGGTAGGGCGGTCGGGCCTAGTGGGCCGGGAAGACCGCGTGGTCGTTGCCGTGAGGTCGGGCGCGATGTCGCGGGTGGACTGCGCAGAGAGCAGCCGGTCGGCCTTTTCGGCTATCTCATTCACGTCCGTGGAGCCAGATTCCACAATGAGCGGGCGGATGCTGGCGGGGAGCTGCCGAATGAAAAGCGTGCGAAAGAGGGCGCCAGTGTTTTTGTCATCCGAGAGGGACAGCATGTGGGAAAGCAGATCCGACGGTGAAGCGTCACCAAGGCCGGGGAGGTCGAGGAGTTGGCAGTTGCGCTGGTAAGAGGACGTTTGAAATTTTTTAAGGAGCGCAGCCTTCAGATGTTCGTACTTGCCTTCCACTGGTGGCTCCTGCAGCGCTGCCCAAACCTTGGGGACTGTGGCGTAGGTGAGAGAGGTGACGAGGTAGTCGTACTTCGTGGCGTCGACTGTAATGTTTTTCAGCCGGAATCTGGACTCGGCTTGAACAAACCAGGCTTCGGCCAGGTTCTCCCAAAAGTCCGGTAGTTTAACCGTGACTGCGTTTGTATCCGCCATGCTAGCTTAGGATTCGTCCTGAGCGTCGGGGTCACTCGTGTTGAGATACCGCGGCAAACGTGGGAGTCGAGACCAGAGTTAGTGAAACACAACTGCTTTAATCAACCTCATGGCAAAGAGGAACTGGAAAAGCCCGCGCAACCACTTAAATACTCCCCAGACAGGAAGTGCTCCCGGCAGCCTGTCCCTGCGGGAAACAAGTTGCTGGAGGAAAGGGCCCCCGGCTGGGGGCGTCTGCTTAAACTGTCCGTGCCGCCGTGAGCGGATTATGTCCAGTGGTGGCGTGTCGCCACACCAGCAACATAAAAAAGCAGAGAACACAGGTCGTTTTCACTGGTATGAGCAGTATACAATTTATGGTAACATGACAGTCTGGATGCACCTTTAATTTCTCATAATAATTAGAAAGCATTTACTGATAGTGCATGTATCTCATTCAGATATGATCTGCCTATAAGTCTGACAGATGGTTGTCGTTTACACAGCACAACTATGATGAAACTATCAATGCACATTCACTATTGTCATCTTTCATTTTGGAGAGAAATTGCATTTTTTTTTTACACCCCTTTTGAATAGCTTAAATGCCATGAAAATATACCAATTTATGCTCCACAATATCCCATAACGTAATATGCAAAAGTGTTTAATTTATATAGATGTATAAAGACCACCACACTGTGGAATGAAAGTTATGGCAATACACAAGGGAACAGAGAAGTCTTCAAAGAATTGTCTTCCTTTAATTATAAGTAATGGCCTGTAGATCTGATCTGCATCCCAATTCAGCCTGATGATGTCTGTACATTATGTACAGCCATTTCCTTAAACAACAACAACTTGTATTTATATAGCGCCTTTAACGTAGTAAAATGCCCCAAGGCGCCTCACAGGAGTGTTATTAAGACAAAAAATTTGACACCGAGCCACAGGAGGAGAAATTAGGGCAGATGATCAAAAGCTTCATCAAAGAAGTAGGTTTTAAGGAGCGTCTTAAAGGAGGAAAGAGGTAGAGAGGCAGAGAGATTTAGGCAGGGAATTCCAGAACTTAGGGCCTAGGCAACAGAAGGCACGGACACCAATGGTTGAGCGACTGTAATCAGGGATGATCAAGAGGGGTAGATTACAAAGATAGGGAGGGGCGAGGCAATGGAAGGATTTGAAAACAAGGATGAGAATTTTAAAATCGAGGCGTTGCTTAACCGGGAGCCAATGTAGGTCAGCGAGCACAGCGGTGAAAGGGACTTGGTATGAGTTAGTATACGGGCAGCAGAGTTTTGGA
The DNA here is from genome assembly GCF_052327205.1 of Somniosus microcephalus. Lineage (NCBI taxonomy): Eukaryota > Metazoa > Chordata > Chondrichthyes > Squaliformes > Somniosidae > Somniosus > Somniosus microcephalus. The sequence goes on along the minus strand of NC_140994.1, from coordinate 36,402,124 downwards.
TGAGCTTAAGTTTATGGAGGATGGAAGATGGGAGGCCGGCCAGGAGTGCGCTGGAATAGTCAAGTCTAGAGGTAACAAAGGCATAGATGAGGGTTTCAGCAGCAGATGAGCGGAGGCAGAGGCAGAGGCAGAGGCGGAGTCGGGTGATGTTACGGAGGTGGAAATATGCGGTCTTAGGTGATGGTGCATATATGTGGTCAAAAGTTCATTTCGGGTTCAGCCTCAGAATGTTGCCAGGGAGAGGGATGGAGTCGGTGGCTAGGGAACGCAGTTTGTGACAGGGACTGAAGACAATGGCTTCAGTCTTTCCAATATTTAGTTGGTTGCAATTTCTGCTCATCCAGTACTGGATGTTGAACAAACAGTCTGACAATTTAGAGACAGTGAAGGGGTCGAGAGAGGCGGTGGTGAGGTAGAGCTTGGGTGCCATCAGCGTACATGTAGAACCTGACATTGTGTTTTCGGATGATGTCATTGAGGAGCAGCATATAGATGAGAAATAGGAGGGGGCCAAGGATAGATCCTTGGGGGACACCAGAGGTAATGATGCGGGAGCAGGAAGAGAAGCCATTCCAGGTGCTTCTCTGGCTACGCTTAGATAGATAAGAATGGAACCAGGCGAGTGCAGTCCCACCCAGCTGACGACGGCAGAGAGGTGTTGCAGGAGGATGGCGTGGTCAAACATGTCAAAGGCTGCAGACAGAGCGAGAAGGACGAGGAGGGATAGTTTACCTTTGTCACAGTCACATAGGATGTCATTTGTGACTTTCATAAGAGCCGTTTCTAATTCATAATGAATATGCTTTCTAAAATATATATAATCTTAGAAACAAATTGTTTTCTTATTTCTGTAGAAAATGTAGTTCTACTATTGCACATTCCATTGAAAGCCAAATTGCCAGGTATAAGAGCGATTCATTGAAAAATATGAAAATGAGTTAGTACATTCATTAGAATGCTTTATTTCTATTTTTTTAAATTCTTTAGTGATTGCTTTTCATTAAAAGTGCTTTATTCGTTTTGACCCTTGCACTGCCAATTTTCTGCTCTACTGAAATCATGACCTGAAATTGATAGGTAGTTCGCCAAGACTAGCCTCCATTCCCTGGAAATTATTGGCTTTATGTCAGCGGTGATTAACTGACACTGAATATGAGAAGACTTAGGAATGTAGATGGAAAGTGGAAACAAATGAAAATGGACTGCCTTAGGTTGGTATACTACAGGTACACTGCATACTCCTGAAGCAGAATTGAGTTTTGCTAGTTAAATAAATAAGAAACATTTTTTAAAACATTTTAAAAAGGTAATAAGCTGATTACTTATGTAATACAAAACAATCAATGTGCTGCACATTGCTAATAGAGGAAACAGCCCACATCAAAGTGATCCACAGCCATTAAATACAGACATAAATAATATGTTTGAAAGCAAATTCACAAAAGATTGTCAGGAAAATAGATTGAGAAAGGATTGTTTACCAGTGACATAGGGATGATTAGATTGCAACAGTAAGAGGATTGAAGATGAAAAATCTTAACATGATTCACATGAAAAAGGACAGGAAAAGGAGTAGCAGTGAATTTAGAATTAGTCTGCCGATATGATCCATGTTTCTCAGATTAAATGCAGATTATTGAGAAGAGTATAGTTTACTGAAGAGGTCTGGATCCGCTTTATTTACTTCAAACAAACAACTAGAGAAGAGGCATTCTCAATTCATATGGTGCTTGTGGATAACCTATTCAACCTATTCAAGAAGTTATATAATGAAATAGAAGCACATGTGGAACATCAAATTAATTACCGGTTAGGTGACAATGTGCCTTTAACTCCAGGCAGGTGTAAGTTATCGAAAAACCAGGAACTGCCTGCTTCAAATGATACGTTAGCTGCCACAGTAATTTAAACTTAAAACTTTTATTCCAACTGCGTTATAATATAAAAACCATCAAACTTTAAAGAGAATAAGTAATACAAGATAAACTTAAAAATTGAAAAAAAAAAACTTGCATTTCTCCTATCTCATGTCACTTAGTACAGTCCTAAAGCAAATGCGGTAAGCCATTTTGTGCACAACAAGATCCTCTAAGTGACAACGAGTTGAAGGACCTGCTTCAATTTTTTTCAGTGTTGTTGAGGAAGTAGTATTGACCAAGACACTGGAAGAATTGTCTATTCTTTTGGAATTGTGCCATGGAATCGTTAAAGAACTATCTGAACCACTAGAGAAGGCAGCGGGGCTTCGACTTAAGAAGGTTCTGGCATCCAAAGGACAACACTTCCTTTAGTACTGCATTGGACTTAAATAGCTTACATCTGCTTTCTTACAGTTAAAATATTAAAGACTCTCCCAATTTCTGGAACTCCAGCATCAATTTTCAAACTAACAAACTGCTTGGTACGTGCCACATTCCACCAATAATCTATACAAAAGCCAAGCACATCCTACGCGAGGTCATCAAAAAATTGAAAGCTCAGTATCCAAATGATCTGAACAAAGTCAATTTATAGTAGGCTCTGTTATACCTCTCTGGGCCAATCACATCCTCAGTGCAGCAGAAATGCCTAGATACTTAAAGCATAGCCACATTCCTGGGTGCAACATGTATATCTTGGAACTAGCTACGTATTGCTGGAGAACTCAAGACAGCAAGTTTTTTTTTAACCTATAGTTTCTACAACAGTGTTGGGAAAAAGGCCATATTGTTTGTTGCTGGTCTCGTGCTGGTGAAGTTTTCCAATTTCTGATCTTCAACAGTGTTTTTTTTGTTTCTGTGCATTCATTTAACGAGCAGTTCACTTGCAGATGCATTGAAGTTTGCTGTGTGTTTTCCACTCCCCCGTTTTGTTCAATTATATTTCTAGATTGACAGCATCAACCATGCAATTTTCTATTTGCCTGAGATTTAAGCATTTACTCATTTGCATACAGAATATTATTGGCTGGATATATTGGACCAATGTAATCTGAATATTTTGGCTCAGTTTAAATTCAACATTTTCTGTCATAGCAAACCAAAATAATGTAGGTTACCCGATACAACATCATGCAAGAAGTAGACCTCATGCTTGCCAACCTGACACTTCAGAACATGGAAGAGCGCGAGTACAATAAATTACCTAATTTGTCTAAGACACCTTGAATGTAAGTTTAGTTCAAGTAAATGAACCTTTCCAATATAGTGAAAGGAGTGGATCATATGCTGGTCCAGACCCAACACTCCAGAATTTATTAATTTGCATCATTCATGGTAGTCACTGAGTGCTAAGCAAGTTGCAGTAGTGGAACTTTTCCAATTTTTTGATAAATACCCAACAATCAATTGCTAAATTGTTTTTCCAATTTATCACTTCTACCCACCTTTAATAGTCATAAGCAGGGGGTAATAGTTTAGATGTACTGAAAGACAAACAGACTTGCATTTATATAGCGCCTTTCACAACCACCGGACATCCCAAAGCACTTTACAGCCAATGAAGTACTTCTTGAAGTGTAGTCACTGTTGTAATGTAGGAAACACAGCAGCCAATTTGTGCACAGCAAGCTCTCGCAAACAGCAATGTCATAATGACCGGATAATCTGTTTTTTTAATGATGTTGATTGAGGAATAAATATTGACCAGGACACTGGGGATAACTCCCCTGCTCTTCTTTGAAGTAGTGCTATAGGATCTTTTACGTCCACCTGAGAGGGCGGACGGGGCCTCGGTTTAACGTCTTATCTGAAAGACGGCACCTCCGACAGTGCGGCACTCCCTCAGTACTGCACTGGAGTGTCAGTCTAGACTTTTGTGTTCAAGTCTCTGGAGTGGGGCTACTGAAGTCAATGGAACTGAATATCAGGCAGGCCATATAATGGCTTAAGGGAACTGCAGAAGAAAATGGCAGGGAAGGTTTTTTTTCAATACTTTCCCCTCTGTGGAGCATGGAGGAGCAGGAGGAATGCTCCTCCCAGCATCACAACACTACTGTGGGCCACTCACCATATATTGAAGCTTCCAATGCAAAATCAGGGAGTGCAGCTCGGAGAATCCTCAGTCTCTGTACTCTTGTTCCCATTTGCCCACCTGTACTCTTGTTCCCAGTTTTTCACTATTTACACTAAGGTTCCCAAGTTTCACTCACCTATTTACTGGCTGCTCCTCACTTGGCGCCACTCCCACTCACCATGTTGCTTGCTGCTGCTCCCGATTCTGCAGGAAATGCTAGGCCCATGCCCACCCCATTCTCCAGTCCTCTCTCCCCCCACCAAAGTCCCAATTCCACCCAACCTCCAGCTTCTCTCTCCCCCCTGCCCAAGTCCTAATTGCCCCGATACCCTGTTGCAAATTTCCCTCTATCCCCCCTGCCCAGGGCCCAATCTCCTGACCCCCATTCCCGAGATTCCTCTCTCCCCCCGAGCCCCCTAACCCAACCCCTCTCTTCTCTGATCCCCATTTCCCAGGCTATGACCACCGAGCCATCTCCCAATCCCTATTCGCCAGTCTCCCTTTCTTCCCCCCCCACCCCGCCCCGGACCGCCCCCCCCTAGTCCCTGTTATGTCTGACATTTGGTGATAGGTACTCGATTGCCTTGGCCTGAGCACATGGAGTTTGATAGTGCTGTGATCATTGTATTGTGTATAGGTATTCGATTGCTTGTGCCTGGAAGTGTGTGTGTGTGGTAGCCATATTAAAAGCAGCATGAACTGAACTCACTGACGGTCTCTGGATTATCTTTGCAAACGCAACATTTGGCGACAAGGATGGCTGAAATCTCTCTTCCACCACCTCCTCCCTTCCTTGCACTACCCGGTGAGCCCCCGATCCCATTGGTTCGCTGGTTACAGTCCTTTGAAACCTACCTTATTGCTCTTGGACTAGAAACTGTGAGTACGGCTCGGAAAAAGGCACTGTTATCCCATTGCTTGGGAGCGGAGGGCCAGCGTGCTCTTGGGACATTATGCACAGCAGACTCAATCCAAACATATGACGAGGCTGTGGCTCTGTTAAGCACACACGTCTCTGCCCCACAAAGTGCCCTCCTGCGGCGATTCATTTTTAGACAGCGTCACCAACTCCTCGGCGAGTCAGTGCATCAATACGTGGCTAATTTGAGGGGGTTAGCTAGCTCGTGCAAGTTCGGTGCATTGCAAGATGAGATGGTGCGTGATCAACTAATAGAGCACACAAACAACGTGAGAGTGCGTGAAAGACTGTTACTCGAGTCCGACGATCTGTCGTCACAGGCAGTCAACATTGCCTTTCAAGTGGAGTCTGCAGCCGAATGTGCAGCGAAACTAGCACACACACCCAGTGACAGCGCCCTCGGCCCCGACAGCTCTGACACGGTAATGCTCGCGCGACGGCAGCAACGCGCGCTACCGCGGCAACAGTGTGGAAACTGCGGATCTCGTTCACATGCTACCAGAGCGCTGAATTGCCCCACGCGCGGCCAAGCCTGTCGCAATTGTGGAAAACAAAATCACTTTGCCAATGTCTGCCGCTCTGCCCCGGTTGCTACAAATGCATGCTCTCAGTCCTCAAGCACTATAATTCACAACGTAAGCTCTGGGCCAGTAGTGGCTTTCAAATCATGCACAATTAACCTGAATGATGTGTGCATCCCGCTGTTGTTGGATACCGGTGCCAGCATCTCACTGCTGAATGTGGACACATTCAAACACTTTTTCAGCTCCCTGCGCCCTCCACTACCCTTTGCGGGTATGGTAATTCGAAAATTGGACTAGTGGGCTCAGTCAACCTCACAGTACGCTATGGAACAAAAGTTTTGCCAGATTTTTGTTTTCATCTGGCACGCCAAGGAGCTAACCTGATGGGACTGGATCTTTTCAGTGACCTGGGTTTTTCTCTCTTGGACACCGGCGGGTCTGCGATTCTGCACGTCGCCTCACCGTGGCGCCAAACATGGCCAGCACTCTTCGAGGGTCTGGGTTGCCTGACTGCCTTCACCCACCAGCCCATGGTTGACTCCAGCGTTACCCCTGTCATTCAGCCACTGCGCCGCATCCTGCTTGCTCTCCGTGACGGGGTCACAGCTGAACTAAAGCAGCTACTGGAAGCCGGCATCATCGAACCAGTTGATGCCTCCCCATGGGTCTCCAACCTGGTGGTCGCAATGAAAAAGTCAGGTGGTCTACGTGTCTGTGTTGATCTTCGAGCAGTGAATAAGGCCGTAACCCCTGACAAGTATCCACTGCCCACGTCAAAGGAACTCACAGCGCAGTTCTATGGTTCCATCCTGTTCTCGAAACTGGAGCTTCGACAGGGCTATCTACAGGTTGCCCTCCACCCCAGCAGCAGGGACCTCACTGCTTTTGTGACACATGCTGGCATCTTTCGGTACACCAGGATGCCATTTGGACTTAGCTCTGCACCCAGCTGCTTCCAAAAGGTGATGGCCTCTGTGCTCGCGGGCATTCCTGGGGTGGCCATCTACCTGGATGACATAGTCGTGCATGGGCCCTCGACCTCCACTCACGACGAATGCCTTCAGAGTTTTCAGAGCTCTAGCAAAACACAAGCTCACACTGAATGGCGAAAAGTGTGTCTTTGCTGTTTCGGAGGTCGAATTTGTGGGGTTTCAGTTGTCAGCTGACAGTATATCCCCACTCCAGTCAAACGTGGATGCCATTCACAGCATCCCAGAACCCAGCTCTGCAGCACAGGTTGCCTCCTTCCTTGGCATGACTGGGTACTACCTGAAGTTTTTGCCCCAGTACTCAGCCACCACAGCCCCACTGCGCCAGCTCCTGCAAAAGGATGAGCCCTGGGTGTGGTCACAAGCCTGTACGGAAGCTGTTCGCCTCCGCAAATCGCAGCTCACGTCGCCTCCAGTGTTGGCTCACTTTGACGTTGCCAGCACCACCCTCGTCACCTGCGACGCGTCCGCTGCAGCTGTGGAGGCGGTGTTATCGCAGATACAGAATGGAGTGGAGAAACCAATCGCCTTTGCCTCCCGAGCCCTTAGCCCCACCGAACAGAAGTACTCAGTAGGCGAGCGTGAGGCGCTGGCGTGCGTCTGGGCATGTGAGCGGTGGCACCTGTACACGTATGGCCGTGCCTTCACCCTGCGAACCAATCACCAGGCTCTCACTGCCCTGCTGTCGACATCCGGCACGGGCCACAGACCACTGCGTCTACACCGCTGGTCTGACCGCCTCCGCCAATACAATTTCAGTCTCCAGTTCACACCAGGACGTGACAATGTTGTTGCAGATCTGCTCTCCCGCACTGTCTCTGCCCCAGCCCCACTCGTCAGGTCTCGACAAGTGGAACAGGATATCGTCCAGATGCTGCACATGCCTCTCCAAACCACAGCCTCTCTCCAGGAGCTCAAAGAGGCCTCTGAACACGATCCGGCCCTCTCCCAGCTGTGCACCTTCATCAGAGATGGCTGGCCTCACAAGGTGCCTGAGGAACTGTCTGCCTACTCCAGAGTTAAAGAGGAGCTCTCCTGCTGGAATGACTCCTGTGTTGCACGTGGGCTCTGCATTGTGGTCCCAAGTGCCCTTCGTGCACGTGTTTTATCCATGGCGCATGAGGGCCACTTGGGCATAGTGAAGCTCAAACAACGATGCCAAGACCTAGAGTGGTGGCCGGGTATCGACAGGGAAATCGAGGCCCTGGTCAAGGACTGTGCAGCCTGCCTTGTAAGTGGCAAGACTGGCCACCAAGCTCCCCCACCCCTGCAACCCCTTGCCTCACCCTCAGCCCTGGGAGCACCTGCAGCTGGACGTCTGCGGGGAAATCCATGGTGTCCCCCACCATCAACGGTTCCTAGTGGTGACCTATGACCTGCACTCAAAATGGCCAGAGGTCACTGCCGTGGGCTCCGTCACCTCTTGGGTCATCATTGATATCCTTGAGTCCCTCTTCTCCCGCTGGGGGCAACCAAAGGCCATCACCACAGACAATGGCCCACAAATGGTCTCTTCGGAACTCTCCTCTTACCTTGAGAGCAAGGGCATCCGTCACATTCGCACAGCGTACTACCACCCCGAGTCAAATGGGGGGTGGTGGAGCGTTTTAACCAGACACTGAAAAATGGCCTCAGAGCACACCTATCCCAGGGGTGTGCGTTTGACAAGGCCCTCCTCCACACACGGCTGCACTATAGAGCCTCCCAGCATTCCACTACAGGGGTCTCACCCGCATCCCTCATGCTAGGCCGTGAGCTCATGCTGCCGCTTGGCAGGCTCCGCCCCTCGCTAGCTCAGAGCCCTGCTCCACGGGCTCAAGCCACAGTCGCTAGACAGCAGGAGATGAAACTCTGCTTCGACCAGTCGAAGAGGGCCAAGGCGCCCAACATCTGGGTCAGAGTCCGCAGGCCTCACCGCAATAATAAGATGGCGTCATTCTGGTCCTCCCCTCTCCAAATCAGCCGCCAACTTGGACCAGCCACTTTCTGCCTCACTGACGGCTCTCGGTGGCATGCCAGCCGCCTTCGGAAGGTGCCAGCACCCCCTGATGCGGGATTATACGGACCTAACCCCCAAGCCTTACCCCCAGAGTGGCGGGATGCACATGTGGCTCAGCCAGCCAACCCTCAAGCAGATGTTATGCCTCATCCTGCTCCTCACCAGTCCACACCTCGGCCTGTTCGTACACGTTCTCACCCTGGCCACCTACAGGACTTTGTCACTACATTTCATGTTTGAAATTCTGTGAGGGGGGAGGAAATGTTATGTCTGACATTTGGTGATAGTTACTCGATTGCCTTGGCCTGAGCACATGGAGTTTGATAGTGCTGTGATCATTGTATTGTGTATAGGTATTCGATTGCTTGTGCCTGGAAGTGTGTGTGTGTGTGTGGCAGCCATATTAAAAGCAGCATGAACTGAACTCACTGATGGTCTCTGGATTATCCTTGCAAACGCAACAGTCCCGTCACCCTTTCCGTCTTTCCCCTGCCTTGAGTCCCAATCTCTCGACCGCCCCCAGTCCTAATGTCAATCTCCTCCCCGCCCCCGCCACCATCGAGTCCGAATCTGTCTCCCCCAGTCCCAATCTCAGTCTTGCCCCAATTCATCCCCTCCCAGTCCCAATCTCAGTCTTCCCGATTCCCAAATTATCTCCCCCTAGATTCCCAAATCATGTCAACCCCCAGTCCCAAACCCAGTCTCCCCCCATTCCCAATCCATCTTCCCCAGGTTACCAATTCATCTCCCCATGCTAAGATACAATCTCAGTCTTGTCTCCCCTACCCCGTCCCATTCTCAGTCCCTTGACCTCCCCCCCAGTCCCTATCTTAGTCTCCCAACCCCACCTCCCTACCCCAGCCGAGTCCCAATCTCCTGGCCCCCCCAGTCCTGGTCACCAGCCCACCTCTGCACCTCTCCCCGGCTATCTGTTCCATCGGCCGGGTGATGTCACGGAGCGGGTGGTTGGGGGCAGCTGCTGCAGCCTAAAATGTAAAAGGCGCAGTTCTTCCAGGCTGCTAGAAGCAATGCTCAAGAAACTCGTGTCAAATTCTGGGAGACTCGGCAACACTCAGTACAGGGCACAGCGGACCGGATGAAACTGTTCGTCAGGCTGTACGTTTAGCCACCTCTGCTCTAACTTGCACACCCTGCATCCCATGTTGCTGTGTATCTTCGACTTTTATAATGGTAAGGTGTTGTGTTGGTACCTTTCTACCTAGACACAATTTAGGACTCAGAACTCAGAGATTCAAACATGAACTGCTTTATTGGAAGGAAAGGAAATTCTGGCAAGTTCCGAACAAAGAGAGCTAAACTTAATAGAGAACACCCAACCATTTATCTCCTGTGACAGCGCCACCACAGGTGGGAGGAGAACAAAATACATAACATTTCCTCCCCTCTTAAATGGAAGGTCCACATTATTCCTCAACAGCTAAGTTACTTTCAATGCACTCAACGAACCTAGGGTAGAGGTAGACTCCCTCAACCCCTGACTTTACCCTGGGGTTTATTCTGCCCCAGTCTTGTGGGTAAGTCACTAAGCCTACAGATCCAAGCGTCTTGGAGGCCGCCGCTCCCCGACAGGATACCGGCGGTCATCGCTGGCTTCCACAGCAGTAGGCATTGACACAGGCCTGGATGGAGAAGGTGCCTGTGTCAGTCGAAAGTCAGGAGTTTGCACAGGTGGAACAGTCTCTTTGACTTCCTGTGTTGGAGAAGAGCACTGTGGCAAAGGATGCTGGTTTGCAGTATCATCCGGAAACAGTTCAGGCCAACCAGCCGTTGGAGCCTCTGTGGCTGTTTCTGCTCCTAGCAACAGTTGATCTGTGTGTCTTCTCCAGACGACGTCCTCAGCAGTCTCAACCATGTAAGACACAGGGCCCGTCTGCGCGATCACCGTAGCAGGAACCCATTTCGGTCCAATGTTGTAGTTTCAAGCTAGGACGTGCTCGCCCGGATAAAACCGTCTCTCCTTGGCTCTTTTCTCTCTCTTTTCAACTTGAGCTTGTTGTTGACGATGGACAACCTGCTCTGCCCTTGGAGGTTTGAGTAAGTCAAAACTTGTCCGCAACTGCCTCTTCATCATGAGCGAAGCGGGGGAAGTTTTGGTTGTGGCATGCGGCTCGTTCTTGTAGGACAACAGGAAGCTGTTCAGACGTTGGTGGATTGAGCCCTGACCTTGCGATGCCTTCAAGGCGTGCTTCAAAGTTTGCACGAACCTTTCTGCCTGGCCGTTAGTAGAGGGACGATAGGGCGCAGACCTGATGTGTTGGACACCATTCACATGCAGGAAGGTTGCAAACTCCTGTGGTACAAATTGTGGACCGTTGTCACTTACAAGTTGTTCCGGTGAGCCATAACGGCTGAACATCTCACCAAGTTTCTCAATTGTTTTCTCTGCCGTGGTAGACCTCATCACAGTGACCCCCGGCCACTTGCTACGAGCATCCACAACCACCATAAACATCTTCGCTTCGAAAGGACCGGCGAAGTACACATGTACTCGCTGCCACACTTCTGCAGGCCAATCCCAGGGGTGTAGGGTTGCCAGCTGTGGAACATTCCGGACCCTTTGACATGGGGAACATGTCTTGGCTTTCTCCTCAATATTCCCTTCGAGACCTGGCCACCAGAAGTAGCTTCTTGCCATTTCCTTCATCCGAACCATCCCACGGTGGCCTGTATGAAGTTGTTGCAGTATAGGTTCCCTCAGAGGTGGCGGAATGATGACACGGCGTCCCCAAAGAAGACAACCTGCCTGGATGGAAAGCTCATTTCTTTTTGAAACATAAGGTTTCAAACTAGGAGAATCTCCTATAGCTCTCCCTCGAATGACATCGTCCATTACCTCAGACAGGACTGAATCGTTGCGGGTGTACCTTCGCACCTGAACTGCAGTGACAGGTGCTCCCTCCACTTGTCTAAAGTAGAAGATGTCTATCTGACGAGGCTCTGGGGGAGTAACAGGCAAGGGTAGCCTCGAGAGACCGTCTGCGTTGCCGTGCAAGTCTGATTTGCGATATTTGATGTCGTATGTGTGTCCTGACAACAGTAAAGCCCACCTTTGCATCCTGCTTGCAGCGAGAGACGGAATTCCGGTGTGGGGCCCAAAGATTGAAATCAATGGACGGTGGTCCATCAGGAGTGTGAACCTTCTCCCAAACAGGTACTGATGAAATTTTTGAATTCCAAAAACGATTCCCAAGGCCTCGCGCTCGATCTGCACATAGTTACTCTCGGCCTTGTTCAAGGTGCGTGATGCGAAGGCGATAGGTTTCTCTTCACCCGAAGGCATGATGTGGGATATGACTGCTCCCACACCATATGGTGATGCATCACATGCTAGCTGCATGGGTAGCTTTGGGTCGAAGTGTGTCAGGACCTCTGATTTCAGCAATGCTTTCTTTGCTTGGGCGAAAGCTTCGTTGCACAGTTCAGTCCATTTCCATGTTTTGCCTTGACATAGCAACTGATGTAACGGCTTCAGCAATGTTGCTAAGTCTGGAATAAACTTCCCATAGTAGTTAAGTAGCCCCAGAAATTAACGTAACTGGCTCACATTCTGGGGTGCTGGGGCCTCCACGATCGCCTTGACCTTTGACGGCGCCTTATGCAGGCCAGTAGCGTCAATCACATGCCCCAGGTACTCAACTGAAGACTGAAAGAACTCACATTTGTCTTTACAAATTCTGAGTCTGTACTCTTTCAGTCGTTGTAGTGTCGCATCCAAGTTCAGAAGATGACCCTCCTCATTTGTCCCAGTGACAAGGATGTCATCCAGGTAGCACTGGACTCCTGGCAGTCCACTCAAAATCTGATCCATTGCCCTTTGGAATAGAGCAGGGGCCGACGTAATTCCAAACGGAAGGCGGCAGTACCTGTATAGCCCCTTGTGTGTCACAATTGTCAGCAGCTCCTTTGATTTGTCATCGACATGCATTTGTAGATAAGCCTGGCATAAGTCTATTTTGCTGAACTTTTGCCCTCCGGCCAGGCCCGTAAAAAGATCATCAATGAGGGGAAGAGGGTACTGTTCCGCAGACAGCACCGGGTTAATAGTCACTTTAAAATCCCCGCAGATTCGAACAGATCCATCCTTTTTCAGGACAGGAACAATGGGTGTGGCCCATTTGCTCACGCTCACAGGCTCCAGGACTCCATTCTCGACTAAGGCCTCCAAAGTTAGCCTCAACTTTTGGCCTAATTGCGTAGGGTACAGGTCAGGCTTTGTGAAACTTCGGCTTGCTGTCAGGTTTAATGTCCAGTCTCACGCTGATTTTTTCATGCTCCCAAGTTCCCCATTGAAGAGTTCTGCACGTTTGTTTAACACTGCAGTCAGACCCGACTCCCCTTTTGACATCATGCGGACTGCAGGCCTGTCCAGCGTGATTTTCTCTAGCCACACACATCCCAGTAGCGATGGGTAATTTCCCTTTACCACATATAGTGGCAGTTTTGCAGTCTGTCCGTTCAATTTAACTGTCACCTCAATGACGCCTCTCATGGCCACAGGTGCGCCGGTATACGTCTTTAGCACAATGTTTGTTGGCTGAAGGGTAAGATGCTTTAACATTTTGTTGTAGACAGTGTCTGAAACAAGGGACACAGCCGCGCCTGTGTCCACCTCCATCTGCACTGATTGTCCCTCCACCAGTGGTGACACCCAGTAGCCATTTGAACCACCTGCAACAGTCAGTATGTGCACCTCTTCCACCTCAGAGGTGTTGCTCCCCTCTGTTTTGCTTGATCCATCATACTGCACTGAATGAACACTCTTTTTCCTCTCTTGTCCAAATACAGACATTTTGCTTCCATGCTTCCCAGCTCTGTCTGTTCTTTTTTTTACCTCTACAGGCACGTTCAATGTGACCCTTTTTGCCACAATTTCGGCATTCTAGCTCCGTACACCAGCAGTCATTAGCGTGATGGCCCGTTTTCCCACAACGGTAACATGTGCCGTTCCGCGCACCTTTAGGCTCAGACGACACCTTGTGAACTCTCCCTGTTGAACTCAACTGGCGAGCCTCCTTTTCCGCCATCTCCATGGAGACACTAACTTCAATGGCCTTTTCAAGAGTAAGGTTGTCCTCAGTAAGAAGGCGCTTCTGTGTGGCTGCATTTTGCAGACCACACACGAGTCTGTCTCTAATGGTGTCCTTCAGCACCTCCTTGAACTCGCAGTGTTCTGATAACCTTTTTAAAGCAGCAATAAACATCATCACTGATTCCCCCTCCTCTTGATTCCGTTTGTGAAATCTAAATCTCTCAGCAATAACCAGAGGTTTTGGTGAAAAATGTGCTCCGATAATTTCCACTAGTTGCTTATATGTTTTAGTTCCTGGCTTATCTGGCTGCACGAGGCTGCGAAGTAAATTGAATGTCTTCGGCCCGATTACACTCAAAAAAGGTAGGCACGACCTTTTCATTTGCCACCGCATTCGCCAATACAAAATAGTCAAAACGTTCCGTATATGCGTTCCATTGCTCCACATTTTCATCAAAATCACCGATGTTTCCTAATATAGTAGTCATCTCACGTTTCAAATTAAAATTTCTGTTTACTCACTGCACCCGTAACGTACACAGATTCATCCGCTCCTCATTGCCACTTGTTGTGTCGGTACCTTTCTACCTAGACACAATTTAGGACTCAGAACTCAGAGATTCAAACATGAACTGCTTTATTGGAAGGAAAGGAAGTTCTGGCAAGTTCCGAACAAAGAGAGCTAAACTTAATAGAGAACACCCAACCATTTATCTCCTGTGACAGCGCCACCACAGGTGGGAGGAGAACACAAAATACAAAACAGGTAAGGGATAGATATTAAATGCATAGGTAAAGGAATATACACAAAATAGGGGTCACTGGTTTACAGCTTTCACAGAATAATAGACAAAGTCATGGAATTCGAACCCAGAAGCACTGATAAAATTCCCAAAAGACCATCCTATAAAACAGAATTTGACAATCAGTCGCTATACATCATTGTCTCCGATGATGCATTTTCTTTTACTTAATATAAGGAGTTCTGCTAGTAATAGTCTTGCATATGGTGCAAAGTTGCTGTTCACAATGAGGAAAACCCTGTCAACATTTTATAATGGGTAAATCAAAGTCAGCATTCTTCCGTCACACCAATCAAATTTTTCAAACTGCTTTTTGAAAGATAATCGTTCTGCTATTTTCTTTCTTAATAACTAAAATCTTTATTTTATTTAAAACCTTATTTTGGACATTAACGACTGCTGCCAACGACCAAAAGCTGTGCAGAAGCCTTCTGCGCACAAACCTGTGGCAGTTTAATTATTAAAAATAAAACATTTACGAAAATACATATGACAATAACATGGTTAAATTTACCACTGAACAGTCTTATGTCTTTTAATGCCCTCCTTAAAGTTTTTACTTCAAACCTTCAGTCAGTCTCAAATACCCGGGCTTTGACTGTTGAGAGTTTCCAACCACATCAGTGCATTCGGAGCATGTGAAGTTGAAAGATTGTCCTAGCCTGCGAGCTTTGGAATCTGAACATGTACAAATTGTAGAATTTCCAGTATTCATTCGTGGGTTTCTGAATTGCACTAAAAAGTTTGCCCCCTCGTGAGGTTTTAGCATTTGCCTTCTTTTGCTAAAAGACTTAAGATGGAGAGGGATAACATAAGATCCAAAGAGAGGACATATAAATTGGCCAAAAAAAGCAGCAAACCTGAGGATTGGGAGCAGTTTAGGATTCAGCAAAGGAGGACAAAGGGATTAATTAATAGGGGGAAAATAGATTATGAAAGTAAGCGTGCAGGGAACATAAAAACTGACTGTAAAAGCTTTTATAGATATGTGAAGAAAAAAAGATTGGTGAAGTCAAGCGTAGGTCCCTTACAGTCAGAATCAGGGGAATTTATAATGGGGAACAAAGAAATGGCAGACCAATTAAATACATATTTTGGTTCTGTCTTCACGAAGGAGGACACAAATAACCTCCCAGAGATGTTGGGTAATATAGGGACTAATGAGAGGGAGGAACTGAAAGAAATCAGTATCTGTAGGGAAATGGTGTTGGGGAAGTTGACGGGATTGAAGGCCGATAAATCCCCAGGGCCTGATAATCTACATCCTAGGGTACTTAAGGGAGTGGCCCTGGAGATAGTAGATGCATTGCTGGTCATCTTCCAGAACTCGATAGACTCTGGAACAGTACCCATGGATTGGAGGGTAGCTAATGTTACCCCACTATTCAAAAAAGGTGGTAGAGAAAAAGCGGGGAATTATAGACCGGTATGCCTGACATCTGTAGTGGGGAAAATGCTAGAGTCCATTATAAAAGATGTAATAGCAGAGCACTTGGAGAGCAGTGATGGGATCGGACAAAGTCAACATGGATTTACAAAGGGTAAATCGTGCATGACTAATCTACTGGAATTTTTTGAGGATGTAACTGGTAAAATAGATAAGGGAGAACCAGTGGATGTGGTGTATTTGGACTTTCAGAAGGCTTTCAATAAGGTCCCGCATAAGAGATTAGCGTGCAAAATTAAGGCACATGGGATTGGGGGCAAGGTATTGACTTGGATAGAGAACTGGTTGGCAGATAGAATGCAAAGAGTTGGAATAAATGGGTCATTTTCCGAGTGGCAGGCAGTGACTAGTGGGGTACTGCAAGGATCGGTCCTAGGACCCCAGCTGTTCACAATATATATTAATGATCTGGACGAGGGAATTGGATGTAGTATCTCCAAATTTGCAGACGACACAAAGCTGGGTGGGAGGGTATGTTGTGAGGAGGATGTCGTGAAACTCCAGTACGATTTGGACAGGTTGGGTGATTGGGCAGAAACATGGCAAATGCACTATAATGTGGATAAATGTGAGGTTATCCACTTTGGTGGCAAAAACAGGAAGGCAGATTATTATTTGAATGGCAATAGATTGGGAGAAGGGGAAGTGCAACGAGGCCTGGGTGTGCTTGTGCACCAGTCGCTGAAGGTAAGCATGCAGGTGCAGCAGGCGGTTAAGAAGGCAAATGGTATGTTGGCCTTTGTATCAAGAGGGTTCAAGTACAGGAACAAGGAAGTCTTGCTGCAGTTGTACAGGGCCTTGGTGAGACCACATTGAGTATTGTGTGCAGTTTTGGTCGCCTTATCTGAGGAAGGATGTTCTTGCCATGTAAGGAGTGCAGCGAAGATTCACCAGGCTGATACCTTGGATGGCAGGAATGACGTATGAGGAGAGATTGTGTCGATTGGGCTTGTACTCACTGAAGTTTAGAAGATTGAGGGGGGATCTCATCGAAACCTATAAAATTCTGTCAGGCCTGGACAGACTAGATGCAGGAAGGATGTTCCCGATGGCCGGGGAGTCCAGAACTAGGGGTCATAGTCTAAGGATAAGGGGTAAGCCATTTAGGACTGAGATGAGGAGGAATTTCTTCACCCAGAGAGTGGTGAACCTGTGGAATTCTCTACCAGAGGGCGGTGGAGGTCAATTCATTAAATATATTCAAGAAGGAGTTAGATATATTTCTTAAGGCTAAAGGGATCAAGGGACATGGGGAGAAGGCAGGGACAGGGTACTGAATTTGGATGATCAGCCATGATCTCATTGAATGACGGAGCAGGCTCGAGGGGCCAAATGGCCTACTCCTGCTCCTATCTTCTATGTTTCTATGACTTTGAAACAAACTGGAGATTGAATACACAAAGCTCCATTTCAGGAAAATCTTACATTTAAATTAACAACCATTCATTTGCTATTATGAACTGCTCACTTAGATAACAATGTGATTAGCAGCAGCTGTAGTTTCTTCGTTGACAGAAAGAATCGCCAGTTGAGAATTTATTTCTTTTTCTTAGCAACTGCTTGACAATTCAGTTAAAATTCACTCTGAAGCATTTTGGGGCTCAAGATAATTTTTTATATAAAAGCTAAGACTCACTGATGAACTTGAGTATTTTATGAGTTCATTTTTTAAAATTGTAATTTATGTTTATTAAAGACTGTTGAAGTCAGCAAAATTACTAACAGTGCACTAAAAGCACTTGGCCCCTTTCGGACCAGCAGGCACCACCTTGCCATTCCATTCCCACCTGCCACCTCCTCCCTGACCCACCCACAGCTCCTTCTTTATTGTCAGTAACCCATCCTCACGCACACTTTCACATCATCAACGTTCCTGTCTTTATGTCGCTGCCTTAACGCTGTTTTAATGATCAGTCCAGGGAAATCTACCAATAAAAAGAGAGAAGGAAAACCAACTGAATCACTTAAAATCGATCGTCTCTAGCACTTTGGGAATCCAGCAATTCTGTAAAAAATTAGTACCCTCTGCCTTTGCTCCACCACAGATATTCCAAATTTAATGAACTCCCCAGCCCTACGGAACAGGGTGACAGTTACCTGCCGAACACAGGCCCCTCACTGCCCCTTGACTAATCCTGTATCGGTCTTCCATGGATGTCTGGAAGGCTCCAGATCCGTTAAAGTTGAGGGCTGTGATGAAGTTCATTTCTGCGCTTAAGGCTCTGCTCCATGTGGACCATGGCTTTAGGTCATCGTGGGGCAAGTCGTGGAGTCGGTCGATGGCCTCCTTCGTAAAGCTCAGTTGTCGCAAAGTCAACTCTTCAGCCACCTCTTGGAATGTCAATCGAGACCTACACAGTCTCCAGGCTAGGTACTTGCGTGTGGGATGCTGTCATCACTGGTGGTGCTTCACTTTCCAGGCTTCCTGTCTCTGGTTCTCTTCCTCCTGTTCCTTCTCCTCCATTATAATAGCAAGCAGGTGTAGAGCCAGCAAAAGACTAAGGGGGAAAAATTGGGTGGCGCTAACGTCGCTGGGGCGCTAATTTTAGCACCCCGAAAAAGTTAGTGCCCCTCCGCCAGAAATTCATTCGTAGCGCCCCAAGCAGTAGGTGGAGTGCTACTGGAAGCTCTCCACCTCCTCCTTGGAGGGCTACAACTGTAGCGCCGTGTCATTGCAGGCCTCCTCCCCTGATTAAAGGGGAGGGGCCTAGCGCTGCGCACACCAGGACCCTGCTGGACCACCGGGGAGCGGGGTGTCGTGAAAACTGCCCAGCGCGCAAGAGGAGCACCGGGCTGAGCGATTGCAGCCAGCACCCTGAAGGAAAAAAAGGGGAAGGGGGCAGGGGCTGGCAGTCGGCCCAAAAAAATGGCCGCCCGACACTTGCCCCTTTTACTAGCGCCGCCACCGCTGCAAAAACACCCGCCTGACCCCGTCGGACTTATCGTCCGGCGATAGGTCAGGGGGCACAAGGGAAGTTTGCGGCCGGGATGCAAGTGAGGCGCTGCGCACGGCGATTACGTCATCGTTGACGACTACCACCGCTGCTAACCTCCCACTAAATTTTGCAGGAGGGATTAGCAGTGCCGCGCCCAGGCGCTAGGGTATACGCCCCCGAGAGGCGCAAATCAACCCAATTTTTCCTCCCAAATGTATAATGGGCGGTCATTCCTCTACCGTTCTTATTGCGCCCCATGCCAAACTTCACTGTGAGCAACACACACACGTAGATATGTACACACAATGCAAAACAAATATTTACAAAACCAATTTTTTAATAATGTAATTCAATCATATGATTTATGTCTTTTGATAAGTCCCCAAAATGCATAAATCCATTTCTTAAATTAGAAGTGTACAATCACGTTTTAGCATTTTTATAGTTTTTTTTTTACTAAGAAGCTCCAAAATAACTAGAAATTCCTTCCTCCAAAATACCATTTCAAACAGAGCAGACATGGGAGTACCCACTTTATCTGTAAAATACGGACCAATTTGATTTTTTTTGCTATTGTTGTTTCTTGCTGCAAAAACACAAAGCAATTTAATAAAAGCTTTCTGCGCCGGTTCGAAAAGCAAGTGCCTTGGCACTTTGAAGGAAATGTGTCACCAGTAAAAGCACTATGAATCCCAAAAGGCCCATGGTTTGACAGAGCATTCACTGCAGGAAAAAAATCAGAGAGAATACCTTAGGGAATGGCCCCAGGCTCACTTATGGATGCAGTTTGTGGCCACTTTTCCCTGCTAGCACAGATCAGTATAATGGCTTCAGTGCCTAACTGTCACCAGAAGTCACACTTTTACGCATATTTTATATTTCTTTTCATCTCTTTAGGTTCTCTATCGGCCAGACTTACAATCATTCTGTGGCCAGGACCAAGGATAGATGAGCACTTTGAGCCTTTTTAACTGCTGGTCTGTCATCTAGGTAGTGTACAAAAGCAATCTATGATAACTCACTCACTGATTTTCCATCCAACTCTGTGGGGGACTCTTCTCTATGCTTGACAGCTTGGCCATAAAAGCTCAGCTAATCTGGGAACTTACTGCGTGGAGAAGTTGTGAGCATGAATCTTTCCTCTATTTCCCCATTGTGCCCTGATTATGCACACCATTTAAATATTTAAATGGTAATACTCACTGCTATGAAGCAACTAATTTATCATTGCAAGTTGTGATCTAACACACATCAGGGCATTTAACACCAGTGCTATGGCTCATCAAATAAAGTCTTTTGCGATGAAATATATTGGTAGGCTAATGCACAATGAGCATATATAATATAATAATATACAATATGTAGAGAAAGTCTTTAGATTACAGGACTTCTGTAAAGAAGCGATTCTGCAACAACAATCCCAGTGTGGGTGTCATAGTAACCATCCTATTTATATATTTATTGTGGGATGGACTGCAAAGCATCTGAAACATAAAGGCAACCGCACATTTACAAGTCTGTCCAATTCACAACCTCATCCTTAATGATACAGTTGGCATTCTGCATCGGACTGAAACCTAGCTCACTATTGATCATCCTTCCACACTCATCAAAACCACCAGCTAAATATTCCACAAATTACGATGAAGGCAATGTGCTATTCATCGCCGGATCCCATCTTGGCTTGTCCTCTGGCATGTTTTCCTTGCTTGAACATTTCACTCTCCACAAATTTTCCCACCAAGATCCTTATTGTCTATTGCAACCCTCTATCACTGACACACTGGCACCTTTCGTGCCATGATCTGTTTTTATTCATTCTCTGCACGGAGCAATTTCTCATTTTGGGTGACTTTGTAACAGCACCACAATCAATACCCTGACAAGAATATTAAGGGCACCAGATGAATCCTTAATCCCTCACCTTAATTCCTCGTCAAGGAACCGTCTGGGGATTACCACCGGTTTCTGCCCAGGAGTTAATGATGCCCAAATTTGGTTTGCCAAACTGTCTTACATCAACCTTTCAGATTATAATGGGTCAGAATTTACTGTCAAAATAACGGTGAGGTTAACGGCACTCGCCATTATTTATGCACAAATATTAAAGCAACTTCAGGCGTGGGGCAGGCACGCGGTTAAATGCTGATATCCCAAAGCTGCTGTCCGAGATCTGCCACTCCTCTTTTAGCTTTGTGAAAACTTCATCTCACTGTCTGACTCACCATTGAAATGCATTGAGCGGCATGCAGTTGATATATTTGCACAGTAGATACGAACTAAATTCGCCACAGAAAATTAAGTCTTGTCCATTTCAGTCTAAGTACTCTTTTAACAATGTATAAGTGTTGATTACTGCTAGTAACCTCTCTGGCACTGAAAATGAACTATTACAAGTGTGGAGTCTCATTCTTTCAGGTTTTTAATTGTTGGAGATTTAAAAAATTAAATTTAAACTTTAATTTTTTTGAACTTTTCCTTTCTGTCTTTTTTCTCTCTCACTTAATCTCGCTTTATTTCTCTTTCTGGACCTGACTTTACATTAATTTCATCCACTCTAATTTACACACCTAGTGACCGATCATGCACCCATCAAATGGATGCAGACCAACAAGGGGAAAAAAATGGCCATTTTTTTGTCACTCCAGCCCTATTGTTTTGCAGTGGAACACCAGGCGGGAGCGGCTCATGGGAACACAGTTACCCTCTCCTGCACACACTACCTCGCCACTAGGGTTGATGGCTCTATGCTGTGCGGGTGGGGGTGTGTAGCAGGGTGATTGAGGGCTGGTATGTCAGACACAGGCTGATGAGGGCCCTGATCCCAGGAATGGTATGGCCCCTTTAAGAACCTTCCTTTTAAAGCACCTGGAGTGGGAGACTTTCCCCAGCCAGCTAAGCATAAAAGGGGAGGTTCAAGAGAAGTAGGCCCTAAGAGAGTTTGGGAGTTGAAGAGCTGAAAGACGTACTGTGTGGTCTTGCTTTCTGTTGTGTGCATTAAAAGGTGTTTGGAAATTGTATTGTTCAAGGACTACTGTTTTGTAAGGAAAAGGAGATGAGACAGTAGGACCCTGTAGCACTCCTCAACTTTCTTTTTTAAATTTTGTTTCTTAACTCCTCGGATTTTGTGGTCAGCGGCGAAGTGATGGTGCTCGCCGCTGACCTTGACGAAAGCTGCCCACAAAAGATTTAGCTACCTCTGTGGCATGGATTTCACCTTTCCCAACATTAATTTCATTCTGGCATCACTATAGGGGATCTCCAGTGTCCAGCAACAGTGATATCAGCAAGCGGGCGAAGCAGCCAATCACATTGAAGAATTCTCACAGACAGCAAATTAGGAAGAAAATAGCAGGTTTTATCATTCACTTTTTAATATTTTACAGAAAGCAAAATAAAGATTGGGACATACACATGGAATTAAGGTAGAAGATGAAATGTCATAAACAAACTAAAAAAAATAATGTAGGAAATGACACTCCACATATAAAATTAGTTTCTCAGGGCCAGAGAGGTTGTTCAGCAGTAATTATGACTTAGTACAACATTAAAAAATCAGTTACACCTCATTAAACAAGGCTTAAGCTTAAGGGTTTTTACAGTGAAAATAGAGTGTAAAAAGTTGACGTTCACATCAATTCACTGATTCTGTATTGGTTCCATCTGCAAGGACTGCAACAGCACACCCTGTGGTGGAGCAGGGTACCACTGACAGTAACTTCAAGATTTCCACTTTTAACTGCGCATGTGCAGACTACAGAATTGCTGTCAGTTTTACACAGTATTGACAGCGAGGGATGACAGTTTCACCATCATTACAATCGCAAATTCCTGGCCCTCATCTCTCATTTTGCAGTTGAACATTTTCCTTTCTTCAATTCCAATCTTTGCTCTTTAGCTTCACCTCTCCCTATAGTCTCTCCTTTTTCTAATCACTTTTTTGTATCTTGTTTTTCTTAATTATAACTTAAATTTTCCCTGCTTATTTCCCATTTAACTCCTCCTTCTCATTGCTGTTATTTGCTACTTACCCTTTACTATCCTGAACTGATTTATCGGTTTCAATTTTACTATTTCATCTCAACTTAATTCTACTTACCTTTTTACTGGTTAACATTTTCGCTTCTTCTTGTACCCTTAACTTTCTACAGTCCTTTTCCTAACTTTATGTTCTTCACTTTACTATTAACTTCATCATAACTTTCTTGTTTCCTATTTCTCTTTTTTCATCCGTTTCATTTCCTATTTACCATTTCCTCTGCAGAACTCCTTTTCCTTTTCTCACTGCAAATTCTCTCATCTTTCTTTATCCTTTCTTTTCATCCTTCATTCTTACATTTTCCTTTCCCCATCTCTCATTTTCTACACTCTTCCTCCACTTCTCATTTACCATTCACGTTTCCTCGGTTGAACTCCTTTTTCTTTTAATGTTTCTCTCATTACCTTCTTTTTCTCTTCTATCATTTTCCTATCTTCCCCTCGTCTTAATTTTCTTTTGTTATCTCACTTTTATTTCTTTCTTTCTCTTCCTTTGCATCTTTTGTTTCCATATCGTTTTCTCTAATTGCTCTCTTTCTTTGATTTAACACTTGCCCCTTCTCATCTCTCTTAATACTTAACTTTCCTAACGATTTCTTGTTTTCTGATTTTTCTTCTCTACCCTTTTCATCTTTCTTATTTTTACTGACCTCTTTCTGCTGTAATCTCTCATTTTGCATTCCATTATTTCTCTCCTCTTTGTTACTCATTTTCCTTTTCTTTCTTATCCTCTCCCTCATTTTTCTATTTTTACTTTCTCATTATAATTCTATTTCCCTTTTCACTCTTCACACATCATTTTTAACTAACCTTTGCCTCTCCTTATCTCCCACACTTTTCTATGTACTTTTTTTTGTCTCCATCACATTATTCTTGTTTTTCTATTTCTCTCTTCCTCTCCTCACATCTCACTTTTCTATTTCTCTTCTTTCCTCTCACTCATTTTTATTTACCTTTTCTCCTCATTTCCCTTTTTTCTATTTTGCTTCTCTTATTTCCCACTTTTTCTCTCCTCATTTCTCAAGTTTCTATTTTTCATTCTTTCTGAAATCAGTCTATTCCCAGTAACTGTAATGGGCGTCAGAGACAATAAGTGGACAGACCATCAGGGGTATCAAGTGGTGGGACCACTGGAGCAATAATTGGAGAGGCATTATGGGCAATAAAGGGTAAAGCTCCCTCTACACAGTCCCATCAAACACTCGCAGGTCAGGTACAGCACAGGTTAGATACAGTGTAAAGCTCTCTCTAAATTGATTCACCAAACACAGCCAACTCAGATACAGCATACGTTCAATGCAGTGTACAGCTCCCTTGACACTACCCAATGTAGCACACCAGCTCAGTTGCAGCATGGGATGAATACAGAATAAAAATGCCTCCATATGTAAGTGTCAAGCACAACCAAGTGAAGATCCCTTTCCTTTCCCCTATTTATATGGACTTGTAGACAGAGGTAGGCAAAGATTCTAATAATTATAATAACTTTATTAAATATTTCTCAATATTATAGACACTTACACATATTAAAACTTACACATATTAAAACTAAGAATCTGCAATATAAGCAGGTTCTAAGAGGTCATATTCAGGACAAGATTATAACCAGTGAACAAACTATACCAATAATCTGCAAGGACATGGTATGTTCCAGGCACCGAGCCAGATAGTCAGAAGACTGAATAAATGCAAGAGAAGATATCAGAACAGATGAGATACATAGGTACAAGCCGTGAAAATAACAATGGAAAAGACTAGATAACAAAGACTAGATAACCGTGCAGACTCACCGAAGATAATTATATAATTTACAAGATGATTTAATCGGTTAACACGTTACGTATTGATTAAAAATAACCAGAACGTGTTGACATGTTATCAGCATGTTAGCAAAATGTTACTAAGACTACAAAAGGTACAACGCACAAAATCTCAGGGAACTTGAAAGATATGAGCTTGAGGCAGTTAAGAAACAAAGAGGTCAATGCTGCTCCCAATAGGAATGGGTAATATCGCTTCTATTGTATCCCACCCCCCCCCCACCCACCCCACACCCACCCCCCCCCCCACACCCACCCCCACCCCACCCAGAGCCTCGGTTATCTCCACTCTTACTTCCCTCAGCAACCTAGGAATCATCTCATCTGGACTGGGTCATATTTCTACTTTGAGCGCCACAAACCTTTTAAGTACCTCCGCTTTATCTATTTTTATCCTATCCAATTTCTCTACTACCGTCTCCTTTACTGTGACATTGGCAGCAACCTCTTGTTTTGTGAAGACAGATGCAAAGTATTCATTTAGTACCTCAGTAATACCCGCTGCCTCAACAAGAAGATCTCCTTTTTGGTCCCTAATCAGCCCCACCCTTCCTTTGACTATCCTTTTACTAGTTATATGTTTATAAAAGAGTTTAGTGTTCCCTATCGGTAATCTTTTCTCATAAACTCTCTTTTCCCTTCTTATTTCCTTTTTCAGTTCTCCTCTGCACTTGCTGTATTCTTTTTGATTCTCTATTATGAATCAGACATTTATCATAAGCATCCTTTTTCCATTTCATTTTAATATCTATATCTTTAATCATTCAGGGAGCTCTAGCTTTGAAGGCCCTTTTTTAATTTGTTTGTGGGATGTGGGCATCACTGGCAAGGCCAGCATTTATTGCCCTTGAGAAGGTGGTGAGACGCCTTCTTGAACCGCTGCAGTCCGTGTGGTGAAGGTACTCCCACAGTGCTGTTAAGGAGGGAGTTCCAGGATTTTAACCCTAATGAGCCTAAACAAGATCCAGTCTCAAAGTGGCTTTAATTAGCAGTTTACAAACTAACTTTAACAACACTTCTTCAATCCGTCCCAGAGACATTAGTGGCTGACACTGTTTCAAACACACCAGCATCCATTTTTAGTCTGGTTTACCATTGCTTTTTAAAATATGTAAGACGACTGAATCAAAAATTCCTTTTTTCCGGTCACGGGCATATCAGCAGTTGTTTGTAGAACAGGGTCTGAATGATCAGACAATAATTTACTATTAATAATTAGAGAGAGACCTGGCCAATCACAAGACAATTAGTTAATTTAATTTACCACTATGAAGAACTTTTAAGAAAAGAATGTAGAGGCTTTTAAAAAAAAAAGACAGCCACAATCTCCAATGTACGTGTCTGGCATCATAAGCACAGTCGAAACAAGCACCAGTAGCTCAGAGGAAGCCTACAGCATCCTGAGGTACTTGGAGACCACAGGTAGGAGAGAGAGGAAAGGGGCCAACATGCACAAAAAGCCTCAGGGTCTCAAACAGCAAGCA
Organism: Somniosus microcephalus; assembly: GCF_052327205.1. Taxonomy (NCBI): domain Eukaryota; kingdom Metazoa; phylum Chordata; class Chondrichthyes; order Squaliformes; family Somniosidae; genus Somniosus; species Somniosus microcephalus. The sequence continues at coordinate 36,376,122 of NC_140994.1, read as the reverse complement.
GGATGTGAGATCAGGTCAGCTTATACTTCAAGTGAAATTACTGCAATCATTTATTCCATTTAATATGTTTATTAGTTACTTATTTAATCGGCCCTGCGTACATTCAGACACAGGGAACAAAAAAAATCTTTCCTATTTTATATATCTGCCACTCTGATATCTTTTGCCCCTCATAGGAATGTGTCTCGTCTGTACCCAAACTATCTCCTCTTTGCTCATTTATTGTTTCATCTGCCAATCTTTGTTTCCAATACACCTAGGCCAGATCCCTTTTCAGCTCACTGAAATTAGCCCTCCTCTGGTTGAGTATCTTCACCTTTGATTATTCCTTGTTTTTTTCCGTACCTACTTTAAAATTAATTATATTATGAGCACCGTTTCCCAAATGCTCTCCCATTGAAAAATGCTCCACTTGCCCCACTTCATTCCCCAGAACTAGATCCAGCACTGCTTCCTTCCTTTTTCGTCAGTCTGGAAACATACTGATTAAGAAAAGTTCTCCTCAGGAATTCCTCCCCCTTCTAGCCCTTTACACTGTTCTTATTCCAGTCTACATTAGGATAACTGAAGTCCCCCATTATCACAACTCTATTGTTCCTCCATCTCTGTTCCACTATTTGGTGGTCAATAGTATACACCCAGCAGCGTACCCACTCTCCCCAAATTCCTGCTTTAAAGTATTCACTCTGTTTGCAGTTCACTCTCTCGGTGCTCTTGCAGATAAACACTCCAATATATACACCTTCCGGACACAGCTGTTTCCATTGGTCAGCAACCCCTAGCTACACGATAATGAACACCTAATCAGTGGCCTTCTTACAACTGATTGACAATAAAATGACAATAAAATGCCAACTGACTTGCAGTTTTTTAAAGTTAGAAAACCAAGTTAAATTTAGTTTGATAAAAACACACTTCAATGCGACTTACTCACTACTTACCAGTAAATTCCCACTCTTACCAAATTCCCACTTTAAATTCTTCACTCTGCTCGCAATTCACTCTGTTTAGAAGTTCACTCTCTCTGTGCTCGAGCCTTCTGTGCTCTTGCAGATATACACACTAATGTATGGGGTTGGTATCTCAGCTCAGGGTCAAATAGGGCAGCGAGGTTGTGATCAGACTGGTTGAGTCTCAGACAGTGGCCAGGGAGGGGAATGGAATCAATGGCTAGGGAATGGTTTTTGCAGCAGGGGCCAAGTGTGGGGAAAGGGAAAAGCAATGGAGAGGCTAGGATGTGCAATAGAAAGCATAGTGGAGGGCACTGGATAGAGAATTCCAGAGGTCTGGAGCATGGTGACTGACAGCCAATGGTGGAGTGGAGAGAGTGAGGAGCATGGAGAGTTCATTTTAATTTTAACCGAAAAGCAATACATTTACCAGCTTAAAATAGTGGCAATTTAATTTTTAATTTGGCCTAATTTAGAAATGAAAAATAACCCAGAACATAATGGCCCTGATAGAGAGTGGCATTGCCATTTACTGAGGTCTGAATTTCATGTCAGTAGATTGATGCAAGTAAATGTTTTCCCTCTCCAGTTTTCCAGTTGATCCCATTTGTCATTTGAAGTGGGAGTTCCTCAGAGGGGCAGCTAGTTTGAGTTGTAGCGTGCACCATACCTGCCACCAGGCACCAGTAAAACCTCATTGCACAATTCCGAGGCGAGGCACCATTATCCCTGTCCTTGCTGGAGAATAGCCTGTTATCATGGCAATTCAGGGAATTACCTGTATCAACCAGAAGAGAATGCAACATCAGTACTATAACTACATTCTCACCCAATCGGACCGGGCAACCTTTAAGGCCTGTCTCAACCTGTCCACCTGCTCCAGCTCCTTCTCCCCATTTGAGCATCTTAAAGTCCTCATTGTCTGATGTCCTCTCAAGGCCCACAGCAATTTCCACGTTGAGCTTTCTTCCTCCGAAATCTTCACCCTCTTGTCCTCACCCAGCCCATTAACTTCCCACCCAACGTTACCCCCTCAATCTTGCCATCACAGGAGGCCTAGGCACCTCCAAAGGTTTTGATCACTGGCAAAGGCCATCTTCAATCATTTCCTCATCTTCCACCCAGATCCACAACTTCTTGTTCCCCTCGAATCCTACTGCCTTCACTATATGGGCAGGAGCAAGTCTGGAGAAAGGCTATAAAACTATAACAGCTAAAGTTGTGAAACTGTGGGGGTAATTTTAATCCAACCTGCAGGGTAGATTGAGGTCGGAAGCTCATTTTCTACCCTGCCCGATTTTATGCTTCATTGAAGTCAATGTTGTGTTTTGTTATGTTGCATGTTTCCCAGGGGAGAGCAATACATAAGAGGTAGAAGGCTTATTACAAGTTAAAAAATGCGGATGTAAAACTTACTTTATCATTTTGCAGTGGACAGGGTGAGGTTTGACCTGAGGTGCAAACTCACGAGTAGCTCACTAAGCCCTCCCTCAGGTTTTTCTTATGACAATCTCCCCAGATTTAACCATCCTCTGATTTTCTCCGATTACTGTGAGACCATCAGTGAGCTCCGATGAAACACGTGAGAAAGGAAGTTTATTCCCTTGATTTGGGTCATGTTGGTGATTAGGGACATCCAGGACTCCCCATGATATGCTGGGCTGAGACTACTCAATGGGACTGTCAACTATTTACAATCCCCCTGAATGGACGGCTCCGTCCATCTTAAGGGACTGTTCCCAGCCCGACTGTTCCCTTCTGTCTATATTCTCCTTCAGACTTTTTCCCTATAGAGAGGATATTCCCAGCTCCAACTATTCCCTTCTATCTATATTCCCATCCCCTGGCTCTGACCCCATGGAGGGGCTGATCCCAGTTCTGACTATTCCCATCTATCTATATTCCTATCCACTGGCTCTGTCCCCATCGAAGGACTGTTCCCAGCCCCGACTATTCCCTTCTATCTATATTCTCCTCCAGACTTTTTCCCTATAGAGAGGATATTCCCAGCTCTGATTGTTCCCATCTATCTATATTCCCATCCCCTGACTCTGACCCTATGGAGGGGCTGATCCCAGTTCCGACTATTCCCATCTATCTATATTCCTATCCACTGGCTCTGTCCCTATCGAAGGACTGTTCCCAGCTCCGACTATTCCCTTCTATCTATATTCCCTCCCCTGGCTCTGTCCCTTTAGAGGGCTGCTCCCAGAACTGACTTTTGTCTGTGATTAAAGTCCTGGTTAAAATTTAAAGTTTTGAAGGATTAGGGGTTCTTCTGTCTGCTTTTATTTATTACTGTTGATTTTAAATTTGCTGTCAAAGTAACGGTGAGGTTAATGGTACTCGCCATTATTTAAGCACAAATGGTACATCATCTTCAGGCGAGGGACAGATGCGCAGTTAAATGTGGATATCCAAACGTTGCTGTCGGAGATGCGCCGCACCGCTGTTATCTTCACGAATGCCTCACCATTAAAATGCATTGAACAGTGTGAAATTTCTATACTTGCGCCGTAGATACGAACTAAACTCGCCACAGCAAGTTAAGTCTTGTCCTTTTCAGTCTAAGTACATTTATAACGATGTGATAAATGTTAATTAATGCCAGTCAACCTCTCTGGCACGGAAAATTAACTCTCACAAGTGTGGAGTCTCATTCCTTCAGGCCTTAATGTTGTTGGAGATTTTTAAAATTCAACTTTTTTCTCTCTCCCAATCAATCTTTCTTTCCCTTTCTGTACCTAATTTAACATTGAATTCACCCACTCTAACTTACACTGCCTTCTCAGTCTTGTGCTGCTAATTTCTCAATCCTTCAGTCTGATTGGTTAAGGAGATACACAGTTGCTTGCTCTGTTCACTCAGGTCCCAGATGCCCGGTTTCCCTCACTGAGACGTTATCAGCTCGCACTTTCAGCAACTTGTCATACAAAAAAATTAAAAGCCTAATTGTGCAAGGGCAAGTCTAATTAACAGCAGACACCGTTAGATGCCCTGCTGCATCAAATGATGTCTCATTAGCATTTACACTACCAAACTCCCAACAGCACCCGTAGAAGCTACTGAGTGAATGAATGAATCCTTTCTTGCTAATTATCACAGGAAAAGTGAGACAACCAAATCGTGGACTAGTCAGCAGCACTTAAATTTAAAATTGTACATAATGCAAATAATTAGTAGGTATTATTAATTGATGAAATAAATAACTGAGGATACAGCAGCAGTTCAGTTGTCACAGTTATTCGGCATTAGCTGCTTGCTATTATAAATTAGCTGCTTGCTATTATAAATTAACAGTTGAGATCAGTGTCTGAGATTGATATAAATTAGTGAGATTAATTTTGGATTAGACTCCTTAGACAGCTGACAAGTTAAGAGCATTAGGTAATGACAGATGAAAGTCACTATGCTTAGAGTTAACAATGTTTCCAGAAGTTACACAATCTTATCCTTATGAGCTGCAGTGGATGAATTGGTTGCCTTGCATTGCCCTATGGGAGGATGGTGTTAACGTTCTGTGATATCAGAGCAATGAACCTCCATCTGTAGAGGTGCTACCCATTCCTCCTGGATCCTCTGCTCCTAGCTAAATTTCTCTTCCGCACAATCTCAGTTTATACATCTGAGTGACACACTTCTATCTGCCTGTACCGACAATCTTTTCTTCTGTAACATTTTTCTCGGTCTGTCAGAAATGCATTTTCTGATTTTACAGAGACACCCTTCTGCCCCCTAACTACCACCCCTTGACATTCAACAGCATTATACAATCGCCAAATCCCCCACCAACAACATCCTGGGGGGTCACCATTGACCAGAAACTTAACTGGACCAGCCACATAAATACTGTGGCGACAAGAGCAGGTCTGAGGCTAGGTATTCTGCAGCGAGTGTCTCACCTCCTGACTTCCCAAAGCCTTTCCACCATCTACAAGGCACAAGTAAGGAGTGTGATGGAATACTCTCCACTTGCCTGGATGAGTGCAGCTCCAACAACGCTCAAGAAGCTCGACACCATCCAGGACAAAGCAGGCAGCTTGATTGGCACCCCATCCACCACCTTAAACATTCACTCCCTCCACCACCAGCGTACCGTGGCTGCAGTGTGTACCATCTACAAGATGCACTGCAGCAACTCGCCAAGGTTTCTTCAGCAGCACCTCCCAAACCCGCAACCTCTTCCACCTAGAAGGGCAAGGGCAGCAGGCGCATGGGAACACCACCACCTCCAAGTTCCCCTCCAAGTCACACACCATCCTGACTTGGAAATAAATCGCCGATCCGTCATCGTCGCTGGGTCAAAATCCTGGAACTCCCTCCCTAACAGCACTGTGGGAGTACCTTCACCACAGGGACTGCAGCGGTTGAAGAAGGCAGCTCACCACCACCTTCTCAAGGGCAACTAGGGATGGGCAATAAATGCTGGCCTTATCAGCGACACTCACATCCCATGAACAAATAAATTAAAAAATATATACTACACATAGATCTCCCACACCTTCTCCTCTAAGACTACTAAAAGAACTACTAAAAGAGTTAGAACTAAACTAAGAACCAAGGATTGAAGACTGAGAACTAAAGATCAAACTTTAGAGTCAAAAATACAATCTTACATATCCTTAATTTTAAAGAAACCACCTTAATTATATTGACCAATCGGAGTGACACAAGTATTTGAAGTGTTCAGACCTTCTGGTGTCAGTCCTGTTGGTCCCCTTGATGATCTCCAAATTAATGAGCACTGGCACATGCCAGGCCGCTCATTTGCTCCCTAGCTTCTCAGATAGTTGCTAATAAAGAGGTCACGCACAGGTCCAGATAAAGCACAACAGTTTTATATCCCCCTTAATGAGCCGTCTCTGGCCTGTGGTCATGAAGGCTTTGTTTTCTATCCTTGGTAACGAATATTTTGTTTGCATAAGTTTCAAGGTTTAATTAGCATTAACCCTCTGCTTTCCTAGCATTCAGTCTGACTGCTAACTTCATTTTGAAAACACATCCAGGAAATTCTTAGAGCATTTCTCCTATAACTTTGATATGCCATCAATAACTCAAAGACAAGGATTCAACTGAAGGCTTTTAATCACTAAGAACATTGCAGCATTGCAGGTCTTCCCACATCGGGTTCATCTGGTAGGAATGACTCATACAGCTCTTGAGACCTTTATATGGCAAAAGACAGGGGCGTAGCCAATACACACAATAGGAACAAAAGGGGGCGGTTCACACAATACAAGCAGGTAAAACACATGGGCTGATGAAGGCATATATTTCATCACATTCACCCCTTCTACAGATTTAGTCTGTCCGGGGGTGTGATAGTCCTTCCTGAACGTCGCAACAGTACCTCGGGTTCCGACCGGGAGTCCGTGGTGCCCTCCTGGGCATACCCATGTGCTGGGGGTGTTGCAGGTACTTCTGGGGGTGGTGAGGATACCTCTGGGGATGGTGGAGGTTCTTCTGGGGGTGGTGGTGATGGGTCGTCGTCGTCGCTTCCTGCCGAGGCGAGGTCCTTTATGGACACGGTGTCTTCACGCCCGTCGGCGTGCTTGACATACGCGTACTGTGGGTTTGCGTGGAGTAGGTGTACTGCCTCCACGAGGGGATCCATTTTGTGGCCCCTCACATGCTTCCGTAACAGGACTGTCCCTGGGGTGGAGAGCCACGAGGGTAGGGGTACTCCTGAGGTTGATTTGCGGGGAAAAACAAACATCTTCTCGTGAGGAGTGGCGTTAGTAGCAGTACACAGTAGCGACCTTATCGAGTGGAGTACCTCCTGCCAGCGGGAGGTGGGGAGGCCTTTAGACCTTAGTGCTAAGGTGACCGCCTTCCACACTGTCGCGTTCTCCCTCTCCACTTGCCCATTACCCCGGGGGTTATAACTAGTGGTCCGACTCGTGGCTATCCCCTTCGACAGCAGGTATTGGCGCAGTTCATCGCTCATGAACGACGCCCCCCTGTCAGTGTGGATGTAGTTAGGCATGCCGAACGTGCAAAACAGGTTGCCGAGGCACTTGATGACCGTGGCACTGGTCATGTCTGGGCAGGGGTAGGTGAATGGGAAGCGGGAGTACTCGTCCACAATGTTGAGAAAGTACACATTGCGGTCGGTGGAGGGGAGTGGTCCCTTGAAATCTAAGCTCAGGCGCTCGAATGGCCGTGTAGCTTTGATCAGGTGGGCTCGGTCGGGCCTGAAAAAACGGGGCTTGCATTCCGCACAGGTGCGGCAGTCCCTGGTCATAGACCGGACCTCCTCGATGGAATAGGGCAGGTTACGGGATTTTATAAAGTGGAATAGCCGGGTGACCCCCAGGTGGCAGAGGCCATTGTGGAGGCCCTGTAGCCTGTCCCCCTGGATGCTGGCACACATCCCTCGTGATAGGGCGTCGGGGGATTCGTTGAGGGCCCCCGGCCTATATATTATGTCGTACTCAAACGTGGAGAGTTCGATCCGCCACCTGAGAATTTTGTCGTTCTTGATCTTCCCCCTCTGTTTGTTGTTAAACATGAAGGCTACCGACCGCTGGTCGGTAAGCAGGGTGAAGCGTTTGCCGGCTAGGTAGTGCCTCCAGTGCCGCACTGCCTCCACTATGGCTTGGGCCTCCTTCTCTACCGAGGAGTGCCTGATCTCGGGCCCTTGGAGGTTTCTTGAGAAAAAGGCTACGGGCCGCCCATCCTGGTTGAGGGTGGCTGCTAAAGCGAAGTCGGACGCATCGCTTTCGACCTGGAAAGGGATGTTTTCGTCCACTGCCCGCAGCGCGGCCTTCTCAATGTCGTGTTTAATGCTGTTGAAGGCGGCGTGGGCCTCGGCCGTGAGCGGGAAGGACGTTGATTTCAGGAGGGGACGGGCCTTGTCGGAATAATTGGGGACCCATTGGGCGTAATAGGAGAAGAACCCCAGGCACCTTTTCAGGGCCTTGGGAGTGTTTGGTAGGGGTAGCTCCCGTAGGGGGCGCAATCGGTCGGGGTCCGGACCGATTTCCCCGTTTTCCACCACGCAGCCCAGGATACAGAGGCGCGTGGTGCTAAAGGCACACTTATCCTCGTTGTAGGTGAGATTGAGTCTGAGGGCGGTTTTCAGAAATCTCGCGAGGTTCGAGTCGTGGTCTTGCTGGTCGTGGCCGCAGATGGTGACGTTGTCTAGGTATGGGTAGGTGGCTGTTAACTGGTTCTCATCGACCATGCGGTCTATCTCCCGCTGGAAGACCGAGACCCCGTTCGTTACCCCAAAGGGGACTCTGAGGAAGTGGTAGAGACGTCCGTTCGCCTCGAAGGCGGTGTATGGACGGTCCTCCGGCCTAATGGGGAGCTGGTGGTATGCCAATTTTAGGTCGATGGTGGAAAACACCCGGTATTGCGCGATTTGGTTAACCATATCCGCTATGCGGGGCAGAGGGTAGGCGTCTAGCTGGGTGTATAGATTAACCGTCTGGCTATAATCTATCACCATCCGCTTCTTTTCGCTACCCTTAACTACTACTACCTGGGCGCGCCACGGGCTGGTACTGCATTCGATGATGCCCTCCCGCTTGAGTCTTTCTACTTCCGACGCAATGAACCGTCTATCCTCCCAGCTGTACCGCCTACTCTTGGTCGCTATGGGTCGACAGTTGGGTGCGAGGTTGGCGAACAGAGAGGGCGGCTTGACCTTCAGGGTAGCCAGACCGCACACTGTGAGGGGCGGCTGGGACCCACCGTAGGTAAGCGTGATACTTTGGTGGTGGCACTGGAAGTCCAGACCCAAGATCACGCTCACACAGAGATCTGGCATTATCAATAGTTTAAAATCTCTGTAATCATTGCCTTTTACCGACAACATAACTGCGCAGAAACCTGTAATTTTTGAGGTATGAGTCTTATCGGTCATGGCGATTTTGCCCTGTGTGGGGACTATCGTTAGTGAAAGTCGTTTTACCAGGCTAGGATGAATAAAACTTTCGGTGCTCCCGCAGTCAATCAAGCATTTAACCTTGTTCCCGTTTACCTCTATGTCCATCATCGATTTAGACAACGGATGCGGCCTGGATTGATTCACTGTGATCGAGGCCACCAGTGGGTCCTGGAGGTCCGTGTAGTCGGGGCAAGATGGTGGACTCCATGAGGGTGGACAAGATGGCTTCCAAGATGGTCGTTCCCACGGCGCGCACGCGGAGGTGGTGGAGTTGGAGGTGGGGTTCCCTCTGCAGACTTTGCTGAAATGTCCTTCCTTCCCGCATTTAAAACAGGTGGTGCCCTTCGCTGGGCACAGATGCCTGGAGTGTTTGTCCTGGCCGCAGAAGTAGCATTTCGGGCCCCGATGCATCGCGGCAGTAGTGGGGCTCCTAGGTGGAGGCTGGGGCTCCGATGGTGCTGGGCTGGCCTGAGACCTGGGAGGTGAAGATGGCTTCCAAGATGGCGGCCCCCACGGCGCGCACGAGGCGGAGTGGGCCGCGTGGCCTGGGGAACAGGATTCAGAGTTCTTCTGGGCCATATCCAGCGATCGCGCTATATCTATAGCCTGTTTTAAGTCCAGTCCCTCCTTTTCAAACAGTTTCTGCCGAATGTAATTTGAACTGAGGCCCGCAATAAGGGAGTCTCGAATCAGCTCCTCCGTGTACACGATGGCAGACACGGCCTTACAGTTACAGTCTCTGCCCAGTACTTTTAGGCTTAGTATAAAGTCCTCTAGTGACTCACCATGCCGCTGCGTGCGAGTAGTCAGAAGATGCCTGGCGTACACCTCGTTTATTGGCCGCACGTAGTGGGCCTTCAGAATGGTGCAGGCATCCCCGTAGCTGGTGGCATCTTGGATGAGAGGGGAGACCCGATGGCTCACCCAGTTTCGCAGGATTCCCAGTTTCATGTCTCCGGTAACGGTTGCGGCTGCTATGGCGGTGGATGAGTTTGCAATGAAAAATTCGAAGCATTGGAACCAGTGTCCGAACTGTGTGGCTGCGTCTGAGGCATGGGGGTCCAGATCCAAGCGCTCTGGTTTCAGGAGTCAATCCATCTTGGTGTTTTAGTGATTAAAATTGATATGCCATCAATAACTCAAAGACAAGGATTCAACTGAAGGCTTTTAATCACTAAGAACATTGCAGCATTGCAGGTCTTCCCACATCGGGTTCGTCTGGTAGGAATGACTCATACAGCTCTTGAGACCTTTATATGGCAAAAGACAGGGGCGTAGCCAATACACACAATAGGAACAAAAGGGGGCGGTTCACACAATACAAGCAGGTAAAACGCATGGGCTGATGAAGGCATATATTTCATCACAAACTTCAAGCTGCATCTGTTTCTGAATGGCCTGTTTCTGTACTGTAACATTCCAATGTGATTCTCCGCCAAATGTCCGGTTCTCCTTTCTTCTCTTAGCCTCATCCTTGTAGGATTTGCAAAATCCAGGAAAATACAGCCTACATTTTAAAACCCCTGAAATGGCCACATTTTTAAGAGCACAAGATGGAGTCGGCAGATCACATGACTCATTTCAGAAGGACATACCACTGCAATACCTTAAAGAAACCTGAGTCACCACCGATTGGAAAATTCCAGACTGACTGCAATTGATATGGTAATAAAGGTAGCAGCAGTAACGAAGTCAAAAACAAAGGACTTGCACTTGAAAAGGTCATGTTAATCGCCAGATAAACGTAAACCCATCACTGAAATCACAGAGCACAGACAAGACCCATTATCTGCATCAAACTCAGCGGGACACAGGACATAACCCATCAGTTTGGTTTCGGCCATGATTAAAGTCGTTAAACTAAAGTACCAGCTTTTGTCAAAGTAGCCGGCCCAAAACTTTGACAAAAGAAAACCCCTGATTTGGCGCCAAAGATAAGGGCAAGGAAACGGTATAACTGTTGGGGGAAAATAGACGGGCAGAAGGTACGATCGGAGGCAGAGAACAACGAGAGGTTAAGGTTAAGTTGAACGGTTCGAGTGGAAAGGTCCGATTAGGAGGTTCGATTATGGTTCGTGGAGCACAGAGGTTCTACAAGTTCGAGCAGGAGAGCAGGTTCAGGAGCCCGTCCCAGAAGGAAGATCAATCGGGAATCCCGGAAGCTACAGGAGCACCAAGGTCGAGGACAGTTTTAAAACCCTGGTGAGCATAGAGGCCCAACTCCACCTAGCTGACCTAGTAGAGGGATACTTTAGAGACGGGAGGGTTTTAATATTAAGGGCTTTGTAATCGGGAGTGTTATTTATCCTTCGTTGTACCGCGCGCTTTCCCCACCCCCGTTTTATTATACCGCAGCTAATGAATTGATGTATTTTAAGATAGTCAAAGTAATTCTTGTGTGTTAAATTTTAGTTCCCATTGGGAGGCGTGTTAATGATTTTGTCTGTGTTGTTTCTTTGTTCCCTGTGTTTTTATTCTCCTTATAAATAAAGAAACCATTAATTTTAAAACTTACCTTGTCTCACCTGATCCATTTGTCTTCCGAGTCACAAGTTGGGCCAACACATCAAGGTAGTCTGGCAATAAGTCCAGTGTCTAGAATCAGTGAGGGGGGGAGCGCTTCGAAACCGCTCACGAGCAGTGTGAAATCAAGAATCGATCTCGCACACCACAAGCTCGTTAAAAAGACCCCTTACATCCTCCACATAAACTCTCCCACCTACATTCATGATCATGCCCTAAAGACTTGCTATTAGGAGGCCCCACCACCCCAAGGTCATAATCTGCAATAGGCCATCTCTGATCAATTCTACATCTCTTTCTCTATACATGACTCTCTACCCATTTCTAACTTTTTATTTGCTCCTCAAAAAATAATGCCCTCTAACTCCTTCAACAGCACCCTCTCTTACAAAAACACTGACACCTGGGTCTCTTTTGCTTTTCCCAATAACTGCCTTGCCTCCATCTTTGATGCCTTCATTCCCACCGGATGGTTTCTCACCTCTACTGATCCCCTTGGTATAACAGGCACCTCTGTGATCTCGGCTGTGGCTACAGACTACAGTGGAGATGATGCACAATCACCTGGCAGTGCTATTTCTCCCTTCACAGCCTAATTCTCCTAACATTCCAGTGTCAACCTCAAGGGAAGGACAACTAAAAATTACTCTGTTACAGCACCAATCATCTCCTCCAATCACCCTCCCTGTTTGGTTCATTCGGATTTCTGATTTTAAATGGGAGACCTTAAAATAATTCATTGTTTCTAAAAATCAAGGCTGCCTGCTTACTTGTCTCAGCCTTCCTCTTCCTAATCCGACAATAATCCCTCACAGTACAGCTTCTCCGTTATTTCCACCTCAGTCCCATTAGGCCATTTCCTCCATGACCCCTCCACTCAGTTCTTGACCGCCAACCTTTCATTTTCTTCAGGCATTGTTTCCACCCCTTTTAAAACTACTGTTATTATTAAGAAGTCAACTATCAATTCTTGCAAAGTTTTGCCTTATCTCTAACTTGCGCTTTCACAGAGATCCTTCCATGTTTCATGGTCACCAAACTATACTCTTGCCTCTCCCGCCACCTCCTGTTGAGTCCCCCCCAACCACTTCCCATAGTACCAAGATTGGTCTGATTGTAGTCACAGAAATACATGTTACAACATTCAGCCCAACCAGTGTATAGAATTTACCCTCCACGAGCTTAAATAGTTCAAATCACATTTACCCACACTATCCCTTCAACCTCTCTTACTCCATCCATCTAGCCAATGTGCGATTACAACCATGGCTCATTATTCCTCTCATTTCCCATTGTTGTGCCATTGATACTCCAATTTCTCCAATGTTTCTTCTCTACTGTCCATTTCCATGACACCATGCATTTGTAGTTTCACTCCTGATTGTCCCAAAAAGGTCACTACTCCCTAAATGGCTTCTTCTCCTGTGATCCCATGTCACCTCTGGTATACCCTAGAGCTCCATCCTTGATCCCTGCTTATGCATCATCTCATGCTACCCCATCATTTATGTTATTTGGACACATGGGGCTGGATTTTCATTGAGGAGGCATGTAGGAGGCGGGACTACAACTTTCGGGGTTGTAGTCCCGCCTCCATCGAGTTGTGACCAACCCATGCGATTTTCACTTGATTGACCTTGTTGAGCCCGCCCAGCGGGCTCAGCAGGCCAATTAAGGCCCACCCGGCAACAGGTGATGTCACAGATTGACATTTCATCTGTCAAAAGCTTTTGACAGATGAAATATCAGCGTTTGACAGCTGTTTGAAGCTGTCAAACACTGACAATCTGTACTCCAAGTTAATTCCTTCCTCTCAGGTTGATTTAGAGATCTCTCCAGAACAGAAAGCTGAATGCTGCAACTTTTGACAGCTCGCGGCCATTCTGCTTTCTGTGCCGGTGAGATGAGGGACTCCCGAGATCTGAAGAAAGGAAGGCTGTAAAGGTAAGTAAGTGTAAGTAAAACTTCTTTAAACACTTTACACACACCAAACACACTTACCTCTGCACTCATGCACCCATCACTCACCTGAACACCGGACATCTCGAACCCTCCAAGCCCTTCAGCCCGACAGCCCGCCTCGCTAACTTGGCGTGGTTTGGAGCCATCGGGAATCCCACACTTCAGGGATAAAAATAGGGATTAGGCTAAAAACTGCCTGTTAACTACCTGTTAACAGGCAGTTAATTGGCACTAATCCCCTTCCCACCTCGGGGAGACGGGTTCCAGCACAGGTCAGGTATCCGCCTCCTTTGAAACTGGCATGGAGGCAGGTTGGGGGCGGGACTGGTTCGTGCCCCCCGATTTCGAGATTTTAAACCCCCACACGCCTCCAATCCCGCCTCCATGGCCCAATGAAAATCCTGCCCATGGAGTGAGGTTCCATCTATACGGCAATGCCAACCAAATTTACTCGTTCATCCACTATTGACTCAAGGACCACTGATGTATTATCTGATTACAAGATGAACCTGGATAGGCCATAATTTATTATAGTTCAATATCAACAAAACTGAAACAGTGGATGACCTCAGTGTTCATTGAGTCAGAGCTGAGCTTTCTACTTTACATCCAAAGCTGCATTTTTCCACTTCAGGAACATTGCCGGCTTACCTTATTTTCTCACCACCTCTGCTACTGAAAGACTTTTCGATGCCTCCATTACCTTCAGGATCTATTTCTCAAAGATATCCTGGTCCGCAGTTCCATTTAATCCTTCGCCTCATCCGGCGCTTTAACAAAAAACTTATTTTCTTCCTTTCAGGTGTCAGGGATCGCAAGCTTCAACAACTCTTGGACACCAATGCCCCTCTGGAACCTTCTTCCCCTTCACTTTCCTCTGACGCCATCCCTTCTCCCAATCTCAGCCCCTGCCGCATTTTCACTATCCCCTCTGACCTTCCCCTCTCTGACCCCGAACGATCAGCAAAGGCCTGAGCTTCATCCCCTTAAGCCCCCACTTCAATGAATTTCGAGCTCGGTACGATGCTGAGCTCTTTTTCCGCCGCCTTCATCTCCGTGCCCACTTCTTTGGCCAGGAGTCTTCCCCCTGCATGGCTGACCCTTTCTCCCACTTTCAGGATTCTCGTTCTACCTGGACCCCTCCCTCTGGCCTCTTACCCTCTCTAGATCTTTTCATTGCGAACAGCCGGCGTGACATCGGCCGTCTCCATTTCTCTGCTCCCCTCACTCACTCCAACCTACCTCCCTCTGAACTTGCAGCACTCCATTCTATCAGATCCAACCTCGACATTGTCATTAAACCTGCTGACAAGGGTGGTGCTGTTGTTAGAAGAACATAAGAAATAGGAGCAGGAGTAGGCCAATCGGCCCCTCGAGCCTGCTCCACCATTCAATAAGATCATGGCTGATCTGATCCTAACCTCAAATCTACTATCACTCTACATCCCACCCGAACCCATGTGATCTCCTGGGAGGGGCGAAAAACCAGATAAAAAACCCAATGGCCAATTTGGGAGAAAAAAATCTGGGAAATTCCTCTCCGACCCATCTAGGTGATCGAAACTCGTCCAGATCATCACTTTGTCACTATATTTTCTACAGTACTTACCTTCTGTAAAAGGTGATCTCCACCCCAGCCATGAACAGGAATAGAACCATCTCCTGAAATCTAACAGAATTAGAACACAAGAAGTAGGAGCAGAACCAGGCTACACGGCCCCTGGGCCCGCTCCGCTGCCCACAGGGCCATGACTGTTCCGAACCTAGACTCATGTCCAATTTCCTGCCCACTCCCCATAACCCCTAATTCCCTTTACTTCTAGGAAACTGTCTATTTCTGTTTCAAATTTATTTAATGATGTAGCTTCCACAGCTTTCTGGGGCAGCAAATTCCACAGACCTACCACCCTCTGAGTGAAGAAGTTTCTCCTCATCTCAGTTTTGAAAGAGCAGCCCCTTATTCTAAGATTATGCCCCCTAGTTCTAGTTTCACCCATCATTGGGAACATCCTCACCGCATCCACCCGATCAAGCCCCTTCACAATCTTACATGTTTCAATAAGATCGCCTCTCATTCTTCTGAACTCCAATGAGTAGAGTCCCAATCTACTCAACCTCTCCTCATATGTCCACCCCCGGGATTAACCGAGTGAACCTTCTTTGTACTGACTCGAGAGCAAGTATGACTTTTCTTAAGTATGGACACCAAAACTGTATGCAGTATTCCAGGTGCGGTCTCACCAATACCTTGTACAACTGCAACAATACCTCCCTGTTTTTATATTCTATTCCCCTAGCAATAAAAGCCAACATTCCATTGGCCTTCTTGATCACTTGCTGCACCTGCATAGTAACTTTTTGAGTTTCGTGCACCAGGACCCCCAGATCCCTTTGTACTACAGTACTTTCCAGTTTCTTGCCATTAAGATAATAACTTGCTCTATGATTTTTCCTGCCAAAGTGCATAACCTCACACTTTCCAGTATTGTATTCCATCTGCCAAATCTCTGCCCACTTACTTAGCCTGTCTATGTCACTTTGCAGGTTTTTTATGTCCTCCTCACTCACTACTTTCCCTCCCATCTTTGTATCATCTGCAAACTTTGATATGTTACACTCGGTCCCCTCCTCCAAATCGTTAATATAGATTGTAAAGAGTTGGGGACCCAGCACTGACCCCTGCGGAACACCACTAGTTACTGATTGCCAGTCTGAGAATGAACCATTTATCCCAACTCTCTGCTTTCTGTTAGATAGCCAATCCTCCACCCATACCAGAATATTACCCCCAATCCCGTGATTTTTTATCTTGAGCAATAATCTTGTGTGGCACCTTGTCAAATGCCTTTTGGAACTCTAAATACACTACGTCCACTGCTTCCCCTTTATCCACCCTGTATGTTACTTCCTCAAAGAACTCAAGCAAATTTGTCAAACATGACTTCCCCTTCATAAAACCATGCTGACTTTGTCCTATTAAATTATGTTTATCCAAATGTCCCGTTACTGTCTCCTTAATAATGGACTCTAAAATTTTACCAACCACAGATGTTAGGCTAACAGGTCTATAGTTTCCAGCCTTCTGCCTACTACCCTTTTTAAATAAGGGTGTTACATTAGCAGTTTTCCAATCTGCCAGGACCTTTGCTGAGTCCAGGGAGTTTTGGAAAATGATTACCAATGCATCCACAATCCCTACCGCCACTTCCCTCAAGACCCTAGGATGTAAGCCATCAGGTCCAGGGGATTTATCCGCCTTGAGTCCCATTATTTTACCAAGTACCACTTCCTTAGTGATTTTAATCATATTTAGTTCCTCCCTCCCTAGAGCCCCCTATTTGTCCAGTGTTGGGATATTCTTAGTGTCCTCTACCATAAAGACTGATACAAAATATTTGTTCAGCGTTTTTGCCATCTCCATGTTTCCCACCATTAATTTCCCAGTCTCATCCTCTAAGGGACCAACATTTACTTTAGCCACCCTTTTTCTTTTTATATAACTATAGAAACTTTTGCTATCTGTTTTTATATTTTTTGCTAATTTACTTTCATAATCTATCTTCCCTTTCTTAATCAATCTTTTAGTTATTTTTTGCTGTCTTTTAAAGACTTCCCAATCTTCTATCCTCCCACTAGATTTGGCTACCTTATATGCCCTTGTTTTTAATCGGATACTATCCTTAATTACTTTACTTAGCCACGGATGGCTATCTTTTCTTTCACACCCTTTTTTCCCTCAGTGGAATATATATTTTTTGGAAGTTGTAAAATAACTCCTTAAATATAAACCATTGATCATGTACCGTCTTACCCTTTAATCTATTTTCCCAGTCCACTCTAATCAATTCCGCTCTCATACCTTCATAGTCTCCTTTTTTCAAGCTCAGCGCGCTTGTTTGAGATCCAACCTTCTCACCCTCTAATTGAATATGGAATTCAACCATGTTATGGTCACTCATTCCAAGGGGATCCTTTACTAGGACATTTTTAATTAATCCTGTCTCATTACACAGGACCAAATCTAAGGTTGCTTGCCCCCTGGTCGGTTCAGTTACATACTGCTCAAGAAACCCATCCCTAATACACTCAATGAACTCATCCTCAAGGCTGCCCTGCCCAATTTGATTTGTCCAGTTAATATGATAGTTAAAATCCCCCATAATTATAGCTGTTCCCTTATTACAAGCCTCAACTATTTCCTGATTAATACTCCGTCCAACAGAGTTGCAACTGTTCGGAGGCCTATAGACTACGCCCACTAGTGTTTTTTCCCCCTTATTATTCCTTATCTCCACCCAAACTGTTTCACTATCCTGATCCTTTGACCCAGTATCATTTCTCTGTATTACAGTGATTCCTTCCTTTATTAACATAGCCACCCCACCTCCCCTTCCTTCCTGCCTGTCCTTCCTGATTGTTAAATAACCTGGTATGTTTAATTCCCAGTCATGGTCACCCTGCAGCCATGTTTCTGTAATGGCCACAGGATCATACCCATATGTAGTTATTTGTGCCGTTAACTCGTCCATTTTGTTACGAATGCTACGTGCATTCAGATAGAGAACTTTCAAATATGTTTTGTGACACTTAGTTCCTGCTTTTTCACCTTTTACTACTTTACCTTTTACTCCATACCTTCTGTCCCTTCCTGACACATTCTGTTTTTTAATTCCCCCACTGCTACCTAAGTCTATGACCTTCTCCGTTGTCATTTTTATTATTTGCTCTCTAGAAACCTCCCCCCCCCACTAATTAGTTTAAAGCCCTCTCTACAGCCCTAGTTATGTGATTCGCCAGGATTCTAGTCTCAGCACTGGCCAAGTGAAGTCCGTCCCAACGGAACAGCTCCCTCCTGTCCCAGTACTGATGCCAATGCCCCAAGAAGCAAAACCCATTTTTCCCACACCAGTCTTGGAGCCACGCATTTAACTCTCTAATTTTATTCATCCTAGCCAAATTCACTCATGGCTCAGGTAATAATCCAGAGATAATTACCCTTGAGGTTCTGTTTTTTAATTTGACCCCTAGCTGTTCATACTCCTTTAACAGAACCTTCTTCCTTGTCCTATCTACGTCGTTTGTACCAACATGGACCACGACAACTGGATCCTCCCCTCCCACTCCAAGTTT
This sequence comes from Somniosus microcephalus, assembly GCF_052327205.1. Lineage (NCBI taxonomy): Eukaryota > Metazoa > Chordata > Chondrichthyes > Squaliformes > Somniosidae > Somniosus > Somniosus microcephalus. Next base: position 36,357,663 of record NC_140994.1, on the reverse strand, counting down.
CTTTCCAGCCCAGAAGAGATGTCCTTAACCCTGGCACCGGTCAGGCAACACAGCCTTCGGGACTCCTGCTCTCGACTGCAGAGAACCCTATCTATCCCCCTAATGATACTATCCCCTACCTCTACCTAGCGCCAACTCTCCGACACTCCTCCTACCTCCGCCTGGACCATGACCCCACTACCAAACATCAAGCCACCGTTTCCAAGATTGCCACTGACCTAATTGTTATGTTCATTAATAACTAGACATTCTTATGAACACAGCTAGCTTTTGCTAGCTACTTTTATTGAGCACGTGAACTTGTACAGCATCTTGTAGAGGCTTCCATCTTGACTGCTGCCTTGCGGGTAGCCTAGTGCCTCATGGGTAATGTAGTCTTAATATCTATACAGCTGGGTAGTGTAGTCTTATACATACAGCTATATACAGCTCTACTGCTCCACCTAGTGTCCACCACAGAATGACATGTTATTGATCACTACATCCTCCTTTCTTTGAGGTTTAACAAAATCAATATCAATCAACTTTCAAGAAAACAATAAAGATAATATCAGTAACACTTTTGTTAGTGCTCTATAAACAAACATTTTCAAAACAGTTAGCACATTTTCAAAGCTTTACATTGTACGCAAAGATTAAGTCTATCAGGCTCTTTTACTTCACGTGTGGATCTTCTCAACACGGGTAAGTCTGATGTGTCTTCATGAGATTGTTCTGGCGGTGAATGACAAGATGCAGTTGCGGCATTGTCATCAATCTGCTCTTGTATAGATCGAGGTCTCCTTGCGATCTTTGCTTGGAGAGGGTTTCAGTGTTTCCTTCACTCTTCATGCCATAACTCTCAATGTAGTCAATGCACTCTCGAAAAACTGCTGGCAGCTGGATCCCATCATACAGCATAGTCCTCTCAGCAGCCTCGGCTAATGGAACACCAAAGATTGACCTGAGGGAAGAAGGAGTATCCACCGGAACTGCTTCCTGCTCTGGTGTCTTCAAATTCTCCATGTCGCTTTTCACAATTTTCAGCAGATCTTCACCACCCTGGTACCATGTTATGTTCATTAATAACTAGACATTCTTATTATGAACACAGCTAGCTTTTGCTAGCTACTTTTATTGAGCACATGTGGACTTGTACAGCATCTTGTAGAGGCTTCCATCTTGACTGCTGCCTTGTGGGTAGCCTAGTCTTAATATCTATACAGCTGGGTAGTGTAATCTTATACATACAGCTATATACAGCTCTACTGCTCCACCTAGTGTCCACCACAGAATAACATGTTATTGATCACTACACTCATCTCCTCTGGAGATCTTTCCCCCACCGCCGCCAACCTCATAGTTCCCCAACCCCGCACAGCCTGCTTCTACCTCCTTCCCAAGATCCACAAACAGGACTGCCCTGGTAGACCCATCGTTTCAGCCTGTTCTTGCCCCACGGAACTTATCTCTTCCTATCTTGACTCTATTTTTTCTCCCCTTGTCCAGTCTCTTCCCACCTACATCCGCGACTCTTCCGACGCCCTCTGCCACTTGAACAGTTTCCAGTTTCCTGGCCCCAACCGCCTCCTTTTCACTATGGATGTACAATACCTCTACACCTCCATCCCCCACCAGGATGGCCTGAGGGTGCTCCGCTTCTTCTTTGAACAGAGGCCCAACCAGTCCCCATCCGCCACCACCCTCCTCCGCCTGGCTGAACTTGTTCTCACATTGAACAACTTCTCCTTTGACTCCACTCACTTCCTCCAAATCAAAGGTGTGGCTATGGGAACCCGCATGGGTCCTAGCTATGCCTGCCTTTTCATGGGATATGTGGAACACTCTTTGTTCCAGTCCTACTCAGGTCCCCTCCCTCACCTCTTTTTCCGGTACATTGTATTGGTGCCGTTTCCTGCTCTCGCCCTGAACTAGAAAATGTTATTCGCTTTGCTTCCAATTTCCACCCTTCCCTCACCTTCACATGGTCCATCTCTGCCTCTTCCCTTCCTCGACTTCTCCATCTCCATCTCTGGGGATAGGTTATTGACAAACATTTACTACAAGCCCACCGACTCCCACAGCTATCTAGACTACAATTCCCCCCACCCCGCTTCCTGTAAGGACTCCATTCCATTCTTCCAGCTTCTCCGTCTCCGCCGCATCTGTTCTGACGATGCCACCTTCCATACTAGTGCTTCCGACATGTCTTCCTTTTTCCTCAACTGAGGATTCCCCTCTACAATGGTTGACATGGCCCTTAACCGTGTCCATTCTATCTCCCGCACTTCTGCCCTCACCCCTGCCCCTCCCTCCCAGAACCACGATAGAGATCCCCCTTGTCCTCACCTTTCACCCCACCAGCCTCCACATTCAACGGATCATCCTCCGCCATCTCCAGCGTGATCCCACCACCAAACACATCTTCCCCTCACCTTCCCTTTCAGCATTCCGTAGGGACCGCTCCCTCCGCAACACCTTAGTCCATGCCTCTATCGCCCCCAACACCCCTTCCCCTTCGCCCGGCACCTTCCTGTGCAAGTGCAGGAGATGCAACACATGCCCTTATACCTCACCACTTCCCACTGCCCAGGGCCCCAAACACCCCTTCCAGGTGAAACAGCGATTTATTTGTACTTCTTGCAATTTATTATACTGTATTCGCTGCTCACAATGTGGTCTCTACATTGGGGAGACCAAACGGAGATTGGGTGACCGCTTTGCGGAACACCTCTGTTCAGTCCGTAAGGGGGACCCTGAGCTTCCGGTCGCCTGTCACTTTAATTCACCGCCCCATTCCCACTCAGACCTCACCATCCTCGGCCTCTTGCATTGTTCCACGGAAGCTCAACGTAAGCTCGAGGAACAGCACCTCATCTTTCGATTAGGCACTTTACAGCCTTCTGGACTCAACATAGAGTTCAACAATTTCAGATCATAATCCCAGCCCCTATCATATATATATTTTTTATCCACACTTTTGTTCTGTTCTTCTCTCCCACAGGGCAGCTGTCTTCCATTCTGCCAGCGCAATTTACACTTCATCTAGAGCCATCCTTTGTTTCTTAACCTGTCCCCATTACCACCTCCTTTTGCCTTGAATATCTCTTAATGTCTCTTAATCTCTCCTGCCTTCTATCCTATCACTGATCTTTCCTTTTGTTCTTTCATCCCCTCCCCCCTTTCCCAGCCCGGGCAGCACGGTGGCATAGTGGTTAGCACTGTTGCCTCACAGCGCCAGGGACCCGGGTTCGAATCCGGCCTCGGGTGACTGTCTGTGTGGAGTTTGCACATTCTCCCCGTGTTTGCGTGGGTTTCCTCCGGGTGCTCCGGTTTCCTCCAGTCCAAAGATGTGCAGGTTAGGTTGATTGGCTATGATAAAATTGACCCTTAGTGTTAGGGGGATTAAATACGTGGGGTTACGGGGATCGGGTGGGATATGTGTCGGTGCAGGCTCGATGGGCCGAAATGGCCTCTATCTGCACTGTGGGGTTTCTGTGATTCTGTGACTACACTTGCTTAAAAATCTGTTCCATTTCTTGCTTTTTTCCAGTTCTGGCGAAAGGTCATCAACCTGAAACGTTAACTCTGTTTCTCTCTTCAGAGATGCTGCCAGACCTGCTGAGTTTCTCCAGCATTTTCTGTTTTTATTTCTATTTCTCAAATGTTGCCTTCACTGGCCTTCCCATCTCCAACCTTAGGAAACTGTAACCTGGCAACTATACCTTCCCCAGAGGCCAGGGACGATCACTACAGATCAGTAACACAAAACTGGTTCATTGGCTTGTACTGGTAGGTTGAGTTGCTCAGTCCCCAGTAGTCAATAAACAGCCATTTCCAATGGCAAACCTGGTTTCTATTTCTGTTGCCATGGAGGTGAACAATGAAGCACAATGCCTCTGGAGGGATGATCACCACCTTCTGCATTGTACCATAGGAGATGCCAAGTGGCGAAGAGTTGCTTCCCTTGAGGAAGTGATTGAAAATGTGATGCAAACAAGTCCAGGCCACTTTTGCATAATTTCTTGGGGTAGTTATTTCAACTTTGCCGCCCAGATATGAAACTGACATTGCAGATCAGCTGCCATTACAGAAACCACCCCAATTTCACTGAAATAAAAATCGAGCAGGTTCTATAATGGGTGACGGATTCACAATGTCAGCTTTATACCCAGGCAGCAAGTTGAAACTCTACCCTTTAGCATTCAGGAATTGTGCATAACATGAAGGAGATAACATTTAGAAAATAGATAAGGGTGAAGAATAATGCCCTTAAACTGCAATTTAAAATATATTATCCTGCTAAAGTAAGTTGAATATATTATGCCTATCTAACTTCTCCACAGCCCCCCCACCAGTTACCACATACACAATCACATTGCCGTTTATGCCCATTGATAGTCTCTACAGTGCAGAATGCAGTTTCTACAACCAGACATCCCAGTGTTCCAAAACTCAAACAAAGGTGTCTGACTTTTTGTTTAAAAGAAAAAAAATTGTGTATACTTTATATCGACTGACAGATGGTAGATTTTGTGATTGTCTAGGTGTATAGTGTAAATTCCTAGGTCACAAAACCAGGACAGTATTGCTTCTGAACCATGTGTTGTTCTAACATATTGTTTTTTTAGTGCCTTGGCAGGCAATAGATACAGTATCTAGTGACAGCTTTATACTCTTCTTTTTCAAATAAATCACTGAACAGCTATGGGAATAGTATCCAGTGCTTGATTTAGCAGTTGAGCAATGTAAAGTACAATGATTCCAGTTCCACAATCTATTCCAGCCATGTTAAAACCTGATAATAACCACCTGAAGAAGTTAGTTTCTCAATTAACTCATGACAGGGTGTCAACTAATCCCAATGTATAAAAAGCCCTTGCTAACATACCCTGGGTTGGAATAAACCTGGGCTTTAGAAAATGTTTTGATAGGAACTAAATTAATCAGCTATCAAATTAGAATAGCAATGTAACCATGAAGCCTCTACCACACACAAGCCACAGATGAACATGGTGTGAATCAGTATGCTGCTGTAGCCAGATCAATGATTTATATCTTCTACTGAAAACACTTTCCCCATTTGCAGATCTCAGACATTTTCAGTGCAATGGGCAAATCAAGATACAGAAGGATAGGACTTTTTAATCTATTGAATAGAATGGTTCCCTTGGGCACACTGCCTTTCCTTGGTCACCTTAGGAGTACTGTGAAACTCACGAGAGTTTTGTTGGAAACATATTTTGGTGTTATTCACAAATGGGCCAACTACTATAAGAAAATACAAATATCTTGTCCACTCAGGAAAAAAAGGCTTATCTAAAAATCATTGGTAATTCTAAACATGAAAATTGGTGTGACTACATGTCATGTAGCCACACCAATTAGATTAACTAATTCAGATGTATTCCGTGGCCAGGGACAGGAGGGTGTGACTATGAATGAGGCAGGTACGGGGATCCAGGAGGTAGTGTTGGAGGAGCAGCAGCCCTTGCTCTTGTCCAACAGGTTCGAGGCTCTTACTCCCTGAGGACGGGAACAGGGACTGCAGGGAGGATGAGCAACCTGGCCACAGCACCATGGAACGAGGGGCCATTGAAGCGGGGGGAGTAAAAAGAAATGTTGTAGTGGTAGGGGATAGTATCATTAGGGGGATAGATAGGGTTCTTTGCAGCCGAGAGCGAGAGTCCCGAAGGCTGTGTTGCCTGCCCGGTGCCAGGGTTAAGGACATCTCCTCTGGGCTGGAGAGAAACTTGGAGTGGGAGGGGGAGGATCCAGTTGTCGTGGTCCATGTTGTTACCAACGACATAGATAGGACAAGGAAAGAGGTTCTGCTGAGGGAGTATGAGCAGCTAGGGGCCAAATTAAAAAGCAGAACCACAAGGGTAATAATCTCTGGATTACTACAGATTAGGACAGACAGGAAGGAAAGGGAGGTGGGGTGGCTATGTTAATAAAGGATGGAATCACTGCAATAGTGAGAAATGATATTGGGTCAAAGGATCAGGATAGTGAAACAGTTTGGGTGGAGATAAGGAATAATAAGGGGAAAAAGTCACTAGTGGACGTAGTCTATAGGCCTCTTAACAGTTGCAACTCTGTTGGTCGGAGTATAAATCAGGAAATAGTTGGGACTTGTTATAAGGGAACAGCTAAATCATGGGGGATTTTAACTTTCATATTGACTGGACACATCAAATTGGGCAGGGCAGCCTTGAGGAAGAGTTCATAGTGTGCATTAGGGACGGGTTCCTTGAGCAGCATGTAACTGAACCAACCAGGGGGCAGGCAATCTTAGATCTGGTCCTGTGTAATGAGACAGGATTAATAAAAAATGTCCTAGTAAAGGATCCCCTTGGAATGAGTGACCATAACATGGTTGAATTCCAAATTCAGTTGGAGGATGAGAGAGTTGGATCTCAAACCAGGGTACTAAGCTTAAATAAAGGAGACTATGAAGGTATGAGAGCAGAGTTGACTAAAGTGGACTGGGAAAATAGATTAAAGTGTAAGACGGTACATGAGCAGTGGTGTACATTCAAGGAGATATTTCACAACTTGCAAGAAAAATATATTCCAGTGAGGAAAAAGGGACGTAAAAGAAAAGACAGCCATCTGTGGCTATGTAAAGTGATAAAGGATAGTATCTGACTAAAAACAAGGGCATATAAAGTAGCCAAATCTAGTGGGAGGATAGAAGATTGGGAAGCATTTAAAAGCCAGCAAAGAATAACAAAGATTAATTAAGAAAGGGAAGATAGATTATGAAAGTAAACTAGCAAAAAATATAAAAACAGATAGCAAGAGTTTCTACAGCTATATAAAAAGAAAAAGGGTGGCTAAAGTGAATGTTGGTCCCTTAGAGGACGAGACCGGGAAATTAGTGGTGGGGAACATGGAGATGGCAGAAATGCTGAACAAATATTTTGTATCAGTCTTTACAGTAGAGGACACTAAAAATATCCCAACACTGGACAAAAAGGGGGCTTTAGGAGGGGTGAGGAGCTAAACACGATTAAAATCACTAAGGAGGTGGTACTCGGTAAGATAATGGGACTAAAGGCGGATAAATCCCTTGGACCTGATGGCTTACATCCTAGGGTCTTGAGAGAAGTAGCGGTAGGGATTGTGGATGCATTGGTGGTAATTTTCCAAAACTCCCTCGATTCAGGAAAGGTCCCAGCAGATTGGAAAACTGCTAATGTAACGCCCTTATTTTAAAAAGGGAGGCAGACAAAAGGCTGGAAACTATAGACCAGTTAGCCTAACATCTGTGGTTGGTAAACTGTTGGAGTCCATTATTAAGGAAGCAGTAACAGGACATTTGGATAAGCATAATTTAATCGGACAGAGTCAGCATGGTTTTACGAAGGGGAAGTCATGTTTGACAAATTTGCTCGAATTCTTTGAGGACGTAACAAACAGGGTGGATAGAGCGGAACAGTACAAAGGGATCTGGGGGTCCTGGTGCATGAAACACAGAAGGTTAGTATGCAGGTACAGCAGGTGATCAGGAAGGCCAATGGAATCTTGGCTTTTATTGCAAGGGGGATGGAGTATAAAAGCAGGGAAGTCTTGCTGCAGTTATACAGGGTACTGGTGAGGCCACACCTGGAATACTGCGTACAGTTTTGGTTTCCATATTTAAGAAAAGATATACTTGCTCTCGAGGCAGTTCAGAGAAGGTTCACTCGGTTGATTCCGAAGATGAGGGGGTTGACTTATGAGGAAAGGTCGAGTAGGTTGGGCCTCTACTCATTGGAATTCAGAAGAATGAGAGGCGATCTTATCGAAACATATAAGATTGTGAGGGGGCTTGATCGGGTGGATGCGGTGAGGATGTTTCCACTGATGGGTGAGACCAGAACTAGGGGGCATAATCTTAGAATAAGGGGCTGCCCTTTCAAAACTGAGATGAGGAGAAACTTCTTCACTCAGAGGGTAGTAAATCTATGGAATTTGCTACCCCAGAGAGCTGTGGAAGCTGCAACATTAAATAAATTTAAAATGGAGATAGACAGTTTCCTAGCTGATAAGGGAATAAAGGGTTACGGGGAGAGGGCAGGGAAGTGGACGCGAGTCTAAGTTCGGATCAGCCATGATCCTATTGAATGGCGGAGCAGGCCCGAGGGGCCGTATGGCCTACTCCTGCTCCTACTTCTTATGTTCTTATGAAAAGGAACTAACTTTGCCTGAATGTAAAATATTTCCATCAAATGTTTTCAGTTTTACAGATTCTAATGTTTTTACTTTACAATTAGTTTAACTCAAAATTTAAGTCAGAACCTTCCTGATCTTTTAAAACATTTTTTGCAGCAACAGTGTTTGAACAGAAATTGTTTTCTGTTACAAACAGTGTAGCTCCAGGCTAAAACACATTTCACCATTTTCTTTTTTTTTTCCACAACACAGCAACTTATATCGACGTGTAAAAACCTCATGAAAGCTGGAGAATGATTTGAAATGACACATTGTGCCTTCTTAGTAGAAGTTCTGACCACACCAGTATCACAAATGGCAATACAGTGATTGTTGCTTAGTCAGTTTCAATATGTGGATGTTTAGCTGAAACTGACAAGTCATTAAAAATTATATTGCAGTCAACTGTACTAGTGTCTAATAGCATAAAAGGCAAACCATTTCCCAATCTTTGATATTGGCTTCCTTGAGAGAGAGCGGGTAGTACATCGTAACTTGAGGCATTAAAATACTTCAGATTTTGTTTTGGCTATAAATGCCTTCACTTCCTGGCCAGACAGAAGTGCTAAAAATTCCAATCAATCCAATTTCCAATTATGCAAATGCACATCTTAACAAGCAAGGATTATATACTTTTACATGTGCACTAATAAAGGTTGCATCATAGACTCATGATAGTAAAGAATGCAAAATGGAGACACACACTGAACTGCAAAGATAAATAAATTCATATTTGTGCAAAAGTCAACAAAGCTCCAAAAATTCCATGAATGCCATTGGATTGTCAAGAATGAATTAATGATCACAATGGAATAACAAAGAGGAAAGTGAAATACAATGAGTGCTTAAAGCATACTGAAAAGCCTAGAGATGCTAAAAAAAAACATGGTCTTATGATTGCCAAGCATTTCCATCTCCTGCACAAGGAAAAAAATACATTCAAAGAGTCAACTATGGAAGGGGTGATATCAAGTGACAAGAAAACCTTTCAGCTTTGGCCAGCATGTCCATAGGGTCTTCTCTGGAATACAGGGCACGTGCAGGAGGAGCTGCAACAACGGATCAGCAGATATGCCTCCCACAAGTAACAAATAATGGTCATACCACCACCCCACAGCCCCCCCTACCAACCCAGAGGTCACTGCAGGTAGATATTTGTTTGCTTCATCAAAGCATTGACAGACCAAGCGCAGGAGCGGAATTTAAATATATTATATAATATAATACTAATGCATGAACATATATTATTTATAATAATAGAACAGTTGCATCATACCTGATGTGAATTAAGAATAATGTACTAATGATCTGAAGTTGGTTCATTACATATATTGCAGTAGGCATTCCAGTGTAGACGCATTCACTGTAATAGTGCACCATGCGTCCTCGTACATCAGAATGGTGTGCAAGGTCATTCTAATAACTTACACATTCAGAAAGACATTTTAAAAAGACTTTAATTGCATCAACTCCGGTCCAGTTTTGCACATTAAAGCCTGGTTTGCACGTTAAGGACTGGCTTATACCTACAATGTACCATGCAAAAGTTCAGAATTTGCCGTGTGACTTAAATAATTGGATCCACGCCCAACAATTGATTTTTTTAAAATTCCGCAGTGTAAATGATCCTGCTGTTAAACTTACGTGGGCATTTATGAACTGTAATTAATGCCAACCAAGGTATTAATTGACCCCACAGTCTGTTCACCATACGCAGTAAGTCAGTGTAAACACTGCCCACCCAGTGAGGGCTGCAGACAGTCCGATGAGAGAGTGCATAGCGATTACTCGACCAGGGGCAAGGCTCCAGCTAGTGTATTTAAAGATTTTTTTAATTATCAAATTGTCTACGGCCTGGTTTATTTAAAACGGACTGGATATTTTCCTGCTGTGATAAACCCGACACGGTACACACCGTCTGTCCTTCTACCAACACTTCTGTACATTGAAATCTTGAGTAGCCATAAACTTTTTTTTTGCTGTAAGCTGAATTTCAGAAACGAAAAGGGACCAAAAAGATTACCCATTCTCCAACACCTCCACTTCTAACTGAAGAGCAGAGTGGGAACCCAGGGACGTTCCGAACGGCTGGCACGTCAAAGGGTGCAAACGGAAAAGCCAAAAAAACACAAAACAATGCTTTCCCAGCCTGCATGAATTTCAAACGAGATGTTCGCGGGAGCAGACAGGAACCGTCGTCTTGCACTCTCTTTGGCATTTTATTCTTGCTTTTACTGCAAAAGAACTCCTCCTCCTCCTCCCTATTAGAAATTCACAGCAATGACCCTTGTGTTAAAATAAATAAAACACATCCTGAATTGATCGGAGGGGGAGGGAGGGCAGTTGATTTCTGGTCTCAGCTTATGGTTAACTAATTGGGTAAACGTGCCTGGTGAGGCGCTTTTAAAAAAAGAGATTGCTGGGCTTGCAGAGAAGTGGCTGCCTTTTGCTGTGTTACTTTCAAACTGGAGCCTGTTTCCCGAACCCAGTCTCGCTTTAAGACGGGCAGCGAGCCGGAGACAAGCATCACCTGGCTCTGTCAGTCGGCGGCACGAAAAAGTAGCTTCTCTTCTCTCCCCCCGCCCGCCTCCCTCCACAGCCTCACCTGATCGATCGCCTACACTAAGGTTGCGGGATGAGTTTGCCGGAGACAGCGGGAGCCGAAATTCAGCGCTTGCGATGCTCGACTTGGTGAGGCGGCTGCTCGCTTTTGGAGCCGACTGTCTCGGGCACCCGTTCCCTCCCGAGCCCAACTCCAGCGGCATTCCAGCGAAGCTCTCCGGCCGGCGAAACCAGCACGCTTCCCCCCTCACCTCTCCGGGCAACTTCCTTTTTTCCCCTCCCCTCACTGGGAGATATCACCGTTATTGACAAATGATCGCCAGTTCAGTCATGCAGTTGCCTCCTAAGGAACCACAGAGAAAGAGTATGCGGGATCTGGCCATAGAGGTCGGCATGAGAGTTTTCCTCTTTGGAGTTTTTGTGTAAGTGGAACTGTTATTAACCCGATTAGCTTTTTATTTCTAAAGCAAACTTGGCTGTCAGCATTCTAATTCTAAGGTGTGTAAGTGGTGCTTTTTGTTTTATTTCCCCCAATTACACCCATTTACTTCATTGCATTGTCTTTTCCATTTTGTGTTTTCCGGTCCATCTATTTTGCTTTCTCTATTTCAGTGATTGTGGCTGTTTTTTACTTTTGTTCTCCCGCCCCCCCAATTCATTTCATTACCTTCCATCCTTTCCCATTTTCTTAGGACCATTAACCACACAGCCTGTTCTTTTAAACACAAACTCAGCCTCGTTAATCTTTACTCTCGGTGTGTCTTCACCTTAAGATCTGGCTGCTTAATACTCCACGGTTGGAAGTGAGACTCGGTGTCTGCAACAGGATACCCCCCGAGCCCCCTCCCACCGGCTTTAAACTGGGAGGCAGGCTGTTGTGTAGCAACTGCATGCTGCAAAACGTACAGAGGGGACATCTGCTGTCCTCTTCTGCATTCCTGTGACACATTTTGCTGATGGAAGCTGTAAAAAGTGATTTAAAAAAAAAAAAATCCCGTTTCATGACTGGATTCTGTTGCTCTCTGGACAAAAAGCACTAATTACTTACTTGGCAACTGTGAAGGTTGATGTTTGCTCCTGGTTATCTCGACTGTCATTTTTAAGCCACCATCTTTTACATGTTATTTACACAGGTGCTCGGGAGGCTTCCAGCAATGTTCACTAAAGAAATAAATTGTCACAGTTTGTCTTGAGCAAGTTGCAATGTGTCAGAATCCTAATAGCAACAGTAAGGCTTCCCCTAGTGTGATTAATGTGTTCCATTGACAATCTTGGAAGTGTCATCTAATTTATAGTGTATCAGCTACACAGTATGATGTGTGATGCAGCACATCTGTTGATTAGCAGCCAAATTTCAATCAAAGTAAATACTTACTTAATAAAGATAATTAGTATCATTATTCATGTAAATTACCTGAAGTAAAATGTGTTTTTCATTCTCATTTTTGTTCCACTGAAACGGTAAATGTAAACTAATTTCAAACTCTTGAGTGGGGAGTTGCTTGACTAGAATTATTTTTGCTCTGAGTCTTTTGTTTTTCAGCATTCACCTAACGCGTTTAACGTCTAGCGGTGCTACTCCCTCATCAGGTATAAAGTAGAATGCAATTGGTGCAGCTGCAGTTTGCAGATTTCAAACGTGGCCTTAAAACATCCCACAGGAAAATAAATGCACAGTGCCCTGATTACAGTGGAAATCTGATGGTGTGAGAAAGATGGAAACTATTTTAATGCTGGTGGTGCCTCCTATTGGGGGTTTCCTGTTACCGGTGGAGGCTGTTCTATACAGGGAAGCATGAAAGCATATTTATTCTACATTTGAGACCTTCAGCATACTGTGTCACCCTTGTTAGTTTTAAATGTTTCACCATACCATAGCATCTTTTCAGACCTTCAACACACCACACTACTCTTTCACTTTAGATCCGAGTGCTTCAGCATATAACATGGCCCTTTCAGCTTACGGATTTGAGAGCTTCAAATTACTGCACCACCTTTCCACATTAGATTTGAGTGCTTTAGCACACTGCACCACCTTTTTACATTAGACTTGGGTGCTTGAACATACCATGCCACCATCTTACATTATGGATTTTGGTGCTTCACCAACCTTCTGGATTTGAGTGCTTCATTATACTGTACCACCCTTTTTTACATTAGGTTTGAGTGCTTCAACACAAAGCACCGACATTATTTCTTCGCTTATTAACCATTTTGGTCCTGACTGCCCATTGCAGCCTCCAAAATAGTCTTATTTTATCAATACTTATCCAAACAGGCAACTGTGAAAAATATTTTTTCATAGAGCCTTAATGATTTCACCTGCTGGTAGTCACCCGCTGGTAGTCAATAATCAACTCTGCTCCTGTGATTTAAAAAAAAAACTTGTCATGTTTTCTAGGTTTCAAAAATATTTTTGCCAAGTGTAAGAAATAGAAACGATAATGGATTTTTAAAAAAAAATATATGTTTTACATTTCTACGTACGAAATTGGCTGTAACTCCAACTAGCTCGGTCAGCTTCACATGAGGGGGAAAAAAATTCTATTTATATCATACAGCCCTCAAACAAATTCTTAAATCTTTGCATTGGTGAATATTATATATCATAAATATCCAAGTGGCCTCAACAATAAAGAGAGAGAATTTGTAGTTTGACATTACGATGACTCTGTAGATGTCATTAGATAGTTTCATTAGGTGTGTTGGTCTAAAACAAAAGCTTTGTCAAATAATTACACTTATGGAACAACATGCTGAGTATAAATAAATATTGAATGTCTCTGTGCACCAGTTTTATTTGCACACTTGAGATGAATCATTACTCATAGTTTTGTCACTTGAGTTACACAGAAATAAAATCTGTAATATTAGGGGATGCATTTGCAGTCTATGAATGGAACTAGAAAAACAGCACCACAAAACAGCTAATAATTTAGTGCAAGCCCAGAATAAACAACAACAAAAAAAGTGGTGTGCTATTTTGTTTGGTGCTGAAATACTACAGTACTGACATCCTTCGAGGGTTAAAGGCCAACCATAGCTCAGTGATAGCAATCTTGCCTCTGACTCAAAGGTCATCAGTGTAAGCCTCACTCCAGAGACTTGAGCACATAATCTTGGCTGACTCCGCACAGTACAGAGGAAGTGTTGCATTGTTGGAGGTGCTGCCTTTCGGATGCAGTGTTAAACTGAGGCTCCATCTGCACTCTCAGGTGGACGTGAAAGATCCCATGATACTATCTGAAGAAGAACAGGGGAGTTCTTTTGGTGTCCGGGTCAATATTTATCTCTCAACTAATATTGCTATATTACTAAAACAGATTATCTGGTCATTTATCTCATTGCTGTTTGTAGAACCTTGCTGTGCTCAAATTGGCTGCCACACTTCCCTACATTATAACATCTCAAAAGCCTTTCATTGACTATGAAGTGCTTTGGGATGTGCTGAGGTTGTGAAAGGCACTACATAAATGTAAGTTTAGGGAGGGGGTGGAGGTTGGTGGAAAAAGTCAAGAAAAATGGCATGTGTTTACCATTTGATAATTACAATTTATAGTTATTTTTGAAGTCCTTTTTACATAAGATCTCAATGGACTTCAGTGCATTAAGAGGGGCAGAGAATTGAGCTTCAGTGACCTATGTTGGTTTCAGAACATCAGCAATCAATCTATGTTATTCTCAATTGTAATATTACTGTCAAAATGTGCTCAAGATTCTAAAGTGGAAAAAAATTCTTCTTGCCTTTGGTGACAATTGTAAAATATATTTTACTAGCTTTTTTTTTTCCAGTCCATTCCTGCTTGGGCAGATTCAAGAAGTCACAAGTCATAAAAATTAAACCAGTCATTAATTGAATGTTCAGATTCTTAATTTGTAACAGGAACAAGACAGTGAGTATAATAGTCAATGTTTGATTTGTAATTCTGACTTTATAATCAAATTTAATACAATATTTTTTATATTTATGTTCAATTATTTGGTTAATATTTTACTTAATATATTTGTGTTAAATGGAACACAATAGAATAAGATCTTCCATTGTAGCTGATCCTTTCTTCAGGGGATCAGGTTAGCTTCTGTATCATCCACATTTTATTTGGCTACAGCCCTTTCTTAAAAGTGCTAAATAGAGGGCAGAGACCTACAGTTCAATGAATGAACTATCACAGAATGAGGACATTACACACTAAGATTTAAAATAAAATACAAGCACGGTGCCACCAACGATTTACAAGGAACTTAAAATTTACCATGATTTGCAGAAGGTTCTCTTAAATATATCACTTTTTGATATTTAAATATTTACAATAATGCACATAAATAACAACTATTACAGAGCAAAGTGACAGATTCAGCACCCATATTTCTTCAACATGACATTGATTGTTGTGTGCTTTCAGAAGAGAATTCTACTGGTACTTAGGTCACTGCTTTCTCTCCAAAGTGCTAAATAGCTCCTGAACTTTCACTCATTGAAACATAAGCTGAATATTGCTTTGCTGTGTTCAGTGAGGCAAAGGAAAATGGTACAAGTTGCAATGCACCATAAGAACATAAGAAATAGGAGCAGGAAATAACCACTTGGCCCCTCGAGCCTGCTCCGCCATTCAATAAGATCATGGCTGATCTTGGGCTCAAAGTCACTTCCCTGCCCGCTCCCCATAACCCTTCACTCCCTTATCTTGCAAAAATCTGTCTATCTCCACCTTTAAATGTATTTAATGACCCAGCCTCCACGGCTCTCTGGGGCAGAGAATTCCACAGATTTACGACCCTCTGAGAGAAGAAATTCCTCCTCATCTCAGTTCTAAAAGGGCGACCCTTGTATTCTGAAACTCTGCCCCCGAGTTCTAGATTTCCCCACGAGGGGAAACATCCTCTCTGCATCTACCTTGTCGAGCCCCCTCAGTATCTTATGTTTCAATAAGATCACCTCTCATTCTTCTAAATTCCAATGAGTATAGGCCCAGCCCGCTCAACCTTTATTCGTAAGTCATCCGCCTCATCTCCGGAATCAACCTAGTGAATCGTCTGTGAACTGCCTCCAATGCAAGTATATCCTTCCTTAAATAAGGAGACCAAAACTGCACGCAGTTGAAGCAGGACTTCCCTGCTTTTATACTCCAACCCCTTTGCAATAAAGGCCAACATTCCATTTGTCTTTTTGATTACTTGCTGTACCTGCATGTTAACTTTGTGTTTCTTGCACAAGGACCCCCAGGTCCCCCTGAACTCTGTGTAGCATTTTGTAATCTCTCTCCATTTAAATAATAATTTGCTTTTTTATTTTTCCTGCCAAAGTGGATAACCTCTTTCCCACATTATACTCCATCTGCCAAATGTTTACCTACTCACTTAGCCTGTCTATATCCCTTTGCAGATTCTTTGAGTCCTCTGCACAACTTGCTTTCTCACCCATCTTTGTATCATCTGCAAACTTGGCTACATTACACTCGGTCCCTTCATCCAAGTCGTTAATGTAGATTGTAAATAGTTGAGGTCCCAGCACCAATCCCTCTGGCACCCCACTAGTTACTGTTTGCCAACCAGAAAATGACCCATTTATCCCGACTCTCTGCTTTCTGTTAGTTAGCCAATTCTCTATCCATCCATGCTAATATACTACCCCCAACTCCATGAGCTCTTATCTTATGCAGTAACCTTTTATGTGGCACCTTATCGAATGCCTTCTGGAAATACAAATACACCACATCCACTGCTCACCTTTATCTACCCTGCTCGTTACATCCTCACAGAACTCCAGCAAATTTATTAAACATGATTTCCCTTTCATAACACCATGTTGACTCTGCTTGACTGCATTATGATTTTCCAAATGCCCTGCTACTGCTTCCTTAATGAAGGACTCCAGCATTTTCCCAATGACAGATGTTAGGCTAACTGGTCTATAGTTTCCTGCTTTCTGTCTCCCTCCTTTCTTAAATAGGGGTGTTACATTTGCGGTTTTCCAATCCACTGGGACCTCTCCAGAGTCCAGGGAATTTTGGTATATTGCAACCAATGCATCCACTATCCCTGCAGCCACTTCTTTTAAGACCTTGGGATGCAGGCCATCTGGTCCAGGTGACTTGTTGTCTTTTAGTCCCATTATTTCACCATAAAGGTGCAATGGTAGTGTTTTAATACTAGATATAGTCATGCATAGTAGCACATCAAATAGACATGGAAAGTTAATGTGAGAAGTCAAAGAATTCAGGATTTCATACTTCTGCATTTCTTTTGTGTGAGGATTTTTAGTACGTTGTTGTCATAACTGTGCAGTCTAATCCTGTTAATTCAAAGTCACACTTTTTGTTCGAAGAAATGTTTAGCAAGTAGTTCAAATTTAAGTAATTGTATTAAAACAGTATGGGGGTATTTTTTGCATAATTTCAAGCCAAATTAACAGGCAATTTGAATAAAGCAACTTTGAATTAACTGGAGTAGATTGTATAGAATATAAGGAAAGGCTGTTCAAGATGCAGAGAGGCATTGTGCAGGATGCCAAGCAGGTAACTGTGCCAAACGGTTTCATTCACAATTGATTATACTCAATTCAAAAGTTATTTCATGAATATGGAAACTGCATATAGACATAGTACAAAATTCTGGTATCCCATCCATATAACATGCCCTTTTACGAATTTGTCATCACAAAATTCTTGACAGTTTGAAGCCTGATCTCCATATCATGGTATCAGATACATTAACAGTGGGAAGCATATTGCAGTTGAGGTAAAATCACTCAACAATTAGGATAACAGCAAATAAAAATTGTTCTAAATGGTGCATCAAACTTTAGGGGTTAAGATAATTTTTTGCTTTTGATTTGCATCTGGGCCACAGTGTCCTAGTGGTGAATGCACATCAGTGTTCTACTTAGAGCTTTGTTTCACTGGAAAATGAATACGCAACCTAAAAATATTCAATGTAAAAATATTGTATACCAAAATAGCTCATCCAGGCTGCTATGCTGAAACTGTTATCATTGTCAAAAACATTAACATATATAGGGCTAGAAATTGTTCCAGTGGCTTATCTTGCTTCAAGTGACATTAATTGGTTTTTTTACCTCGCCGTTCAGATAACTCTTTGTGACACAAGTTGCTGGAACTTCGAAGCGATAATGGCGCAGCGATGTCCATGTCGCATCTTGAGACCTCCTGAACATCGTGCCCAATGCTCTATCTCCTTAACCAATGAAATCTAAGGATAGAGAAAGAAATAGAGCAGATGATGGAACAGGAAATAGGGTGAATTAGAATCAAGTAGATACGGAAAGAGAAAGAGAGGGAAAGGAAGAGTGTGGATTAAGAGAGAGAGAAAAAAGATACAGAAAGGAAAAGTAAGAAGAATATTAAAAAGAACAAGCAGAAGAAGAGGACATTGTAACCCAGTTGTGCTTAGGAATTGTTGTACTGGTCCCTGAAAAGTTAATGAGTAGATGTGTGAAATGTACAAACATCCTTGACCCATGACAGATAGGACCAGCGGCCCTGTACGTCAGGATCAGGAACAGTTGGACTGCTTTCATGCGAGCATAGGAAATGCTAAACGCAAAAGGTCCATCTAGTTTGCCTTCTGGTAGTCGCATGATACAATAATAATGGAGTTGTTGACTAATCATCGCAATCAATCTCTATCAATTACACTACAACAGACCCAGAAATGACACGAGAGAAACCCAGTGGTGGAAAGCATTGGGAGCCATAAGTCCTAAGTCACTATTCCTCTAAAGCATACTACACTTAACACATCATGTCTCACATTAATTATATACTGTATCCCAAAAAATCTTGTGCATTTCTGAGTGTCAAAACAACTTAGCATCCTGAAAATGACTGTCTTCTGATACAAACAGGAGTGTGGATGGCAAGACTGGCACAAAAATACTGCCAAGACAGATTTTTTAAAAAGTTTTAAAAACCTATTGGAACAATTCACTACCTGCTGAAGTGAGACTGAACAGCTTCATTGTTCCCTTTCTCAGCCTCCAAGGCTGAGTATCATGTCAGAACCATAAATCACATCATTAACAGGGTCCTTACAACATGAATCACCAGCCTAAATGGCTGCGGCGAGATTCATTCGCATTAACAGCATAAATCCAACAATTTCGTGACACACAATTAATTTCAATGGGGAGGCTGACCTTGAGTTTGCAGTTTTGGTGAATCTAACGTCAATTTGTGTGGAATCTGAACTTGTGGCATATCTTCTTTGCTGCAAATTGCTCCTTTTTACGAACTAATTATGATGAGTGCCGTTAATTCACCATTTTTCCAGCAATTTCTGGCCCAACAACTTTATTTGTGCTGCATTTCAAAACAGTCTTGAAAGGGGGGAGGACTGCTAATAAGAACATAAGAAATAAGAGCAGGAGTAGGCCATATGGCTCCTCGAGCCTGCTCCGCCATTCAATAAGATCATGGCTGATCATCGACCTCAACTCCACTTTCCCGTCCCATCTCCGTATCCCTTGATTCCCCTAGATTCCAAAAATCTATCTATCTCAGCCTTGAATATACTCAAAGACACAGCCTTCTGAGGCAGAGAATTCCAAAGATTCACAACCCTCCGAGTGAAGAAATTCCTCCTCATCTCAGTCTTAAATTACCTACCCCTTATCCTGAGACTATGCCCCCTAGTTCTAGACTCTCCAGCCAGGGGAAACAACCTCTCAGCATCTACCCTGTCAATCCCCTTCAGAATCTTGTATGTTTCAATGAGATCACCTCTCATTCTTCTAAACTCCAGAGAGTATAGGCCCATTCTACACAATCTCTCATCATAGGCCAGCTCTCTCATCCCAGGAATCAATCTAGTGAACCTTCATTGCACCGCCTCCAAGGCAAGTATATCCTTCCTTAGATAAGGAGACCAAAATTCTGTACAGTACTCCAGGTGTGGTCTCACCAAGGCCCTGGACAATTGTAGTAAGACTTCCTTACTCTTATACTCTAACCCGCTTGCAATAAATGCCAACATGCCATTTGCCTTCCTTATTGCTTGCTGTACCTGCATGCTAGCTTTCTGGTACAAGGGGTGCTGAGTGACTTCCGTGTAAATCGAGACTTTCTTTGCCGACGCTCGGCTATTTCCCGCTGCAGTTGCTCACTCCACCGCTGAATGAATACACTTCCTGATATTTTACCATTTAGATGGATTGTTGGCTGCTTCAGAAGCAGCAAGGGATCATTATTGCAGGTACATCATAATTGGCTGGTAGTTGTTCGTTACTGCTTTTCACAGGAATTGCATATTGCAAAATCAACTGTCTTTTAATTAACTATTCTGATATAAGAAAAATATAGTGGTAATCAAGCATTTTGCAGAGAAAAGTGGAATTTTATTCCTATAGAGCTTTGCCTCATTAAGAATCTATGGTTACTGAGAGAATTTATATTCATATAATAAAATTACATGTGTTTGTGATGTATATTTAAGAACATAAGTAATAGGAGCTGGAGGAGGCTATTTGGCCCTTCGAGCCTGCTCCACCATTCAACAAGATCATGGCTGATCCTCTATCTCAACTCCACCTTCCCGCACTGTCCCCCTATCCCTTGATTCCTTTAGTTCCCAAAAATTTATCGACCTCTGTCTTGAAATATACTCAATGACTGAGCATCCACAGCTCTCTGGGGTAGAGAATTCCAATGATTCACAACCCTCTGAGTGAAGAAATTTCTCCTCATCTCAGTCCTAAATGGCCGACCCCTTATTCTGAGACTGTGACCCCGTATTCTAGATTCCCCAGCCAGGGGAAACAGCCTCTCAGTATTAACCCTGTAAACCCCTTAAGAATTTTATATGTTTCAATTAGATCATATCTCATCTAAACTCTAGGGAATATAGGCCTAGTCTACTCAATCGCTCCTCATAGGGCAATCCCCTCATCCCAGGAACCAGCCTAGTGAACCTTTGTTGCATTCCCTCTAAGGCAAGTATGTCTTTCCTTAGGTAAGGAGACCAGAACTGTACACAGGCGTGGCTTCACCAATGCCCTGTATAATTGAGTAAGACTTCTTTACTCTTTTATAATCTAATCCCTTTGTAACAAAAGCTAACATACCATTTGCTTTCCTAATTGGTTGCTGTACCTGCATGTTAACTGTTATGTTCATAGAACAGCTAGCTTTTGCTAGTCATTTATTCAGCCATGTGGACTGGTGTACAGGCATCCATCTTGACTACTGCCTTGTGGGTAGCCCCTACTAAACATACAGCTCCACCTAGTGTACCATTCTAGAATGACATGTTACTGATCATTACAGTTAACTTTCTGTGATTCATGTACAAGGACACCAAGGCCCCTTTGAATAAAAACATTTCCCAGTCTCTCACCATTCAAAAAAAAATGCTTTTTTTTTGTTTTTCCTACCAAAGTGGATAACTTTACACTTCCCCACATTGTATTCCATTTGCCATGTTCTTGCCCACTTAGTCAACCTATCTATGGCCCCGATTTTCTGGCTGCCGTTGGGCGGCTTTTCATGTGGCCGGGGGCCGAAAATCGGCGAAAAAGCGGGTCGGGAACCCCCCCGGCCTGATTCCCCGCCCTGTCGGACTGCCGTTGCCTCGCTTCAGTCCCGGCCGCCGCTGGCGGGACTGGTCGTCGGAGCACTAACGAGCAATTATCTGCCTGTTGAAGTTGATTTTCCCATGCCGTTGCAACTTTGGGGCTTTCCCCACCTGAAACCCGCCTGTGGGGAAGCTTGCTAGCTGTCAGCTGTAAGTAAGGAGAAGCTGCGATTTAAAGGGCCAGCACTTGTATGTTGAAGGACCTTGTTGCAGGTTTGGGGCTACTTCTTCAAGGCTTAGGCACAGCTGTGGAAGGTTGGAGCCTCACACACTTCTCCAATGCGATCTCCTGGGAAGCCCCTCTCGCCACCCTCACTCAGCGCTTCCTCAGCGGAGGCATCTACGAGAAGCGTGGGACGCCTTTTTTTCCTTCCCTTCTTGCCATTAGAGGATCTCCAGCAGCAGAGGTGGCAGCAGCAGAACCAGGAACAGCAGGATGAGCACCAGGCTGCTTCTCACTCACCTGAAGCTGCACAGGCCAGAAGGGGCCAGCGCTTGGAAGTGGCTTGAGAGCACCTTGCTGCGCTTTAGGGGGCCAGTGGGACCCGTTTCTGCACTGGCAGTCCTACTCAGAAGGACTTCCATGAGGATCTGGTTTCTCTGTTCAACAGATGGCCAACGCTCCTCAAGAGATGTCATTCTCTTATGTGCACTCACCATGTTTTCCGTACCCTGGTGAGTTATCTCCTCCATGGAGGTTGCCAACCTTTCCATGGTGATGCGTTCATGCGCCAATGACTCCACAAAGGCTCTGCTCATGGTCGCTTGGGACTCCTCCATTCGCTCCACACTCGCAGCGACCCTGGAGACAAAACCTGCCAGAGACTCCTGCATCTGTGCATGGAGATCCATCACCTCTTCTCTTGCGGATGGACCCAGAGGCAGAGGGTCGACATGCAGCACAGCTGAGCTGAGCTGGCAGAGTCCTGCGCCCTCCGACAAGGACTCTCCACTGCTGTCCCTGTCTCCAGAATCTGCTGAGGCTCACTTGTGAGCTGTGAAACACCAGGTGACAATACTATATGTCCCGAAGGTTCCCCCGAGGTGTGAGTGTCTGCGCTGGTGCTGGGTGCACTTACTTCTGCTGACGCTGCGCCCTCCGAGGTTGGAGCTTCCTCTGAGGAGTCTGGCTGCACAGCCTCTTCCCCCTCCACAGTGAGGACGGGGGCTCCGGATGGTACTGTGGGGGAGTAAAGGAAGGAGATAGAGATGTAATGCCAAGGTTCTTCTGGTGACTCCCAGCGAGCTGGCATCTGCTGACACCTGCATCCATGCAGCATTGGTCTTCATGGGAGGCCTCTTCCTCCCTGACCTAGGGAAGAGGACCTCCCTGTGGGCCCTAACCCCATCCAATAATGCCTGCAGTGAAGCCTCGTCGAATTTGGAGGCAGCTCGGGGTCTGGCACTGCCCACAGCTGCTGCAGGCTCCTCTGCCATCCTGTCTGGTTCGTTTGGAAGCCTTCAGAGGATGCAGTGCTTGCTATGGACCTTGAAAGCACCACGAATGATGACATCATACTGTGGGGATTTCTGACACGAATTGGACAATTAGCAAGGCTTCCCACATGCTGGGAATTAATTGGCCACTTGAGGGAAACTTGCGTGGAGCAGGCTGACACTTTTTTATGTATGTCAGAAACCCCACATTCGGGGAAATCCGACCATTCCCCCCACAAGCCGAAAATTGGGGCCTATATCTCTGCAGCCTCTTTGTGTCTTCCTCACAGCTTTCTTTCCCACCTAATTTTGTATCATCAGCAAACTTGGATATGTTACACTCAATCCCTTCATCTAAATCATCAATATAGATCGTAAATAGCTGAGGCCCAAGCACTGATCCTTACGATACCCCATTAGTTACAGCCTGCCAACCTGAAAAAGTCCTGTTTATTCCTGCTGTGTTTTCTGTCCCATTAACCAATCCTCAATCTATACTAATATATTACCCCTTATCCTTATCGAATGCTTTTTGAAAATCCAAATACACTACATCCACTGGTTCCCCCTTATCCATTCTACTAGTTCCATCTTCAAAAACTCTTGAGATTTGTCAAACACGATTTCCCTTTCATAAATCCATGTTGACTCTGTGTAATCATATTACGATTTTCTAAGTGCCCTGTTACCACGTCCCTAATAATACATTCTAAAAATAAGGAGGTATTGCTTCAGTTGTACAAGGTATTGGTGAGACCGCACCTGGAATACTGCGTACAGTTTTGGTGTCCATACTTAAGAAAGGACATACTTGCTCTCGAGTCAGTACAAAGAAGGTTCACTCGGTTCATCCCGGGGATGAGGGGATGGACATATGAGGAGAGGTTGAGTAGATTGGGACTCTACTCATTGGAGTTCAGAAGAATGAGAGGCGATCTTATTGAAACATATAAGATTGTGAAGGGGCTTGATCGGGTGGATGCGGGGAAGATGTTCCCGATGATGGGTGAAACTAGAACTAGGGGGCATAGTCTTAGAATAAGGGGCTGCTCTTTCAAAACTGAGATGAGGAGGAACTACTTCACTCAGAGGGTGGTAGGCCCATGGAATATGCTGCCCCAAAAAGCTGTAGAAGCTACATCATTACATAAATTTAAAACAGAAATAGACAGTTTCCTAGAAGTAAAGGGAATTAAGGGTTACGGGGAGCGGGCAGGAATTTGGACATGAGTCTAGGTTCGGATCGGTCATGGCCCTGTGGGTAGCGGAGTGGGCCCAGGGGCCATGTAGCCTGATCCTGCTCCTATTTTGTGTGTCTAATTCTGTTAGATTCAGGAGATGGTTCTGTGATAGTGGATTGGCGGTTAGGATCAGATCAGCCATGATCTTATTGAATGGCGGAGCAGGCTCGAGGGGCCGATTGGCCTACTCCTGCTCCTATTTCTTATGTTCTTATGTTCTTACTGATGTCTGGCTAACTGACCTATAGTTCCCGTTTTTTCTCTTCCTCCTTTCTTAAATAGCGGGGTTATGTTTGCTACCTTCCAATCCTTGGGGACTGTTCTAGAATTTAGGGAATTCTGGAAGATTAATACCAGTGCATCCACTATCTCTGCAGCTACCTCTTTTAAAACCCTAGGATACAGGTCATCAGGTCCAGGGGATTTGTCGCCACTTAGTCCCATTAATTTCTCCAGTACTATGTCTTTACTTATAATGATTTCTTTTAAGTTCCTCATTCTCTCTAGACCCTTGATTCCCCATTATTTTTGGAATGTTTTTGTGTCTTCTAAAGGGATGATTTTAACTTACCATGCTGGGCTTGCTGTTAAAATTGCTTCAGAGTACCAACCGCCCCATTCCTGCTGCTTTCCCTCTGTCCACTATTTTAACCACACATCTTTTTTATGTGGTCAAGGCGCCTACCAGAATCGGGCAGGAAACTCAAGAACACATGCAAATCGTAGTCCTATGATATTTGGACACTGACATTACAGGACCCCAATTTGTATGCATTCTGGAGTACCCTACTTGTCTCTGGTGGGCTGTGTGGTAAAACCTAGCTGAATTGGTCTCTCCGAGCCACTGGAGGCACTATTTAAAGAAGCACTCATCTGCGAGGAATAAGATCTCTGGGATCTGTGTGCCATTGTCGTGATTTGGATTTCCAGGAGAGTTTCCAGTATTCCAGATTGGTTCTTTGAGATTTTTTGCCTTACTGAACTTCATACTTATAGCTTATCATGGGTGCCATTATAACCACTTTGATTTGGATCTGTCAGACCAAACTGATTTAGCAACAAAATTTCTATACAAATAAAATGGTATACAATCACAGAAGCAAAAATGTAGGCAAGATACTACATAATACATATGAAGAACTAGAATCAGTGCACAAAGGTTTAATATATCCTTATCAGAAAGAAAGACTTGAATTTATATAGCGCCTTTCATGACCATCGGATGTCTCAAAGCACTTTACAGTCAATGAAGTACTTTTGAAGTGCCGTTGCTGTTGTAATGTCGGGAAACACAGCAGCCAATTTGTATACCTCAACTGAGGAGAACTGAAAAAGGAAATAAGAGAGTGTATGAAAATAGATTAGCGGGTAACATAAAAGGGAACCCAGAAGTATTTTATAAGCATATAAATAGTAAAAGGGTGAGACCAATTGAGAAACAAAAAATATCATCTTGTGGAGGCAGATGAGGTACTAAATGAGGACTTGACATCGGTCCTCACTAAAGAGGTTGCTGCCAATGTCACATTAAAGGAGGAGATAGTAGAGAAATTGGATTGCATAAAAATAGATACAAAGGAGGTACTTAAAAGGTTGGAGGCACAAAAAAAGTCACCCAATCTTGATGGGATGCATCATAGATTGCTGAGGGACGTAAGGTTGGAGATAGCAAAGTCTCTGGCCACAATCTTCCAATTGTCATTGGATATGGGAGCAGTGCCAAAGGACTGGAGGATTACAAATGTTACACCCCTGTTCAAAACAGAGAGAGGGATAAACCCAGCAACTACAATCCAGTCAGCCTAACGTCTGTGGTGGGGAGAATTTGAGACAAAATTAATTGTCACTTGGAAAAATATGTGTTAATAAATGACAGCCAGCACAAATATTTATTAAATACTAATTGTGTTTGACTAATTTGATTGAGTTCTTTGATGAAGTAACGGAGAGGGTTGATTAAGGTAGTGCGATTGATGATGTGTGTGGGCTTTCAAAAGGCATTTGATAAAGTACCACATAATAGACTTGTTAGCAAAATTGAAGCCCATGGCATTAAAGGGGCAGTGGCGGCATGGATACGAAATTGGTTGAGACAGAAATAGTGGTGAACTGTTGTTTTTCAGAGTAGAAGTACGTATACAGTGGTGTCCCCCAGGGGTCAATATTAGGACCACTGCTCTCTTTGATATATATTAATGACATGGACTCGGGAATACAGGGCATAATTTCAAAGTTTGCAGATGACACGAAACTCGGAAATGTTTTGAAACAGTGAGGAGGATAGTAACAGACTTCAGGAGGATATAAACAGACTGGTGAAATGGGCAGACACATGGCAGATGAAATTTAACACAAGAGAAATGTGAAATGATGCATTTTTGGTAGGAAGAATGAGGAGAGGCAATATACATTAAATGGTACAATTTTAAAATCGGTACAAGAACAGAGAGACCTAGAGGTGTACGTACACAAATCTTTGAAGGTGGCAGGACCAGGTGAGAAGGCTGTTAAAAGATCATATGGGATTCTTGGCTTCATAAACAGAAGCATAGAGTACAAAAGCAAGGAAGTTATGCTAAACCTTTATAAATCACTGGTTAGACCCCAGCTGGAGTATTGTGTCCAATTCTGGGCACCACACTTTAGCAAATATGACAACACCTTAAAGAGGATGCAGAGAAGATTTACTAGAATGCTACCAGGGTGCAGGACTTCAGTTACATGGAGAGACTAGAGAAACTAGAATCATAGTGGTTACAGCACGGAAGAAGGCCATTCGGCCCATCGAGCCCGTGCCGGCTCTCTAAGAGCACTTCAGCTAGTTCCACTCCCCCATCCTTTCTCTGTAGCCCTGCAAATTTCTTTCCTTCAGATACTTATCCAACTCCCTTTTGAAAGCCATGATTGAATCTGCCTCCACCACCCTTTCAGGCAGTGCATTCCAGATCATAACCACTCGCTGCGTAAAAAAGTTTTTTCTTATGTCACCTTTGGTTCTTTTGCCATTGGTTCTTTTGCCAATCACCTTAAATCTGTGTCCTCAAGTTCTCGACTCTTCTGCCAGTGGGAACAGTTTCTCTCTATCTACTGCGTCCAGATCCCTCATGATTTTCAACACCTCTATCAAATCTCCTCTCAGTCTTCTCTGCTCCAAGGAGAACAACCCCAGCTTCTCCAGTCTATCAACGCAACTGAAGTCCCTCATTCCTGGAATCATTCGCGATTTGTGCACACATATCCCCAGATCTCTCTGTTCGTGCACCCGCTTCAGGATTGCACCATTTAGTTTATATGTCCTCTCCACATTCTTTCTACCAAAATGTATCACTTCACACTTTTCTGCATTTAATTTCATCTGCCATGTGTCAACACATTTCACCAGCCTGTCTATGTCTTCCTGAAGTCTATTGCTCTCTTCCTCACTGTTCACTATACTTCCAAGTTTTGTGTCATCTGCAAATTTTGAAATTGTGCCCTGTACACCCACATCCAAGTCATTAATATATATATCAAGAAAAGCAGTGGTCCTAGAACCGACCCCTGGGGAACACCACTCTGTACCTTCCTCCAGTCCGAAAAACAACGTTCACCACTACTCTCTGTTTCCTATCACTTAGCCAATTCTGTATCCATGCTGCCACTGCCCCTTTTATTCCATGGGCTTCAACTTTGCTGGCAAGCCTATTATGTGTCACTTTGTCAAACGCCTTTTGGAAATCCATGTACACTGCGCCAACTGCATTACCCTCATCAACCCTCTCTGTTACTTCATCAAAGAACTCAATCAAGTTCGTTAAACACGATTTGCTTTAACAAATCTGTGATGGATTTCCTTAATTAATCCACACATGTCCAAGTAACTGTTAATTTTGTCCCTGATTACTGTTTCTAAAAGCTTCCCCACTACCGAGGTCAAACTGACTGGCCTGTAATTGCTGGGTTTATCTTTACACCCTTTTTTGAACAATGGTGTAACATTTGCAATTCTCCAGTCCTCTGGCACCTCCCCAGAATCTAAGGAGGATTGTATATTATGGCTAGTACCTCTGCGATTTATTCCCTCAGCATCCTAGGATACATCCAAGTACAGCCAGCCTTTCTAATACCTCCTCTTTATCAATTTCTTATCCTATCAAGTATCTCCACTAACTCTTCCATTACTATACCTATGGCAGCATCCTCTTCCTTGGTGAAGACAGATGTAAAGTACTCGTTTAGTACCTCAGCCATACCCTCTACCTCCATGCATAGGTCTCCTTTTTGGTTCTTAATCAGCCCCACCCCTCCTTTTACTCTTTTTATATGCCTATAGAAGACTTTTGGATTACCTTTTATGTTGGCTGCCATTCTATTCTCATACCCTCTCTTTGCCCCTCTTATTTTCTTTTTCACTTCTCCTCTGACCTTTCTATATATAGCCTGGCTCTAAAGGTTGTTCTCCTTATGGCAGAAAAGGTTAAATGGAGATTTACGAGAGGTGTTCAAAATCATGAAAGGTTTTGATAGAGTAAATAAGTAGAAACTATTTCCAGTGGCAGAAGGGTCAGTAACCAGAGGACACAATTTTACGGTAATTGGCAAAAGAACCTGAGGTGAGGAGAGTTTTTTTTTACACAGCGATTTGTTATGATCTGGAATGCACTGCCTTAAAGGGTGGTGGAAGCAGGTTCAATAATAACTTTCAAAAGGGAATTGGATAAATATTTAAATGGAGAAAATGTGCAGGGCTATGGGGTAGGGCAGGGGACTGGGACTAATTGGATAGCTCTTTCAATGGCCTCCTGTGCTGTATCATTCTATGATTCCCACAAATAGCAATGAGATAATGATCAGATAATTTGTTTTAGTTGATGTTGATTGAGGGATAACAACTCCCCAGCTCTTTTTTTAGAATAGTGCCATGGGATCTTTTATGTCCACTTGTGAGTGCAAATGGGGCCTCGGTTTTATGTTTTATCCAAAAGGCAGCATTTCGAACAGTGCTGCAGTGAAGTGTCAGCTGTGATTATATACTCAAGACTCTGGAGTGGGGGCTCGAGTCCATGACCCTCTGACTCAGGCGCCAGAATGCTACCATTGAGCCAAGGCTGACACCTTTTTTACAGTTTCTTGGAATAGAGCAGTTTCTATGTCTAAATTAATTCAGTGTCTTAATATTTGGTAGAGTCTGCAGTCTTGAAGGGTATCAGGATGAGATGTTGATGTGGAATACATGAGCCTTAAGTGCGCATTGAACATGATGTAGTTTTATGTCATTTAGTATCTTGCCTAAGTACTTTTTATCTGTGATTGTGTACTAGAACTGCTGATCTCTAAAAATTCAAGTGTCATGTACAACCTTTTGAAGCGAATGTTGTCAATCAATTGTGATTAATGTAACACTGATATGAAAATGATTACATGGAATGGTAATGAAAAGTTAAACGCACATTGTCTGAAGTTCAAGCATCCATCAACAGCTATAGTCCTTACAGTATCCAATCCAAAGCACACACAGATCAAAGCACCTTCATGTTAATTGATTCTTAATCAAAAGGAACTTCTCCTCTCTTGTAGCTTCACTGTCAACTGTCTTCTATTTTGTATCTAACAAAGCAGCAGCTTCCATTTTAAATTTGAAATGATATCATGCTAAAGACAGAAATACCTATTTTTGTCACAATGGAGACCAATGAAATGCCAGAAATTGACAAGAGAAGGACCACTAATTGCTAGCAGTGTGAAAAAACTGCAGTATAGGGAGACCTCGGTGGCAGTGATAGGAGATGACTGGTCCCAATTAGTCCCCTTTCCCCTTGCAAGTCATAGTCCCCTTTTCCTTACATTCACCCTTCTCTCCCCAGTCACGGGGATCACTCTGCCTCCTCTCCTAATCCATAACCCGGACTCGCCCTGAGGCTCAGCCTTGGTATGCAGTTTCTGCTCAAGCCTACCGTTCCCATACCTGTCCACCCATCCCAGGGCTCAGCCTAAGTTTGAGCCTTTCCCTTACTCTGTAACCACTGTCCAGACCCACGGTACGCACATCTGTCCTACTCTCGCAAATCTTGGCTTCCACACACCTCAAATCACGGACCAGTTTCAGCACAGGCCTTGGCCCTGGTCTGCAGCCTCCATATTGACCTGGCTCCACTACAATTTAGCTTAAAGACTCAATTCCACAACCAATGCCACAAGAGATTCACTAAGTATTAAAAATCTTGTCTGTGTATTTGTAGTCTGTCATATTCTAAAGTTATTGATTGATCTATGCTAACCATGTAACACCACTCCAAAAATCGGTCCACATGATACCATGGATGAATTAGATTGTTCAAGGAGAAACATTTCAATTTATTTTTGGACTTCATGATAGCTGTTCATGACTCTTTTCCATCCTCCATTAATTCTCTATCCTAGGCATCAAGGGGTATGGGGAGAGAGCGGGAATATGGTATTGAGATAGAGGATCAGCCATGATCGTGTTGAATGGCGGAGCAGGCTCGAATGGCCTGCTCCTATTTTTCTATGTTTCTACTCGGAATCCCTTCCTCCCTTCTCAAGTGCCCTAGGTCCACTCCATTCCTCACATGGAGGCTCTCCGTGAGTGCTCCCTCTCTTGCTGTTTTGCACCACTTGGGCTCACCCGAGTGCTTTGGCTCGAATGTTGCAGCCTCCAGTCTCCATACCTGACACTGCAGAGAAAAGCTTCCTGCCTGAAACTTTCAGTCCTGCACTCCACTTCCCAGGGCTGCCACAACAACCTCTAGACTCCCATTTCTGAATCTGGTTATGTGAAGTTGGGACTGTAAGCAATGTCACTGGAGAGCCACTAGATTATTTAAATGTGATTCAGGTTCAGTTTTAGTATGGATGTACAGTTTGGCTGCATGGCCAGCATTTCAAATCTAATAAATGCAAAACTCATTCAGTGACTAATCCATTTTACATAAAAATTACACTATAGTGTATTTACGTATGGGTGGTAATTTGATTTAAAGTAATGCCAACACTAATTTAATTCAACTTACCTTCATTTAAACAAATGTTAGACCAGAACTGATGCACTAAAATAATTAGATTGATATCATTGAATCATCTTCATTGAGTCAAATTATCCCCAATTTGCAAAAAGCACTCCTGTAGACGAGAATGAATGTTTGTTTGTAATATATGCATTGATCAAGAATTTTGTCACAAACTTTATGTGGAGTGAATTTAAAAATGAATGGGGGAGAAATTGGGTGAGTAGCGCCACCTGTTAGCGCCTAAAGCGGCAGTCAGTGGCTGTAGCGCCACTGGCTGCGTCTCCGGCGATATTCAGTAGGGGCGCTAATGGTGGCGTTAGACATTTGTGCTGCGCCGCCACCGATGACTTCATCGGTGTGCGCAGTGCCCCGTTTGCGATATTTGGTAGCGAATGCCGCAGTTGCGCCGCTCGCTACCCGCGCCCGGTTCACGGGGCCTTACTGTGCCGGCAGCGGCGCAAGTTAAGGTGGAGGTGCGGGGCGGCCGCTTTTTCAGCGGCCGCCTGCCAGCACCTCCGTCCCCGGCCTCCTAACCCACCCCCCCCCCCCCCCCCCCCGCGGCATTGCCGGCTGTTTCCCGAGAGCCCGGCACTTCTCCTTGGTGCCGGGCTCATTTGCCGGCACTCGCAATCGGGGATCGCGCTGTTGCAGGCACCTCCCCCTTAACAGTGGGAGGAAGGCCTGCAGTACCACAGCGTGCCGTGCCGCAGCGTGTGGCGCTGCGGCACATTGCGCTGCGATAATCAGTTTCAGCGCCCTAAGAGGGACGCGGAGCGCCTCGAGCCTCGCCCCGTCTCCCTCGAGGGGCACTGAAACTGAATTTCTGGCGATCGGTATCACTCCGATCGCTGCGCTAAATCCTGCACTCAGGCGACTTTTGCGCCGCTTTGGCGCCCCAACCCAATTTCTAGGCCAATGTGTATTTCGAGAAAAGTACTCACTTCCTTGTCTATTCTATATCATTATTTAATAGCTGCCTCCTTTCTTTGCAAAGAAATCCTTAGTTGAAAGGTTCATTTGTAAAAGTGTAAATGAAGCAGCTGTGTCCTGATGATGATGGGCAAGGGGACTTCCATGGAGTGTGGCCACTAATTGGCATTGGCATGCACATAATTGGTCTTTTTGCTGGTTGGTTGGGAGGCACCTTTTCCTTTATAACATAGGGCTGGATATTTACTGGGGCAGGTTGCGTAGGCTGGGGGTGGTGTTTCAGACGGGAAACCCACAGCATGTGACTTTTGGCCCTGACCGGTTCTCCTCCCGGAAGTCAGCCTCACCAACAGGTTTGACTTCCAGTCAGGCAGGGAGCACTCCGGAGGAGGCCGCAGGACCAGGTAGGTCCAATTCCCGACCCCGGGGGGTCTGATCCCCGACCCCGGGGGTGAGAGTCCGATTCCTGACCCCGGGGGGTCCGATCCCTGACCCCGGGGGTGAGAGTTCGATCCCTGACCCCAGGGGGTCCGATCCCGATCCCTGACCCCAGGGGGTCCGAGTCCCCGATCCCGGGGGGAGAGTCCGATTCCTGACCCCAGGGGGTCCGATCCCCGACCCCGGGAGGTCCAATCCCAGGAGTGGGGGGTCCAATCCCCGACCCCGGGGTGGGGGGCTGGTGGGGTGGTCTGATGAGCGGACAGCTTGAAGGGCCGGGAGGAAGCCCTCTTGCTCCTCCTGGCCACAAGGAATGTTATGAAGGCACTTACCTTCTCCCTGAGGCTGTCCTCGCCTCACTGCCAGTTTCCCGAGGCCCAGGATTCCCAGCCGGCCACTGTAAATCTGAGGCTTCCAGCCTCTTTAGCATATTTTAAATGCCAACCCGCCTCCTAGGAATGGGTTGGCTGCATGCCCCTTGTCCCGCTTCAGTAAAACACGGAAGTCAGTGGGATGGAGCTGGCTTCCCGGCGCTCTTGGAATTTAACCCCTCCAATCCCACCCGTTCACCCATGTTAAAACTCTCCCCATAGTCGCCGCCAAATTTTTACTTTGATCACAGCAAAACTCAGTGCAACCATTTTCAATTAGTCTGTAAATAGGCTAATTATGTAATGTCAGCTGGTGAACAAAGAGGAGGCAGATGGGGACAAGAGCGGTGGTAAGTACTCGCACAGTAAGTACTTACCCCAGCAGTTACCTTCTCCCTTAAACCTCATTAAATATATGCTAATGCAAATTTAAGTCATTGGGTCTGATTTTAGATTTACACTTTGTAGCACCAGTAATGTAGCACTAGGTGCTCAATTTTGAGCTTGGTTGCAATGATTTTTTATGTCCTGGCCTCATGTCTTGCATTTTAAATATTTAAGTCATGGATCACATGCCATCCACCATGGTGCTTTGGTGAAGCATCCATTTTCAACTGTAACACTGGAGAATGAGTGCCCACAATGCAACCTCTAACAATCTTAACATAAAAGGTCCCGTGGCACTATTTCGAAGAAGAGGGAGAGTTATCCCCGGTGTCCTAACCAATATTTATCCCTCAACCAGCATAATTAAAACAGATTATCCGGTCATTGTCACATTACTGTTTGTGGGAGCTTGCTTTGCGCAAATTGGCTGCCGCGTTTCCTACATTGCAACAGTGACTACACTTCAAAAGTACTTCATTGGCTATAAAACGCTTTGGGCTGTCTGAAGTCGTGAAACGCGCCATATAAATGCAAGTTTTTTTTACTTCTATGTTAAGGGAATACTCCAGGGTTAAGTCCCATACAGCTCTTAGCCTTGAATATTCTTTTGAAAAATATTCACCCATTACCATATACTTATTTTTTTAATTGCAATTGGTAAAATATTTCAGAACTCCCCAAGCCATAACTGGCCTCCCATCAGAAATGCTACTTTCACTGATATTCTGAAACTAGGCAATGAAACATGATGGCTTGTAATTTGTGGTCAGCGGCGAAGCAAAGGCGAAGAAAGCTGCCCACAGAGATCTCTGTGGCAAAAACTTGAGATTTCTTGATGTGTAATTGATTGTAGCGCTGTGAATAGGGGATTCCTAGAGTGATGCAGACGTGACATCATCAAGCTGTCTAAACAGCCAATCACATTGAAGAATTCTCAGACTGCAAACCAGGATATAAAAAGCAGTATTTATCCTCACTTTTTAAAAATGTTAGAGAGCGAAATAAAGACTGGGACTTTCACATGGGGATAAAGTAAATATATTTTTTTTATTGTAATTTTATCATAATGGGGAAATTTAACATTCCACAAATATAAGAATTAGTTTTTCAGGGCCAGAATGGTTGTTTAGTAGTCAATATGCTGTTAAAACCCCAGTTACACCTATTCCAACAAGGTTTAACATTTTAATTGGGTATTTAACAGCGATATTAGTGCGGAAAAGCTCATGTTTTCATCAGTTCCACTGATTTCATTGATTGGTGGCTATGGGGAGGGGGTTTGGAGGTGGCGTCCACAACGCAGCCTGTGTCAGAGCAGTGAATGGCTGACTGCAACTTCAGGATTTCTGCATTTAGATGTGCCTGCGCTACATCCTGAAGTTGTGGTCAGTTTCAGAGGGGTAATGATGGCGAATGCTGACAGTTCGCCGTCATAACCCACTGCAAAATCCGGGCTGATATTTCTTTACTTAGCCTGGCTCCACTGCTTTTAAAAAAAACAAAAAACTATATAGAGATTTTTCTGGTGAATACTTCATGATAAAACTATTGTAGCATCTTATCAAGCAGCACTCCTCAGAAGTGACGTAATAGCAAGAAAAATATGAAATAGCTTTTGGTGTGAATTCAGCTTTGTGTGTGTGTGTCTGGCCCAGATTTTGGCAGGTCCTTAAGAACATGGAGAGTAAAAATAAACCTATTTATTTAGCTTTCCAACAGCAATGAACACATATATCTTGTAAGTGTAGTTTAGAGACACTATAAATAGAATAAAATCATACCCAATGTATTGCATGCAATAGTAAAGGTTACAGAAATACTTGATGTGTTTTTTTGTTCCCATCATCGTGATTGGAATTTATACACTCTTGGGTAAATTAACCGATACCGTGCTTCCCCAGGGAGCTGTGCTCTAACCCACACTCCTTTCGAGCACAGCTACCTGCTGGGATTAGTAAATTTGCCCACCAGTGTCAGTGTTAAAAATTCTTTGAGCTGGTAAGGATTCATTGTAACCTGCCTCTAATCTGCTCGAACAATTTGCCTTTGCAGTATGCCTTTTGCTCAAAGAAAAGCACCCTCTACTGCACCAGCATTACATTTCTATTTCTTACACTGAGGAAACTGAAGGAAACAACCTGGAAAAACTGGGTCTCCACTGTTTGTTTTCCTGGGGCTTCTGGTGGTCTCTCACCAGAGTTGGCAGGAGACTGGTGAAATCCCCAATGGAATTTCAAGATCTATTTCATCATGTGTCTTCCACGGAAGACTATTTCACTTTCCTCACTTCCATTTTCTCCCAAATGCATGAAGCAACATCTCCTCCTCTTCTGTCCATTCTATCGTTCTGGACCATCCTGTCCTGCTGCACTTTGAATTAGTTTCCATTTTCTGTCTGTAATTTTTTTTAAAAAACTGGAACATTACCTGGTGAGTCAGGTGGAACAGGCAAGATATATTCACGTGATGAAGTACCAGTGATTTTCAATGTACAGTGCCTGTTGCAGAAGTGACACATCAGTTAATGAGATGCACAAATCTCAGGCATTTGTATCTATAGGTCTGTGTCTCATTCTTCATTGCAGTATTTAGCAAATTATCTTAATGTGTGTCTTACTTTTTTGGTGCATACTCGGGGGAAATACTGTAAGGATAAATTGTGTAGACTACAGGAAACCTCACAGTCTGTGAATACAAACATGTCTCCACTCCTTTGTAATGTAGCGAGGGGCCATGTGGCTCAAACTCCTCCATAAAGGACAACCATATCTAATTCCTGTCTGCCTAGTTTGTGGGGAGAGAGAGAGAATATTGATCTCATTCCTGGTGGGTTAGTATATGTGGAATCTTGGGTCTAATTCCTCTTGGCTGTGTGTGTGTGTCTGGTAATCTTAGGCCCCATTCCTGGGGAAATGTCTGGCCCCAGCAGTGATTCAGTTGAAATGATGCTCCATTCTGAAAGTTTTGATTTTATCTGTTTATTCCTGCTACACATGATCAGGTAATTTTACATTAACCGGTTCTTTGCTAGACATCAATTTCACACATACCCAGAAAATTTACTATTTCTATAAAGTTGTAGAATAATAGAGTTTTTGATTAATCCTGTCAGCAACAAGTGGAATATTTGAATATCAAAATAATTGGTTCGTACAGCTGCACTTTTAATGCTGAGTAGATATTTTTTTATTGAGGTTTTTAAAATTTCTTCTCCACTTTATTGAAACATTAAGAGAAATGCAAGATATAAAACAAATTTTTATGCTTTGGAAATGTAGTGGAGTTATAAAATATTCAAGAGGAATTTTATCATTTAGATTTGGTTAATACGTTTATTATACAGATGTTGGCAGAGGACGAGAGCTATGATAAAGTGTTGAAGTAAGAGTTACAGGCATGATAGAAATTGTGTTTTTTTTTTTTATTCGTTCATGGGACGTGGGCATCGCTGGCAAGGCCAGCATTTATTGCCCATCCCTAGTTGAGAAGTGGTGGTGAGCCACCTTCTTGAACCGCTGCAGTCTGTGTGGTGAAGGTTCTCCCACAGTGGTGTTATGGAAGGAGTTCTAGGATTTTGACCCAGTGATGATGAAAGAATGGCGATATACTTCTAAGTCAGGATGGTGTGTGACTTGGAGGGGAACTTGGAGGTGGTGTTGTCCCACCTAGGACAAGGGCAGCAGGCGCATGGGAAGAGGTCGCGGGTTGGGAGGTGCTGCCGAAGAAACCTTGACAAGTTGCTGCAATGCATCTTGTAGATGGTGTACACTGCAGCCGCGGTACGCCAGTGGTGGAGGGAGTGAATGTTTAAGGTGGTGGATGGGGTGCCAATCAAGCGGGCAAAAGCTAAAGGCTGGGGACATTATTTAAGTCACGGTCAATTCTATAAAACAAGCGGTGATGGTTTAAAGGGCTACTGTTTTCAGGGAAAAGGGTGTTTGACCAATAGTTTTATTTCTAAATGCATAACTCAATTATGTTAACGTTTTACAACACCACCCCACTTTTTTGTGACACCATTGTATCAAAACTGATACCTGGATCTTTCACTTCTTCCCCATCCCCATAGAAAAATTGTTCGTCAAGCAAGTCTTCATGAAGAAACTACCCCTTTTACTGTATAGCCCGAGGGTCAATGGTTATATTATACCCTAGGCGTTAAATTTAAGGCATGCACAGGGGCCCTCAAGCAGGTGTTGGGCCCCTTTCAAAACTGAGATGAGGAGAAACTTCTTCACTCAGAGGGTGGTGAATCTATGGAATTTGCTACCTCAGAGAGCTGTGGAAGCTGTGACATTAAATAAATTTAAAACGGAGATAGACTGTTTCCAAGCTGATAAGGGAATTAGGGGTTATGGGGAGCGGGCAGGGAAGTGGACATGAGTCTAGGTTCGGATCAGCCATGATCCTGTTGGGTGGCGGAGCGGGCCCGAGGGGCCGTGTGGCCTACTCCTGCTCCTACTTCTTGTGTTCTTGTGTTATTTACTTATGCAAAGGGCCTAATGTTCAGACTGCTGCCATAGAAACCTGGGGTTCTGGGTTGAACAGGTTGTGCATGTACTGAAGGTAAAATAATGGGCCGGATCTTTCTGGAGCAGGGTATCTCTCAGCATGCCCCATTAGTTGGACTTTTTTTCTAAACCGTTCAGCTCAAAAATATTTTGTGACGTAACTTGCTGGAAGTGCTAGCTGATAACAGCGTGGTGAGGACAAGGGGGCATCTGGGACCTTAGTGAGCAGCGGGACCAACAGTGTATCTCCTTAACCAATGAAATTTAAGGATTGAGAAAGAAACCGAGACCGAGAAGGAGGGTGAATTAGAGTCAAATCGGGTACAGAGAGGGAAATAGAGATGGAAAGAAAGATTGGATTCAGAGGGATAGAAAAAAAGAGACATAAAGGAAAAGAAAAAATTGAAACTTTTAAAAATCTCATTTACCACCTGTAGGAATGAGACTCCACAGTTAAAATTGTTCAATTTTTGGGCCAAAGTGGTTGGTGGTTGATTGGTACTACATTAACAATTATCATGTTGTTAAAAAGGTACTTGCGCTGTTAATTACAAGACTTAACTTTCTGTAGCAGGTTTAATGGGTAATTCATGTGCAAATCCAAAGTTCTTAAAAATAATGGGGAGGCTAAGGGCGAGATGCCATTTGTGCAAAGCATACAGCGAAGTGCCGTAAATCAACCAACAAGTTCTGGAGATTTGGAACTCATGGCATATCTCAAGCCCTGAACTTGCTATCTGATTTGCGCATTAATAACAGTGCGTGTCGTTAACACGCCGTTATTTTTACAGCAAGATCCGGCCCAATGTGGTTGATGTGGCCAATGGTACCTTGAATGACCTAGAGCATGTGACACCATTCAGTCACGGCCTCCCTTGTGAATTGTAGCCTGCACAAGCGCTCTTTTCCTGTCAGCTGTTGCTATGTGTGTCATGGTTTGTAAATGCAGGTGCAAGGATGCTGGCAGGTGGGCACAAAGTGCTTCTGCTCTAGTTCGACCTAGCCTGCATTCCTCTCTCTTGGTCCTTCTTCCAAAAAAAAAATCCAGGGGAGCTCCCAAGAGGATGCATCTGAAGTGGTGCTTGTGCCACTTACCCCATGCTAATGAGGTTCACCCCACTGACCAGACAAACTTTGAGGTCAGTGCTCGAGGGCACAGTCGGGCCAATCCCGGTGTAACCACTGGGATTGTAACCTAAGCAAGTTTGTGGCCAATGTTGTCTCAGTAATCTTTGGCTTCATGTATTTGATCTGTAAATAAATCTGAATAAGTAATTTTAACCTGTACTCATTGGTCTATTGGAATGATATTTCTGCCTTTTGGAAGAGAGAAACTACATAGTAGGCATCCTCAGCAGGTCAGGCAGCATCTGTAGAGAGAGAAACAGAGTTAACGTTTCAGGTCGATGACCCTTTGTCTGACCAAAAGGCCATCGAACTGAAACGTTAACTCTGTTTCTCTCTCCACAGATGCTGCCTGACCTGCTGAGCATTTCCAGCATTTTCTGTTTTTATTTCCAATTTCCAGCATCCACAGTATTTTGCTTTTGTTATAGTAGGTGTCCTATTTGATCTCTGGTGAATAATATTCCAGGATTAGGGTTAATTGTTAAACATGGCTATACTAACCCATACACATGCATAAGGGCACATGTTTTATTTCATAGGAGACTCAATCTGCTTATGGACATCACTCAAGCTGTGAACACAAATGTGTTGGGAAAACTGCATATATCGGTCAAAATTGTTAATCTTGACAATATTGTACATTTTATGCTGAAATTTCTAATCAAGTCTGCCCACTTCCAGTTAGAATAGTGGACATAAATTATTTTTCCTGCTACCCTCTCAGTCAGTAATGTTGAGATACAAACCCTGCTGGAATCATACTGGGGAAATCAATAAAATGTACAATATTGTCAAGATTTACAATCATCATACAATAGTAAACATTGGGGTTGATTCTTGTACCTGTCCTAGACAGGCACAGGAATTTTAAATGTTAAATATCAATTTCAATTGTTCTGTTTACTCCTGATAACTCAAAGGCACTTAATTTGAATTACTGGATAATTAAATGTTTTTTTAAACTGCTAAATAAGCCCACTGAGCTGTGTTACTTCAATTACTTAAAAATGAATTTGAATGAACAGTAGACTAGTTTATGGTGAAGTCCACGTATGATGAGTTGAGACCTGTGCAATTCCACTGCACAGATGTCACAGAAATCATCAATTATGTACCAACCTGTGAAATGCAGAGAAAAGTTAGGTACTCCACTCATCTAGTCCATGCTAGGATTTTCTGATCATGGTTCTTCTATGCTAGGGAACAATGGAAGGACTAACATTACCTACAGAAAGCAAAAATATCACCACTACAATTCCAGAAAAGCAAAACGAACCCGAGACAAAGCAAAGCGAGAATATACAGGGCCAGCGGGAAAGATTGAAAATATCAATAGAAGGTCAAATATATCAGATAAACCAACATCACAAAAATGACAGGGGGGGAAAAAAAAGCAGGCTTGCATTTA
The DNA here is from genome assembly GCF_052327205.1 of Somniosus microcephalus. Classification (NCBI taxonomy): domain Eukaryota; kingdom Metazoa; phylum Chordata; class Chondrichthyes; order Squaliformes; family Somniosidae; genus Somniosus; species Somniosus microcephalus. The sequence continues at coordinate 36,317,478 of NC_140994.1, read as the reverse complement.
TATAGCACCTTTCAGGACGTCCCAAAGTGCTTTACAGCCAATGAAGTACTTTTGAAGTGTAGTCACTGTTGTAATGTAGGAAATGCAGCAGCCTATTTGTGCACAGCAAGGTCGCATAAACAGCAATGTGATAATGACCAGATCATCTGTTTTAGTGATGTTGATTGAGGGATAAATACTGGTCAGGACACTGGGGATAACTCCCCTGCTCTTCTTTGAAATAGTGCCATGGGATCTTTTATGTCCACCTGAGAGAGCAGACGGGGCTTGGCTTAACGGCACCTCCGACAGTGCAGCACTTCCTCAGTACTGCACTGGAGAGTCAGCCTAGATTTTTGTGCTCAAGTCTCTGGAGTGGGACTTGAACCCACAAACACAGACCAAGGAGACTAACCCGTGCGCAAGTCAAAGGGCGTCACGAAAACCCCAATGAAAGTGAAGGTCGGCGTGGGTCGACCGAGATGGAGGATCTTAGCTACAAGGACAGGTTGGAGAATGGGGGAATGGGACTGACTGGATTGCTCTACAGAGAGCTGGCACAGACTCGATGTGCCGAATGGCCTCCTTCTGTGCCGTTATGACTCTGACTCTATAACCTTCTGACTCTGACTGTATAACCTTCTGACTCCGAGGTCACGGCTGACACCTACCAGTGACTATGAAGCAGATTACTAACCAAACCACAGGCACAAAACAAAAGACACACTCAAGTCAGAACCAACATACAACAATGCATAAAATATAAAAATAAAAGTTGCACAAAACTATGGAAATAATATTGTGCACCACTCTAAGGGAGCGCAAAGCTAACTAACATGGCAGCCCAATAAACTACCCATATAATCTCGAGCAATGTAACCCACATCGGTGATATACCACTGCAAAATGACAAGCTGCAGAACAGAACAAAATAAAAAATAAAGAACAGACAGCAAATAGTAAAAGGATAGTACTAAGTGTGTTGTGCAGCATATTAGTGTCGTTTTTCTAACACATTTCCACTTGTATCCAAATTGAAAATAGAATAAAATTTTAATTTCAAATAAACAAATGAGTTGTTTTGATGATGCATTTTGTGCGTGACCACATTCATGGGGTTAGTTCTTGACTTTATGCAATATTGTAAAACTGTTTTTGGGAGTTGACGGCCTATTTTATATCTCTCCCAATTTCTAAAACAGGCTGCAGGCTCGCTATCACTCATTTTACACTATCGCACAAAGTCAAAATCTGTCCCATGATGTGCTGGTCTGGTTGCTGTCCCCCTGAGTCATTGGTATGGTGTGCCACATGATCAGTCTAGCCAAGTCAAATGCGATTCTGTCATTGCTGGCAGGACCGCCATTAGTCATTAATCTTCATGAACTGTTCAGAAAAGCTTGAAGCATGTCAACTGTAGACTGCGAAAGCAATACCCCAAAACACATTTTCACTGACACTGATGAGCTGTTCTGCACAATCTGAAGTTCAGACGTGAGCTACTGACTGTTGGGCAATCCTACATAAAGGAGAAACAAGTCAGTAGCAGATTTGGCAAAAAAAACCATTCATTTGTGTAACTTTACCTAATTTTGAGAATGACGGTGAGCGTATTGACAGAAGGGTTGAAAATAAGTTAAACTTGATGTTTTTATTTTCGCACTTGATATAGTTATTGTATATTTAATGTTTTTATAATTTATATGTGTGCATGTGAGGAAATATATTCTGAACAATTACTGTTGTCGATAGAGAGTGGAGAAGTGAGTGTTGTTTTAATTTGTAGTTTCATCTGTGACACATATATGAAGTAGCATGAATCCTGTCCAAAAATGGTTGTGAATTTCACAAGTGGTTAAAATGAGCTTAAACAGTTCACTGCTAGGTCACTAAGTGAGATACTTCACGTGGCGAAACTGGCCTTCCATCTATCTTTAATCACAGAAAATACACTTCCTAAAGAAAGAAAGAACTAACTTGTATTAATAGAACGCCTTTCATGACCTCGATGTCCCAAAATGCTTTACAGCCAATGAAATATATTCAATTAAACATAAAATTTCCCTTTGTGTTAGCCATGATCTGATTTCACATGAAGCTAACTTCAGTACAAAAGCAAAATACTGCGGATGCTGGAAATCTGAAATAAAAACAGAAAATGCTGGAGATACTCAGCAGGTCAGGTAGCATCTGTGGAGCGAGAAACAGAGCTAACGTTTCAGCTCGATGACCTTTCATCGGTTAACTTCAGTGTTTTTAAGTTAATGCAATAGAAACAAAGTAACCCGAGGATGTTTTCACAGTTTCTTCACTCGATTTTAAGGGATCATTTCCTTGGAGGATCAGCTTCCTTCCTTTCAAAACTGGTCTGAAAGGAAAAGATTGCATCAGCATTGATTTCTGTTTAACAAAATTGAAGTGTGAAATGAGCCAAGAACAGCTTCATATATCATCTTTTTCTTAGAAGATCTCTTAAAAATCAAAATCAAAAAGGCATTTCAAATCTCAACACGTGTGCTTGGGATTTATGTGCAAAATAAAACGGACGTACGCTATTTCACTCAAGTATGTATCTATAAATTAAATAGTAAGCAAGAAGGTTAATGTGTTCAGGGCTTTTGTAACGTCAGAGGCATTTGTGGCTAACTAAAGGACAAATCAACCTCTGGTTTTTAACTACATGTACTGGAAATATTTCCCATTCTTTGCTAGTTTTATTTAAAAGCAGATGTCAGTAAAACGGGATGTTTTTTTTTAAATCACAGAGTCTATTCATTTGTATTTAGTACTGACCAAAAGTAGATTCAAAAATTTTAATGAAAAGTAACTAAAAAGCCTGGAAATTGTGACCAGGGCAATAGTGTTGAGTGGTACAACACTGAATATTTATTAACCGGAAACATTTCTGGAGGACAAAAACAAAGTGCATTTAAACCATACAATGGAGAAAATAACAGGCCAGATTAGAAACATAAAGAAAACTCATCCCGTATTGTTGTAGGAACTTATTCATCCCGGGTGAATCAGATGTTCGATACTGTAGTGTAGTGGTACTGGACCAGCAACTCGGTGGTTGCGAGTTCAAACCCTATGGGAAGACTGTGAAAATGAAAATGACCGTGAAGGCTGATGGATTATTGTAAAAATCCAACTGATTTAGGAATGTCTCTGGGGAAAGGTAATTTGCCACCCCGACCAATCACTTGGAGCAGGGGGTAGGCAGTAAAGGCGACCTCTTCATATAGCAAAGTTATGGATGATGCCAATCCCAAGAATAAGTTTCAGGTTTCAGGGTAATATTTGATGTCTTTGTTTAAAGGTAAATTAGTTCATTTCCCCCCCCCCCCCCCCCCCCCCTAGTGTCTGGTCACTAGGTAGACTGCATTGTGTGCTCCAGTAGCACTGGATTTGGCAGAAGAGGATCAGGAAGAACAAAAACGGTTGCCCGTGATGTCAAATCGTACCTGGAAGACCAAGGCTATTCTCTTCAGCACTGGCTAATGATACCCTTGGGACATGGACAGAAGTAGAGCACCGATACAGGAAGGCCTATGTATCCACCAGGATCATTAATAAGCATTCCATTGGCATCTCAAAGCAGTGCTTCAGGTATCTGGACAGCTCAGCGGGTGCCAAGATCGTTGTCATCTGCTACATAGTCCACAGCCTTCCAACATGAGAAGGCCATGGAGTGCAAGGAGGATAATCCAAAATCAAAGTCAGAAATGTTAGTATGCTAGGCATTCATTCAAGATACATTTAGCTAAGTGTCCACATCTAGCAAAGAAGCTGACCCAAAACATCTTCATCAACTCTATCCCTGCGAGGCTGAGGATGCAGGAACTCCCAGCTTTGGAAGTCTTTCCCTTCAACACCGTCTCCTCTACAGCAGTGGCCTTGTTGGTCTCCAACTAGAAACAAAGCCACAGGAAACTCGAGCATCAGTCAGGGATCCAGCATATTTAGGATATGGCATATCTGGGTCCAGGCACACTTTGGAACTGTTCCACTGGTCTCCCACTGGGATAATGACAGGAGTCCACTGGAATGGTCAAGCAATTCTGGAGACAAGCTGCTGGCTTTGTGATTTGCATCAGATATGTGACATCTAACCTACTGCTCTTATTAAATGATGTGTCTGTGGAAGGAGTATGTTTGTTGACTAGCTGCATTGACAACCTGCTGAGATTCTTATGTCAATATGCATCTTGTGACCCTGGACTGTGCATTTTAAATGTCCTAATTAGAAACCTGATTGGAGATTCAAACATCAAGTTGCAGGGGAGATGGGCATGGATCTGGGCGGTGACAACGCAATCAAGGAAGTTTGAGCGGAAGAGGGTTTAGAGATGGAGCAGTAATTTACAAAGACAGAATGGTCAAAGGTGGGTACTTTTGAAGCGGGAAGTGATTGCAGCAGCTTTGAAAGGGAGAGGGGCAATGCCTGAGGACGGGGGACTATTTACAATGTCAGCTAGCATGGAGACGAGGAAAGGAAGTCATGTGGTCAGTAGTTTAGTGAGAATGGAGTCAAGGGAGCTGGAGGTGGGTCTAATGAATGCGATAAGCTTGGGTAGGGCGTAGAGGGGCGGGAAACTAGAGAGCGACATATCCTAGCAGAAATATCCCAGCATTCTGTGGAAATGTATCTAATTTGCTGTCTATCAATGCCAGCGGTCTGTCTGCAAACTAAACATAGATAAAGGCTTTTTCAATTTCATTAGAAATTCTGCTACATCAGAACTGTTGGAGATCTTTAGCTCAGTTGCAAAGAAATAAAACAGACCACTGGTGTCTCTCCTACTCCTCCTACCCACTATCATTATTAATGCTGCCTCTGCAGCCAAAATCACTGTTCTCTCCTGGTAATACCACGAGTCTCATGAATGTTCCTAGTATTATCTTCATCCCTACTATCTCGCATATTACCACCAACGCTGCTACCACATCCACACCAGTGATAACATTTGAAAGCAGTCTGTGCATTTGCAGGACAAGTATTAATCAGCACATTAACACAATATCTTGAGGCACTTTTCCACCCCCTACACGAGGTGATATTTTCAGTAATGACTTTCCTCGATAGCTTTTGATAGTAGAGATAAATCTGAATGCTGCAGTCCCATAGTGGCTGTCAGCCGTGGGTAATAATTTTGGAAGTGATGTAAGTTGGAATAAAAACCCTGTCTGGTTTTCATCGTGTTTTCCCAGTTGTCACTGTCATCTTCTTTGAGTACCAAAGATACATCTCTGATGAGATGGGTGGGATCACAGCTAACGACCAAGCGGAGTCCAAGAACAAATTCTGTTCTGAAGCGCTACATCCAAAGATGATGTTTTTGATATGTGAAACTACTTTGAATCGTGGAGGATATGGGATTGTTTAGCAGTTTACTACATAGATATATGTTCCTTTCAGATCGACAGTTCATTCAAAAATCTATCAGGCTAAAGTACAGTAGTTGTTAAACTGCTAAAGCTGGCAGAGGTATGTGTTAAGTAACGACTACAGACATGTGGATTGGCTGTGTTGTAATGTGGTTTTCATTAATTATAATAAACTGTTGAAATAAGCAAAACTAAAATGTGTTTGTGTAATTAAATCGCACTGCAGTGTATCTACTGTATATATGTTCCTGTTGGCATGATAAGTTATCTTTCAATTACAATCCACTGGGCAATGTAAAGCTTATTCCAAAGCAAAATAATGCAGAGCACAGCAAACCGAAACAAACCTGGCCACTTTCTCTGGGGAAATACTGCAGTACGCCCCCAGATCTTCCCAAATACCAGAAGCAGCCCTTCAGCACCCCAATAGCTTTCTCCACGACCTGCCTGGTAGAGATGTGGACCTCATTAAACTTAACCTCTGCCTTAGTCTGTGCAGCCCAAAATGGTGTCATGAGTCATGGCAGTAGGGGTATGCCTTGTTTCCAATTAGCTGACCATCAGGCCCATCACCCTCCCCGAACGTGCGGGCTATGACAGAGTTCCTCACAATGAAGGCATCGTGGGTTGACATGCAGGATGCGCAGACGGGCATCATGCACTATCCGAACATTAAGGGAGTGGAACCCCTTCCTGTTCAGGAAGCTCTGCGAATCTTCACCAGTAAACCTCTGTGCCACATGAGTCCCATCAATTGCCCCTGGCACCTTGGGAAAGCCAGCTATATATTAAAAGTAAAGGGACCTCTGCTGTTGCTCCGCCAGTGCCATTGCAAATGTAATAGTCATTAGACCTGTGGAAGAGTGCATCAGTCACCTGTCGGATGCTGGCCTTCGCTGCCCCTTGACTGACACAACACAGGTCCACTGTCGACTCCTGGAACGAGTCGTATCCACAAAAATTGAAAGCTGTTGTCACCCTCTGTGATGTCTGTGCTGGTTGTTAATCGAGGCCTCCGATCCTCCCACAGTAAATCACAGAGCTGCCCAACCGTAGACTTGAAGCGTAGACAGCGCACAACCAGCTCCTTCAACATCTCGTAGCTCAAGTGGGGCCTGTACACTCGAGTTGGGTGAATTTTCCTCCTGTGTGGCATCGCACGCTGTGCTCCGAGCCTCTGGAACTCCTCTCTCTCTCTCCTCCTTTCCCGTCCCATCTCCTCCTCCTCCTCCAGCATTACGAAGAGGAGTGTGTTCCAGTTTCTGTCTTTTCTGTTCACAACCAGACTAGAATAAAGGACTTTCTAACACAATGGGTGTTAGATATCTTGTGGTTACCTAGACAAGGTGGCACATTCTGCATTGCTTAGTCTCTGAGGAAAACAGTCTAAACCTCCTCTAGGAAAAATGGTCAAAAAAAATCCAACACAGTTATGGGTGATTTTCTTTCCATGAAGTGAGCATCAACTGCTTTCACTTGTCAGTAGAATCATTCAGTAGCAACATGATTATGATGAATATTATCAGTTGGGGAATATTATTCTGTTGCTACAAAATATTTACAATTTTTCCAATTCTTTCATTTTATAAATTCGTGTTTATTTTCACCCTTTGTACTCCCTCATCATTTTCAATAGGGATTTAGAGGTTTTAAATGGAACTATTTAGTAATTCAGACCAAATCAATAGTTTGCAATTTAATTTAGATAAGTTGGGGGAACGCACCTGTGTATGGCAGATGTCAGTTAATGTGGACAGTGCAGTCATGCACTTCGTGATGGGAAACTCCATGTATAGTTATATCATTCAGGGATACCCATTGAAGGTATCGGATCTAGAGAGTGACTTGGGGGTAGTAGTTGACCACTCATTAAAGGTGGACGAGTAGTGTGAGGTGGCTATAGGGAAAGAGAAAAGGGTTTTAGGTTGTATTTCTAGGACCATTGAATAAAAAACAAAGAACACTATACTTAGTCTTTATTAGGTCTTAGTATATCTGAACTTGGAGGATTGTGTCCAGTTTTCTTCTCTGCACATGGTGAAGCTTTAGAAAAGATGCAGAGGAGGTTGATGAGGAACATACTTGACCACAGAGCTCTTGGTTATGAGGTTAGACTCCAAGGGCTGGATTTTGATGCTGGGGTCGTGTAATCCGCATTTTGTGTTAGCCACCCGATTCTAAATCGATGTGGGAAAATGATGCCATTTTAACTTAATTGGCCAATTGAGTTCCAACGTGTGGGAACCCATGGCCAATGAGTTTTTCCAGTCAAAGTCGCCTCCGATGACATCATTGCTGCTGCATTTAAGGTCTGCAACAAGCCTTGCTTCTTCTGCAGACTGCCAAGCTTTTGCCCTTGCTTGTTAGAGGCACCTGCAGGAAGAATGGCCAGCCAGAGACCTAGGTCTGCACCTCGCTTTGATGTTGCCCTGCAGGCTTTCGTAGAGGGAGCAAGAGCAAATAAATAGCTGCTCTTCCCTCCTTCAGGGAGGAAGAAGCCTCCCCAGCAGACCAAGGTTGTGTGGATCCAGGTGGCAGAGGAGGTCAACTCTTTGTCAATAACCTGGCTTCAGTGCAGGAAGAGGTTTCATGACCTTCTGCATACTGGAAAAGTGAGTATGAATTTCCCATCACCCTCAATCTGATCCCCATTGCCTCTCCTCACCAGCACTCCGCTTTAGCAATCTCGTCCTCCACATCCCACTTGACACTGACATCCATGCACTCTTACCCATTCCCTCTCTCTCTATGGTCACATTCACCTAACTATTCGACTATGCAGCCCTCACACTCCCTATCACTGCGATGCAGTTACAACTTGCAACACACAGGGAGGGGCCTTGGTCTTGCCACCTCACTCCATCTTTGTCTCCTTCTAAGCATCTATGCTATGGAATCTCTACACTCACTCCTTCATTCTCACTCAAACTCCACTTGTCTCCCTCATTGCAGGAAAAGAGAGCTCACAATAAAAGGGAAAGAGCGAGGACAGGAGGAGGGCCACCATCAGTAGCCCAGCTCACCCCCTGGGAGGAGGCGGTCCTGGAGATCGTGGGCGTGGAGGAAGATTCCCAAGTGGGGGACGGACAGACGGGCACATCACAGCAAGCTGGTGACAGAATAGTTTTCCATCTCTCGATGACATTGCATGAGTCGCTGATAATGATTCGGAAGCTCGAACAGATGGACTTATGATCATCTGCAATATGTAATGTGCATGTAACCTTGGCATCACATCTCTGACTCTTTCCTTTACTCCCCCACAGGACCATCGCAAGCACCCGTCCCCACTAGCCAGGAGGAAGAGCCTGAGCATCCAGACACCACAAAGGAAGCTGCAACCCCTGAGGGCGCAGCATCAGCAGAATTCCGCGCACCCAGCACCAGCGCAGACACTCACACCTCGGTGGGAGCTTCGCGAGATAGAGTAGTGTTGTCACCTGGTGTATCACAGCTCACAAGTGAGCATCAACAGATGGTGGAGACAGGGACAGCAGTGGAGAGTCCTCGTCAGAGGGTGCAGGACTCTGCCAGCTCGGCTCAGCTGCATGTTGACCCTCTGCCTCTGGGTCCATCCACAAGATCAGCGGTGCTGGAACTCCAGGAACAGATGCAGGAGTCTCTGGCAGGTTTTGTCTCCAGGGTCACTGCGAGTGTGGAGCGAATGGAGGAGTCCATAGCGAACACGAGCAGGGCCTTTGTGGAGTCATTGGCGCATGAACGCATCACCGTGGAAAGGATGGCAACCTCCATGGAGGTGATAAGTCGCCAGAGTGCAGAAAACATGGTGTGTTCTGAATAGAATGACATCTCTGGAGGAGCGATGATTATCTATTGAACAGAGAAACCAGACCTTCATGGAAGTCCTTCTGAGTAGGACTGCCAGTGCAGATATGGGTTCCCATGGCCCCCCTGATGTGCAGCAAGGTGCTCTCAAGCCACTTGCAAGCGCTGAGGGGGACCTGACCCATGAGAGGGAAGTTGGTGGCAGACATCAAGGAAGTGGGGGCTCCTCTCCAAGCGCTCACACTTCCATGCCACTGCAGAGCCCTCAGTCAGAGCCCCACCAGAGTCCACACCCAACTGAGATCGGCGTCTCAACCCCTGCACAGCTGTAGGAGCAGCAGACTGTTGGCGAGCCCTCACAGGTTCGCAACCCCAGAGGACGCCTGCCAAAAGTGTCGAGACAGGAGCAGCAAGAAAGTGAGCAAGGGGCCTCCACCTCTGCTGAAGCCACAGGGGAAGCACCACGTAGGAGCACACATAAGAGAAAGATACTGCACAAATAGTCACAAGGGGAGTCACTTGGGTGAAATTTGATGTTTTATGTTAAAAAGCCATTAGATGGTTACTATAAATAAAAAATCTGATGGCTACTGCTGTAGTTGTGGCGTGTGTCATTTCGCTAATGGGACTTCCACATTGAGAGCTTAGGATTACTTGGTATATGCCTCAGTTGAGGAAGCGCTCAGTGAAGGTGGTGAGAGGGATTTCCCAGGAGGTCACACTGGAGATGGGTGTCAGGCTCCAAATTTCCACAGCTGTGGTTATGCCTTCTAAAAGTTCTCCCAGACCTGAGACTACAAAGTCCTGCCACCTGCAAATGATGGCTGATCAAATATCCTATTTAATGGTGGAGCTGCAGCTAATAGTCAGCAATCCAATTGTGCTCCCGCCAGGTTTCACCGTTGTGTTTCAGAGCAGGCGTGCTTCACGTCGGAAAAGGGTTAAAATCACCAAGGCCTATCAAAATGGCATAGAGACAATTTAGTGCTTGTTAAGGGCCTTAACGGCCTATCCCGCCTCTTGGAGGCGGGACGGAGACTGGACCAGTAGACACAATTTAATGAAAATTGCATGGAGGCGGTGTTGGGCCCACCCGCCAGTTTTTGCAATTTTAACCCCCCACACGCCTCCAATCCTGCCTCAACGGCCCGATGAAAATCGAGCCCCAAGAGTTAGAGTTATTTAATTTTTAGAAATCCAGGGTTCGAGGGAATAGGACTGAGGGCTTTAAAATGATGCAGGGCTGGTCTCCGTCTAGTTAAATAGGTTGGTTATTTAAAATGGATAGAGATGGTAGAACTAGAAAGCATGCATATATAAGTGTTAGGCAAAGAGTTAAGTTAGATACCAGGCAGCATTTATTTTAGCAGAGTCAAATGGTGAAACATGCTGTGACTGAGTTGTGCCATATGCTGCCAGACTTCTTCACAGGCAAGGCTCTGCCAGTGACTGTGACAGTCACAATACTCCTTAATTTCTATGGCTCCAGACCATTCCAAGGTATCACTAGCAACATCACCCACACTAGTCAATCTGTAGCACAATCACAGTGATAATTTTAAACTCTAAAGCCCTTGTCACTGAGTCACTAAACAGAGGAAATACTATTCGCCCTATCAAAACACTTCATTTAAAAAATCTCTATGAAATCTCCTCTTAGCCTCCTCCGCTCGAGTGGATCTAGTCCTGGTATCTCAAGTCTTTCCTTCCTTAACTTCTCATCCATGACACCATTCTGGTGATTATATGTTGTATGCTATCTGTGGCTTTAATGCCCTTTCTACAGTGGGGTTCCCAAAACCATACATAGTGCTCTTAACTGTGGCCTATCCAATCTTTTGTATAGAATCATTATTACTTCTTTACTCTTGTACTCTATGCCCTTACTTATAAAACCCAAGATTATATTAGCATTTTTAAGGCTTTATCTGCCTGCATTCACACTTTCAGGGAATTATGTATCTGAATTTCAGTGTCCCACGATAAATGTATACTCCCATTTCTTGTTAATTTTCTTCCAAAATGAATTACCTCAGACATGTACATATTAAATTGCTTCTGACACTGTCTGCCCATTCAGCTAACCTGACCATGTCTTCCTGCAGTCTTTTACAGTTCTCCCTGTTTGCTAAACCTCTTATTTTGTGTCATCGGCAAATTTCAAGGCGATCTTTCCTATATTCAGGTCCAAACTATCTTTATATGCCAAGAGCAAAGGTGGACCCAGCACTGACCTGGGTACATCACTTCCACTCCTTCTCCAGTCTGATCAACACCAGTTCAACCCAACTCTTTGTTGTCTGTCTGTCAACGAACTTTCTATCCATTCTGCAGCATTTCTTCGGCTACATTTCTTCTTCTTATAACATACACCTGATTTTTTTTAAATAAGCCTCTTGTGGGACTTATTGAACGTTTTCTGAAAATCTATACACACAAAGGTGTGGATTTTTGACTTTCCACTCCGGTTTAAAGCTGCCTATTATAGAAACTGCCCGATTTTCATTGAAATCAAAAGTTAATGAAATTCGGGCACTTTTTATAATGGGCAGCCAATTGGCAATGCCAATTTTACACCTGAGAAGCAAGTTGAAAATCTACCCTAACACCTACTCATTCCCTTTATTTCTGCAAATAGTCACCTCTTCAAAAAAAAAATCTCTCAAATTTGTCAAATATGACTTGCCTTTAACAAATCCATGTTGGCAGTCCTTGATTAACCCATTCATTTCTAATCTCAATTTATGGATTCTAATTATCCCCAGCATATGCTAATCTTCTTTGAGTTCAGGTTATTTGAAACAAATTTGAACAAATAGATGAACAATGATGGTCTTTTATTTGTAGACAAGCAAAATTAATTACATTAATTTTAAAATGCAATCAAATAAAAGTTATTTTGGCTAGATAACACTTTGGCCATAATCTGAAACATTGGATGATATGCAGTTTGCTGGATGTAGTATTATATATGTAATCATTCATGCCATTGTTCCTCAACTTGCTGGTTAACACCCACTTGATATTGATTTTGCTGGTACTGTTGGAATTCAATATATGCACATGTGAATGCAAGAATAATTTAAATATGCATTAATACTCTCTCTGAGTCGCTCTACCCCAGCATGATGCAAAGAGCATTTCCTCCGTGTTACCATGACAGCAGTACTCAGGTCCACACAATGTAATGGGTAATTGCGTTGGCAAATCATTGCAGACATTTTTCTATCCTCCGCTGTAGCTGTTTTCTGCAATACAAACATAATGTTCCAATTTAAAAAGGTATTCAAATAATTTGAAAATACCTTTTTAAAGGAAAGAAAACCTGCAAAGCACAAAGGAACAGAAAACGAGCTGCATTGACCATGTAGCACACTTATGAGCACACACTTTTCTGGATCAGCTTAAATCCTACGATGCACTAAAATTCATGCTGGTTTCTACATCGATCTTGCCGACCAGTACTTACAACAAAATTTCCTGCCAATCACCTTAGCATATGACAGAACATAAAAACCGGCGTAAACGAGCAGAAGTCAACGTGGGGCTCGAGGAAAGCACAGCACTAAACTCCATATTCCTTCTTTAAGTCCCTCTTTATCCATGAAAATTAAAGTTTAAAGCCATCAAGCAGTTGAGGAAGCTTCTAAATTTTTAATGTAAAACGTTCTGATGCCGTAAACAAGTATGTAAAGATATAGAAGTTACAGTACAGGCCTCGGTAAGAAAAAAGATTGAAAAAATAAAATCACCCCCAAAAAAATCGGTATAAAACTTCATAAGTTGTGACTTTGGTCCTTGCTGTGTCTAAATCTTCGGCTTTAATCGACACCCGCACAAATTCAGGAAATTCACGTGAGCTGCTCTTTTGCTTGTCGGGGGGTGGGGGGGGGGCAGAGCTGTATTAATAAGCTACAGAGGGCTTTGGCAGATGTTTTGCAGAATCGGCACAAAAGATCGAAGAAACTCAGACATAGCTTAAAAACCAGTGTAACTCACTTACACACAAATTTCCTCACTCTTTTATGCTGAAAATCGGCATTACAGGAAACTTTCTGGTGTCCGGCACTGACTGGACCTACCATCAAAACTGCCACCAGCGCTAATGTTAAAACATGGGGAGCTTTTGAGCTCCGTGTGAATCAACAAACCCTGTTGCTTAGCAACAGCTTCAAAACAGTCGGCTGCAGCTTAAAAGCGTCTCTGTAGCTAAGCAACAGCTTCAGCTAGACCTTGCAGAGCCTGACTGGGGAAAAAAAAACAACCAGAAGTAAAAAAACTTACAGGAAACGGCTCCTGAATTTTGCCGGTAGATAGAGCTTTCCGGACATTTAACCTCCGGTTAAACAAAAGTTTCCTGTACATCATATTTACGCTGTTGTTTCGGCGCAAGTTTCCTGGAAATTCCGTACCATGATGCCGCTGTACAATATTCGATCTGGCCCTCATGATGTATACAATGTGTCCAGTAAAACCACTGACATGCACAATCTGTCTCATCACCGCAACTTGACTTGGTTCGTGCAACCAAAAGAGTAGCAAATTTTCACTCTACAAAAATATAACACACTAATCACCTGATGTGCATTCATGGCTCTTTAAGTGGCTAATATATAACCAGTACTTGGCAACTAGGGACGTTGGCTACTGAACTTCAATTCAGGATAATTTTATTCCTGAGACATAAACCTGTAATTTATGGCCCATGATTAATATTTGATAGCATCTGTTTTCCATTTATCAAATGATAATGTTTATCAGTACGTTTCACACTTGCTTTAACAAAAAGTATTTTGCCTGGTTTCTAATTAATTGATTTTATTTCTGGCATTTCTATTGCCTATGATCTTGTCACCCCTATATATGTCAGAATAAAAATAGAGATTAGCCAAGTGGGTATATTAACATTTTGAGCTGTATATACTAATGAACCAAGTTTGCAAGTCTGAACCTTTTTTGTACAATAAAGCCATAAGAGAAATGAATTGGTGACAGTGTTCCTACAGAAGCTTCTTAAATCCCTGCCACTCAATAAACACCCAGTTCCTGATAAGCTACACATAGGGCTTCTTATCTCATCATTCCACTTTTTCTAATTAAGCCATTTTCCTTTGTCTTATGTTACCTGAATTTCATTACAGTCTTGCATTTCATTTCTTTGGAAGCTCCAACTTTCTTTTTCTTTATTTCCCTAGGAACATCTTCAGGTCAAATTCTGAGCTGTTCTCCCTGTCATCTGCATACTCTGTTCTTGCTCACTCTGGTGGTGTTTAGATGAAAGGCAATTTTTTTAAATATAGGTGACAGGTACACTTTATAATGGTACAGTACTTGGCCATTTAGAGCTTTTGGCACATAGATATTCTTCATCACAATTATTGTCCTATTATATACTCACTGGAGCCTGAAAACACACACTGTGACAACCCCTCATGTTGTGTCTGTTTATTACCTTGACTGTAACTGCAATTGATACCAATCATTATGTTTCTCCCCTAGTTGGCTGAAATTTGGTTTTGTTTTACATAATAGAAATGAAAAGTTGAGAATCTAACGGAAAAAGAACAGAAATGTAGGAAATCTGAAAATTCCAGAAATGAAACATTTTGAAATACAGTAAAAGTCTGAACTATAAGGTATCGATTTTCCACTGCATTGGTGCTTTAGCCCTTCTGTTGGTGGGATTTAGCTCGGAGGCTGTTTTCCACTGCCACTGTTAAATATTTAAGAGCTTTATTGGGTAACTGATGGAAGAGGATGGAGGAACATCTGTCTCAGCAACAAAGTAAATATTAGATAGACAGGACATAAACTGTCCATGGGAATAGAGAGGCATTTAAACATTTGAAAATAGGCAGTGCCATGACGTGGACTGGTCTTATTTGCCCTTATTTTTGCTGCGTGAAAAATCATGGAAGATAAATTCCTGATTATGCTGATGCGAGTCATTTTGATTAAACAAAAATGCCACAACTTCAATTGACTAACCAAGCTTCAGTTTTGACCATAATAACAATGGCTCCTATATTTGGGTAGGCAGGCATAAGGCCTAGAAAGTCAATCGCGCTCAAACGGGCGCGCGGGAGGCAGTCTGCGCATTGCACGTGACTTTTGGTGGTGTTTCGGGCAACACATAATATTCGTGCTGCCTGCTCATTATCATGAGTCAGGTGTGCAGCCAGCGCTACCCATGCTATCGATTGGCTGCACGCCTGTTTGGGGGGCTGGATATTGGGTGTCTCTGACACCACTTAAAGATGGTAAGCGCCTCTTAAAGGGGATGTGCAAATGTTACACCCTTGTTCAAAAAAGGGTGTAAGGATAAACCTAGCAACTACAGGCCAATCAGTTTAACCTCTGTAGTGGGGAAGCTTTTAGAAACTATAATCCGAGACAAAATTAACAGTCAATTGGACAAGTGTGGATTAATTAAGGAAAGCCAGCACGGATTTGTTAAAGGCAAATCGTGTTTAACTAACTTGATTGAGTTCTTTCACGAGGTAACAGCGAGGGTTGATGAGGGTAATGCAGTTGATGTGGTGTACATGGACTTCCAAAAGGCATTTGATAAAGTGCCACATAATAGGCTTCCCAGCAAAGTTGAAGCCCATGGAATAAAAGGGGACAGTGGCAGCATGGATACGAAATTGGCTAAGTGACAGGAAACAGAGAATAGTGCTGAATGGTTGGTTGTTTTTCGGACTGGAGGAAGGTATACAGTGGTGTTCCCCAGGGGTCGGTTCTAGGAACACTGCTTTTCTTGATATATATATATATATTAATGACTTGGACTTTGGTGTACAGGGCACAATTTCAAAATTTGCAGATGACACAAAACTTGGAAGTATAGTGAACAGTGAGGAGGATAGTGATAGACTTCAAGAGGACATAGGCTGGTGGAATGGGTGAACTCGTGGCAGATGAAATTTAACACAGAAAAGTGCGAAGTGATACTTTTTGGTAGGAAGAATGAGGAGAAGCAATATAAACTAAAGGGTACAATTCTAAAGGGGGTGCATGAACAGGGAGACCTGGGGGTGTCTGTGCACAAATCGTTGAAGGTGGCAGGGCAGGTTGAGATAGCGGTTAAAAAAACATACGGGATCCTGGACTTCATAAATAGAGGCATAGAGTACAAAAGCAAGGAAGTTGTGATGAACCTTTTTAAAACACTGGTCCGACCTCAACTGGAGTATTGTCTGCACCGCACTTTAAGAAGGATGTGAAGGCCTTCGAGAGGGTGCAGAAAAGATTTACGAGTGGTTCCAGGAATGAGGGACATCAGTTACATGGATAGACTGGAGAAGCTGAGGTTGTTCTCCTTCGAGCAGAGACGGTTGAGAGGAGATTTGATAGAGGTGCTCAAAATCATGAGGGGTCTAGACAGAGTAGATGGAGGGAAACTGTTCCCATTGGCGGAAGAGTCGAGAACTTGAGGACACAGATTTAAGGTGATTGGCAGAAGAACCAAAGGCGATGATGTGCCTCAATAATTCCGAGACTCGATGTTAGCGAAACAAAACAAGGCTTTTATTAACTTCGAAGGTAACACGTAGTGGAGAGAGGTATCTTCCATCCGGAGGGCTGCAGTACTGGATATGAGGCCAGACTGAGCTTGCTTACATAGGGGCCAGGTATGGGCGGAGCCCTACACACAACACATTCCAATATACAATACAATGGTGAGGAAACGGAACTGGGGGAAGGGAAATGAAACTGAAACCGACCACAGTCACAGGCAGTGATGAATGGAATATTTCATCACAGGCGACATGAGGGAAAACTTTTTTACGCAGCGAGTGGTTAGGATCTGGAATGCACTGCTTGAAAGTGTGGTGGAGGCAGATTCAATCGTGGCTTTTAAAAGGGAGTTGGATAAGTACCTGAAGGAAAAGAAATTGCAGGGCTACAGGGAAAGGGCAGGGGAGTGAAACTAGCTGAGGTTCTCTTGCAGAGAGCCGGCACAGGCCGAATGGCTTCCTTCTGTGCTGCAACCATTCTATGATTCTATGTGCACTCTGGCTGCAAAAAACAGGGAGACAGAGCTGTACACTGAAGTGGCAGCAAGTACTGAGAGGTCACCATAGTTTTACAATGTTGCCTTGAACGCCCTGGTGTAGGCAGTGGAAAGGATGAGGGAGATCCCTCCCCCACAACCCCACCCACCAGGGGCAGAAAGCCCTCCAGGCAACAACTCCGCTGCCAATGGGAAGACATCACCGAGGA
The DNA here is from genome assembly GCF_052327205.1 of Somniosus microcephalus. Lineage (NCBI taxonomy): Eukaryota > Metazoa > Chordata > Chondrichthyes > Squaliformes > Somniosidae > Somniosus > Somniosus microcephalus. Next base: position 36,300,099 of record NC_140994.1, on the reverse strand, counting down.
GGTTACTGCCAGGAGTTTAGCTCACGGGCATGGCTGCAATACCGAAAGAAGTTCAATGACCTCACCAGAGTTGTCATGGTAACAATTATGCTCTCTTACTCTCTGCGCACACCTCCACCACCTCTTGCCTCACTACTTACAATACTCGCAATTCTCCCCTTCCCTTCATTCTCCTACAATCACTGCACCACACTCCACCACACCTCCTTCTCCTCAGACTCTCACACTCACCACGACTGCAACCCTTACTTTGCCACACCTCGCATCTGACGCACTGCATACCAGCTATTCCACCTATCTCACCCTGCATGGGAAACTGCAAGTATTTTCACCAGCCATTTCTCTCTTTGCTCTCCCTTTATACTAAATGCTAAACCTTGTCACTCTTTCATTTCAGGTGCTGAAGACATAGATATGCCTCTGCCACTTTAGCGAGCGTAGGCCAGCCTTCTTGATGATGCAGTGTCACTTCATCTCACCCTCGCAAGCACCAGCTCCGACACTAGAACCACAAATACTTTATTGACTAGGCTAGATGAGGGGTCTTCGTGTGGTGAACCACTGGGCACAAGTGTGCAGGAGTTAGGACAGGGGGTTAGAATGCCACAGGTGCCAGCTCACATACTAACTCTGCTGCAGAGAACTCGGATGCTTTGAAGGCCCAGTCGACCGAAGAAGGCTGTTGGGCATATACCAGGAAATGCTAGGTGTACTGGGCAGCCTGCCAGAAAACTTGCACACAATGTTGCAGAGCATGGAGTCCAGCTCCAACTTATGTCCAGGCTTCGCGCAGAGCATAGACACCATTCTGTCCAACATGGACAGAGCGCCATCAACACAACAGTGGCGGCCACTGTCATGGAGCCTCCCCTGACCGCTCTTACAGCTGCATGGAAGCTCCGATGGCTGCCATCTTGGCTTTGGGGACAACTGTTGACGGGGGCTTCCAGCGCAGTGCGACACGACACTTCTGCACTCTGTTCTCGAGAAGAGGCGGCGGACTGCTGAAGCGCTGTCCCAGGAAAGTGGCCGTGGCTCCTTGAGAGAGGCACGTGCTGTCCTGACAGAAAGCCAAGAGCAAAGCTAGATGAATTGGTGAGATGTAGGTAGTGGCATATCTCGGGGATCTGTAAATCTACAAAAATGATTTAAACACGGGCACTATCTGTTAGATCCGTGATTCTGAGAGTATGCTGTTTTTCAATAACCACACGGATGCTGTAACAACGATAAACAGGTATTTACTGGAGGAGGGTAGTCTCAAGACTGGGGGCACAGAGGCATGCGTAAGGCTTATATACAGGTGTGGTCACTGCTGGTACTACAGTATACAGGAGCTGTAAAAGTAGTTCTGTCTTAAAGGCACATACACTACAATTCCTCCCCTTTTAGATTAATAGTACCCCTAATATTCAAATAACAATTAACACTTTAAAATGCACATTAAACAACAATAGTCCATTTATAGATTCAGTCTTTAGGGCGGCTTCCTGACCCTTTCGGGATAGCGCCTTTCCTGAGGTTCTTGTTCTTGGTGCAGAGGCGATTCTGACCCCTTTTCATTGGGTAGTTCATCGGGTTCCACTGCTACTGGTTCTGAGGTAGATGCTACCGGTATGTCGGGTTCATCCCCAGGTACTCGAGACATGGGGTTGACGCGTTCCTGTGGCGCTAAGATCTGATCGATGTGGCGTCTCACAATGTTCTCCCCGACATCCACTGTGTACATTAATGGCCCCTGCCTTGTGCATATCGTTCCGGGTTGCCATTTCTCTGTTCGATAGTCACGGGCCAAGACTGGTTGTCCTACATTGAAGCTCCTTGTCTGATTCTCATTGATGTGCTGGAATTGTTTGTCCTCAACATTTCTTCGCACATTTGGTCTGAGCAAGTCCAGACGAGATCTCAACCTTCGGTTAAAGAACATCATGGCCGGGGTCTGGTTGGTAACTGCATGTGTCGCGTTTTGGTAGGCTAATAAGAAATTGTCCATCTTATGTTGTAGTGGAATTTCATCGTCGCACATGGCCTTTATCGCCTTCTTAAAGGTTTGTACGAACCTCTCAGCCAATCCATTTGTGGCTGGATGATACGGGGCGGATGTGTAATGCCTTGCCCCATTCCTTCTCATAAATGTTTGAAACTCTTCGGACACAAACTGTGGTCCATTATCAGAGCAAATCTGCTCTGGCAAACCGTTTCTGGCAAATATGGTCCGTAGGACTGCAATCGTTTTCTCTGTAGTGGTTGAGGACATTTTTATCACCTCAGGCCACTTTGAATGAGCATCCACTGCTATTAAGAACATTGAGTCCATGAATGGACCAGCGAAATCAATATGCACCCGTTGCCATGGAGAGGAGGGCCACTCCCATGGGTGTAGAGGGGCATGTGGTGGTGCATTTTGGACCTTCTGGCATCCTAAGCAGCTCTTAGTTAGGTCTTCGATTTGTTGATCGATTCCCACCACACATAAGCCCTAGCAAGGCTTTTCATTTTCACTCCCCCCAGATGACCTTCATGTAGCTCATTTAGCACTCTCTCCCTTAACTTGGGTGGAATCACCACTCTGGATCCACACATCACTGTCCCCTGGCATACTGACAGCTGTTCTCTTCTGGATGAGAATGCTGGCAACAGTGAGTCACCATGTGTTGGCCATCCCCTCACCGTCAAATCATATACCCGAGACAGCGTCGGATCATTGCAGGTCTCCTTCTCTATATCCGCGTTCGTTACTGGCAATCATTCAATTATTGACGAATAAAATATCTCGATAGGGTCCACTGCTGGTGCTTCCTCCACAGTAGGCAGTGGCAGGCGCGATAGCCCATCAGCGTTCCCATGCTGTTTCGTGCCTTTATATTCTATTTCATATTGATTCGCCCCTAGAAACAGGGACCATCTTTGTAACCGTTGTGCAGTCATCACTGGAACGCCCTTCTTAGGATTAAAGATGGAGACAAGTGGTTGGTGGTCAGTCAGCAAGGTGAACTTCTGCCCATGCAGATAGTGGTTGAATTTTTTTACTCCCCATACTAGGCTGAGGGCCTCCCTGTCAATCTGGGCATAGTTGCGCTCGGCTGAGGTTAGTGACCGAGACGCAAAGGCTACTGGCCTCTCCAACCCGTCTGGGAATTTGTGCGACAGCACTGCTCCAATAACATGCCAAACGAATTGGTAGTGCTGGGTTGAAATGGGCCAACACCTCTTTTGATGTGATCAATTCTTTACACTTCTGGAAAGCTCGTCTACGTTCGTCATTCCACTTCCATGGTACCCCTGTTTGCAGTAGGGTGTTCAGTGGGTGTAATACCGTGGACAAATTTGGTAAGAACTTATGGTAGTAGTTTACCAGCCCGAGGAACGACCTCAGTTGTGACACATTTTCCGGTGCTGGAGCCTTGACTACTGCCTCAATCTTTTCAGGGGACTTATGTAACCCCTCTTCATCGATGACGTGGCCACAATACGAGATCTGTTTCTGGAAAAACTCGCACTTGTGGCGATTAGCTCGTAGCCCATACTCCTTTAATCTGGTGCGCACCTTCTCCAAGTTGGCGAGGTGATCACTGTCATTTTCGCCCGTGACCAAGATGTCGTCCAAATAACACTGGGTCCCTGGAATCCCTTGCAGGACTTGATCCATTGCCCTTTGCCAGATAGCCGGAGCCGAGGCTACCCCGAACACCAGCCGGTTGTATTGATAGAGACCTTTGAGTGTTCATCGTAAGGTATTGTTTCGAAGCTTCTTCTACCTCCATTTGCAAGTACGCCTGGGCTAGATCAATTTTGGTGAAGCGTTTACCTCCAGATAGCGAGACGAAAATATCCTCAATTCGTGGAAGCGGATATTGTACCATGTGAAGGACTGGGTTCATTGTCACCTTAAAATCCCCACAGATGCGGACCTTCTTTGGTTCCCCAGGCGTATTACTCAACGACCTCTACATTACAAGAACGATGGGTGTAGCCCACTCGCTCCAGTCCACTTTGGACAGTACTCCTGAATGTTCCAACCCTTCCAGCTCTGCTTCGACAGCTGGTCTGATCGCATAAGGCACTGGTCTGGCCTTAAGAAACTTTGGGCTTGCATTTTCCTCTATTTTAATCGTTGCTGTTATTATGGTTATGTTTATGTTAATGTATTACAAGCCAAATGTATGTCGAATGTTTAAATGTCTTAATCTAAATGTACACTCTCGGGAGCCACAAGCCTACATTTCGCTGTACTGCACTTGTGCACTAACAATGACAATAAAAGTTGATTTGATTTGATTTTAGTGTTCCTAGTCCCTCCTGGAACACTTCTTTTGTGTCAGTTAGCATTTTTTACAGTCGGCCAGGTGTGATGTCGTCATCCTTTTTGGCCTCAACCTTCAGTGCCTGTATGGAATGCCAATCTAATTGTATCTTCCGGACCCATTCACGTCCTAGCAGTGGTGGTCCTTCATCTGGCAATACATATATATCCATTTTACGTATTTCCTGGCCTTTATATATCACTTTCACCCTTATTTTTCCTTTGGGGTAGACTTTTTGCCCCGTATACGTCTTCAAGACAATCTCTGTAGCTTTCAAGGGTATATGTGGAAATAGCCGCTTGTAGTCCCTTTGGTTTATGACTGTTAGGGCTGATCCTGTGTCCAATTCCATTTTCACTTGGACTCCGTCTATCTTGAGTGTAACCCAGATAGTCTGGTGATCCTCCATTTTGGTTACCTTATGTAGTTTCAGACAACCCAGCTCCTTGCTTCCGGAGTCTGTGTCACTTTTCTGTTCATCTGAACCACTGTCCATCACCTGGTGTACCTTTTTGTACTTCTCCTGTGGAGATTTCTTACTGTTGGTTTTCTTCCCAGACCTGCAGACTCTTGTTATGTGTCCTGCTTTTCCACACTGTCTGCACACTTGGTCCTTGAACCAACAATCCTTCTGGTCATGTGTTGTTCTGCTGCAGCGATAGCACTTCCCTGTTCCATAGGACATTTCATTGGTGCCATATTCTCGCGGTCTCCGTTGTATCTCTGCAGCTCCCCTTGCGGCTGCTTCGTGTGATACTGCCATACTGAAAGCCTTGTCCAGCGGAAGATCCTTTTCTGATAGAAGCCGTTTCTGGGTTCCTTCACTTTGTAGCCCACACACAAACTTGTCCCTTAACGTATCTGCTAGTCCCGCTCCAAACTGGCAGTGTTTCGATAGCTTGCGCAGTTCCGGTAGGTATTCAGCATTGCTTTCGTCTTTGTGTTGGTTCCTTTTATGGAACTTAAATCGTTCTGCTATCAGCAGCGGTGTGGGGTTTAAGTGGTCCTGTAGGATTTCTACTATGCTTTTGAAATTCTTGTTCACCGGCTTCTCTGGGGTTATTAGATTTCGCAGTAACCCATAAGTTTTTGCACCCATGGAATTTAACAAAACCAGTGCTTTACTAGCATCTGCACTTCATTCGCCCTGCAGTACACCTCAATACGTTCCACATATGTCGCCCAATCTTCGACTTCATTGTCGAACGTAGAGATACTGCCACTCTTCGGCATCCCTGGGTGTGATTTAACTGTCAAAGATGGCGTCTCCCGCGCTTCCCCTTCTTCTCCGCTTGCACAAAATGGCGTCTCCCACGCTTTCCTTCCTTCCTGCGCTCGCCCTTCTCCGCTGTGGCTTCTAAAAATGGCGTCTCCCGCGCTCTTCTTAATGGCGTCTCCTGCGCTCTCCCTTCTTCTCCCCGCGGACACTGTTCAGCCCTTGAGCCCTGGCTGTGCTCTGCGCATTCTTTTTTTTTCTTGATGCCGCTCGGTCCTGGACCCGGCTGTTGCTTTACCCTCTCTCGCTCTCCGGTTTGTTTTTGTTTTTTTTCTCGACGCCGCTCGGTTTTCAACCCCCGGCTGCGCCCTGTGCGCGTCACCCTCTGTCTTACCCCGTCGACGCTGCTCGGCTTTCTCTCCGCCGTCGGTCGGCTCCAGCCGCCGCTGTCCAGGAAGGGTCTGCGCTGGACCTGTCGTCAGTCTCTTGCTGATCGTCGTGGCTGCGGAACCAAGCCCGGCTCTCCACAGCCTCCCCTGCGATGTTCACTCTCTGCCGGACGACTGGGCGGTTGCTCGGTTGTTACACCGCCCTCCCGGAGCGAATCCTCGAAGGGAAATGCAGAGTTGCAGGTAGATTCGAATTGACACTCGTCGCCACTGTTAGATCCGTGATTCTGAGAGTATGCTGTTTTTCAATAACCACACGGATGCTGTAACTTAACGATAAACAGGTATTTACTGGAGGAGGGTAGTCTCAAGACTGGGGGTACAGAGGCATGCGCAAGGCTTATATACAGGTGTGGTCACTGCCAGTACTACAGTATACAGGAGCTGTAAAAGTAGTTCTGTCTTAAAGGCACATACACTACACTATCCACTTTCTTTCAAAAGTGCCGTTGTTGGATGGGGAAAGAGAAGGGAACTCACTCAACCAGGTTTCTCTGCGGAGCAAATGCTACCTTTGGGAGCACGGTGACTTGGCATTGGTCTCGCCTTGTGGACTTGAATGTAAGAGAATTATTTGGGGAGATATAATGTTATAATGTACATAAACTCAAGGATTACATCACACTACAACTTAAGAATTTTAAAGTACAAAAGTTGAGCATTTTGCTTATTCGACTGATTATGGAGCAAGCACAGAGAAGTGTGATTGGCTATTTATTGGCCTCATTTGCTGAATGCGGAGATTAAAAGAGGTGGAAAAAAAATACTGAAAATTAAATTTTTTGTATTTTATATATTGAAACTATGCCTAACTCTTCCCCCACATAAACAGGACTTTTGCTTTAATTGTTTTGTATAGTACAGAGTGAATCATGGCATATTCCCCAAGAACACAAGTAGATTTTCCATTTCCAATTTCTGATAATTACTGCAATTCTGCTGCAGCTAAAAACAAAAAGTTTACCAATCCTTGTGATGTAGCAAATTTACTGAAAAGTGGCCCCAATTTTAACTCTGGGCCAGTTTTTGGTGGGTGAGCAGGGATGTGGGTTAACAGCTCACCCGCGGTTCCAGCAATGAGGCCATGGGGTATTTCAGCACCTGGGCCTCACTTGCAACCCACCAGCCGACTTCCCACACATTCCAGTCGGAAAGCCGGTGGGAGTAGTGGAAAATTGCGCGCCCCAGAGGCCACCAGCTGAGACCATGTAAGTACCAGGATCCGCTGCCAGGGTCGTCCCACGGGGGTCAAACGATCTGGAGGAGAGGGAGAGTCTGCGACAGGGGAGACCAAAGTTTACTTTGTGGAGCCAGGAACAGCACCCCTGTTCCTCTGGGCCCCACAAGGGAAGAACATTAAAAAATATATATATATCCTTTTGGGCTTGTTCTGGCCCCGAATCCTCTTCACCGCTTGGTCAGCCTGCCAGGAAATACACTGCGGCTTCCTGCTTAAGGCCGCTGAGTTTAAAATTGCAGTCGGGTCCCAATGACATCACAGCCATATGTAAAAAAGGACACTGCCTGCTCGGGCGAGCGGGTTAAAATTCCAAGTGGTCCACTTCCAGCTGCGAGAAATTTGAATATGGAAATTGTGATGCCCATACTACGACACAGGCAGTGTGAAGACAAACTGGAAATGTGTACACTGTTGTTTTCGTATAATGCCAGTTGCCTCTCTTCATGGTTTTGCATGGACAGGAGCGTTAGTTATACCATGTAAAACAGAACCGAGTAGATTTTCAACCTGCCGGGCGTAAAAACAGCATTGAGGATCGACCGCCCGTTCTAGAAACCACCTGATTTTCATTTCCATTCGTTTCAATGTAAAAGAAAATGAGGTGGGGAGTTGAAAATTTACCTCAATGTATTGCTCAAGTGTAGGTATCTGTCCTTTTAAGGCTACAACATTTCATTGCTGTCACATGAATGTTGAGTGAGTTAATTGATGTTCAAGATGGAAATCAGAACCCTGGCTTTGTTTGTGAGAAGGTCAGTTAAGAACCTGCAGATATTCTGACACCAGTAAAGAAGGTGTAAAATGCCTCTTGAAACCCCAAAGGCAACTGAGCGGAGCTCAATGATCTCAGTCCAACCTAACAACCTGTGATCCTCAACTGTGGCCAGTTCAATTTCACAAATAACTCAATCATGGTCCCTGCAGCACATGAGCTTATTATGTCCTCCTTTATATATTGTTGTGTTAACAGTCTATGCCATGCAACCACCGTTCTGTCCGAAAAAACATTCTAAGCTCTAATATTAGCTGTGGGTGTAAATGGAGGAGCTAAGGCAATAAAACTGAAAACTTTACTATTACTATCAATTGAACTATAACAAATGGATAAGGACATTGCCATTGTACAAAATTAATTTAGCCTATTTGGACCAAAATAAATGACATTTTATTCAAATACTCCTTTGTTGCCCTTCAAAGGCCTTGAGTAATATTTATATAGTATTCAGCTGTTTTCTATCATTAATTATGCCAATTATTTTACTTTCCATTGCTCTTAACTTCATCACGGTGCTTATCAATAACTTCTCTTCTAAACCAACCTGCCACTATCTGGGTTTGAAAAACTGACCTGAAACTGATTGCGGAGTACTGATTATTGATTATTGGATACGGCAACCTTAAGTGAAGGAGCGATCACCTTGGTGGAAGGTGACCTGTATGAAAAGTCTTTCACCCCACCTTCCTGTGATAAGTGAAATCTTGACTAATTTAACTGAAGATTCAATAGTTTTAAATTTGCAAATAATAATTGAATTTCACTGGTGTACTGCCTTACTACTTTGTATGCTTCACCGAGGAAAATGTAACCTCCCATGAAGGAGCTTTGAAGAGCACAACATGAATTTGCATAAATGCATTAGTGGCTTGTATTTGCAGTGGCTGTGTTTATTTATGAAGAGTATTTATACAGGATGTCCCAGCTAAGCTGGAAAGCTTCTTTGCAATGATTTGTAATAGATAAGGGTGGCTAAGGGAGATAACCCAACAGGCCAAATAGATACAGCACTGCGCAGCATGGAGTAATTGTTAAGCTTTCTAATTCTTCAGTTCAATGACATGTAATTTTAAGGTATTGTCTGATTTTTGTTTAAACTGTATGAGGCCTGCATTTGACACAGGACAAATTGTATGTCACACTCTCTCAAACGAGTATGCAACAAAAGTTTTAGCATATTTCAATTTTATATATAATCCAACTGGTTTTGCTTTGCAATGCAGTGTTGGTAGCTTTTGCTCTTTAAATTACGTGGCTCTGGTGAAAGTGAAGCAGAACTTGCGTGCTGCATAATACACTCTGTGTTCCGTGAGATCTGATTTGTTCAAAGCTGTTCCCTTTTTGTGATCTTGTTGATCAGCATTAAACCCGCTTTCAAATTATTTCTAATTGAAGTTTGTGGCTATTTAGAATGAAACATTAACTTCAATAAATCAACAGTGGGCCAGATTTCGCGATCAGCCGTCCATTGCACTTGCACTTGTCCATAGACTTTCTATGGGCTTTTGCATGGAAGTTCCTGTCGGCCAACCCATCAAAAAAGCGCAGCGCCCTCTACAGAGCATCTGGGAGCGCTGTGAACAGGGCAACTGTGTATCTCCTTAGCCAATCAGATTGAAGAATCGTTGATGAGTAGCGCAGAGTGTGAACCTGGAAGTGGCAGTTAGAATGTTAAATCAGGTACAGAAAGCAAAATTGAGGGAGAAATAAAGATGGGATTAAGAGAGAGATAAAAGAGACCAAAAGAAAAAGCAAAAAAAATATCATTTTTAAAAATCTCCAACAATAATTAAAATATGAAGGAATTAATAGTAAAAGATAGTTATGCCTAGTTATCAGGATAGTCGAGTGGTCTAAGGACTCAAGTTCTGGTTCCTTTCTAGAGGTGTGGGCTCAAATCCCACTTCTGGCATTCGTTTTAACCGACACAGGCATGATGGGCCAAATGGCCTCTTTATGTGCTGTATGATTCAATGAAAGGGAGGCAGGGTCAATTAGAGATGAAAAAAGAAATCATATCAAGGATGAAGGCATGGCGGAGTGACTAAATGAGTACTTTGCTTCAGTTTTCATAGAGGAGTGTGGTAGTAGGAATGAAAAGGTGGAGCAATTAGATAGGATAACTATAGATAGGAAAGTAGTGCTAGAAGTTGGTGAACTTATAATGGACAAAGTACCAGGCACTAATGGCACATCCTAGAATGTTGAGGGAGGGTGACAAGGAAATGATAGAGACTCTGATCACAATCTTTCAAACAGTATTGGATATGGAAGTTGTGCCAGATGATTGGAGAGTTTCCAATGTAACACCTCTGTTTAAAAAAAAAAAGGGGGAGAAAGGGGTAAACCAGGTAACTGTAGACCAGTCAGTCATAGTGTGTAAACTTTTATGAGCTATAATACAGGGTAAAATTCATACTCCCCTAGAAAGAAATGGGTTAAGATAACCAGAATGGATTTGTATACGGCAAGTTCTGTCTGATAAATTTTGGAAATAATGGAACGTATTGATAAAAGAAATGCAGTGGATTTTGTGACTTAAGGGTTCAGATACACAGATCATTAAAAGTAGGAGAAAAAAATAATAATGCTCTAAAGTAAGCATGTGAGATGTCAAGTTTTATAAATAGAACCATAAAATAAAGAAAGAAAGACTTGCATTTATATAGAACCTTTCACGACCACCGGACATCCCAAAGTGCTTTACAGCCAAGAAGTACTTTTTTGAAGTGTAGTCACTTTTGTAATGTAGGAAACGTGGCAACCAATTTGCACACAGCAAGCTCCCACAAACAGCAATGTGAAAATTACCAGATAATCTGTTGTAGTGATGTTGATTGAGGGACAAATATTGGCCAGGACACCAGGGATAAATCCCTTGCTCTTCTTTGAAATAGTGCCATAGGACCTTTTACGTCCACCTGAGACCTCGGTTTAATGTCTCATCCGAAAGACGGCACCTCTGTGGATCCATCATTTAGATGAACTGAAAATCAGGCAGGTTCTACAATGGGCAGGTGATTCGCTCTGCCAGATTACCACCCAGGCAAAAAAGACAAAAATTTACCCCAGTAGGTCTAATTTTGGGCACCTTACTTTAGGAAAGGTGTCAAGACCATGGAGCAGATGCAGAACAGATTTTATTTAGTGAGTTAATTGGGTACATTAGCAGTTTCATTGGAAGAGGCACAAAACATTTTAAGTAATGTCAAACTGTGGGTAGTTCTGATTTTGAAAGAATCTGGGCCTTTCCAAAAAAAAAAAAAAAAAATGCTAAAATCTGGAAGCTTAAAAAAAAAATTATAGAGAACTTTTGTGATCATTTTAAGTGAGGATTAGTTTCCCACTTTGGGCTTATTTTGTGTCAAATTGCGGCAAAGTTTAGGCAGTTTTACGCAGGAATCTTCTGTCCACCAGGAAATGAGTAGAGACTCCCAAAATGTATTTAACTCGACTCGACCCATTAGAGCAGGGAAACTTTCATCCCATTGTTCTGGGCTGGGTACAAAGCTAGATCCCACATATAAAAAGACATGGCACCGATCGCAGAGTCTTGGAAAGTGATCTTGCTGGAGTAATGGACAATGCAGAATACTCACTGAGGAAAGAAAGAACATGCAAATGATTTTAAATTTGCCAGAATATTGTGAAATAGCCTATGAAAATGTAATTCCAGCAGAGATACGTGTGAGAAAAATCATATTGTATATGTAGCCTAAAGGTGTTAGTGTACTGATGCACTGGGCAATGAAGCAATATGATTGTGTTCATTCCTATGATACCCACACTTTTGATACTCCGACTTCGCTGAATCAATTGAGAAGGAGAGTATTTCACAAGCGGGAAAAAGAGTAAATCAAATCCACCCTCTGTCAGGAAATAATTTGCGATCCAGAGAGACACAAGGAAAACAAAAATGGGGAGCGAATAGTTTTAAAATCCTTTCCCCTGCCCAGCATAATTTTAGAACTCCATGTAATATGGCTTATCACTAGCCTATTGAAGGCAAGAGATCTTCCAGTAAAATTGCAATTACCTACATTGTACTTTGGCTGTGTCTACAAATGTTGGTTCATTAATTTTTCAACCTCTGCCATCTCTGAAATCTTGCATCAATCTCCTAATCCTGGAAAAACTCCTGTATTGTATGAATTACAGTACCAAATATACAAATAAAAACCGGTATATTGCAAAATTATCATGCTAAGGGCATTACATTAGTAAAATATATCTCTTCCTGTTTGATCTAACTATGGAAGTGGGAATAAACTGGCCCCATTTTCACTCATAAAATCATTCATCGAGACATTAATGGTTATCAGTTGAGGTTTTAGATATCTTTATGGCAGATCTATCAGTCATCTTTCTTTTCTCCTCTCTCAAGTTTTCCTGATAACTAAATGTTAGGAATCCACTCAGTTCAGTTCATGACAGGAAATGTTTGTTTCTTGTATCATAAATGCACAACATAATTGCAGTGTAATCTTTTCCAGCCACCAAATGCTTTCAGATACAGATCAGAGTAACCACTAATATTATTTACATTATACCAGCCAAGCCTGACAGTTAGTAACATGCATTGTTTGACCAAGGTGAATTACTGATGTCCAATTTATAATTTTATTCATGTTTGCATCCGACTGTGAAGGTATGGGTCATTTGGCTTATGCAACACGTTCACAGCTACTGGAAGACCAAGAAGCCAAGAACTACAACAATAACAACTTGCATTTATATATTACATAGAATTTACAGCACAGAAACAGGCCATTTGGCCCAACTGGTTTATGCTTCTCGCAAGCCTCCTCCCATTCTACTTTACCTCATCCTATCAGCATATCCTATTCCTTTCACTCCCACTCCAGAGACTTGAGCACAAAAGTCTAGTCTGACCCTCCAGTGCAGTGATGAGGGAGTGCTGCACTGCCAGAGGTGCCGTCTATCGGATGAGACGTTAAACCAAGGCCCCGTCTGCTCTCTCAGGTGGATGTAAAAGATCCCATGGCACTATTTCAAAGAAGAGCAGGGGAGTTCCCCCAGTGTCCTGGCCAATATTTATCCCTCAATCAACATCACTGAAACAGATTATCTGGTCATTATTGCATTGCTGATTTTGGGAGCTTGCTGTGCGCAAATTAGCTGCCGCGTTTCCTACATTACAACAGTGACTACACTTCAAAAAAAAAAGTACTTCATTGGCTGTAAAGCGCTTTGGGACGTCCGGTGGTCGTGAAAGGCGCTATATAAATGCAAGTGGTTAGCACTGTTGCCTCACAGCGCCAGGGACCCGGGTTTGAATCCGGCCTCGGGTGACTGTCTGTGTGGAGTTTGCACATTCTCCCCGTGTTTGCGTGGGTTTCCTCCGGGTGCTCCGGTTTCCTCCCACAGTCCAAAGATGTGCGGGTTAGGATGATTGGCTATGATAAATTGACCCTTAGTGTTAGGGGGATTAAATACGTGGGGTTACGGGGATAGGGTGGGATATGTGTTGGTGTAGGGGTTACGGGGATCGGGTGGGATATGTGTCGGTGCAGGCTCGATGGGCCGAAATGGCCTCTATCTGCACTGTGGGGTTTCTGTGATCTGTGATTTATGCACTTATCCATCTTCCTGTTAATGCATCTGTGCTATAGTGCCTTTAACGTAGCAAAATATCCCAAGGCGCTTCGCAGTGGTGTAATCAGACAAAAATTGACCAAAAAAACTAGCAAGATTATTGCTGTCAATCAATAATAGAGTTTTTATTCAGGTATTTTCTCATTTTAGTCCTTAATCCCAAACAGTTGCTCAGTTGGGACATCTGGACAAATCACAAACCTCTTGTGGCTCCTAATGGCACCTTTAAACTTCCAAGGTTACTTTAACTTATTAATCTGGCTCTGAACACTGTGGCCGCGATTTTACGATCCGTGGCGGGCGATGTTGGTGGTGGGTCCCGACCCCACTGCTGTCTCCATCCCAGCCTCTGAAATGAATTTCCCCTGATCAGCCTTGTTAAGCCCGCCCAGCGTGTTTCTCAGCCAATTAGAGGAAGTGGATCTGGTGACGTCATTTGATGATGCGTCATCAGTCGGTTTCCTTAAAGGGACCATGGCCAACTTTAATTTGACATTTGTGCTGTCAGTGTTCTACAGCATTGAGGTGCTGCAAACACTGACAATGGCACATCATATGGCAGCCAGGGTGTACAGCATCAAGTGAAGTAAATCTGGCCATGGTGAGTCCATCCCTGGGCTCCTGGGCAGCAATGCGGTCGGGTGCTGATGCCCAGTGTCCTGTGCAGCATCAGGTGATTGTGGAGAAGGTTGGTGGTGGTGCTGCTGGTGTGCCTGGTGATGCTGGTGTTGGGGCTGATAGTGGTGGGATTCTGAGGACCAAGGTGAGAGAGTTTCAAGGGCACCCATGCAGATGGAATAGATGGCAGGTGAAGTAGAGATGACAGAAGCGATCTGTCAATTGTGAGAGAGGTAATGAGATCAGACTGGATGGAGACTTGTGTAAAGACTTGCAGCATTCTGAATCTGTAGTGGAAATGCTGTTTAGAGAAGCTCGTGATTAAGGGAACATTTCTCAATCAGGTGGGAGCTTTGACTTGACATATGAAGCTGTTAACTCATCAGCTGATTCAATGGCCACTGACCTCCTGCCTCAGCTTCACAGACGAGGTCGAGGCACAGCAGGAATCTGGTGGGCGACCTGTCAAATCCAAAAAGCTGGAAAAAAAGCCATTGATAAGTGGCTGTAAACAAGCCACTAATGATTTTAATTGCCTCCCCCACCGCTGCCTGTCTGGTTTGCTCAGCGTTGACCCACCCGACATTTGGTAAAGGTGCGTGGCAGCAGCTTCATAGCGGGGTCCCGAACCGCTGGGGAAAAATAACACTTTCCCACCCGACCGGCCACCGATCGCACCCGCTGACCCCCCGTAAAATCCAGCCCAAAGACAGCTTTGGTAAATGTAACTAATGTCTGGAGTTCCACAGTAGTATTCATCAAACATCAATTTAACACCCTTTGATGTACAAAGGGACCTGGGTGTCCTTGTACACCAGTCACTGAAAGCAAACATACAGGTGCAGCAAGCAGTTAGGAAGGCAAATGGTATGTTGGCCTTCATTGCAAGAGGATTTGAGTACAGGAACAAGGATGTCTTACTACAGTTATACAGGGCCTTGGTGAGGCCACACCTGGAGTACTATATGCAGTTTTGGTCTCCTTACCTAAGAAAGGATATACTTGCCATAGAGGGTGTGCAGCGAAGGTTCACCAGGCTCATTCCTAGGATGGCAGGACTGTTGTATGAGGAGAGATTGGGTCGACTAGGCCTGTATTCACTAGAGTTTAGAAGAATAAGAGGAGATCTCATTGAAATGTATAAAATTCTGACCGGGCTAGACAGACTGGATGCAGGGAGGATGTTTCCCCTGGCTGGGCGGTCGAGAACGAGGGGCCACAGTCTCCGGATACAGGGTAGGACATTTAGGACTAAGGTGAGGAGAAATTTCTTCACTCAGAGGGTGGTGAACCTGTGGAATTCTCTACCACAGAAGGCTGTGGAGGCCAAGCCACTGAATATATTTAAGAAGGAGATATAGCTTTCTAGACACAAAAGGCATCAAGGGGTATGGGGAGAGAGCAGGAATATGGTATTGAGATAGAGAATAAGCCATGACCCTATTGAATGGCGGAGCAGGCTCGAAGGGCCGAATGGCCTACTCCTGCTCCTATTTTTCTTTGTTTAAAAAGGGATAGAAGGATAAACCAGGAATGTATAGGTCAGTTGTGGCATGCTCCTAGAATGCATAATTCAAAATAAAATTAGAATCAAGGATAGCCAGCACAAATTTGTTGAAGGTGTGTTTGACAAATTTAATAAGTTTTTTTTTCTACAACATGACCAATTGGATAGATAAAGGGAATGAGGCAGATCTAGGTGCTGAAACTCTGGCCCAGAATAATGGCAGAGAGCAGGGAGATCAGCCGCCTGCTGCTGGAATTTAGGATTCCGCCCCATTTTCTGCTTGCAGTCATTTTCCAGCGAGGAGCCGTGGGCACAATTTCTGCCCGCACCCCTCCTTGCATCAAGGGGGTGTGCCTGGGGGAGTTCCCAGGATTCCCTGGGAAATTCCTCCCCTTGCAGGTGCAGGCAGCCTACCTGACCATGCAGATGACCTTGTCCCTGGGATTTGGGAAGGGATCTCTGGCCTGGGGCTAGTGTGGGTGGGGGTTTCCGTTCCATTGAACTTCCACCAGAGGAGTGGACCCCCCCCCCACCTGAATTTTCAATAAGATGTGTCAACAAGAGGTGTGTTAGAAAAATTCAAAAGTATTCAAAGAAGTACTTGGCGTGATACAAAACCAGTACATACCTCTAAAAGGCAACGGCCTTTCATGCTTAAATGACCATGATCAACAAATGAGGCAAGAGATAGTATCAGGCTAAAAGAACAGGTTTACACAAATGCAAGGAAAGTGGAAATCCAGTGGACTGGGAGAGCTGTAAGAAGAAACAAATGAATACAAATAAAGTAATAAGAGTTGCAACAAAGGAATATGACAAAAAAACTTGCAAGGGATATCATAACGAACAGCAAAAGTTTTAATAAGATATATTAAGAGAGCCGTGAAGGGAAATATGGACCCATGATAGACAGATACAGGTGAGATGATAATGGACAATATAGAAATGGCAGACTTATTAACTGCATATTTTGTATCCAATATCACACTGGAGGAAGAGGACAAAATACCAGCGATACAAAGGAAGCTTAAAAAAAACTTTTTTCTGATTATGTCTCCGTGAAGCTGTTTTACTCCGTTAATGGCGTTATATAAATGCGAGTTGTTATTGTGTTTCTGACACAAGCTGCAAAAATGTTTTAAGTGACATGCAATTTCCTTTCATTCACTTGCAGTGAACAAATGTGAAGTTGCGTAAATGGCTGCTATTAAAGTAGCTAAGCCCCACTATGCATTTTCTCTTTGTGTGTCCTTACCAAAGAGACAATAAACATTATTATGCCTTATTGTGAACACACGAAAAATAGAGAAAATTGTCAAAAAGAGTAGCTAAAACCAAGCATCCATACATACAATCATGAAAGCAAAGAATTTCAGTTTCATTAATAGAACTGCTAATCACATGCTGATGGACCAACTCTGGTCAAACCATCTTTTGAAGGGATAATTACTAGTCCTAGCCCTTTTCGGCTACCCCAGATCAGGTGTATTCCCCAGACATTCAACTTCAACTAAAGTTAGAGATAGCCAAATTCTATAAGACACTTAATTGGGTCTAAAGGTCCAGGCTATCTCTCTCTAAAGGAAAGGAATGACGTGAAGATGTTACTGTCCTCCAGATAGCACTTTTAATAAGTTTAACTAGACTGTAACCTTCTGGATATTATGAGGGTCTAGAATATTCCCCCAGAATTCTGTAACTCCTCACCAAAGAGTGTACAGAGATTGAGTTCATGAGTTTGATACAGAAGTACTCTGAGACAATTCTAAAAATATATAGATTTATTAAAGAACCTACATGTAGTTAACAGCTGGTGATTCAATCGCAACTTTAACAGTTCAAAATACAAATAGCTTACATTTCTTATTCTCAGAGATCCTTATTCTAAATCTTAACTTTGTTACATTTTTACATTTCTTATTATTTCTAATCCAGGATATCCACCAAAATCAAATAAAAGCACCTTTTTGATCCCCGAGACTCAGAGTTAAAAATTTACAGAGCCTGCCTCTGAAGAGTGAGAGAATCGCTTGCCCCTTTCACTGACTTCTGACTTTCTATCTGAAAGTTCCATATTTTATAACCTTTTTGCAGTGGTATATTCTTTGAAGTTTTCTGCTGATGTATGCTAATTATCTCTAGTCATTCTTTCTGTTGACTTCTTTCTAATCTTACTGTCAGTTCAGCTGTTAACTTGCAGAATCCTGTCTCTACCTTTTAGGTGTTCAAATTTTATCATAAAAAATGGTTATGACTGATGTATCTATTTGATGCCATTCTTACGAAGGATTTTCATTCAATTTTTAAATCACCTTAGCTGTTTATAAGCAGACGTCATGTCTCCTAACTGTTCCATTTTCAACACAAACA